>NC_137889.1:7681507-8281507 GCF_963455335.1 Martes martes | reverse complement strand
ACAGTTTGAATTAGGAGATGCATTCTGGCCACTTGCCTCTGGAGCCTGAAACCTTAACACCAATGTTGTCTGTCTGTCTCTTGTTTGGTCCACAGAATGACTTGATCTATGTAGGCAACCCCTTGGACAAAACTGTGATTCAGGGTTTGTTTGTTTGTTTTTTTGGAATCTTTAATTATAAGCACTGAATCCCTTCTGAACCTCTTTGATGCCAGAGTTTAAATTGAAATATCATCTTCATAATTTAAAATAATCAATTAAAATCCCATAGTAGTCTCCTTTAAAGACCCATTTTTAGTTTTAGTTTTTAAGTGTTATAGCGCTAAAAATGGCATTCATCTGTAGCTGGTAAGCTTTCTTATAATAAATATATGCAATATGTAAAAATAATAAGTGCCTAATTCCTTACCTCCATAAATTTGAATCCACCCCTCTTCATCTTCCATTATTTCCTACAATGTTTCAGGTAAGAAACAGGAGTAGCATTGAAAGATAATTGTTTAAATGTGACCAAACAAAAGAACTGTGATGAGCTTCTCTATTCTATTCTCCTCAGCATACAATTTGTTTTATTATGTGACATGATAATTAAATGCATTAAAACTCTGATCTTTGATCCCCATTTTTTCATTTATCCCTTTAGTTTTCTTAGTTGTGCAAAAATGAGTTTTATTTCTTTTTTTAACTTCTTTCCTGACACATTATAATTCAAGCATGCTGCTGCCAGATGGAAATCATTTCAATGATATGAAGTGAAAATCGTAAAGAAAAAAAAAATTCAAATTCCTAGAAGAATTATCATGGAACATAAATTTATCATAAAAATTGAAACCATGTTCCATTATATATGTTTCTTAAAAACAAATACAGCCATAAACACACACTCATATGCAAGTCCCATTTCTCAAAAATATTTACAATTAATAATTTGTGTATTTTTATATGCTTACTCGAGATATTAAAGTTCGTTTTTTTCACTCAATGATATGTCTTAACCATCTCTCCATGTTAAAACATGTAGATCTACCATATTCTTAATAACTATAAAGCATTTAATTGCATGATAAACCTACATTTGTGAAACTGCCTCTGGTAGAATGTGGGTTGTTTTTCTTTTCTTTTTTGTTTTTGGTTATTACCAATTTTAAGTGAATATATTTGTACATATGTTTTTTCACACTTGTAAGAAGTAAAATGGGGATGAATAATTTGAAGAATGACTGGGTCAGACTTTTGGCAAATATAACAGTTTAACAATCGCCTCTGAAAACATTTTATTACTTTCACTCTGACCATCTTTGGATCAGTAGAGGATGTCTGTCTCTCCATAATTTTGTGGACACTGAGTGTTGTCAATTACATAGGTCATCCAAGCAGAAAATCAATAAAGAAACAAGAGCTTTGAATGACACATTGGACCAGATGGACCTCATAGATGTATACAGAAAATTCTACCCTAAAACAACAGAATACTCATTCTTCTTGAGTGCACATGGAACTTTCTCCAGAATAGACCACATACTGGGTCACAAATCAGGGCTCAACCAACACCAAAAGATTGAGATTATTCCCTGCATATTCTCAGACCACAATGCTTTGAAACTTGAACTCTACCACAAGAAAAAGTTTGGAAGGAATTCAAACACTTGGAAGATAAAGACCACCCTGCTTAAGAATATTTGGATTAACTAGGAAATGGTTAAGAAGAACTTAAACAATTTATGGAAACCAATGAGAATGAAGACACATCAGTCCAAAACATATGTGATATGGCAACTGCAGTCTTAAGGGGGAAATACATAGCCATCCAAGTCTCCCTCAAAAAAAATTGAAAAATCCAGAATACACCAGCTCTCTTTAAACCTTAAAGAACTGGAGAATCAACAATAAATTAAGCCAACCCCACACACAAGAAGGGAAATAATCAAGATTAGAGCAGAGATCAATGAGATAGAAACTAGCGATACAGTAGAGTACACCAATGAAACTAGAAGCTGGTTTTTTGAAAGAATCAGTAAGATCAAGAAACCATTGGCCAAACTAATACTAAAGAAAAGAGAGAGGGCCCAAATTAATAAAATTATGAGTGAAAAGGGAGAGATCATGACTAACACCAAGGAAATAGAAATAATCATCAGAAATTATTATCAACAGTTATATACCAATAAGTTAAGCAACCTAGACGAAATGGATACATTCCTGGAAAACTATAAACTTCCAAAACTGAATCAGGAAGAAACTGACAACCTTGAAGAGACCAATATCTAGTAACGAGGCTGAAGCTGTGATCCAAAAGCTCCCAAAAAACAAGAGCCCAGGACCCGACAGATTCCCTGGGGAATGCTACCAAGCATTCAAAAAAGAAATAATACCTATTCCCTTGAAGGTGTTTCAAAAAACAGAAGGAAAACTTCCAGACTCTATGAAGCCAGCATTACCTTGATCCCAAAACCAGGAAAAGATCCCACCAAAAAAGAGAATTTCAGAACAGTATTCCTGATGAATACGGATACCAAGATTCTCAACAAGATCCTAGCTAATAGGATCCAACAGTACGTTAAAAAGATTATCCACCGGGGCACCTGGGTGGCTCAGTGCGTTAAGCCTCTGCCTTGAGCTCAGGTCATGATCTCAGGGTCCCTGGATCGAGTCCCACATCGGGCTCTCTGCTCAGCGGGAGCCTGCTTCCCCTGCCCTCTCTCTCTGCCTGTCTCTCTGCCTACTTGTGATCTCTCTCTGTCAAATAAATAAATAAAATCTTTTGAAAAAAAAAAAAAAAAAAAAAAAAAAAAAAGATTATCCACCATGATCAGGTGGGATTTATCCATGGGATACAAGGGTGGTTCAACATTCACAAATCAATCAGTATGATAGAACAAATCAATAAGAGAAGAGAGAAGAACCATACAGTCCTCTCAATTGATGCAGAAAAAGCATTTGACAAGATACAGCATCGGTTCCTGATTAAAATGATTCAAAGTATAGGGATAGAGGGAACATTCCTCAACTTCATAAAATCTATCTATGAAAAACCCACAACGAATATCGTTCTCAATGGGGAAATGCTGACAGTCTCCCCTTGAGATGAGAAACCCGAGAAGGATGTCCACTCTCACCACTGTTATTCAACATAGTACTAGAAGTCCTAGCAACAGCAATCAGACAACAAAAAGAAAAAAAGGTATTCAAATTGGCAAAGAAGAAGTCAAACTCCCTCTCTCTTCGCAGATGACATGATACTTTATATGGAAAACCCAAAACACTTCACCCCCAAACTACTAGAACTCATACAGCAATTCAGTAACGTGGCAGGATACAAAAGCAACGTACAGAAATCATTGCTTTCTTACAATCTAACAATGAAAAAATAGAAAGGGTACTTAGAGAATCGATTCCACTTACTATAGCACAAAGAACCGTAAGACACCTGAGAATAAACCTAACCAAAGAGGTAAAGGTTCTGTACTCCAAGAACTACAGAACACTCATGAAAGAAATTGAAGAAGACACAAAAAGATGGAAGAGCGTTCCATGCTTATGGATCAGAAGAATAAATGTTGTTAAAATGTCTATACTGCCTAGAGCCATCTACACTTTCAATTCCACCGGCATTTTTCAAAGAGCTGGAACAAACAATCCTAAAATTTTTATGGAACCAGAAGAGACCCTGAATTGCTAAGGAAATGCTGAAAAAGAAAAACAAAACTGGGGCATCACATTGCCTGATTTCAAGCTATATTACAAAGCTGAGATCACAAGACACTGGCACAAAAACAGAGACATAGACCAGTGGAACAGAGGAGAGAGCCCAGATATGGAACCTCAACTCTATGGTCAAATAATCTTCGACAAAGCAGGAAAAAATAGTGGAAAAAAGACAGTCTCTTCAATAAATGGTGCTGGGAAAATTGGACAGCTGTGTGTAGAAGACTGAAACTCGACCATTCTCTTACACCATACACAAAGATAAACTCAAAATGGATAAAAGACCTCAACGTGAGGCAGGAATCTATCAAAATCCTAGAGGAGAACATAGGCAGTGAGTTCTTCAACATCTGCCACAGCAACTTCTTTCAAGCAAAGGAAACAAAATTGAAAATGAACTTTTGGGACTTCATCAAGATCAAAAGCTTCCGCACAGCAAAGGAAACATTCAACAAAACAAAGAGGCAACCCACACAATGGGAGAAGATACTCTCAAATGACACTACAGACAAAGGGCTGATATACAAAATCTTTAAAGAACTCCACAAACTCAACACACACAAAACAGATAATCTCGTCAAAAAAGGGGCAGAAGACATGAACAGACACTTCTCCAAAGAAGACATACGCATGGCTAACAGACACATGAAAAAATGCTCATCATCATTGGCCCTCAGAGAGATTCAAATCAAAACCACATTGAGATACCACCTTACACTAGTTAGAATGGCCAAAATTAACAAGACAGTAAACAGCAAGTGTTGGAGAGGATGTGGAGAAAGGGGAAACCTCTTACACTGTTGGTGGGAATGCAAGTTGGTGCAGCTACTTTGGAAAACAGTGTGGAGATTCCTTAAGAAATTAAAAATAGAGCTACCCTACGACCCTGCAATTGCACTACTGGGTATTTACCCCAAAGACACAGATGTAGTGAAAAGAAGGGCCATCTCTACCCCAATGTTCATAGCAGCAATGGCCACAGTTGCCAAACTGTGGAACGAACCAAGGAAAGAAACTGTGGAAAGAACCGTTCCTTCAACAGAGGAATAGATAAAGAAGATATGGTCCATATATACAATGGAGTATTATGCCTCCATCAGAAAGGATGAATACCCAACTTTTGTATCAACATGGACAGGACTGGAAGAGATTATGCTGAGTGAAATAAATCAAACAGAGAGAGTCAATTATCATATGGTTTCACTTACTTGTGGAGCATAAGGAATAACACGGAGGACATGGGGAGATGGAGAGGAGAAGTGAGTTGGGGGAAATTGGAGGGGGAGACAAACCATGAGAGTCTGTGGACTCTGAGAAACAAACTGAGGGTTTTGGAGGGGCAAGGGGTGCGAGGTTGGGTGAGCCTGGTGGTGGGTATTATGGAAGGCACATATGGCATGGAGCACTGGGTGTGGTGCATAAACAATGAGTTTTGGAACACAGAAAAAAAATTAAATTAAATTTTAAAAAATGAAGTACTTGTAAATCCCCACAAAAAAGAAAGAAAGAAAGAAACTACCAGTATCTAACCATTCTAATTTGACTAAACCATTGAATATTTTAAGTCATTTCATAACTTACTCCCCACCATTTTAGACTTGACGGTTTGTGTCTTTTGCAACACATGCTATTTCCTTTAATATTTGCAATACCAGTTTGAATGTACATAAAACCTTAACTGATGTCAAAGACCTGAAGAGTTTCTTTGTCTCCTCTGATTTGACTGTTAAATGCTCTATTGTTCCACTTTTTAGTTACTTTCGCTCAATCTACCACAGGAATTGTAGTCATTTCTGTGTGTGGTTCCCACCAAAAGGGGGAATTCACTTTTTTTAATAGGTAATTATCTCCTTGTTTTTTTTTAAAGGAAAGATTGTGCCTAACCACATAATTTTTCCATTATACTAAATTTAAATGAACTAAAATATATAATAAATAGTCTGTAGATATTTCTAAGGACTTTACAGTGTAATTCTTCCTTACATGTGGAATCATAGTAAATGAATTCTCTAGAACTATGTTAGAAGGCTCTTTATACCAAAAATAGCAAGATATTAAGATTTCTAAATACAGAAAAAACCAAACACACAATACTACAACAAAACAAAACCAAAAGCTGCAAAAATGGCTTTTACCTAGGGGATCAAGATGTGTTAAATAACTTCAGACATTGAGGAAAAATTGTTTAAAGCAGAAGAACAATTGTTGGACATGGAAAGAGTTTGGTGATATCAGAGTCCCAATAAGAATCAAATTAAAAAATAGAATAGAGCTTTAGTAATATCGGGAAATTGGTAGATTTCTGTGATATTTCTAAATTCACTTCCTGAACATATCGTAACATGTTTTAAAGCTGTGTTCATTCTTTAACACATGATTCCAAATGTTTTTCATCATATTAGCAGAGGTGCTTCTCAAACCTGCCTCCTAATGTTTAAATTATCCTTTGCTCTTAAATATAGATCTTTTTAAAAAAGTTTCAAGTCATCTTTTAGTCAAAATTTTTCATTGTAAGTATAATTACTTCAGCTTCTCCTGTTTTTGCTTCAAATCTATGCTATTTAATGGGGGGAAATGAGCTATTGCTTATGAATGATGAGTGGCCAAACTTTAATAAATGAGCAGTTGCTTTCATAGATCATTGTATGACCACTGCAGAAAATTCTGAAGGCACTCTAACATTGCTAAAAAGCTGAAAACAAACAAGCAAAAATATTGCAGAAGGAGTCTAAGAATGGCATTTATTGTCACTGTATAAAGAGTTCAGTGATATAGAATAGTTTATTCACTATGGTGTATACAGATTTATTAAGCAAAATAATTTCATAAAAACCTCTAGCTTTACCTCATTCTTGAACTAAGATATTTACCTTTTTCTGAACAAAAGTAATTGAATAAAAAAATAAGGATTCAACATACTCAACCATAGATACACTTAAATCTTTATTTCAAAATGAATTTTATGTTACTCTTCCCTGACAAAATTCTTGGGGACGCATACACAAAAATAGACTCAATGGGTTAAGGACCTAAATGTGGGACCTGAAACCATAAAACTCCTAGAAAAAAACACGGGCAGCAATTCTTTTTATATTAGCCATAGCAACATTTTCTAGATAGGTCTCTCAAGGCAAGGCAAACAAAAGCAAAAATAAACTACACGGAAACAAAAACCTTTCAAAGCCAAGGAAATTCACCAACAAAATGAAAAGACAGCCAAATGAATACAAGATATTTGCCAATGAAACATATGATAAGGGGTTAGTATCTAAAATATATAAAGAACTTGTACAACTTGTACAACTCAACACCAAAAAACCCTCAAATAATCCAATTAAAAAACAGGCAGAGGTCTTAATTAGACATTTTTCCAAAGAAGACATACAGATGGGCAACAGATACATGAAAAGACGCTCTACATCACTCATCATCAGCAAAATGTAAATCAAAACATCAAAGAGTTATCTCTTATACCTGACAGAACAGCGGGAGTCAAAATGACAAGATATAAGAAGTGTTGCCAAGGATTTGGAGGAAAAGATACCCTCATGCACTGTTGGTAGAAATGTTAATTGGTGCAGCCACTATAGAAAACAGTATGGCAGCCTCTCAAAAAATTAAAAATACTCTATGATTCAGTAATTCCAGTATTTACCCAAAAAAAAAAAACATTGCTTTGAAAAGATATATGTAAGTTTACTGCAGCATTATTTACAACAGGCAAGATATAGAAGCAACCCTAGTATCCACTGATAGATGGATGGATAAAGAAGAGTGGCGTACACACATGCGCGCGCACGCACGTGCACAAGTATTACACAGCCATAAACAAGGAAACAAGGATAAGACCTTGTTATTTGTAAAAACATGGGCAGACATACAGGGTTTATGCTAAGTGAAATAAGTCAGACAGAGACAACTACCAGAGGATTTCACTTCTATGTGGAATCTAAGAACAAAACAGATGAATCAACAAAAAGCAGATTCAGACCAATAAATAGAGAGAAAAAACTGATAGTTGCCAGAGGGTAAGGGGTTAGTGTGGTGAGCAAAATGGATAAAAGGGATTGAGAGATACAGGCTTCCAGTTATGAGATGAATACGTCATGGGGAAAAAAGGTACAGCACAGGGAACATAGTCAGTTGTACTGTAGTAGTTATACGGTGACAGATGATAGCTACACTTGCAGGAGCAGACTTGTCAAATCACTATGTGTACACCTGAAAGTCATATAACCTTGTGTGTCAACTATACTCAAATTTTAAAAATTTGCTGAAAAAATTATTTTAACATAATCTGTGTCTGATACTAACAAACGAACACCTCTTGGGGAAACACCCATCTAATCTTGAGGATATGTCCAAACTAAATGTCTATGTAAATGCCAGGCCAGGGCGCGTTGGGGGCACAGTCTGTTAAGCATCTGCCTTTGGCTCAGGTTCTGCTTCCGGGGTCTGGGATAGAGGCCCCCTGCCAGGCTCCCTGCTCAGTGGGGAGCCTGCTCCTCCCTCTTCCTCTGCCGCTCCCCCTGTTTGTGCTCTCTTGTTGGGGTTAATGTAGAGCATGAAATCAGCCATAATACCTGGCTTGCTAATATGTGACACAGAAGCCACTGGGGGTGATGGAAGGTTTCAGAGAAGGACGTAGGCCTTTGGAATGCCGAGGCCTGCATGAACACTCTGACGTAGGAATGCTGTGGGGAACTGCTGGCCCCAAAGCTTTAGCCCAAACAGCCATCCCAGGATCTAAGAGATGTACGCATTGTCCCCCAGGCTATGTTTAGCTGAACTCCTGGAACACTCAGATTAGTTAGTATATCGTATCTTTCATGTAAACAGATCCTCCTACTTCCAGCAAGACCCCTGATCGCCTACCACGGGTGCCTGAGAATCAGTGATAAAGTTTTGTGTTATTCTGAAAGACCAATAAAGACGGGAGCAAAGAAGGGCAAAGGGTCTTCATCTCTGAGTGCTGAGCCACAGCAAAGTTTGGAGTAATCTTTCATCTGTCAGTACGAGAATTGTTGGCCATTCCCGGCACTCTCTTACCCTCTTCCTCTGTCAATCAATCAATCAATCAATCAAATCTTTAAAAATTGGCAGGTCAAGTCCTTCCATATCAAACTTCCAGTCATCAAATATATTAAATTATGGGCATTCTGGTGCTTTTAAGTTATCCAAAGAGGTACCAATGCCTTCTTGGGACAATACCTTACATGAAGTCATTCCTTCCTAATGCACGGCTTTGGCTTTCTTCCATGTGTTGTCTTAATCGAGACCGGTGTTTATATTTTGTTTCCGCATTTGTTTCTTGGAAAACACTCAGGATCTTAGCTTGGGCTCATTTTCAGGGATATGATCATGGAAAATTCAGCAGAGTGGTTAAAAGCCCAAGCTTAATTCAAATAGTTCTACATTTACATTCTAGGCATGCTATTTACTAATACAAGCTTTAGCGACACACATAGTTGGTCTGAGTAAAGTTTCTTCACCTATATGTTATGTTTTAATACAGTTTTAAACATTAAATTAAAAATTAAATGAAAATGTGAATGATTGGTACAGTACTGGGAATGTATTAAGTGCCCAATAAATGTTACCTCGTAGTATTTTTTTGCTGTTTTTATGAGGTATCTTGGGTAGAACTCAACACCTTAATGGCGGCCCCACTGGACCCATATTTCAGGATCTGCTCCCTTGTTTGAACAGGATAGTTTTGTCCTCTCCCCTGTCCCTGAATAAGAGAATGAGGACAAAGAGATGAAGTCTTACAAACCTTGTGTGTTCCCCACAGGAACAACACAATTTTGCCCACATAATAGGATCACATCTCATATGTATAAAAGGAGGACCATAATCTTCCCACACTAACTGGCTCTGAATGTGGTGTCAGAAGGCATAATGAGACAAAAACAAATGATGTTTCTCTTGACATGTTCAGTGCCTTCAAAATGCATACCAGTGTATCAAATGTATACAGAGTGGTTATGTATTACAGAAAGAAATGGCTTGCGTTCATGTAGGAGGTGGAATTTTCCTTCAAGCATGTCTGTGGTTGGCTATCAACTATAGGAGAATATAGTATATTCACTGCTATAGGGAAATCAACAAAGTTACATAATGCTGCTGATTAATCCTTTTTTTTTAAATTAGTTTCAGAGGTAGAATTTAGTTGTTCATCAGTTGCATATAATACACAATGCTCATTACAGCACATGCCCTCCTTAATGCCCATCACCCAATTACCCCTTCCCACTACCTACCTCCCCTCCAGCAACCCTCAGTTTGTTTCCTAGGTTTCAGTGTCTCTTATTTTTGCCTTCCTATTTTCATCTTATTTTATCTTTCCTTCCCTTCCCCATGTTCATTTGTTTTGTTTCTTAAATTATACATATGCATGAAATCATATGGTATTTGCCTTTCTCTGACTTATTGAGAGAGAGATCACAAGTAGGCAGACAGGCAGGCAGAGAGAGAGGGGGAAGCAGGCACCCCGCTGAACAGAGAGCCCGACGTGGGGCTTGATCCCAGGACCCTGGGATCATGACCTTAGCTGAAGGCAGAGGCTTAACCTACTGAGCCACCCAGGTGCCCCAAGATTTCACTCTTTTTGATGGCTGAGTAATACTCCAGTGTGTGTGTGTGTGTGTGTGACATCTTTTTTATCCATTCATCTGTTGATGGACATCTAGGTTCTTTCCATAGTTTGGCTATTGTGGAAATTGCTGCTATAAATATTGGGGTGCATGTGCCCCTTCAAATCACTATGTTTGTATCCATTGGATAAAAATCTAGTAGTGCAATTGCTGGGTCATAGGGTAGTTCTATTTTTAACTTTTTCGGGAACCTCCATACTGTCTTCCAGAGTGGCCTCACCATCTTGCATTCCCACCAACAGTGTAAGAAGGTTCCCCTATGTCTGCATCTTCACCGACATCTGTCATTTCCTGAGTTGTTAATTTTAGCCATTCTGACCTGTGTGATGTGATATCTTATTGTGGTTTTGATTTGTATTTTCCTGATGCCGAGTGACGTGGAACATTTTTTCATGTGTCTGGTGGCCATTTGTAGGTCTTCTTTGGAGAAATAGACATTTCATGTCTTCTGTCCTTTTCTTGACTAGATTTTTGTTTTTGGAGTATTGAGTTTGATAAGTTTGATAGATTGTGGATTCTAGCTCTTTACCTGGTAAGACATTTGTGAATATCTTCTCCCATTCCATAGGTTGCCTTTTAGTTTTATTAACTGTTTCCTTTGCTGTGCAAAAACTTTGTATTTTGATGCAGTCCCAATAGGTCACTTCTGCTTTTGTTTCTCTTGCCTTTGGAGATGTCCAGCAAGAAGTTGCTGCAGTGTAGGTCAAAGAGGTTTCTGCCTATGTTCTCCTCTAGGATTTTCATCGACTCCTGCCTCACACTGAGCTCTTTCATCCATTTTGAGTTTATTTTTGTGAATGGTGTAAGAAAGTAATCCAGTTTCATTCCTCTGCATGTGGCTGTCCAATTTTCCCAACACCATTTGGCATCACAATTCCAGACTTCAAACTGTATTAAAAAGCTATAATCATCAAGACAGCATGGTACTGGCATATAAATAGAAACATAGATCAATGGAACAGAATAGAGAACCCAGAAATGGACCCTCAACTCTATGGTCAACTGATCTTCGACAAAGCAGAAAAGAAGATCCAAAAAAACAGTCTCTTCAACAAATGGTGCTGCTGGTTCATCTTAAGGTCACTAGCTGTTCCACAGATCAGATTACACAGGTTATTCCATAAATCATCAGTTAATTTAGCGTAAAAGCTAAGCCAATCTAACACATTGATGACACTAGATAATTCACCTTCTAAAGTATTTGAAAACAATTTTAGCCTCTGGCCTACAATGGTAAATGACTAACAGTCTTCAAATAAGAGAATCAAAGGGTGACTTTTATATTTGGAGAGAACTGCAGATTATTTTTGACTGTCTTTTAAAAATAAATCTTGAGTCTTTTGGAAAATTTGGAGCAATTTCACACATTATGCTCCAAAGTTAATTCCAAGTGGATACAATAATTAAATGTAAAAAAACACCCACAATTTAAAGTATACCAGAAGTGTGTAAAAGTCTCTCTACCCCGTGAATGGCCTATGCTCAAAATCAATAAACAATAAAGATATGTGATTTTTTTATCAAAATGATGGATTTTAAAGTCTTGGCATGGCAAATGCAATCATACATAAAAAGACAAATACAAAACAGAAAAAATATTTGCAATTTATATTGCATACACAATGTTAATATGTCTAATATATGAATGTGCTCTGATAAGATAAAAACAATGTCTTAGAACAATGGACCAAAATAATGATCAGTTAGTTCATAGTAAAAATACAAATGGCTCTATGAAAAAGTGATATATGCATGAATCTTCTGACTAAAAAATTCCATTTTTGGAAACCTACTGCTGCTATATCCTGCCAAATATTAAAAGATGACTACTCACTAAATAACTTTTTTTTAGGATTCTTTTTTTCTTTTTTGGCCTTTTAATACAGTGAATGACACTGATTAACTTTTGAATGTTAAACCAACCTTGCATTGTTGGGATAAACCCTGCTTGGTCATGATGTGTTACTTTTTATTTATTATTGGATTCAATTAGCTAATATTTAGTTAAGGATTTTTGCACCCATATTAATGAGGGGTATTGGACTATAGTTTTATTGTAATGCCTTTGTTTGGTTTTAGTAGAAGGGTAATTGCTGGCCTCACAAATTAGGTTGGGATAGTATTCTTTCTTTTTTGTGTTTTTGTTTTTGTTTTCTGGTAGAATTGGTATGATTTCTTCCTTATGTGTTTCATAGAATTTACTAGTGAAGCCATCTACTAAATGACTAATTTTAATAGTAAAAGACAGGCAATGATCCAGCAGTAGACTAAATAAACGATTGTATTATACAGCCCTATAAAGAACACAAAAAAGTTATAAAAATTATATAACAGCGAAATGGATATATAATAATATGCTACCATTTATATAAGGAGAAAATGTGATCATATGTATGCCTGAATTTTTAATTAAATAATGAAAAGATAAATAATAACTTTTGAAATCTTTAACAAGAGGCAGGAAACAGGGTATATATGACAGGGTGAAAAGCTAGACTCTTTAGACCAAACTTGTTTTGTAGATTTGAATCTGGAATCACATAAAAATTTTCACATTAATTATAATTTTTAAAGTTAATCTTTAAAAAATCTAAAATAACATGAAACAAAGAAAACTAGATATGTATTCAGTTGTCGGCAAACTGAATATAATGATTTTAATTTGATTAGCTATTGCCAAAGGGATAAAAGAATGAAAACAAACAAAAACACCTTAAACTACTTTCGTAATCAATTGTTGCAAGTAGCATCAGTACAGATATGAGATTTTATATGTATATTACAGAATAAAATGCATGAGTAATTATGTGGAATTCTAAGGCTATCATTTCAGGTATTAAGAATCAGAATTTTCTGCTTGGGAGAAAAAAAGAAAAAATGCAAAATAGAAGGGGTTAAACAAAATGTTCACGGTTTTGGTTTTGGATTGCAAGGATCAATATAAACTACTGAATGTATTTTATCTTAAAATTCTATTGTCAAGCTCCCACCCCTGAAAAAGTCTGGAAACAATGACCAATCCAATAACATGGAGCCCTGGTATTATGAAGAGTTAATATCAGGTTTTTTTGTTTGTTTGTTTGTTTTGTTTTGTTTTGGCTTAAAATAATACCCCTGTATTAGCTCACAAATGTGAAGGTCAGAAACCCAGGCAAGCTCAGCTGGGTTCTCTCTACTTAGGATCTCACCAGATTGAATTCAAAGTATTCACATACTCTGGGTGAGGTTCTTTTTGTTGCTGTTGTCGTTCTTTTGTTTTTTGTTTTTTGTTTGTTTTTGTTTTTTTTTTACTGTTTGTTGAACATTTCTTTTCTTTTTTTTAATTATTATGTTCAAATATATCAAGTTTTAAGATTTAAAAGAATATAAGTTCACTGAAAAATACGGCTGATTTTAGATCTTAATCAAGAAATGGTCAAGAAAATCCAAGAACAACTTCAGGCTTTTTATCAAGAAAATGATAAAAGATTAAAAAGCTTATACTGAAAGGCGCATCAGCCATCTTGAAGAGATTCCCCTGGCCCATTACAGAAAATCTGAGTATACACAGATCAATAAATTAAATGCTTATATTCAAATGTCTATAGTGATACTAAAGCAACACAAAACAAAATTAAACTTAACTAACTGGTCACCTCCAGATGACATAGAACTAAGTCGTTTCCTTTAATAACTGGTACATAAATGGAAATAAACATTTATTCAGCCTTTCTTATACATACCCTGACACTGGATAACCAAATAGTAGATAAGGTAAAGTTTCTTTGTTAGAAGTATCTCAATTAGTATACAAAGAAGAAATAATAGAATGAAAATAGCCTCATTATACAACATTAATATACCCTGAAAGATCTTGGCATTGAGCATAAATGCTACTAACATCACAGAATAGGAAACATCGATACCATGG
Source organism: Martes martes (assembly GCF_963455335.1). Classification (NCBI taxonomy): domain Eukaryota; kingdom Metazoa; phylum Chordata; class Mammalia; order Carnivora; family Mustelidae; genus Martes; species Martes martes. Next base: position 8,267,236 of record NC_137889.1, on the reverse strand, counting down.
GACTCTTGATGAAAAATCACATTACCATTTATGAACCTAGTATTACCAAAGGGTGGAAAAAAATGAGTCTAATTGTGATCACATCTCCAGATCAGCAGACAGGGAGACATGTTAAACTACACCCTAGGGTTATAATCAGCAATGTTTAGACTGTGGGAAGCTTTGCAGGATAACCTCTTTGCTGGCTCCTTCAACAATAAATTGCATGTGAAAAAGAAAAAAAAAAAAAAAACAGAGAGCAAAAGAGATGAAAGAAACATCAAAGATTAAAAGAGACTTAAGAGACACTGAACCATCACAAAATGTTGATAGTATTTGAATCATTCTTCAAACATATGTGGGAAAAAATAATATTCAAGAGATTACTGGAAATGTGAACATTCAATCAATTTCGTATTTAATAGCAAGTAATTATTACACATTTTATGTATATTAATTGCATTGTGACTGCATGAGAAAAGAATTCTTATCTCTTAGGATTGCATACAGAAGTAATTATGGATGGAATGGGTATAATTTAGGCCTTGCCTCAAAATAATTCAGATATGGGGAAGTTGGTGGGATAAATAAAACAAAATTGACCATGAATTAATGCTTGTTGAGGCTGGATGAAGAGTACATGTGTCTTTATTACTCCATTCTATTTTGTGTATGTTTGGTATTTTCCATAATGAAAGTTGAAAATCAATAAAATGATGTATTTCAGGCCTTTACTTCACAGTTAACATTGACAAAATAAAGCCAGTTCAATTTTGCAAAATAAGAAAAAGTAAACTATATATTATTCTCTGCATAAGAAAACTTAGAATTTTAGGGGCACCTGGGTGGCTCAGTTGGTTAAGCGTCTGCCTTTGGCTCAGGTCACGATCCCACAGTCCAGGGATCCAGCCCCATGTCAGGTCCCTGCTTAACAGGGAGTCTGCATCTCCCTCTCCTCCCTGCTTGTGCTCTCTCTCACTATCTCTGTCACTATCTCTGTTGTGCTCTCTCAAATAAATAAATAAAATTTATTTATTTAAATAAATAAATAAAATTTATTTATTTAAATAAATAAATTTAATTTAAAAAAATAAATAAAATTTCTTTTAAAAAAAAAGAAAATTCAGATTTTAGAGGTTCGTAACATGTATTAATATGAATAGGAGTATTAAACATTTAATTATATCACTGCTTTTCTTTCGAATTAGTGATTCTTGCTATCATTCTTAGTGTGTAATTCACACAAAATAACCACAATGCTTTAATGCTTTCTAATTTTTATACTACATTTTCAAAACTCCCCCCGTCCTTTTGGACTTATTTCAGGGTGATGGTTCTAAACCACTCAAGCAGTCCCTGATAACAACCTGTAGTCTTCAATTATTACTAGAGCACCTTAGCATGCACAGAAATCATGTGGTAACTCAGTAGACACTTTGATATTATTCCTGTTTTCTTCACATCTTCATGTCCCCTCCTTTGTCAACATTTTCCCGTAACTATATCCTAAATGCAGAATAAACCATAAACTGATATTTCCAAAATCCAATAATAATTCACAATTTCATCAACCACTAATGGCACACTGTGATGTGACTTACTCTAGCCTCCATGGTAGATCAGATGGTCTCCGGGCAATGCACAATTCCCAGCACACTTATGCTAACTGTAGCCTTATCTCCCTCATCTCACACACACCATGGAATGCATTTGAAAAATGTGTCATCATATGCTAAAGACTTCAAATCAATTTAAAAAATACTATACATTGTTATTAGCAAGAAATTATTGCATAGCCTCTCAGAACTGATAACAGCGCATTACTAGGTCATTAATAGGATTAAAACTTGCCTCAAAAGATAATTTGGCATAGTTGTGTTTTGAAAAACAAAAACAAAAAGAAAGTTCCTTAAGTGAAATTCTTAAATTTTAAGCTCACTATGCCCTTTTAAGGGTTACATTTATAAAGGAAAAAATAGTATTTTTATTCTTATTTATTTGCAAAAAAGGACTCATTACCAGTTGAGGTACCTGCTGCCCCAAGAGGTAGGAAACAGGAATGAAATACATTGTATTTGGGGCACCTGGGTGGCTCAGTCAGTTAGGCGTCTGCCTTAGGCTCAGATCATGATCCTAAGATCCTGGGACGGAGCCCACATTGGGCTCCCTGCTTAGCAGGGAGCCTGCTTCTCCCTCTCTCTCTGCCTGCTGCTCCCTCTGCTTGTGCTCTGTCAAATAAGTGAATAAAATCTTTTAAAAAATACATTGTATTCATTCAAAGAGAGAAAAATAAAAGGAAACGTTCACACACACACACGCGCACACACACCCCCAGGGTGATGAAATTAGGCTGCTGATTCAAAGAATAGAAGTTTAAAAAGGTGCTTCAGTTTTATTCAGCAGAATAAGAAAATGTCTTACTACATTAAAAAAATTAGAGGGTCTTCAATAGAATTCATTGTTAAAAATAATAATAAATTGTTTTCCTCACACTGCATTGCTTCCTGTATTAAACCTAAACACCACGGAGGTTTTCAAATCAGTCTGCCTTTAAGATTTTTCCACCAACACTGACTTTCATGGATTTGGGTAACTAATAAGGCCCAGCAAAGCAGAGCTTTGTCACTGTAAACTGTTGACCTATCTGAGAAAAAGAGTTTGATTTTACTAACGCTTCATTAATAATACAGAAATAGAGGGAGCATGAAGGAGGCAGGCTCCTTGGCAGCTGTTTCCGGGAAAACGCCAGATGGGTTCTGTCTCTTGGTGTCTCATCTTTATAAAGAATTCTGTATTGCAAAGCTGCTTTAAGGGGTAAAAATATACAATGTGGTTTATAAAATATATACAAATTATGCCATCACATCTTGGGCTTGCCATACAGTGGCATGTTAAACTGAACGTGTCAATCACACAAGTCCACTTTTCTTTGGTAGCACACCAGATCACCATGAGGACCAATTATCAGACTTTATCTTATTCCAAGTAACAATATAAATTGACAGATTAACTGAAAACTGTCTGAATGCAACATGCAGTTGATAATTTGAAATCACATTGCACAAAAGAGAGAACAATTTCATAGGATACGTATTAAAATTATGCACCAACAATATTTTTCAGAAGGTATCCTCAACCTTTTGATATGAATAAAACCATAATTTTCCAGCTTAAAGTTAATTTGGAAGGTGGCTTTTTTTGACCACTATGTGCGAAAGGAGTCTGTAAGCTTGAAATTTGTTCTTGACTATAGGAAGTTGTCAATCTCCTTTAAACTTGCAGATGTGCTTATACAGCTGGTGCCATATTGAGATCTTCACCTTTGGTCCTTTGGGAGAAAAATGATACAAAAACCAGCAAGCACCTTTGTGAAGTTACTTTGCAGCAGACACGGAAGTTAAAATGTTGTTTTCTTAACACATCTCTAGAACTCACTGAAGCTTTTCCCTCAACACCAATAAACCATGTTGATTTTATGAGTGATGATGTCACTAAACTCCATAAGTAAGAAATAAAACCTTCGCAAGCAAGGAAAGAATAAAACACAATCTTGTGTTATGTGAAATTTTTATGTGCATTTTTAAATTCACTTGGTGAATTCACTTCTAAAATTCATTGTTATAAAAATGTTCAAGGACACTGAAACTATTCTGCAATTTTAAGAGAACCTAACACATCTTCTTAAGTCGAAACGGTGAAAAATTTTTCTGCAACTTTTGTCTTTTCAGAATAGCTACCTGGAGAACGTAGTAATCATCGAGTTGGGGTATAGCAGATGTATGAATGTCATTAGAATTTCAAAGTTAAAATCTTGAGGTTGTTATTTCACTTTTAGGTTTTCTTACAGATTTCTGCTGATAATTGGGGATTTAAAGAAAACATTCTTCAATAATCTGAGTCATTTCCCCATGATGCACACATTCTCTTCCCTATTAATGGCATTCACGGAAAGGTAAGGAGTAGTAAAGCATGCTACTGTTGATCTCTATGTTAACAGGGAAGTCTCCTGACACAACACACAGATAACATCCCAACGTTTGTTTGGAGAAGCACTGAACTGAGGTCACTTTCCAAAACAACAAACTGCTGCTCTCTATGACCCTGAAAGGTTAGAGTTTAGGAATTTCCTGGAGAGACTGTATTTTGTCTGGCATTTCTCTTAAAAGTATCCAGGGACTCAACGAGCAAGAGTAGGATTATCTCCATCAAAGATGTGAAAAGGGTATGCGTTTCACAAACCTGCGTTGAGAATTAAAGGTGAAGAAAAGAGAAGACAGCAAGGAAGCATCATAAACAAAAGAAAAATGCTCCATTTTGCATTAAACACGAGTCAAGTAGGTTGTATGTCCCCCTTTGCTGTATTGTGGCTTATTCAATTGCAACAATTCATTTTTTAAATTGTAATACAAGGACTTTGGGTACACTACCATAAGCATAAATAACACCTCTGCTAGCAGCTAACATTTCCTTCTGTACTTACTGTGACTCAACTGATAATATTTGTGGTTGGTAATATTTGTGTATATTCATATAACCCATCAGTAGAACAAAGCTCAAGTTCTAGAAATCTATTATAATGCCATAGCAATACCATAGCAAAGCTTCCACCGTGGTTTTTATTTTCTTTCTTCTTCTTCTTTTTTTTCCCCCCCCGGAGTAGTTTTTCCTGTGTCTAAACAGATCTGCCTGGAGATTATGTTCGGAACCAATCTCTTCCACTCCCTCCTAATCTTACGCTTTAGTCAATAGCTAAACTCCAGACATGTGGTGTATTAAAAATAAATACTTTTTATTAGTTATTTCTACCTCAAATATAAATATCTTGAAGAAAACATGAATTTAAAATACATATTTAAATTAGGTCTATTTTTTTTTTAAATTTTTTTGCAATTGTACACGAGCAAATGTCCTGAATTTTTCTGTTGTCTGTTTTCCAAAATTCATGGGTGATGGGTCAAACTCATCACTCAACCGAATCATTTGCAATAAGTAGGACTTTGTCCCAACCCAGGCTCATATTGATGTTACTCTTGGACTCTATACTCCCAATGTCTTGGCGTCATATACGATTTTGGCAGCCAATACCATTATGTGCACTTAACCACTGAATTGTCCTGTGAAGTTAAAATGCCTGTTAATGGAGATGCTTTAAACAGGTGGTGCTCATCACATACCAAAGGTCAGAAAATGTCAAGTGGATTAAGTAGAAACAACATCATTATGGCTTTTGGAAGGAGTTAGCTAAATTTTCTTTTTCTATATGCTACATATACAAAAATGTGTTTTTCTATATACTGAATGATTTGTTATAATTTCTAACACACTAAGCCAAATAGTTTAGCCAAATATGAATTATACCTACATATTCTGGGAAAAAAAAAATCCTCAGCCCTTAACAATCAAAAGAAGGTTTTCATAGGTCAGCTGAAGGTTAAGCTACAAATAGTAGATTATGTTGCTACACGATTTGTGCCTGATGAGGCTGTGTTTTATAATACTTTATCTATGAATTACCATGCAAGGGAAATATACTTTCTGGGAAAGGTCCTTTTCCAGACTTCATGCCAGAGAAATGAACCAAGAAGGAAGATGCTCCAAGGGCTTCCCTGGGACAAATAATGTGAGGATCTCTCATTTGGACAAAACATTTTTGTAAACCTACGCTGAGAAAAGAATTGTGTTAGCTGGATACATACCTATTATTAATAAGCACCTGATTTTTGCCAGGTATTATAATACCTAGGGGCAAATGCAATATTAGATATCATGGAGATCTCATCAGAAAGTGCACGAAACTAGGTTAAGCAAAAATAGAAGTATAAAACAGGCAGAAAGCACTGGGGCTTAATGGACATTTCGACCCTGCTGGTGCCCTCAAGAGCTGGGAGATCTCTGAGTCAGGGATGTCACAGCACTCAGCAACTTCCCAGAAACTCAAAATGCATCTTTATATTAAACTTTAAAAATTCATTTTGATTCTGGGGCACCTGGGTGGCTCAGTGGGTTGGGCCTCCGCCTTTGGCTCCGGTCATGGTCTAGGGGTCCTGGGATCGAGTCCTGCATCGGGCTCTCTGGTCGGCCTGCTTCCCTCTCTCTCTCTGCCTGCCTCTGCCTACTTGTGATGTCTCTCTGTCACATAAAGAAAGAAAATATTTTAAAAGAAAAAAAAATTCATTTAGATTTTACATGAAAATATGCTATTATATTACTCAGTAGAAAAAAATCTTGGTGGATAATGTTTATTGTCATTGGTAGATATCATCTAAACCTTTATGATAAGAGGAGGTAATGAAAACTTGGGATATAATTTATAATAATATAGCAAAAAATATTAATAACTACCTAGAGGTCATAGGAAAACAGTTTTAAGGTTGCATTTTATTTTTTTTAATATTTTATTTATTTATTTGACAGACAGAGATCACAGGTAAGCAGAGAGGCAGGTAGAGAGAGGGGGAAGCAGGCTCCCTGCTGAGCAGAGAACCCGATACGGGGCTCGATCCCAGGACCCTGAGATCATGACCTGAGCCGAAGGCAGATGCTTAACCCACTGAGCCACCCAGGCGCCCCTGAGGTTGCATTTTAAAACAAGAATGTTTAGAACTTTCTAAACTCTAGTTGAAGCTTTTGTTTCTGTTTATTATTAATCTAAGGATGTAAGTATATTCCATGGGCTTTCACCTTTACAGCCTCTCAGAGTGGCTCAGATGCTGAAGAAAGCTGGTAGCAAAGTCAGTCCTGCTGTAGGACTCTTGTCACAGTGTCAATCACTTCCTGTGTCATCAGAGTCACACTGACTAGTGAATTAGCTGAGCCTCATGTTCCCATGTATAAAACACAGGTAAAGAATATCTACTTCAGAACATTATGAACATACCAAATAAAGACATGTCTACAAAAATAAATATATGTAATCTTAAATAATAATAAAAAAGGGGGCTCCTGGGTGGCTCAGCTGGCTAGGAATCTGACTTCGGCTCAGGTCATGATCCCAGGGCCCTGGGATGGAGCATTGGGCTCCCTGCTCAGCAGGGAGTCTGTTTCTCCCTGTTCCCCTCCTCACACTCATGCTCATTCTCTCTCTCTCTTTCACAAAAATAAATAAGGTCTTTAACAAAAACATGTACGAAACGCATGGGACCTGGACTGAGGAAATAGTGGGTAACTGGTAGTTACTGGAATTATTATGATACTTTCATAATCACTATTAAAACCACTAGCAATAACCTTGAATTCAAGAAGGTCAAAACTTTGGCCTTATGATAACTATGCAATGATACTGAATTAAGTCTAACCACATGGTCATTAATATTCTTATATAACATGAAACTTAAGAAGAACAAAATAACAGCTATTAATTCTTCTTATCTCTTTTGGTTGTATTTCTAAGATTTCTCACACACTTCACCATAGCCAATACTTCCGGGACATATAGATCAACTCATTTCTGAGACATGTAATATATACCCATTTTCATCTGTCAGCTCTTCGTTTTTCTTCCCCTATCAGCCATTCTTCTTGCATATACAGATGCACACCTCAATTTGGCAGGTAATGAGGAATTTTCATACAAGTGTGCTAAGAGGAACATTAACTTTCCGATGAAAAAGCTATTTAAAAAGCCAATTCAAAAACCTATCATAGTAAAACAACAACAACAACACACACACACACACACCCCTTAATCCACAACCATCTGTGTCCCTCCCTTCTCACTATTCTGATCTCTTGAACTCCAGATAATTCAGGATTTATCTATTTCTGGTAATGTAATTTAGAGGGATGGGACACAGGGGACATTGGCTATATACAGTTACAAAGCCAGCTTATCTTTTCCAATATAACCAAGTCAAACTTTTGTTTTTAATATACAGACTTCATTTATCATATATTTGAAAATATTTTCCCTGTAACATATGAAAATACTCAAATTTACCAAAACAGATTTCAACGAGAGATATAATTGAACAAGTAAAAGAAGAGCTAATAAGCATATTGTAGAATCAAGAAAATTCAAAGAAAGAAACATAAAATTATAACTGTCATCCCTAGTACTTATGAACTCCTAAAGATACAAAGTACTACATGACAGAGAAGTGATAGAAAATAGAAAAAAAAAAATCTAGCCTGAATTTTCAAAGCTAAAATTACATGGCATTTTTATGCAATCTTGGGTCTCTAGTTTATCAAGCAATACTAAAAAAACATTCTTTTTTCTTACAAAGCTATACACTTTTCTTAAAACTGAAACATTTAACTTCACAAAAGAACCATGCGATGAGATTTTCAGAAATTTTCATCATCTACTTATGAATAGGAAAATGACCGTGTTACTCTTAAAAAGGTCTTAGCTCTTGATTTTAACTCTGCCTAAATGATGAAATCTATGGGTAAGGACTGAATGGGAAAATTACAAATATTAGAATAGGTTGATTTCTTGATGACCCAGAATAGTGCAGGAAGTTTTTTCCTCCTATCTTAATTTCTCGTGACATCATTATTATAATACTAAAGTATTAAAATATTGCAGAATACTACATTATTACTATTTGAGTAGTTTAAAAGCTCTCATTTTCAGTTTAAAACCTGATTTTTTTCATAAATCATAAGAAAGTATTACTCTACACAACTGGAGTCTATGTCTATGAACAGACAGGGAAAGACAAAGTAAATTTTGAAGCAGTACAAGAGAACTTTACTTTTTGCTACAACAATCATCCTGCTATTTCAGGTGAGCACAATTTTCACAGTAAAAAATGTGAAGAATATTTATATTTAATATATTTTTTGGTTGTTTTATTTATTTGATGGTTGAGAAAGCCAGATAAAGACAGAGACAGAAAGATACCTGATTGTTCATTTCTCTAGCCTTTTTCTGTTTTCATCTTTTTTTCTTTTTTTAAGTCTTCGGAAACCCCATCATGCCTTTTTTTCAGGAGAGAGTAAAGTAACATGTACTTATGCCTAACAACTCAGAGAGTAAATTTTTTTTTTCTTTTCCCCTTGTTGATACTGAGGTACCTAAGTACTTTGGACATCAAAAAAGCTATGTTCTTAGCAGACACTTTGAATTATCTGAAATGTTCTCGCGTATCCATGCAGTACTTAAAAATGTCATATAGTGAAAAGACAAACTATAAATCTTTAAAGTAATTAAGTTAGCAGAACACTAAAAATTCCTCTGGACAAAGCCTAGATTTCAGGCACATGCGGATAGTATCATTTCCCCGGGTAGACAGAGCACATTTATACAAAGTATGATATACAGTTGTATCAACTATCTGTTTATGCAATTCTAACTTGTGACTTTTTAAAAAATTGTCCCCATGGCCAACTACCATCCTGGCACCAGGCATAGCAATCCTCCCTGACCCAAGTTGCTGACAGCCTAACTATTTGGGCTGATGCTCTAGATTTCTGCTTGGACACTGGACAGACGCAAGACCGGGTGGTGAAGTGAGAGACTCATGTTCTGAAATGAGCAACTGGGATGAGGGGAGTTGGTATAAGGACAGAAAGAGATGGATGTTCAGGAAGATAAATATGAAGAGATTCTGAGTGAAATGCACACCTAGAAAGGAGCGAGGGTGGAGGTGCTCTGTGAGGAAAGCCCTCGACCCTCACCCTTCTTGTCACCAACCACTGAAGTACCTCCCCGGACTCTGTTTTCCTCCCACCCCGCTCTTCACTCTTACCTAATACATTAAGGAGACTGCTAATGTGGTAAGGTAGGATCTTCTCTTTCTATGGCTGTTAGGAAATCTGAAACAGAATCAGAGCCTACTTGTAGTCAACAGGTAGCAATGGTTTTAACTTAAAATACCATCACCCTCCTCTTCTTTCCCTACTCCAATTTCTCTGTTAACCAATTATTGTTTTTTCTTTTTTTTTTTTTTCAATCTAATTTGAACTCTGTTGTATAATTCTGATAAGTTGCTTCAAGTCTTCTTTTGAAAGAGGCAGGAGATAAACCGATGAATGAGACAGAGATGATAAAGGGAAGGTTGACGGATATTGATGCTCTCAGACAACCTGTGTAGGAGACAAACTGTGTATAAAGACTGAAGAATAGACAAGGTGGGAAAGACAGGGAGCACCAGGGATCCTGGTGAAAAAGACATTGTTTCTTGCATCCCCTCTCTCTTCCCCCTCCCTTGTGCCATCACCAGACCCAACAGTACATGGCAGACATTGGGGGAGGAGGGGAGAAGGGAGAGGAAATACTGACGGGGCTAGGAGAGAAATATTTAATAGTAACAGCAAAAGTAGGAGTCCCACTCAAATGGAAGTCAAGAACCGTGCCTTTATGCGTGCTACACCAATTTTCCCTAATTATTTATATAGATAATTATTTATAATAACACATTATACACTCATTACATAGTCTGTATCATACACACAAGCACAAGAGTTTTATGATGCTGGAAAGGGGGAAACACAGCCAGAAAAGTGCTTTCTGGCAGTCTTTCAAACCTAATCTTGATTAGTTGGCCTATATGTTATAAATAATTTCTATGTCACCCCAAAGCATTTGAGTCTTAAATTAATTCTGTGCCTTATGGCTACAAATCAGACATATCCCTGCAATACTCTTTTCCAGCTTCAAGCTCAGAGTCTTGTTTGGGAGGCTAATAGAACATAATATAGGAAAATTAAACCTTTATGACACGATATGTTCAAAAAAGGACTAAGGGTAGTAAATATTATATCTTTTAGCATTTCTCTGGGATTTGGTACCTTATAGACAAACACCCAGCAGATTCCCCTAGGAAATAATTTAGGAATGCAATTCTTAGAAATATGGCCTGAATTTAAAACTATATCCAGTCCCAGTACAAATTATCATCAAATATCATGATTTAAATTATTAAAATTCAATAATGGTTTGTCTTAGGAGCAAATAGTCTAAAACTTTATAAATCAAATTGAGACCATTGATCTCAGAGGTGATTTGACATGACCGCATTTGATACATCATGTCAAAGAAAAGGGTAGGTCAGGCTACACAGTATCAAATTTCACTATTCACTTATTACAACATCTTTCGAGACTTATTAATTTCAGATCTAATTTCATGACATCACTGAGTGAAAATGCTAGAACGATAATTCAGTAAGAATCTTCTGAAAGTTTCCAGTTTTGTATTAAAAATAAGAACACAAAAGACACAACGTCTGTCCCTTTTATCATTAGTGACAATCATGCTTTGATCATAAATTAGTCAATAGAAGTTGTAAGCAAAACAACTCAGGTTAAATAATAGTTATTAATCAGGTTCTGTCTGCCATTCATTCTGTAGTTAAATATTAAATGCACGCAGATATATATTATTATTACAATGTCTTCAAATATAAGGAAAATAAGTCTCTGGAGGGTGATTTCCATAGGCTTACAAAGATGGCAGGAGGGACAACTTCAAGTCCAGTGTTCTTTTTACTAAATTTACACTGCCTTCAGGAGCAGAAGAAAGGATTCATTTACAATCAGACTTAATGTTAAAAAATCAAATCTCTTCTATGTTGAGTACACGTTCTTTTAAAAAAAAAAAAAGAAAATGGCAAGAAAACATCTATCATGAATTAGCATAGAATTATGTAAAATAATTTACTTCTTCTCTTGCCTAGGATAGATGGCAATGTTGATAAACAGACTTTCACTAAGACATATATACTGGATCCTTTTCCGCAAACCTGACTTGACAATCGTGGGTAGAAGTGAAACTGAGTACAAGGAAAGCCTAGAGTTACAGTGACAAAAATATCTACCATGATGATTTGAAGACTGGGACTGTACCTGTCAATTTTCCTATCCTAAAAATTCTCTCTGCACAGAGTTTTACTGGAATTTAACTTGATGGAGTAAACACACACACACACACACACACACACACACACACACACAGAATTGGTAGTACAAACGCAGATAACTTTAAAATTGCTTGTATAAATTCTTCCATAAAATAAATGTAATAACAAAAATAACTTTTTAAAATTAAATAGAACATGAAAAGAACCACACTCAACCAATAAGGGGTTACATGCATTCTTTGGGATAGTACAAATTAATTCAGGAAGGATATGTAATACTGTCTTAATGAAGCTGAGGTATCACTTAGCAAAAGCAGGATTTTTAAAGGGCAGTAACGGAGTTGAAGGTTTCCCCAGCCTGACAGCTCTTTTCCTTTGAAACTAAATTGCTTTTGCAATTTGCGTCTATTCCCTGAGTTTGTCAGTCAAAGCAAATATTAAAAATGTGCTCGTTTGTTTTAAATGTAAAAAGAGAAAAGCCCAGGGATAGCCTGGATCATATTCAATTCATCACTGATCAGGAGTAGGGTCTTTCCACATATAAGAAGAATTTGGGGGTAATCACAGTAAAACTAATCTTTTTCACATATTGCATAAAGTTATCCTTTCTCTTAGAATCAGTATTCAAAATGTTCTTACTCTGGGGAACTGAACTACACAAAACGATCTGTTTTCATCAGGCATCTTTCATCACGGACACTACTCATCTGTGAAAGCATAAAGCATTACACCCCATTGCATACTTAGGTCCTGAGGCACTTGGGGGTTAAAATTGTCTAAAAGTCATTATTAGATACACTTCAGATAAGAGAATTATGATCCAGGGGATTGTAAAGCAGAAAATATAATTGTTTCATCTCCTCCCAATGTGACTCTTACAAGACTGAAGCACCTTGAACCTCGAGTGCGTGGAGTTGAGAAGGAAGTTTGTATCTTTAACAACATCTTTTATTAAGCATCTCCAAAATGTTTATGAGCTATAGCCCATTCTTTTTGTGGGCTTCTATATTAGTGATGGGCGTATGAGTAAGCAATCACATTGTTCCACAAATAACCTGGAATACATCTTGACACCTTTTGGCATACACTAAAGGGGTACAAATTTCAATAATTTAAGATAAAATGAAAGAAATCTTTACTTCTTTCTTTAGGCACATTTGTGATTTTTTTCTAAGTGCTTGTTTAATAGAAACTTCTGCCATGCGCCTTTGAAAATTTGATTTTTATTTCTTCTCTTTATATGCAAGTTTCAGCAAAGTCTGAAAACTATATGGTACAAAAATGCCTCTGACAAATAACAAATGAGACGACCCCCTTTCATCTTGTTGCAACCAATTCTCCCTGAGTTTTATCTTACTTTTAACGATTGTCTAAAGCCTGTGGCATCACATGATGATGGGAAAATTACTGACTGAGGAACTGAGTCAGATATGACGGTGGGACTTTCCACTTTCTATCTTCTATGGTCTGCCCAGCAATGCCACGAAAACATTATTGCCATGGCCTCATTTAGTAGATGAAGCAACCCAAGGCCTGAGAAGCTAAAGGACTTCTCGAGCTCGCGCAGCAGGGTGGATCCGAGCCAACAGGCAAACCAGGCAGAAACGTTCTGAATTTCACTCTTGAAGAGTGAGCAGCCTTTCCAGCATCAAAATAAAATCCGTATTTGATATCCGGACCAATCTTACTACCAAGCATGCATCCATGACATCCAGAATAGGGAAACCAGATAATCTTTCTTAGAAAATCCGCACACACACTAATTATTTAATTACAAAATAAAACAAGCTTGTCTAAAATGTTATGAACCTCACAAGTTGTGAACTTCCAGGTTTTGGCATCTGGGGGTGCCAGAGTCGTGCAGTCAGTTGGGTGTCTGTCTCTTGGGTTCAGCTCAGGTTGTGGTCTCAGGGTCGTGAGGACACAAACGCCGCTTTGGCTCCAGGCTCAGCGCGGAGTCTGCTTGGGACTCTCTCCCTCTGCCTCTGGCCCTTCCCCATAAAAATAAATAAATAAATCTTTAAAAAATATATATTTTTTGGCATCTAACATCTGAAAGACATAGCCCAGAACTTATAAAGTGCTACAAGTAGGAATTTTAGCTATTTCATTCTGAACTGCATATGAAGTATTATTTTTTATCATATTTTATATATGAGACCATGTATTACAGGAGCATAGAATTATAAACTTCATTGTAGCTAAAGTATATAGCTATTTTCATGAAATGGCATTTTGTTTCCAATTCAGATATGCTCAAAGGACGAATATAAAATAGGAACAGGAGAGAAATTTTAGTTAATCAGATAGTACAGATTCTGGCTTGTGAGCAATGTCAGATTGTTTTCCATATCACATAACAAATCCAAATAACTAACATAGCTAAACACATCTAAGCAGCCTCCCCTGATCCCCTGTTACGTCCTAACCACAATTCTCCCTTGCAAATGGTGGGCACACTGGCTTAAACATGGGGCTTGTGATGAAGGCTTAAAGGAGTCCTCACTGTCCCCACGCGTCAGCTGGGGTGGCCATAAGCACCGGCGGGTGTGGTGCTGTAGCGGCCAGCCCTTCCTGCCGCGCTCTCCTAGCCCCGGGACGCAGACCGGAATCTGGACATCATGGGAATCGCTTCCCCTTGAGGGAAGTGGAAATAACAGTAACTGCTGGCTTTATTCAAGGTGCGGTTTGTGAAACTGCCATCTTGCTCTCCTCCAGGTCAGAGGACTGCTCATGCTCTCAAAATCATTCTTTTTTTAAGGATTTTATTTATTTACTTTTTGACACAGCGAGAGAGGGAATCCAAGCCAGGGGAGTGGGAGACGGAGAAGCAGACTTCCCGCTGAGCAGGACCCTGGGATCATGACCTGAGCCGAAGGCAGATGCTTAACATCTGAGCCACCCAGGTGCCCCAAAATCATTCTTCTTTTTTTTTTTTAAATAATTCAACATTGAATTTTCAGTCTTTCACTAACAGTTTTTCAGTGTTACGTGGATCATGTCAACATTGCACATAACTCCAGGGAGCATCATTCACTTGAAATGCAAGGTGAAGGGCTGCCTGGAGGTGTAAACGGTGTTGACGTTGATCTCCCTTTACCATATGACTGCACTTACACGTGGAATCTGAAAAGCCAATGAACAAACAACTGAGCAAACAAACACAAAGCAATAAATACAGAGAAAAAACTGGTGGGTGCTGGAGGGGAGGAGAGAGGTGGGTGAAGTTGGTGAAGGGGAGTGGGAGGTAGAGGCTCCCAGTTATGGAATGAATAAGTCACAGGAACAAAAAGTATTGCACAGGGGACACAGTTAATGGTGGTGTAACAGTGTTGCATGGTGGCAAATGAAGTTACACTTGTGGTGAGCACAGTTTAATGAATGCATAGACTTGTCAAATCACTACGTTGTGTATCTGAAACGAATGTAACACTGGCTATCAACTGACTTCCATTCAAATATATGTAAAACTTAAATCATTCGATTCTTAATTAAACCATCACATTCTTCCCATCTAGCTATATTCTAGTTTTTGCTAAACATTATAAATCCATTCATAGCATATGCTGTAACTTCTCTTATGGTTTTGAGGAAAGGGATACTCAACCTGGAAGAAATTCTTCCCAGTACAATGATTGATTTTTTTTTAGCAGATTTGAAGTTTGATTGTCATAAATGGACATGATTTCATGTAAGGTAAAGGCTTAAATACTCTTTTACAAGCTTAGCACAAAAACATTGATCTAAGTGAGAGATCTTATCACGTACTTTCTTGGTTATAAGTGTTTGGGTGTTTTTGAATAGAGTAGAAGCTTATTTATATGAATTACTGAGCAAATTAACTAATTTCCTGTAAATTTGCCAAATAGCTTCCAGCTTATCAGCAATCATCTCTTGTGCCCCTTGCATGTGCCTGCCCCTGGGTCAGCAGTGAAGGTGACTCAATTAATCTTAGAGAAAGGATAAAGATTAGGGAAAACTCATTTCTCCATTTGAATAAATGCTTCATAAGAATCTACAGTGGGTTCTTGGAACACACATTTTAATACCAAAGGGAGAGCCAAAGGAGCATGAAACCTATTTGAAGAAGTATAAGTTGGCTGGACATCCAAGAGATAAAGTGCCTCGATGTAAGGTTATGTACAGACAGAAGAAAAACAGCGATATATTACTGTTCCATCAATCTAAACAGAATATGCTGGGCTTTATTTTCATGTTGATTTTGGCATGAACTACAATATGCTTGAATCATTTTGAAAGATGATAATAGGAGAATTTGTGTTGGCAGCAGGCCAAATAAAAGCTGAGCGTAAAAATGCAGTAGTCGCAACTGTTTATTTCTGTCCACAGAGGTTTTGCTAATCAGAGAGCCATGGGCAATTCCCACTGGAAAACACACTCTCTCTTAGCAAGTGACAAAAGCTGGAAAAATCCAGGGGAAGCAAGAGGACCCATAAAGCGGTAACACAACTTCGCACAGTGACGGGTGAAGTGGAGATAAATCCTGCTGGGTGGTTCCTTCTTCAGCCTCGGGGACACCTGCAGAAGGGAATCTGCACAGCCTTTGGTAGCCGCCTTGAGAAGTACTATGCTCTTGAGGATGCTTTCCAAGCGAGTCGACAAGCTCGGCTTCAAGAGTTGGCATCTCCCCAAGCTGAGAATTTGCTCTCTTAGCTGCACTGGTTGCTGTTCACACTTTTAGACTTTCCTTAGTGATTCAGAGGCCAAAACGACAGTACAAAGAATAAATATACATTCTCGTACACAGCCATGACTGAGAACATCCCACTCCGAGTCTGTCACTGTATCGTACTTATAACACCGAACGCAAACGACCCATCTCCTCCAGAACACCACCCCGACAGACCGTCTCTAAGTGGGCTGCCTGGAATGGACGGTGGCTTAAGTGCCCTCTGACAATTATTACCAATCTGAGAAACATTGTTAGTCCCCAGTGAAATGTTCACTTGTCTTTCAAAGTAGGAGGAAAATAACATTTAGAGCAAGTTTAATTAAAGTTAGAGTTATTCTCTTTTAGTTTGAAATTGTGTCATCCCATCTTTTTGTGTGGTTAAAAAATTCTTCATTTAAAAAATAATGGCAGAAAACTAGTTTTTAAAAATTGTTTTGCATTTTAAGTCTTTATTTGACCAAATTAGGACGCCTTACTTGACCATTTTTGCCATTTCTGATCTTACTTTTATGGTGGATTGATCCATAAAATTAAAAGGCCCAAGACCTGTTTCGAAAGACCTAGAGACAAAAATCTGGCCTTCCAAACTTTCCAAATTAAGTATGGGAAACAAAGTGCAAGGAAGAAGAATGGACCTTTGTGCACCAGAGTTGTATATATGTATACAAGAAAGTTGTGGAATAGATGCATTGTACGAATTAAAATAGTCAGATGACATTTCATTTATAAAGATAAGTAAAATGACAAAGGTACTAACACTGAGTGTTAGAGTGGGTAGGTGTGAGGAACAGACACTGTCATGCCCCGCTGAGAGCCATGGATGCAGGTAGGAATATGCTTGACTCCCATTGTTAATGGCTCTCCAAGGACCTGTCAGTGCACGTTACTTCCACACCAAATTTCTACAGGTAGGAATTTACTTCAAAAGATAGTTATGGATATATCCAATGACTGAGCTCCCAGTGGACTCTCCTTGGAAGTGTTTCATAGTATTAAACAGATCAGAAAATACCCAGTATACAGAAATAGGGAACTGGTTTTAAAAAATCATGTAGTCTCTAAAACAGAATGTTACATAGCATAAATATGGTGTTAAAATGTGTGATAATTTTGAAAGCCTTTACTATATGTTGTTAATTGGGGGGGGGGGGGTAACAGATCCAAAACCCTGTGTGTAGTATGATTTAGAGAGATAAAGGCAGAGACAGAGACAGAAACAGATATGTAGAGAAACCTGAAAATGTATACAACAAAATAACAGCTAGGTGGTAAGATGAAAACATTTTCTTCCCTTCTTCTTTTTTTAATGAGTGTTATGAGTTGAATTCAGTCCCCCTAAAAGATATATTGATGTCTTAAACCTAAGCATCTCACATTGTAACCTTATTTGGAAACGGGGTTATAACAAGTGTCATTCTTTAGGATGACTTCATACTGGAGGAGAGTGGGCTCTCAGCCCAATATGGCTGGTGCCCTTACAAGAAGCCATTGGGAAGACGGAGACACAAAGAAAAAAATACCTTGTGACAAAAGAGACAGAGACCAGAGTGAAGGAGTTCCAAGCCAAGGAACATGGAGATCGACAAGCCCCACCAGAGGCTAGATTCCACCCAGAGGCTCCGAGGGAGCAAGGCTTGGTGGACACCTTGATTTTGGACTCCCACCCTCTAGCGCTGTGAAAGAATAAGTTTCTATTGTTTTAAGTCGCAGGTTACGTACTCTGTTATGGCTGCCCTGGGAAACAAGTACAGTGGTAACACAGTCAGCAAAGCAGAAAACCATGAATTCACAGCTCACTGAATTCATGAAAGCAGGTGCCCATATAACTACACCAGGAGCTGCCCCTGGGACTCTTCCCAATCCTCATCCCAGGCCCCTTCCCAAAGATAACAACTATTGTGATTTCTAGCCCTCTAGTTTAGTTTCACTGTTGAAAATGCATTTATAAATGGAACCAGATAGTAGCATTCCTTTATGGCTTCTTTCACCCGGTATTAGGGCTCTGAAACTAAACCACGCACACACTGTCACGTATGCTTCCGCTTACCCTGATGGGCACTTAGGGTCGCTCATAGTTTGGCGCTGTTATGACCAATACTACTATGAAGCCAGCTGCACATGTCTTTTGGTGCATACGTGCACCCATTTCTGTCGGGTATTTAACTGGGAGTGGAATTGCTGAGTCACAGGGTAAAGTCGCATTCATGACCTTGTAGATAATTATCAACTTTCTAAAATATTTTGTATCAGTTTACACATCTACCAACATTGAGTGAAAATTCTTATTCTTGGTAGTCATGGTCTTTTTGAATTCTTATTCTTGAGGGAGAGTAGTAATATCTTACTGTATTTTCTTTTTAAAGATTTTATTTATTTATTTGACAGAGAGAGAGAAAGCACAAGCAGGCAGAACAGAAGGCAGAGAGAGAGGGAAAAGCAGACTCCCTGCTGAGCAGAGAGCCCAAGCTGGGGCTTGATCCCAGGACCCTGGGATCAGGACCTGAGCTGAAGGCAGACACTTAACCCACTGAGCCACCCAGGTGCCTCATATCTTACTGTATTTTCATTTGTACTTTGCTGATCACTAATCATTACTTTCTCTTGTATTCATTAGCCATTTGGGTACCTACACTGAGTGCCTAGCAGTAAAAATGCACTGGAAAAAAATGTGACAGAATAAGGAATTTGACAATAATAAGTATTAAGGATAATAGTTATTAGAAAATACTATTATTGGTAACACATTTTAGTGATATTTACCAAAATTAATATCATTATGATGTTTAACAAAAATAGACATGTAGAAAAAGGAGTGACACTCAACTATCTCATTCTTCTGTAAGTGTTTTATGAGATACTTTGTGTCAAGATATATAAAGCCTTATTGAAAAAATGATGTTTATTCCCTAATATAATAAAAATTTCAGAGTAGCACAGTTCCAGGGTTAATTCAGTGAACATCATTGAGACCATCTCTCCAGTGTCCAGCTCTACAGTGAAATAACCTAGACAGGTTCTCCATGGGTAGAGACACTAAGAAGGTCCCCTTCAAATTTATGGGGAAAAGTTTGTCTGTTAACAATGATTATTTTGTCACAATAATCATGACTAGTAAGTTCACGGATTTGTTATCTGATGAATGCTTTGTATTTTGGTGAAATGAGACCAGTGTCCTGAACCAAACTGCATGCATATGGTATATTAGATGTAGGGGGAAAAAACTAAGTAATAAGCATCTGGAATTAATGCCCAATTAAATAAAAACTCCAAGGTTAAATTCCAGACATATGTTTCCCTCATACCCAAGTGGATTGTTACACAAATCTATAATCCAAAGATCATGCTTAAAATGTTATTTAACACCTTATTATAGAACACTGATTAATGCTGTAGTCATACAGGGATAATCTTATTTCAAACCAGAAGTATTCATTGAAATGAGTTCAATTCAGTATGACAGAAATTCCAAGATGACAGAAGGAAAAAACTTATTAAAATATTTTTGGTGAGAGTTACATGGAAGTATCTAGAAACACACTTATTTTTTTACTGACATTTAACATTTCTTTATAAAATGAAAAATAAATATTTTCTTGTAATGATTTTTTGTGCTAGAACTGCATTCTTTAAAGTACCCCCCGGGCTCACTGCTGCTAAGTAACCACCACCCACACCAAGATTCTAAACCCATATTTGACAGCCTCTGCAGACACCCCCCAAACAAAGGAACAGAGAAGGCATGAAGAACACACATGTGCACCTGCACACGCACATGCACGCATGCGCGCGCACACACACACACACCCCCTCAGACAAGCCCTGTTGCTTTTTCCCAGAGAGTAACCTGGCTGCTATGCCTCCCCCTTCTTTCCTCAGGTTAACTCAACAGATGCCTCTCTCTCCTGACTTCATCTTCTGCTTTCCTTAAATCTATGTATTCTTCTCCTTTTGGCTATTTTACTCCATTCCCATCTCATTAGGATCATCCTCCCTCTTCCTTGTGATTCTTGGATCTTATTTGGGCTTCAGGATCTCCCCCATTCCCTACTCAGAATGAGAAGAAAGTACAGAAGCTCTAAGGGAAAACAGCACTCAAGAACCAGTATTCTAGAAGGAACTTCCCATGCCTTTCTCTCCTGCCTTACATGGTTTTCTTCCTCCCAGAATTAGGAAGGAAACCCCAAAAATGTTGCTCCCTCATTCACTCTGGTCCTGGAAGTTACTGATGAGCATATCCTCAGTTAACTGCACGTGAAGGATGATGGTCAGCTAACATTTCATTTGCAGCCCAGACCTGATCCACTCTAAACTGAACAGAATCTGCTTCACCTTCTATCTGTAACTATGATTAAGTGCCATGTAATTCAAAATGCCTTCTCAAAGACACGAGAACCATCAGGGATGGGGCCCCCGGGTGGCTCAGTCGGCTGACTCTTGGTTTCAGCTCAGGTCATGATCTCAGGGTCTTGAGATCAAGTCCCACGTAGGGCTTTGCGCTCAGCGAGGAGTCTGCTGAAGTTTCTTTCTCCCTCTCTCTCTGCCCCTCCCTGCATTCACTCATGCTCTCTTAATCTCTCTCACTCTTTCCCTTTCTCTCTCTAAAATAAATAAATATATCTTTAAAGAAAAAAAGAATCCTCAGGGAAATTTAAATAAAAACCACAGTAAGTTAACAGCTCACACTTGTCCGAATGGCTACCATCACAAAAGACAAGAAATAACACGTGTTGGCTAGGTTGTGGAGAAAAGGAGATCCTTGTGCACTACTGGTAGGAATGTAAATTGGTGCAGCCACTATGGAAAACAATATGGAGGCACCTCAAAAAACAAAAATAGAACTATCCTATGATCTAGTCATTCCATTCCTGGCTATTTACCTGAAGAAAATAAAAACATTAATTTGTAAAGACATGTGCATCCCTACATGTACTGCAGCATTGTTTATAATAACCAAGATACAGAAGCAACCCAAGTGTCCACCAATAGGCGAGTGGATAAAATATTTTTGGTGAAAGCTATATGGAAATATATAGAGACGGACTTTGCACTAGCATTTAACACTTCTTTATAAAATGAAGAACAAATCCCTTCCTTGTAAAGATTTTTGTGCAAGAATCTTCTCTCTCTCCTCCCCCCATACACTGAGGAATATCACTCAACCATAAAAAAAATAATAAAATCGTGTCATTTGTGACAATATGGTAGAACCTAAGGGTATTATGATAAGTGAAATAAATCAGAGTAAGAAAAATAACATATCATTTCACTTATGCGTGGAATCTAGGGAAAAAAACAAGCAAACAAACAAAAAACAGAAATAGACTCAAAAATACAGAAAACAAATGAGACTAGCGGTTGCCAGAGGGGAAGGAGGTCACAGAATAGACAAAATAGATGAGGGGAATTAAGATGTACAAATTCCCAGCTAGAAAATAAGTGTCATAGGGGTGAAAATTATGCAGAGGGAATACAGTAATACAGTAACAACTTTGCATGGTAACAGATGGTAATACATTGTGGAGAGCATGGCATAGAGAATAGTCAAATCAGTATGTTATACACCTGTCACTAATATAATATTGTATGTTTAATAAAAAATAAATTTTAAAAAGCCTGCTTTCTGTCTTTAACTTTGACCATGCTGTCAAAAAGTTACCATTAAACTCATGGGAAAGAAAAAGGATAACTAGCTCATGTTTAGGGGAAAAGACACTTAAATGTTCTAAGCACTAGACTAGACTCTCCATATTTACTGTGATACTTGGTGTACCATACTTAAGAGGACATACTGTAATTACTCCTCTTTCATAGATGAAGCAGCAGAAAATTGTAGACAGTATTTTCTCACACTTCTTTATTTTCTTGAGACAGAGAGACAGCGTGTAGCATGGAGGGGTAAAGGGAGAGAAAGAGAGCACCTCAAGCCGGCTCCATGCCTAGTGTGGAGCTAGACCGGGGCTGGATCCCACCACCCTGAGATCATGACCTGAACTGAAATCAAGAGTCAGGCGCCTCACTGACTGAGCCACCCAAGTGCCCCTTTTCTCACACGTATAAAGTTCCTTAAAAAGTTAAGCCAGGATTCAAATTCTCTTCTGCACCCAACGTCTGCCCACAACATTTTGCAAGACATGTAAAAAGTACAAATGGAGGTTCATATCGCATACATTGAAATATTTAAATAAATCAAGTGCATCTGTTTTTAAATTAATCATCTCATAGACTCTTACCAGAACAAATACTGCTTCGTAAACATCTAGATGGTCTGGTTCAAATTTAGAACTTTCAGACTCCTTGGTATTCTCAGGAGCAAAGCCCACCTGTTCTCCTCTCAGTCCTGCATTCCAACTCTCACATCCACACTTATCCACACATGCCACAAACAACACCCCTGGCTTCCTCAGGGCTTGAAGGAACGCACCTCCGTGGTGTGACCCATGCAGGAAGGACAGACTTGGAGAAGATGCCAATGTGAGCCCTGGAATCAGGCTAACAGTGAGAGCACAGAATCTGCGGTTCAAGTACCTGGAGTGTGGTCTGAAACAGTGAGGGTGGAAACTGGTTTGGCTCCTTCCTTGAAGCTCGCCACCTTGTCCAGGGGCAGCATCTCGGCCACGAGACAACTCAAGGACGGCCTTCTAGAGCAGTGTCTCTCAAAATTTAATTTCATTTGGATAACAAAAGCCTGGGGCACTGAGCAAGGGCCCCCATTAACCAGTTAACCGCTATCTGAGGGTGGTGATGCCTATGCCTATGGCTGGCTCCAAGGCTACCCTCCTGCCCAAGCAAGCAGAGAAGAAAAGTAATACAGAAAAAATGATAATACAGCATACATAATACAGCTCAATGGGGCTATTTAAGTATAGTCAGAGGGAAAAATACATATAGAAAAGTTTCCTGGAAAGAAGCTCAAATAATGAGGTCAATTTAAGAGATTTTGGGGTTTTTTTCCTCCAAAGCTATTCAAACCCTGGGTTCTCTCTGTAGCATATATTGTTTTATCATCTCAGGCAAATCATTATTTGTTGGCTCTAAGTGACCTGGAGTGAGTGAAAGTACCAAACATACTTTGTAACTTGGATCTAAGGAATTGTGGGGAATATCCTGGCTTGTAAGCTTGGGTTCTAGTCCTAGCTTTTTTGCTAACAAGCTACCCTGGGTAAGTCAAACTTGACCTTGGTTTTCCTTGTCTAGAAAACCATGCTAACAGCAGAGGTCTTTACAAAGTGAGAAAAGTGAGATATGGATCAAATGCAAAAATAAGGGTGAAACATGTATATTGGAAATCATACACATCTAGAAATCTATGCATATAAAAGGTGAAAAAATTACTGTTCATGTGATAAAAATTCTTTTTAACTTTTAAATACTACAAATATTATTTAATTTTTAAACTTTTAAATACAGCAAGTATTTTTTGATGTTTTAAAGTATAATGTACAGAAATATTTCTGGTATTTGGGAACTAGGGAACAAAGAGAAGCACTTTTAGGGACACGTTTTCCTTGCAGAAATATCCACAATGTTAGCGTCTGCCTTCCCTAATTTTATACCAAAGCTAAGACTACATAAAGTTACAAGAGACCAGTTAATGGAGTTGCATGAAACTTCTACTAAATTTAAAATAGCTTTTTAGACTCTTTAAGAATAATAGAGTGTCCTTCTGTATCTTTAACACAGTCTTTAGCTTAAAATCTAATTTCTCTGATATGAGAATTGCTACCCCAGCTTTCTTTTGAAGTCTTGGCATGAAAGATGGTTCTCCATACCTTCACTTTCAGTCTGGATGTATCTATAGGTTCAAAACGAGTCTCTTGTAGACAGCATATGGCTGGGTCCTGTCTTTTTATCCAATCTGCAACCCTGTGCCATTTTATGGGAGCGTTTAGGCTGTTCACATTGAGAGTGGTTATTGAAAGATACGATTTTATTGTCATCATGTTGCCTGTGAAGTCCCTGTTTCTCCAGATTGTCTCTATAAATTTCTGTTCTGTACCACTCTTGGGGCCTTTCTCCTTTTATAGAACCCCCCTCAATATTTCTTGCAGGGCCTACTTAGTGGTGACACACTCTTTCAGTTTTTGCCAGTCTTGGAAGTTCTTTATCTCTCCATCCATTCTAAATGACAGCCTTGCCAGACAAAGTACTCTTGGCTGCAAGTTTCTTCTCATTTAGGGCTCTGAATATGTCTTGTCAGCCCTTCCTGGCTTGTCACGTCTCTGTGGACAGGTCTGACATTATTGTGATGCTCCTCCCTCTGTATATAAGGAATCTCTTCCCCCCAACTCCCTTAAGATGGTTTCCTTGGTTTTAAGATTTGTGAGTTTTACTATTACACGTCAGAGTGTTGGTTTATTCTCCTTGATCTTGGTAGTGGTTCTCTCTGCCTCTAGAACATAAATGCTTGTTTCATGCTCATGGATCTGAAGAATAAACATTGTTGAAATGTTTATGCTGCCCAGAGCAATCTGTACTTTCAATGTCATCCTGATCAAAATAACAATGGCATTTTTCAAAGTGCTAGAACCAACAATCCTAGAATTTGTATGGAACCAGAAAAGACCCCAAATCACTAAGGAAATGTTGAAAAAGAAAAAGAAAGCTGGGGGCATCATATTGTCTCATTTCAAGCTATATTACAAAGCTGTGATCACCAAGACAGCATGGTACTGGCACAAAAACAGATACATAGACCAATGGAACAGAGTAGAGAGCCCAGATATGGACACTCAACTCTATGGTCAACTAATCTTCAACAAAGCAGGAAAAAATATCCAGTGGAAAAAAAAGATAGTCTCTTCAATAAATGGTGCTGGGACAATTGGACAGCTATGTGTAGAAGAATGAAACTCAGGCACTTGGGTGACTCAGTGGGTTAAAGCCTCTGCCTTTGGCTCAGGTCATGACCCCAGGGTACTGAGATCAAGCCCTGCATCCGGCTCTCTGCTCAGCAGGGAGCCTGCTTCCTCCTCTCTCTCTGCCCCCTGCCTACTTGTAATCTCTGACTGTCAAATAAATAAATAAAATCTTAAAAAAAAAAAAAGAATGAAACTTAATCATTCTCTTACACCATACACTAAGATAAACTCAAAATGGATGAAAGACCTCAATGTGAGATAGGAATCCATCAAAATACTAGAGGAGAACATAAGCAGTAACCTCTTTGACATCAGCTACAACAACTTCTTTTAAGACACGTCTCCAAAGGCAAGGGAGACAAAACTGAAAATGAACTTTTGCGACTTCATCAAGATAAAAAGCTTCTGCACAGCAAAGGAAACAGTCAACAAAACAAAGAAGTAACCTACAGAATGGGAGAAGATATTTGCACATGATACTACAGGCAAAGGACTGATAACCAAGATCTATAAAGAACTCCTCAAACTCAACACCCAAAAAACAAATAATCAAGTAAAAAAAAAATGGGCAGAAGGATGAACAGACACTTCTCCAAAGAAGACATACATATGGCTTACAGACATAGGAAAAAATGCTCATTAGCCATTAAGGAAATTCAAATCAAAACCACATTGAGATACCACCTTATACTGGTTAGAACGGCAAAAATTGACAAGACAAGAAACAACAAATGCTGGAGAGGCTGTGGAGAAAGGGGAACTCTCTTACATTGTTAGCGGTCATGCAAGTTGGTATAGCCACTTTGGAAAACAGTGTGGAGGTTCCCCCAAAAATTAAACACAGAGCTATCCTGTGACCCAAAAATTACGCCACTGGGTATTTACCCCCAAGATGCAGATGTAGTGAAGAGAAGGGCCATAGGCACCCCAATGTTCATAGCAGCAATGTCCACAATAGCCAAACTGTGGAAACAGCAGAAATGCCCTTCAACAGATGAATGGATAAAGAAGATATGGTCCATAGATACAATGGAATATTATGCAGCCATCAGAAAGGATGAATACCCAACTTTTGCAGCAACATGAACAGTTCTGGAGGAGATTATGCTAAGTGAAATAAGTCAGGCAGATAAAGTCAATAATCATATCGTTTCACTCATTTGTGGAACATGAGGAAGAGCACGGAGGACATTATAAGGAAGGGAAAAATAAAGGGGAGTTGGAGTCAGAGGGGGAGATGAACCATGAGAGACTATGGCCTTCTGGGAAACAAACTGAGGGTTTTAGAGGGGAGGGGGGTGGGGGGGATGGGTGAGCCCAGTGATAGGTATTGCATGGAGCACTGGGTGTTATACAAAACAATGAATCATGGAACACTCAATCAAAAACTAATGATATACTGTATGGTGAATCACATAACATAATAAAATTTAAAAATAGTGTTTTAGGGCACCTGGGTGGCTCAGTTGGTTAAGCGACTGCCTTCAGTTCAGGTCATGATCCTGGAGTCCCAGGATCCAGTCCTGCTTCAGGCTCCCTGCTGAGCAGGGAGTCTGCTTCTCCCTCTGACCCCATCCCAATGCTCTCTATCTCTCTCTCTTTCATTATCTCTCTCAAATAAATAAATAAGATCTTTAAAACAAATAGCTTTCTAAAAAATCTCCACAATTCAATAAACACCATTTATGTGTGAGAGAAGTGAAAATAATTTACACACTTGCCCAGAAATATATTTTTTAAAGTCACCATTTAAGATAGGATGTACTAAGGTTTTAATTATGTAGTTTCCCAATTTAAAGACAGAATGGAATATTTATCCTTTTCACATAGTTAATCGTTAGTCATGTAGTTTCTTATTTCTGTTCAACAATTTTAAGCTTAAAATAACGCCCTTTAGTGTTCCCTCGAAATTGCAATTTCCAAAAAAATGAAGCAGATACAGACCTTCTGAATAATTAAATACTCACCTTCTATATAAGTTTCTTGCGTATATCAATATTTCTGTCCTCACTATCACCTGACATGTATTACATAATCATGTAGTAAGGGCAATATGTCCTATGTAAATGAAATTCATATAAAACTAGATAGCCTTTATTTAAAATAAACAATGTAAATGATTTTATATGAAAATATCCTTTATTCATTGAATTTTGAGTATATGACAGGTCCTATATAAATATATTTAATTCTTCCAAACCTTGAATCCTTGGTTTTTGCTATTTCATTTTTAGTAGGGCTTTAGAATCTCAACCAAAGATATCCATATCAGAGTCTAAGGTTGTGACCACTGCGGCTACCAAATGTTTGAAATGTGGCTAGGAAAACTGAAGAACTGAATTTTAAATTTTATTCAATTGTAATTAACTTAAATTTAAAAATTGATAATTGATTCAATTATTAGAAACTTTAAGTGTGCTTGGAACAATTTTGATATGTGAATCTACTTTTTCAACTTTCTTACTTTAACTAAATAAAGATCAAGTATTTCAGATAAAATTCTAACAACTGAATGGAGATATTTTTGCTATGAGTGTAAAATACACATTGGAGTCAAAGACTGAATGTCAGAAAATTTGTAAAATATTTCACTGATGATTTTTTTAAAGATTTTATTTATTTATTTGACAGAGAGAGAGAGAGATCACAAGTACACAGAGAGGCAGGCAGAGAGAGGAGGAAGCAGGCTCCCTGCTGAGCAGAGAGCCCAACATGGGGCTCGATCCCAGGACCCTGAGATCATGACCTGAGCCAAAGGCAGAGGCTTAACCCACTGAGCCACCCAGGCGCCCCTCACTGATGATTTCTAATATTGATTTTATATTGAAATATGTGGATTAAGTAAAATATATTATTAAAGACAATTTCACTTATTTAATGTGACTCCCAGAAAATTTAAGATTACATATATGGCTCATATTGTATTTATACTGGACAGCACGGGTGTGGAATGACTAACTTTAGAGTAAAATCTAGTGTGTCTACCTCCCAAGTTGGTTATTTCCATCAAGACTGGATTGATTCTCTGGGTATGAATGATTTGCATTAGTCATTTCTCTTTAGGTTAGATAGAAAAAATGAATAACGTTAAATTTTAAGATGAACTGGAGACATCATTGTGCCATGTTTTTATTCAGTCCTTTCAGGGCCACGACGGTGTGCTTAAGCAGTATTAACTGGTCCAACACTGTTTTGGTTTTGTCATTCTTAGATCTATTTCTTTGTAAAATGTTTTTTCTAATTTTTTCCCTTGTTCTCCAACTATGAATTTTCACCTTTCCCCAGCCCTACTACAGACAAGCTTTCCTGGCAGATTCTTCTTCTGTAATCTCCTTATACACCTTTGGTATTTATACTCTGTGGACCAGGAGGTCAACTAAAGGGGTCCTCTGGCATCAAGTATAAACTAACTCTCCATTTAGCACCTGCTAATCATGTACCATCAGCCATACCATTTGTCCAAGTGACTCTCAGAGAACAACAGGACGACAGAATATAATGTCCTTTCCATGAATACTTCAGCTGCTTAGAGGACTTCCCCTTCCCCTTCTCCTTTTTTTTTTTTTTTTTTTTTGGTTTAGCTTCCATTTTTGGCAATACCTAGATGTTCCATGTGGTTAAGTAAGTGAATATAGGTGTTATTTCCATCTTTAATGTTATTTTGGCTCAAAAGTTAGAATGCACATTAATTAATTCTACAGCTGTTACTGTCTACTAAAAATGGCAAGAGGAATCACATCAACAAAAATTCTGAAATACAGTATATTAAATCAAGAGTGGAAATATTCCATCTGCCAAATCATTTATTTCTGAATGAAAGTATATTAGAGAATGTCACAAAAAGACCTTCGAGGGCTCATCATTATAAAGGACTTCAAGACACTAGCCAGCAGAGTGGATTTGTTTTTCATTTATTTCCATTTTGTAGTAAGACTGCTGTTTATAGTACAAAAACCAAATCAACATTAGAGTGTACTCCTACATCCACTCAAAAGGTCTGAATAATTGTTTTCATCTTGGTATTATAGCCAAGGTTAAGACACAATCTTAATTTATTGACTACTTTTGTGCTTTAAATATTTTATGTTCTTTGGATTCTTTTTGTGTGTTTATTTTCATGCCAGAATATCCATGAATCACACAGTCAAAAAAAATTAGAAATTCTGCAGATGAATTACTTATGGAGCTTTGAGTTTTAAAGTGTTAGATAATAAAGAAACCAACATAAAGTACAGTTATATTTTAATAAAGGTTATTTACATCAACTTTTAAAAAATTTAGAGAACTTCCCAAAATGTAGTCAGATTTATTTCTTGGGGGAAAAAACCCCCACAAAACTCAACTGTTAAATAACAGTGCTTAATTTAACAAGTGAAGAAGAAACACAGTAAGTAGGTACCCAGTGGCAGCATTTAGAGACTATCTATTGGGACAGCTGGTTTACCAGCTCAGGAGCTGGTCTACTTCACACAGCTCTGACAAATACTCATTTCAGTACTCAAGTCTCTGTGTTTTTAATGTTATTCTGAAAACGCTAGCTATAAATATCTACGCAGCAGAGTCCTTCCTTGAGGGCAAAGCACAGAACAGATGCTTGTCTTAATATGGGATGGACAAGTCATGCAGAGACCCAGGCAGTCCATTTTTGCCTTATGCACTTGCTGATCTTTTTATCAAGACATAAACCCTCCATTCTACCCCAAGCTGGCACCTCAATCTACACATTGTCAAGAGGAGACAAGCAAGATAATCCGACCTTGAAGTATTTTGTTTATTTATTTTTTTAAATAATTTCTCACATTCTACCATTTTACTAGGGACATTCTAAAATCAAACGTAAGTCATTTTTTAAAAAGGAGAAATGAAGACCGTAACAATGACATACAGAATGCCAGAGTTGACCCTGGGCCCAGCTCCTTGTGCAATCTCACTGTTTGCTCCTCTAATGAGGACTCTAACTGTGCTTCTTTCAGAATTACAGCAATCCCCCCTTATCGTGGTTCTCCTTTCTGTGGTTTCTGTTGCCCACAGTCAGCCAGTCGGGAAGAAGAGGATCCTATATGTCTGAAGGTCAACGGAAGTCTGACACTACATCACAAAGCGTATGTCACTGACCTCACTTCATCTGATCATGTAGGCATTTTATCATCTCACATCAGCAAAATAAAAAGGGTGACTACAGGACAAGAAGACGTTTTGAGAGAGAGAGACCATATTCACATAACTTTTATAACAATATATTATTATAACTATTCTATTTTTATTATCAGTGGCTATTGTTAATCACTTACTGGACCTAAAATTTGTACATTAAACTTTATCATAGGTATGCACACATAGGAAGAAACATAGTATATACAAGGCTTGGTACCATCCATGGTTTCAGGCATCTGCTGGGGGATCTTGGAATGTATCTCTTACAGATTAGAGGGAACTATTGTATCTGTTGTGGAAATCCAATTAAAAAAAAAGAATTCTTATGCCATTTGTTCCCCAACCCCCAATGTCTACTGGATATAAATTTGAGTTTTTTTTAAAGTTACCAGTGGCCTATACTTAGAAAAAATGTAGAATTTACTTGAAAGCTATATATTTCAAGTGCATCATAAATGTTTTAGGGCTAACGGTTTTTCTTTTAGAATGTTAAGAAAGCTACATAGAACTTCCCAGCTGAAAAATTCCCTAAACACATATTTTGAGTTACAATTGCATCTAATGTCAATGGATTTATGAATTTACTGAAAGGGACTTTCCCAAGGGTAGCAGATTTCAGCTTGAAAAACTCATGAGTTGTATCACTCTCATGAGTATATGCTGTAGCAGTCTACAGCTTTTATCCATTGTAGAGTATACATATGGGAACTGACCATGAGTGTGGCTGCACGGAAATATTTTTTTTAAAAATTTGATTTATAGTACTGTTTCCCAGCATGGAAGATTAAGGGTTTGTTCCTCAAATTTACTTATTTTAAATGATTCAATCATGTGTTTATTTTTAATTATATCAATAGTTATTTAAAATGGATTTTTAAAAAAATCATGTTAATCATTAGGAGATAGAAGACAATAAATCCCCATATAAATTTAAGGATAACTCATTTTTATTATTAATAAGGAAGCTGAAAAAACAGAGGCCAGGATCAATAATACATTCACCATACCCATGACAAAATGGAAAATAAGGTACATCAATAATTAAGTCAAGAGAGATCAATAAATAATGTTTCTATAGATCTCCCCTCATCTTTCCAACTTCTAGACAATGGAGTGCCCCAGGACTTATTCTTCACGCCTCCTCTCTTATCCATCAATATTTATACCCTGTGTAATTGTATCTGGTTTCAATTTTAAATGACGCCTGCACATTTGGCATCTCAAATTATTGTCTGCAGCTCCTATCTCTCTTCTGAATTCCAAACTCATGTAAGTATCTTCTAGACTCCTCCATTCAAATACCTAGTGAATATCTGTCTGAAATCCATATCCCATTTTCTCTCACAGAACCTATTCTTCCCCAACTTTTCCCCAATTCAGTAAAAAAGTATCTCCTCTTGGGGCACCTGAGGCTGAGTCAGTTAAGCATCCAACTCTTGAATTCAGCTCAGGTCTTGATCTCAGGAATGTGAGATCAAGCCCTGCCTCAGGCTCTGCTGAAGATTCTCTCTCTCCCTCCTCCCTGTCCCTACCACTTGTGCTCGTGCTCTCTCTCCCTAAAAAAAAAAAAAAAAAAAAGAAAGAAAGAAAGAAAGAAAGGAAAAAGAAAGAATCTCCTGTTGCTAAAAGCCAACAGCCTTGGTGTCTCACCAGGAAAAACCTATAGGCTCTACCTACAAAACATACACACACTATGAACAACTGTCCTCCACACAGCCCTCGCAGCCGGAGCCAAACCACAGTAACCTCTCATCTGGATTGTGGTGGTGCAGAACCTCTCAGCTGGCTGCCTGTTTACTCCTGCCCCACATTCTCCACAGAGTAACCAGAAGTATACTTTCTTTAAAGCTTGTTTTGTAGCTCAAAACCCTCCACTAACTAGATGGCAAGATAGCCACATGGCTTGGTAGTAAATAAAACTACAGAATATCTTTTTTTTTTTTTTTTCCAAATTCAGAATACATTTTTGCCACCCTGGTAATTAGTCTTGATACAGACCTTGTTACTCCAGTCTGAAATATAAATGAAAAAAAGGCCTATCTTTAAAATAACTGTCAAAAAGAATAATGCTATTTATCTTTTGAAATCAGCAATGGAATATTAATTATATGAAAACTAGTAAGATTATCTGACATTTAAAAAAATTAATAAATGAAGTCAAAAGGCATGACAATGACAAAGGCCTATAGCATGTGGCCACCAATACCTGTCTCCTTCTATCTTCTACCACGTCAACTGCTGTGCCCTCCGAGTCACCCTGTTCCAGCACCAGTAGCCTCCTGCATGTTCCTTGAACACATCAAGCTGCGTCCACTGCAAGACCTTTGTTCTTAATGCTGGTTCTGCCCAGATGGCTCTTTCCCCAGATACGCATGACTTTTACCATCTGACATACTATGTATCTATTGTATGTTTGGGTACTGTCTGAGCTCTCCCACAAAGATATAAATGGAAAGAGAGCAGACTTTTAGGGCTGATTGTGTTCTGTTTCCTGTTTTCCCTCCAGTGCTTATGACAGTTCCTAATATCTGGTGGATTTTAAAAAAAATGTTGTTTAATGACAGAGTAATTTTGGTTTAGTGTAGAGAACGTAATTTAGGGGAGTGAGAGAACGAGAAATGGATTAGCAGCTGTCAGGGCGACAAAGGTGACAGATGATAGCAGCATGGACCAGCGTGGCATGAGGGAAGACGGAGTAATTGCTCATCTTAAGATGCATATTTATAGTGCCAATTGCATTTTCTGGTATATGAGATTGAGACACGGACAAAGTGCGTGTGGATGGCCATTTCATAAAGCAAAGTGACTAACAATAGAGGAAGAAGAGTTTGTCAGGAATTGGGGGAAATCACAATTCCTGTTTGGGATGTTTTAGAAGTCTATTAGATATCAAAGTGCAAATGTCAAGGATGCAGTTTGATACCTAAGCCTAGACTCAAGGGCGTGCTAATGGCCGCAGAGATCACCACGTGGGCATCAATCCACAACACACTGATTTTAAAGCTGTGGGACTACATGAGATTTTTCTAAGGAACGAGTGCATCTAGAGGAACAGGACCAAGAGTGGGCCCCGGGATAATCTAATATTTATGGGTGGGGGTGGAGGAAAAGAAAGCCAAAGAGACAAAGAGTGGTCAGTGAGGTAGAAGGTGATTTCACAAGGGGAAAAAAACTGTCTCAAGAAGACGGTGTAACTATGTCAATAAGAGGGAATTAATTTTTCTATCTTCACAAAGTTGCAGGTAGATGCAGGTTGACCAGCAGATTTGATAATGGGAAGGTTAGATAATAATTGTCTGATAGCTTCTAATTCCCCAAGAATATGGGAAATGCGATCTTCAGCTAAGAGTTGAGGCATGAATAGTTGCTACTGGAGGAGAGAAAGAAGGTATTTTTCTCACTACAGAAAATAGGAAAATTTACTAGCTAAATATTAAGTGTCTTGTCTTTTTCAGCTCTAGAATTCAAACATTTATCTCATTTTCCAAGGAATTCCATAAACACTAGATCATATAAAAGTTGAACAGTGGACACAGAGGATTTTTAGGGAAGTGAAAATACTCTGTATGATATTATAATGATGGATATATGTCATTACATATTTGTCCAAACCCACAGAATGTACACCACCAAGAATGAACCCTAAGGTAAACTATGGACTTTGAGTGATTATGTATTGATGCAGATTCATCCTTGGTAAAAAACACATACTTCTCTGCTGAGTAATGTTGACAATGGGGGGCGGGCGGGCATTGTGCTTGTCTGTCCCTTCCTGTACCCGTGTTTGCAGTCACCTTCTATCTCCTCTAGCCCTGTCCTGTCTCACAGGGCACATCAATACACTTATCAGTATTCCAGAACCACCACTGGAATCCTATTTTCCCCTTAAATCCAAAACCCTTAATTACTTTTTATTTTTTCCCAATTAAAGTGCAAATTCTTTGGCCTTGTATTTAGTGCACTTTGGAACCTGAAACCAATTTTTCCTTAAAGCCCACTTCTCCAGTCTTACCTAACACAAACTACAGATTATGTCTCTGTAAATATGCCACATGGACTCCTGTCTCTATGCCTTTGCTTATGCTGCTCCTTCCAGTCTGACTGTGCTTTCATCAAAACAAACACACACGCACTTACACACACACACACACACACACGCACGCACGCACGCATGCCCTCTCTCTTGACATTCTGCCCATCCATTTAAATAGTGCTACTTTCTACCTGAAACTGCCCTCATGGATGCATTACAAAATGTTCTCTGGCTTCTTTGAAATCAAATAACACTGGTTTTATTATTCCCATGTTATTCTGCATTTACAAAGAGAAAACCCAGGCCAACACACATTCTGTCAGTTAATAATTATGTGACCATGAACAATTCATTTTGGGTCTCTGAGCCTCACTTTACATATCTGAAAACATAAGGATTGTAAAGATTAGTATATTAAAGTCCAGGCAAAGTTTCCATTCACATAATCAACATTTGTCAAAAGCCTTCTGAATAAATCATTATTAATACATAAAATGAAATAGTTCTGCATTGGAGATAGAAAATTCAGAATTTGCTTATTATTCGAGACTCTGGGAAGCAATTTTAACAGATACAAGCCAGGAGTTTAAAGTCTACCACAAGTAAGAACAACAAGAAAAGGCACATCGTTATCACTCTAACAAATGTTTAGTAAGCATCTACTATGTGCTAAGCTCTTTGTAAACAGTTACAAGGAATGGAAATAGTACAAGCAAACAATTATATTGCTGTATAGAGTTGTTTGCTAGAGAAACTGCATGATAGCTAGAACATTGCTTAAAAAGTATTTTGTTATAGCAATATAACAATTTATAATTTATATCTTTGATATAAATACAACAGCCAACATCTTGACTGAAAAATGAAGGCCCACAGAGGGGAGGTGAGTGGGGGGTATGGGTGAACTAGATAAACAGGATTAAGAGGTACAAACGTCCATTTATAAAGTAAGTCACCAAGAGGAAAATTACAAGCATTGAGAATATAGCCAATAATACTGTAATAACGTTGCATGGTGACAGATGGGGACTACGCTTATCATGGAGAGCACTACAGAATGCACAGACTTGTTGAATCAGTACGTCGTACACCTGAAACTAATATAATACCACATGTCAATTTTACTTCAATAAAAAACAATGAAAACGCCCACTGACAAATTATTTTATCTTCATGACATCAACGAGTCCATTCTGGTGACGCTCTAATGGATTGACCAGTTGGTTGGCAATGTGAAAATACAGCCTTGCCATGGCCATAAAACAATTTGCCAACACAATCAACTCAGCAGAACCCAAAAATTTCCAAATGGATGGCTGGAACTCCCACTTCTCAATCTGCTGTGCCGGAATGCAGGCACATGCGGTACATCTTTTAATGTTTTTGAACTACGTCTTTCTTCCCTTCAACTGGGGAATGCTTTATCGGAGACAGAAATGGAACTTTCTGATGGAAATTTCTCTGATACACTAAACTTGGGGGGAAAAGCGTGCCACAGATACAAGGATGAGTGCCCAGTTGTACACACAGAAAAAGGAGGTGAAGGAAGCCTTCTTCTGCTGCGCAGTCCACCTAGTTGGGGTTCAGTGGGAGCAGAGGAAAGAATCTGTGTGCGTAGACAAAAACTGAAAACGGAGGGGAAGCTGGAAGTAGAGATTCCTGGGATGACTGTGGAGGGTGGACAGGGGTGTCACAGAGCTCTGAGGGGAGAGGGGCGGCCAGATTTTTCAGTAATGATTGCCTACTAGACAACAGTGGATAAAATGAGCCTAATTTATACTCAGAAGTTAACTTATTATCTCTTTTCTTAGCTTATTATCTAAAAAGTGCTACTTCTAAAGTTACATGGTTCGCCAATTCTTTTTTTTTTTTTTTAAACAGTTGTTGAAAACTTAGGGAAAAAAAAAGAACTTTGATTAAAATGGATTTACTGTAGTTGAAGATCCAATTATTGAGATGGAAAAATCAAAGTAGAGACCGCGGGAAAAGAGCATAAGACAAACAGAACCTGAACGGACAATCAGTAATTCTAGAAAAACTCCTGCAGAGGGACCAAACAAGAGAGATTAAAAGAAATTAGATCTCCCTGTGAAAAGGGCTTTTCGCTTTTCGCTAATAAAAATAGTCTTTCAAACAACCTTTTTAAAAACTTGAGCTTCCAGGGCTGAGCAGCTTGCCTCTACCTCCGCCTACATTCATTAACTTTATAAAATCTGGGGAAAGGCGTGCCAAAGACACAATTAGTTTACACTCCGCGCCACAGAAGGTGGGTGAGCTAATGCAATTTCTGTCCTGGAAAACGGAGTCTGAGTGAAGGTTGTTTGTTATTATTTTGTTTCTCCCTGATAAACTCTCTTCTTTTTGGCCACATAAGGTGGGAATTTGTTATTTATTTTAAATACACAGACTTGGCACCATTAAGGGCACTGAATTTGTTTCCCTGTTAAAACTGACAGTAAACAGTGATTTCAAAATCTCAGGGAATTAGGATCTTTCTCTAATCTACTGAATGAGTCTACCCAGGATGATTGCAAATGCAAGCCAATTTCAGCTTTTTTTTTTTTTTTTTCTTTTTCTTTTTTTTTTATTGCCTCAGACAGGCCTCCACTAATTCTTCTATAATTACAAGCACTATTGACTTTATATGAGGCACCAGTTTTTTGGACAATGTTTGAAGATTTGTAAAAAGTGATCTGGCATCGTCCGTGGAATCCCTTTCAAAACGATGCTTGTGAAAACAAGTGTGGTTTCTTCACCAGGAGGCCCCCTTAACTGAAGACAAACTAAATCCCTGAACTTCCACATGGGCTCAGTCTTAATTCATCGCAACATGCTGGAGCTCAGCTATCGGGCACGAGGCTCATTGACAGCGTGACTTCAGGATGGGCGCACGTTAAGATGCACCAACCATCCCCTTCCATCTGGGACCAATGGGGCTGGCATTGAACCGGCATCGCTTAAAGGTAAACTTGGTGATAGCAGAAAAACTGTACATATTTATTTTTTTTAAGGTTTTACTTATTTGAGAGAAAGAGAGCAAGCATGAGGGGTAGGAGTGGCAGACAGAGAGGGAGAAGCAAACATCCTACTGAGCAGGGAGCCCAACATGGGGCTCTGTCCCAGGACCCCAAGATCATGACCCGAGCCGAAGGCAGATGCTTAACTGACTGAGCCACCCAGGAGCCCCTAAATCATATACATTTTAAAACAAAAGTGATTCTTACTGGCACTAGTTCAATATTTTATAATATTCAGAGCCTTGGAGGAAAGCGTATGAGGAAAAGGTTTTAACTTGTGTTTCCAGGCTTGCTTTTGTGTTACTTCTAAACCACCACCACCTGCCATCAGAATGGTCTGCTCACAGACCACTTTTCACAATATTTTTTTTCTCCCTCCTTATGTACCCGTTCAAACTTACAGGGGCTTCTTCCCGATTTCCATATTAAAATTAATTTCTGCTTCATCACTGACCGTGATATTCCGGCTCCAACATCCGAGATCAGGAATTCAGACTCACTGACCACGCTTCTAGCCCATGCAACTCTCACTCAGATGCTCTCACTACTACTGCTCTTGGTGCTTTTAAAGGCAGCCAGTGATGTACTGTTCCCCTAGCATGAGTCCTCTTCCAGCCCTCACTTTAACTTCCAGGACTCATCGAGTCAAGCGTTCTCCAGACTTAGTCCTTCATGTTCTTTGCTCTATTTGTCTTTAATGGCGTCTACCTGAAAAGCTCAAACTTGAATCTACCCACTTCTCTGCTTTCCCCACACTTTCACCTGGTGTGGATGTCACCAAGGGCTGGGCTCCTGCAACACACATTTGCAACTCTCTCTCCCCTTTCCTGCCCTTGTTGTGGAGAAGTTAATACTCACGTCCCTAGGTTCTCTTGACTTTGTAAGTTTCATTCAGCACAACTCTGGCCAGTGACACGTAACAGGAAGTTTCTGTAAAAGCTTTTGCTTTTCTGATTTAAAAAAAAAAAAAATTGTCTACACTTCCCTTCTGTCTGCCACCTTTAAGTACAAAGCATGATGCCTAGCAGCCATCTTTAATCAGGAGCAAAAGGCCAAAGAAATCACAGCACCACTGCTGACCTCACAGGGAAGCTGAACCTACTCCTGCAGCCACCACTGAATTCTTAGCATCGGAGGAAACTTATTTCCTTTAAAAAAAAAATTATTTATTTATTTATTTATTTTAGAGAGCAGGTGTGTGTGGGAGCATATGTGTGAGTGGCGGGAGGGGCAAAGGGAGAGGGAGGGAGCTCCACACTCAGCAGGAAGCCCAGTGCTGAGCTCCATCTCAGGACCCTGAGATCGTGACCTGAGCTGAAATCGAGAGCCAGATGCTTAATGGACTGAGCCACCCCGATGCCCCTAAATTACTTTTACTTTAAGCCCCAGTAATTTACCTTTTTCTTACCTCGGGAAGAAAGCTGCAAAGTAATATTTCTGGTCTGCTGAAGGAATTACGTTATACAAATAATAATTAATAAATAAAAATAAGTCACCTCAGATTGTGACAACGATCTAAATTCCCATGGGTATTGCCTAGCAATCCTGATCCTTTCTCTTCTCAGCCCATTTTCCAGGTCCAGAGGGCTATTTTATTTTACTATATTTTTAAAATTTTTGTGTTCTTTTCAGAGGGGCTATTTTAAACCTCCATTTTATCAACTCCACCAGTCAATAATTTTTCTTCCTAATTTATGGAGAAATTAGAAGCTGTCAGTGTCTTGTCCCCTTTGTTCTGTCTGCTGTTCCCACCCCTCTGTCCTTCCCGTCTCCCCAGGCATGCATGGTTCCAGATCCTCGTCTAAACCAGCAAGAGAATTCCATGCAGTTCCTCACATCTCCCTTTCACCTTCAATCTGAGTCCTTTCCCAGAACAGCCTTGTTATCCTCATGTATCCCTTTGATGCTGGTGTTCTCCACTGCTCTGTTGTACCCCTTCTCGTCCTTCCACTCGGGTCTCCTTGTACTTGTACCTGACTGCTTACTTGAAATCCCCATTTCACTGCCTCAACTTGATGCAGTCCAAGTGCAACCTGTCCCAACATGAGATCCTATCTTGTCCCCCAATCTCCTAGTACGCTTATCATCTCAGTGAAAGACAGTATCCTGCACTCGGTTACTCATGCCAGAAATTTGGCATCAATTTTCATTCCTTTATCTCTCTCCCACTTCATATGAACTTCATCTACTCTTGTCATTCTACCACTCCTAACTCTCAGGAATCTAGACACTTTTCTAGAATAGACCCTCATCAGCTTTCTCCCACATTACTACCATTGTCTCTAAATTAGAAACCTGTCCTAGTCTGCTCACCTCCAGCCCATTCTCCACCAACCACACAAAATAATCTTCATCATGTGGTATTATCTCTCTCTGCAGCTCAAAGACTTAAATGACTCCTAATTTATTTCTTAATAGAGCTGGTGAGTTAAAAAGTGTGATCTGTTCCCTGCCAACTGCTCCAAGCTGATCCCCGTTTTTCTTTCCCACTGACACCTGCTACTAGAATTTCCCTAAACTTCATTTAGCTACATACCCATGTCATGCTCTCTTTCCTTCCAGGCCTTCATACCTGCAATTCAGCTTTATATAGAAATCTTCCTCTCTAACACCCTCACACTTCCAAGGATTCATTAGGATTCCCACTTTACATCTTCTAGGAATCTGTGCTAACCTCCAGATCTGCTTCAGTTGACCTCTGTGGCTACCACACTACCTCTATTTCTTTTTGTTTAGAAGAATCTATTCAAGACTTCTAGATCAGACTCTTGAACTGTAGAGTTGTAAACACCAGGAAACGAAAAATATTTTCAGTATCAATGGGGACGCTCAATTTAAGATAACATTCATTGTTATTTCACATCAAAGAAAGGTATTCTCAGGAATATATAATAACTTTACACCAGATCTACAATTGTGCAATAATTTTGTAAACAAAATATTAAAAATTGGAGGGTTTTTATTTTGAAATAATAATTATTTTTGACAAATTTTAGTTGTTATATAGTAAGATCCATTATCCCATTTAGATATCACACATGATGTAAAAGATCTAACGTTAGAATTTGAGCACTGAAAGAGAGAGTGGGAAGTATCTGTACAAAAATGTAAAGGTAAGGGGCGCCTGGGTGGCTCAGTGGGTTAAAGCCTCTGCCTTCGGCTCAGGTCATGATCCCAGGGTCCTGGGATCGAGGCCCACATCGGGCTCTCTGCTCAACAGGGAGCCTGCTTCCCCTTCTCTCTCTGCCTGCCTCTCTGCCTACTTGTGCTCTCTGCCTGTCAAATAAATAAATAAAATCTTTAAAAAAAAAAAAGTAAAGGTAAGAAATCTGGAGTCTACCACTCTCTCACTAGCCCCATCCTTCAGGTTTAACTCATTAAAAGAAATTCTATATATCTCTATATTAGCAAGCCTGATCCTTTCTCTCTTATATTTTCATGTTTTTGAGCCCAGGAAGAAAGGCAGTTAGGAAAAAGAAGATAATATGCAATTTATCAAAAATACCAACCTTAGTCACTTTTAGAATGAGAAATTTCTAACGGAGCTGGAGTAAGAACAAAATGATATAACATCATTTAAGCCAGGAGGTTCGAAGCCTTGGAAACTATATGTTAATGAATTCAGCCGCATTCTATTATCTCCTGCTTGAGGCTCAGCCCCCGAGATTCCCCCATTAGACTCTTCGTTAAAATCTATCACTAAGACCTTGAAAAGAAGCACCCTCCCTATGCTTTTAGATGAACACATTAAGTATGCTCAATGACCCAAGGAACATGTTCAAGAATGTCTGGAATAGAACAAAATTAATCTTTCACTTACATAGAACTAACAACTCTTCAAAGCATTTGGACCTTTCAGTAGACGTTGATTCAAGGTGTATGGGTTTAATAATACTAAATAAGCCAGTAAGTATGCATTGACCAGTGTATGCTCGGCACTATTTAGCATGGTAAACTACACAGGAGAAATCCGCAATCTAGTGCCTACTTTTTGAGAAAGATAAGAGACTCACATGACACTAGTAGAAAATGACCTCAGGACACATGTATTTAAATGCCAGGATTATTTAAAGTGCTTTACTGAAAGTTCAGGGAAGGGAGAACTCATTCGGAATGTAAGTACAGAATCAGAATATTTCAGGGCTTAGAGATAATCTCATTTGACTTCATGATTTTACAGATAAGTAAAATAAAATCTAGAGAGGTAAAAGGAAGGGAAAGAAAGAAAATAAAATGTTTTTACAACCATATTCCTTGTGTTATTTCACGTAATCCCGGCACCAAGTCTATGAATTTGGTGTTACTATTCCCATATTTTCAAAGGCAGCTCATGAAGTTGAGATTAATTTTTTTGTGTGTAAGCTCTCAAGATTCAGGAATTCACACTTGGGGTCTCTGATTCTAAACCCTGTTTTCCATAGCATGAAGACATGTGGTGGCACTTCAAGGTACATCCATATATTTTATCTTAACTTAAACAAACAAACAAAAAACCTGTCTCCCATCTTTTAAAGCCTCCTACTGCCCTCGCCTGCATTGGCTTCTGGGTGGAATTATGCAAGTCAGAAATAACCTACGGTTCAGCAAGCAAATGTTTCATTCATGAATGCTGTGAAGAAGAGCATCATCTACAGAGTCTAGTCTATGTCCCAAAAGAGAACAAGAGATGTTCTCTTTTAGGGATTGAGGATCAAGGAGTGCCAGGAGGAACTTTCCATGCAAGGATCTGATTGAGAGGGTATAATCAACATATATAGTTTACGACTGGGGGATGTAATAAGGTGAGGGTCCCGAAGTGAGTTTTGATAAGTAAACAGAGCGATGCAAGAGGGAAGGAAAACTTTTTTGTCCCCGCATTGCAGACTTCATTCAAAAAAAAAAAAAAAAAAGCTACATTGTTGATCAATGGTTTTGAAATGAATAGGTTCCAGACAAAGAAGTAAAGGGCGAACCAAGTCTGCGCACTGATAGGTTAAAGCTAAGAGAGTATCAGCCCGTATGTTTCATTAGACATTATTCTTTCCATATTGCAGTTGTAGAAGGTGAGCTAGTAACTTTCTAAGGGTCATACATCTTCAAGCACAGATTTCTTGGTAATGGTTCCATAAAGATGTTGTATTTCCCTTCCTTTCTACAAAAATAAGAGACCAGTGTATGTAGACTTCTTTCTGCTCTAATTCTGCAGGTGGAACATTGGGTTGATGATAAAGTCACAACTGTTCCACAGCGACCCCACACACTGAAGCTTTCTCCTCTGCTTGAAGAGAATATTTTTTAAGTAGTTTCAGCAGTAAATTTAAGATTATTGACCTCCTCTAGATTCTTTATTTTTACCTTATGCTCTTCTTGAATTTCCTATTTCACACAACCACTTGGGGAAAAATTACCAATAAACCTGGGATACAGAAATGTTGCAGAGGAGCAATTATATTGGATTTCATGACCACAAAAGCTCAATATCCACCTATTATTTTCCTTCATTATCTATCTGTTAACTGCCAGTGTGTTTTGCTTTTTGACTCCTTGAAAGTTCTTAATAATTAATTTTATACATAAAACAAATAGCTTCCATAAACATAGAATCATGGATTTTACTCTTCTGATAACATGTAGGTATTCTTCCCTTCACAGATAAAAATCCCAGTATATGAAATATACCACAAACAAGCTACATTTAGAATCTGAAACTGTGTAGTCAGATATTAATGATAAATCTGCATCATGTGGCTTGTTCTTTTTCCCGAGATTCCATTTAAAGTCAACCTACTGGGATCTCACAATCAAGACCACACAGAAGTTCCGCTCAACATAAAAAACACACTTAAATAGGCATTCAGCTTATCAGTTCCAAATGTCAAGCTATAGCCAAAGGCAAGTGGTAGGTTTTTACCAATTAACAAGACAAAGCCAAATCGTGGTATAGATCAAGTTATTTTACTTAAAGAGTTCAAGAATCTATTCAGGAGACGGAGAAGTAGAAAACTCAGGGATTGAAACAAAAATGCATTATTCTTTATACATATAAAGTTAAAACTGAAATAAAATAAATGGTACCCATTCAAGTATACAATTTGATACATTTCAAGATATATGTCTATAAAGCCATCACCAAAATTAAGAAAAAGAACATTCTTTTCTGTTACTCCCAAAAGCTTCCTGTGCCTCTTACCAATTCCCCCCTCTTGTCCTCTCTGCCCCGCCACCAGACAGTTCATAGACAACCACCCTAGTTCACAGACAACCACCAATCTGCTTTTTGTCACTATACTTTAACTTGAGTTTCCTAGGATTTTCTATTAGTTGAATAACAAAATATGTACTTTGGGGGAGGGCAGAATTTTTCACTCATTATAATTATTTTGAGATTTATTTGTTAGCATGTGTATCAGTAATTCATTCTGTTTCATTGCTAAAAAGTAATCTGTTGTGTTCTGGTTTAACTGTGGGTTTAATCATTCACATGCTGAGGGATATCCGGGTCGTATACAATTTTTGGTTATTACAATGAAGTTGCTATGCACATAGCATC
Organism: Martes martes; assembly: GCF_963455335.1. Lineage (NCBI taxonomy): Eukaryota > Metazoa > Chordata > Mammalia > Carnivora > Mustelidae > Martes > Martes martes. The sequence continues at coordinate 8,223,166 of NC_137889.1, read as the reverse complement.
TTCAGTAGCAATATCCATTCTTTGCAGAAACATCTACTTTGCTTTCTCTAGAGTAAATACTTTGGAACAGAATCTTTGGATCATGTATGTATCAAATGTGCTGTACCCCATGTCACCTTTCCTCCACCAGTGTATTAGCCTAATGATTATTCAAAAATCTCATTTCTTGCATCTGTGGGACTGAGGACAGATTTTCTTGCTTGCTTTCAGCCAAGAACTTCTCAGCTCCTAGAGAATGTCACTAGGGTTTTGTTACATAGAAACCCTCATAACGTAGCAGCCTACCTTCTCAAGGCCAGCAGTAAAATCCTCCTCGTGCTTTGATCTCAGACAAATGCGGGGCACAGGCCCTTTTAAAGGCTCACCTGATTAGGTCAGACCCACTCAGGGTAACTGCCCTATGATCACATCAAAGTCACTTGACTTGAGACTTTAACTACATGTGCAAGACTCCTTTGCCTTTGTTATATAATGCAACCTTATCACACGAGTGAAATCCACTATATTCTTCAGTTTCCCCAGAAAACAGAAAATCAGTGGAACTAAAAGTCCTTTGAGAAGATCGATACCATTGATAAAATTCTACTCGGACTGATCAGGAAAAAGAAAGCAAGGTACAAAATTACAAATATCAGAAATGAGAGAAATGACATCACTACAGAGTCCACATACAATATAATATATGGATAGTAAGGAAATAGTATGAATAATAAGTCTAACTTTTTTATCCAATCTGAAAAACTCTGGCTTTGATACACAGTATTTAAACCAATTATCTTTAGTGTTTATATTAATGTGATTAGGTTTAAATATATTATTTTGCTATTCATTTTCTATTTTTCTCTCTGTGTCCATTCAAAATGCAAGTTGAAATAAATTCTGTTGGTTTAGCTTTTCAGACAGATCTTAAATCCAACAACTTCTCACCATATCGTCTGTTGCCCTCAGTTCCTTCATGTTCCCTGACTCCTGGGGGTTACCATTCACTGGGAATGCAATGAGAATTTTGCCCTAAAGTCGTCCAATGCAGTGTCCTTGACAGTTCATGCCACTCTCATCTCTTGAACTGATAGCACAAGAGCCCCCCTTTAGCGTTTGCTTCTTGAGGAAGGCAAACTGTAGAGGCAGAAGAAGTGGTAACTCACACATGCTGCATCTTTTCCACCACTGAGGTTACTTCTCCATTTGGGACCAGTGTTCCCCAAAATGCATCCCTTAATCCACGACTCCCAAGAGATGCTACTCAGTGAAGGGTTTCGTGTCCCAAATAGGTTTGAACATGAGCCCCAAGTATATCCCCCTCATGGAGATTCACAATGTAGTCTAGCAAAGGCCTCCAGGAAGGAAACATGTTTAGGTAATTCTTCCCTAATCTTATTCATGATAGAACATTTTTCCTCATTGCATTGGGTAAGGAGTAATGTTTATATCTTCCTCCTCACTTGTTCTTTGAAGAACCACCACAGTTTCACTATATATAAGGGGAATCCATTCAAGTGAACACTGCTTTGACATCATCACATTTGCTTTCCCGTGGACCTTAGAGTCTCAAATACAGAAATTCAGACTTACACTGCTAGCATGATTATTTTATCTGGAAATTAGGAAACAGGCTCCAGCATGGCTTTTCCTACTCTCTGACTGATGAATCGGGATGAAAAACTGTGGATACTTTATGATTCCTCTTTCTGTCAGTCCTACCTGAGCCAAATTTTCCAAAGCAGTGGTCTGCAGAGTGGGAGACAGTATTCTGTCTCAATCTCTGCTCCTTAACCGGCACCCACGACAGGTACAGCACATGTAGGCACACATGTCTTAAAGAATGAGAAGGGAGTAGGAATTCCCAATTTGACTTCAGGTTGAAATGGTATCCTTTCACATTATTTGTCTGAAACCCTGAACTCTGAGCTTGTCTCATGCTGCTAGCCATTAATCTCTAAATTTCATTATTTCTAAACTTCTGTCACTCCTATGAGTGTGTTCTCTAAGAGCTAAACCCTGATAAAAGGTGAGTCTTAGGGATCCCGACTTCCACAATACCCCATGGGCTAAGAATAGGAAACACTAACCTCTAATATCAAATATTACAACTCAGCTTAAATTTAATTCACTATTTGCTACTTTTCTCTGAGACATTAACATTTAAACTCTACCTCTATTCAAGGAATGAAATAATGTGTTTTTGATTTAAAAAGTCTCAAGCAGTTTGGTATAATGAGCAAGAGGAGGGAGACCAGAACATGAACACGGCGTACTGGGAGTACTACCAGAAGCAGAGGTATGCGGCATTTATGCTAACTCTGATTTCATTCATCTCTTAGTCCTTAGGAACTAGAAATATTTTGGTGGCGCATTCTTCTTTGGGGCAGAGGAGAGAACTTGATACATTTTACATGCTCCAAAAGATTATCATTTGCAAAAAGAGAGCTTCCTATATCAAAATGAGATGCAAACAGGATAAATGCCTCCACAAATATACTTAGAAAGTTGCTGAATTTATTAGATCACTAAAATGGGAATTTTCCAGGATGCCTGGGTGGCTCAGTGGGTTAAGTGTCTGCCTTATGACCAGGTCATGATCCCAGGCTCCTAGGATCGAGTCCCACATCCGGCTCCTTACTCAGTGAAGAGCTGGCTACTCCCTCTGCCTGCCTCTGCCCTGCTTGTGCTTACTCTCTCTCTCTCTCTCTCTCTCTGACAAATAAATGAATAAAACCTTTAAAAATTTTTAAAATAGGAACTTTCTTTAAATGTGGAAAATTACAGTCAATTAAATTTTTGTTTGAAAATGTTCAACTATGCCTTAAAACATAAGGTTCGGCATATACCTCATATTTTCTTCCTTCTTAAGACCTCAAGACTTCTCACCACTTAACATTTTTCTTTTCTTTTCTGCTCTAGAGAAAGGAATCTAGTTATGTGCAATACATCACAAGTGAATGAAGTAGTATAAATCATTTGCCATTTAAAATACCTGTCCTTTTCTATACCAATTAATTTAAATTATCCCTTTTCCTCCTGTTACATTAATTGTAGTATCTTTGTAGAGATTTTTGGTTGAATCAAGGAATCTAGTTCTCATGTAGTTTTCTCAGATTTTTAAATAAAATCATCTTACTCTACTTTCAGATGTCCTGGGACTCTGCAATAGGGCGCTTATCGCTAACCAGCTCTATATTTCCTATACATTCACTGTGCAACTTCTCCTAGTAAACCATTTCAATCTAGTTGTCTCAACTGACTTATCAATAAAAAGGTGATACTATTCTCCCATAAGAGCTTATGAGATATTTAGCATGAACAGGTTACCTGGAGGAAAATGTGCGATTCTTCTTTACCGTCCCCCAACAACCTCCCTAAAAGCTACATTAAAACAAAGTAAGCTTTTCTCCTGATTATTCCTTTACCCACTCATCCTACCTTTATCCCAGTTAAAGCCTTCTCTTTTGATGCAATGCTACCAAAATACAACAACAAAAAACCCTTTTTCTAATTGTTCTCTTTCATTTGCATCCCCAATTCAGCCTCCAATCATTGAAAGAATACGAGTTTCCACTCAATTAAAACAAAATAGAGGAGCTTGATACTGAATTTTAGGTGTACTAGTTCTGGTGATTTTATCATTGAGAATTATGTTTTATGTACATTTTAATGGAATAGTTCTCAAGTCAGCAAAGGAACATTAAAACAGGAGTTTAACCAAAATATTTTAGGTATTTTTTTGTGTTGTAGTTTAAGAACATCATACACAAAGTGATCCTCAAGTATTATTGGAACTGACAAAGTAGGCTTCCCTGTGAAGCTCATTCCCATTCAAGTCAAACCCAGAACACAATGTCATTCCACCTTATTTATAATGCCTGGTGGGACATTTAAACCTTCTGTTTTTGATGGAGTCTCCACTATGAGCCATATTTGCCTGAGGAAGTTATTTATTGCCTGGTAGGCAAAGGCCCTCATAGCACTTGACCCAGAAAAAAAGAAATGTGTTCTCTCTCTCTCTCTCTCTCTGTCTTTTTAGGACATAAAAATATGATCTCTACAATGAATTTTAATAATCAAAAAACAATTTCAGTTATATGACTATGATTAAATTCCCACGATCCTTGATATTTTTTATTTCCCTTAAAAAAAGAACTGCTTCATTATGTTTTTCTGTTAAATTGGAAGATTTAAACTTAAAGATTTAATGTTAAAGATTTAGCATTAAACTACAGTGTTTTAGTTTAAGATTTGGAATCCCTTCATCAAAGAAAAAATTTTCTTATCTAACTTTGGCAAGTGTACACAGGAATAGGAAGAAGAGGTGATTGGGAAAGTTTTAATCTAATTCAAACTGAACTTGCAGAAGAAAAATAACACAAGAAGAATACATGAGAAGAAAGCAGCAGCACAAAATGATGAAGCAACTTCATGAATCTCTTGACTTCTGCATATCTTAAGATTAATAAATTACTTATTAGCATTGCTTTAGCCATACTAAGCAAAATGCTCACCATTAAGAAGATATTTCTAGGTGGAAAAAAAGGGAATACTGTCATTGCTGAAATGATTAACAATGTGGTTTTGTAGCTGTTAATAGAAATAGTGATTTTGATATATAACTTAAACATTATGTATTAGAACATCTGCATAATACGGTACGTGACCACTGCAGAGATTACACAGAACATACTCTACTCATTAGTACACACATGTGATTTTGTTTAGCTCATGTAGATTTTCCACATATTTAAAATATTTAAAATCTAGGGCTTTTTCATAATGAAATATAAAGCAAGGATAAGTAACGACCACTTATTAGTAATTTAATAATCTTGAACGAAGAGTTACTTTAAAATGTTTTGCATTTTGAATTACATGTTAGCTGTACTGCATTGGGGAAAACAATAACAACAAATGAATAAGACAAAACAAGGGGCAGGGAAAAATCCAACACAAGAGAACTAAGCTCAGCTGTCAAAGTTTGTTGGCAGGATCAAAAGTAGAACTTGGGACAAACCTGTATTAGTATAAAATCACAAAAGCAAATAAATCAAGTTCAAGGGAAGAGTGAAGCAGAGGCAAAGAGGAAACCAAGAAGCATGGCAATTTGGCTTAAATAAGGTATAGATGTGGACATCCTCCCACGATAGGAGCTCCTATGATGCTTCCCATCCTTGCTTCTACTGATTTTTAAACACAGATGTTATAAAACAAATTATAATAGAGGAAGAAACTAGATTAAAAGCTCTCATTATTGTTTTTTTTTGCCATCCATCAATAAATTGACATTCATTGACCATTCTATCCAAAATAACCTTTTTTTCTCAAGTGCACATGAAGCATTCACCATATCTTACATGATAAAGTAAACATTAACAAATTTAAAAGAAATGAAATCATACAACTTATATTCTCTGTAATGTATTGGTTTCTAATTTAGAAACCAATAACACAAACTAATAACAGAAAGATGGCTTAAAATTTCTAACTATTTAGAAATTATGGGCACCTGGGTGGCACAGTGGGTTAAGCCTCTGCCTTCGGCTCAGGTCATGGTCTCAGGGTCCTGGGATCAAGCCCCGCATCAGGCTCTCTGCTCAGCAGGGAGCCTGCTTCCCCCTCTTTCTCTGCCTGCCTCTCTGCCTACTTGTGAGCACTCTCTCTGTCAAATAAATAAATAAATCAAAAATCTTTAAAAAAAAAAAAAAAAAGAAAGGAAATTAAACTCTACACTTCCAAATAATACATGGGTAAAGGAGGACATTTCAAGAGAAATTAGAAAATACTTTGAAATGAACAAAAATGAATATCAAAACTTGCAGGATGCAGGTCTGAAGTCAATAATCTAAGTTTCCACCTTAGGAAAATAGAAAAAAAAGAACAAAATAAATTTGAAATAAGCAGATCTATGGAAATAATAAAGAACAGACGTCAATGAAGTAGAAAAGAGAAGAACAACAGAGAAAATGAAAAACACAAGGTAAGTAGTTCTTTACAAAGATTTAAAAAATTGACAAATCTCTAGCCGGACTAACAAAGAAATAAAGACAGAAGATAAAATATCAGCATGAGGAAAGAAAAGGTGGTATCTCTGTGGACCCAGAGATAATAAGGATAACAAGGAATACTACAAATAATTCTACATGCATAAATTTGACAACCTGGATGAAATGGAGCTATTCCTCAAAAATCACAAACTACCCAAACTTACCTGAGATGAAATAGATAACTTAAATAGTCTATTAAAAGAACTGAATTCATTGTTAAGTCCTTCTGAAAATGAAATCTCCAGGTTCAAGTGGTTTTACTGGTGAATTCTACCAAACATTTAAAAAAGAAATAACAATTCACACATCTCTTTCAGCAAATAAAATCAACGAGAACACTTTACAACTCTTCCTTAACTTAATAAAGGGCTTCCTTAACTATAGAAAACATATAGCTAACATCATAATGGTAAAAGACCGAACACTTCTAAGATCAGGAACAAAGCAAGAATGTCTATTTCTTTTTTTAAAGATTTTATTTATTTATTTGACACAGAGAGAGAGATCGATCACAAGTAGGCAGAGAGGCAGGCAGAGAGAGAGGAGGAAGCAGGCTCCCTGCTGAGCAGAGAGCCTGATGCGGGGCTCAATCCCAGGACCCTGGGATTATAACCTGAGCTGAAGGCAGAGGCTCGACCCACTGAGCCACCCGGGCATCCCTGAGCCACCCGGGCATCCCAAGAATGTCTATTTTTATCACTGATACTCATCACCACACTAGAAGTTATACTCAGTGTAATAAAATAATAAATCAAAGGTATTCAGATTGGAAAGGAAGAAATAAAACTATTTCTCTTTGCAGATGACAAAATTGTCTACAGATAGATCACCAAGGACTTTAGAAAAATGCTCTGAGCAAGGTCATAATAGGACACAAGGTCAACACACAAAAATCAGTTGTATGTCTATGTAGTATCAACAATGAACAACTGGAAATCAACAATAAGAATAATTTTTTACAGTGCCTCTGTCAAATGAAAAACTTAGGTATAAGTATTTATTAAACATTTTATCTCATCATTCCTCACAACCACCTTTGCAGGGAGGTACCATTGTTTCCACTTAATAAATGAGGAAACTAAGCTAGAAAGTGAATCACTCACCTTGGATGACCCAGATGAAAAGTAGTAACTTGAAAGTCAACCTGAGCCTACTTGATTTCAAAACTTTTTCTTATGCTCCTATACAAAGTAATTCCAAGAAAGGTAGCCTGTATGCTATTTCATAATTTATGTTGAACTCTTAAGTAACAGTGAAGTTAAATAGAGGAGTTTTGGAAAACAGACTAACTCCTTATTAAAAACGTGTTTAGGGGTGCCTGGGTGGCTCAGTGGGTTAAAGCCTCTGCCTTTGGCTCAGGTCATGATCTCAGGGTCCTGGGATCGAGCCCCGCTTTGGGCTCTCTGCTCAGCAGGGAGCCTGGTTCCTCCCTTCTCTCTCTGCCTGCCTCTCTGCCTACTTGTGATCTGTCTGTCAAATAAATAAATAAAATCTTTAAAAAAAAAAAGTGTTTAACTCTTTACACTAATTATAGCAATGTCTACATTATTTGGATGTGGAATCAATGCCATGCTATGTAACCTGCACTGGCTGTTGCACTTTCTTGCAGATATTTGTTATTATACACATGTAAGCCAGGGACTCAAGCTCCCAATTTTTGTCACCATTTAAAAAACATACGAAAGACCATATGTGGTTGATGAAATTTTATGACATATTTGAAAGGTAAATTTTAGCGGCCAAGTCTCCAGTAATCTTACCTAGTGTTCAGTCAGAATGACGGATCCACTTACCTTCCTCTTACATAGGTCTCTGTCTTCTCAGGACAAATTTAAAGCAATGATCTACAATTACAGAAGACTGGGCATGGTTCTACTGCCAGACATTTGAAAATGTCTGTGACTTCTGTCTATCCATTTCCTAAATATGAAATATGATAACGTGACTGAAAGTGATTTAAGTCAGTGTTTCCAGAGAAACAGAATTAAGGAATTGGCGAGGGCTTAGCAACACTGACATGTGTAAGGCAGGCTGGTAACCTGAAAACAGGCAAGAGTGCTGAGTGTTGAGATGCAGTGTTGAGGCAGAATTTCTTCTACTCCAGGAAAGCTCAGGTTTTGTTCCTAAGGCTTTTAACTGATTGGCTGACCGCCCCCCCACCAAATTATATAGTTATTTCCCTTACTAAAGTCCCCTGAACTGAAGATGTTCAGTACATGGAAAAATACCTTCATAGCAACACCTAGATTAGTGTTTGATTAAATCACCGGATACTGTAGCTTTTCCAAGTTGATCCATAAAAGTAATGATTACACTGATAAAGCACAGTATTTCTCAAAGTGCATGTTAAGACATTCCGAGAAGGACAGAAGGAAACTGTTTAAGGGTTGGTGAGTCACCAAGTCAAAAAACTGATAAGTATCAATGACAACTCTGAGGGTGGTAAAATATCTTTCCTGATAGATGGATGTGCTCTACTTTCTCTTGGATTGTGTTACTCCAACACCCATTTGACCTTCATTCTCTTTAATACCAGGATGAGATCCTCCTAACAGCCATGCAACTAACTCTCCTGTTTTCTAGAGCTATCCAGTCAGATTTTCCTGACATTCTGTACAAGAAAACTAAGACAACAGCTCACAGCTCCCTCTTCGTGAAATAAAATGTCACTGTCCAATGTTTATCTATTAGAACTTGTTAATATTCCAGTAATTATGGTAGGATTATTTGTTCAAGTCAATGTTGTTAATAAAAAAAAAAAAACCAACAACAAAAGAGAGAGAGAGAGAAAGATCTTTTGACACTGAAACAGTCTTCAACAAATATCTCTGTCATGTGAGATGTGACATGTCATGTCAACGTGAAATGTAGGATACCAGCATGGGGAGACAAAACAAGCCTACATGCCCCATTTCTTGAAAGTCTGAGTTTTCCCAAACTGTTTTTCTGGTGTTCTTTTTCAAGTGTTAATTGGCCAAACACTAATACTCCAGACATGGCTGCCGTATGCCACAGGATATCTGGAAATAAAGAGTTCTCAGAAAATACTTTTTTTTTCCTTCCCAAGTTTTTCTTTGAACACTTTTAACCTGTAACTTGTACCTATGGCAAGTGCACTAATTCCCCTGATGAGGGAAACACTGCTACCTGCTACTCCTGCTTCATCGTGTGTCTTTAACAACTGATCTGGGCTTAGCAAAAAGTAGTTAGAGCCTCAGGAGAATAAGGCCATAGCCAAGAAACTCTTGGCAAATTGTAAATCTTAAATGTAGAATGATAAATCGGACCTTTCATCACCTTGAACTGATGGATGAGAATAATATGTCCTTATAGCTATTTACTCCAGTACAATGCTAAATAGTTCTCTCACTGGCCTTGGTTTAGATGTTTTCCAAATATGTGCCCTTTAGCCCATCCTCTTAATCTTTCTTTTTTTTTACTTTCTATTTTTTTTTTTTCTGTAGTCAAGCAGACAGTTGGAATATTTAGGCTTTTCTTCTAAATATTTTTCTCCACTGTTCTAACATTCTACTGTTTTTATTGTTGTTTACATTATTTCCAGCATTCTCGGGATCCTAATGGCTTTCCAGTATGTGTTGGCCACGTCATCTGAGTGCCCAGTAAGGTAAGGCCATTAGAAATCGTCCTTGGTGGGATGCCTGGGTGGCTCAGTGGGTTAAAGCCTCTGCCTTCGGCTCAGGTCATGATCTCAGGGTCCTGGGATCGAGCCCCGCATCGGGCTCTCTGCTCAGCGGGGAGCCTGCTTCCTCCTCTCTCTGCCTGCCTCTCTGCCTACTTGTGATCTTTCTCTGTCAAATAAAAAAAAAAAAAAAAAAAAGAGAAGAAATCGTCCTTGGCATCTACAACCATACCACCCTGCAGGCACCTGATTTCGTCTGATCTCAGAAGCTAAGTAGGGTCAGGCCTGGTTAGTATTTGGTGGAAGGAATTGTCTTTGGCATAGCCTTTTTAAAAACTATAATACTGTGATGGAATCAGTCCAAAATTAATTATTACAACTTGCTTATTATGTCTTATAGATTTGAACTAGAATTATTCTTTTTTAATGATGTCATCCCACTTTCACTTGGTGGGGGGAGATAAAGAGGTAATGAATTGTTCAGCGTGAATGTAATTTTGCGGAGGACATTCCTCTGTGAAGGAAAAAGGAAATGCTGGTATTTGTAGTACAACTATTTTGCGTTGCACACTGTGAATTAATATTCCTTACTTTCTTACTCTGCATATCAACTCTCGTAACTGGTATTACGTGTCCATAATCCCTTACATAAAATCCTTGGACTAAATATGTCTCACAATTCAGAAATCTCCAAGTTTCAGGATCCGAGGTATCTCCCCACAATCAACAACATTCATATTTCCTCAGTGAAATGCCTATAACCTCCTGTCAGTTCTGGTCAGGTTTGCTGACAATGAGTTCAGGTTTCATTGCCAAATAAGAAAAAAAAAAATTGTTTTCGGTTGTTCTTGGGTTTCAGAATTGTAAATAAAGGGTAGTACACCTGTATTGACCCAATTTCAGGAGGGGGAACTTGGCATCTACAGTGATTAATACAAGTCAGCGATACATAATTTAAACCCTGACCCGTTGTGAAGCAGGAACCATTTTTTATTGCTGTTGTTAAGACCACATTAAGGATTTATGCATATACATTCTTTAAGACTAATTGGAGAACTGGACTATCCAAGGGACACGAAAAATAAAAGCTTTAAAGGTTATCTATTATTGAATCAGAACTTTCAGTACTTTTGAAAAGTTTTCCATTGTGATCACCAATCATAAAATCATAGGGAAGGTTATTTTCCCATGTTTTAGAAGTTAATTTATATTTAATTTTTAAAAAGTTTATGTGCTTTCCTTAACATATAATTTCAAATTAAGTCACGCGGCTATCAGATTGCTTTGACACTGAAAGTTTGATGCTAGATTAGACCTGAAGGACCCATGAAGCCATTATTTTCATGGAAATCCATGTGGGCTGTTAAATAATTATGGTCTAAGTTCACACCTATTCCCATCCTACAGAGGCCTCTCACCCTTTCAAGCCTACATGACTGTAGAGGCTATTAACAGGTACCAACTGGATACCACTGGCATGAGGACAGTGCAGTTTCGCCTGGGCAAGAAAAGCTGGCAGATATACTGCAAATACTCTGAGACACTATTCAGCCAGAACCTTGACTAGGGTTTTTAGAAAAACATGATGTTATCCCGAATACCAGATGCTGCGTGCTAAAACTTTTGGACCAAGTAATCCTTTATTGGAAAGCCAAATATAGTCCCCATGTGTTGCAATCAGCCAGAATTTTCTACACTTACCATTCTACCCTTAGGTGAACTTCCCTTCATTATACCACAAACAAAGAAACATAGAGTAATTCTAGTGGAATGCTTTCAACTGGAAACAAGTGACATTATGATTACTGTACTAAACAAAACCTTAGGTACAATTCATGCCTTAAGTTCAAAGTTAACGGTACTTCAAAAATCATTAAAATTTTTACTTTGCTGTCACTCTCATTTAGGGAGAAGATGTATTAGAAGATAAGCATTCATAACAAAATTTTACACTATAGTCAAATTAATTAAAGGTTTGGTGAGCAAGTTTTTACCACCTCCAGAAAATCAACATAGCTATTATAATTGTAGGAACAATTTTTTTTTAAGATTTATGTAGGAACAATTTTTAATTGGCCATATTTAGGTTTTCACTAACAAATTTTGGGCATTCAATCAATAAAGCTGTTAGGGATGTGACACTGTGACCAATAATCAGAAAGGTAGTGTCATTATGCATTTTAAAACATGTCAAGTACATAATGCCTATGTTCCTTTTTTTGTTTTGTTCCGATAGAAAGTTACAACTGGAAACTAGGCAAAGGTAAACTAATACTGAATTTATCTAAGTGAGAGGATTGTTATATCAAAAAAAGAAGTAAAGTGGTTAATTAGATTCTACTTTTGATTTCTTTTTGAGCCATTTGTAATATACTTATCATATTGGCCTAAAATTATAATACCTTGGTATATTTAGCATGAAAAAAGTCTCACAACAGGTTAGAGATAAAAACAAGCCATTTTCTACTTATATCGACGAATCAAGCTTCTAAATGCTACTATTGGTGGGATTCAGTGGAATTTTTTTTAATGTGTCAGCAAAGTTACTTTAGTCACAAATCACCAGAAGCGTTCTTGCATAAACAATGTAATAGTATCCATACTACTTAGCATAATTCTCCCTTGACTCCTCTTCTAACAACTGGAACAACGTCCAACTCCAGGGATTTTAAACAATGCCTAATACTCCCCAAAATGTTGTTTGGTATCTCTTACATAATGTTTTCATAGCCATTTATAGACACCTACATATTATACTTAAATCTACTTAGGAACCTCTCTAAGTAATAATAATTCTGTTTATAAGATGAAAATCATTAGTATTTACAGAGAAACTATTTCATTGGTTTTGGATATGTATGCCCTTCACACCACTCTCTCATATTGGTAGCTGAGAAAGAAAAAACATAATTATACATGATACCCAGTTAAGCAGAGGAAATGAAATATACTTAGAAAAAAACAACAAAATACACAAACAGAAATTGGAAAATGACAACTTGGTATTCCCCCCCTTTTGGCTGAAGATAAAATAAAGAGAACTGAATCAAATAAAACAGATTAAGCATTCTAGCATTTCATTTCAATTTAAGTATAACATATAACAATTGTTCAGCCAAGGAAAGAGAAACAAGATGGACATACAGTGAAATATTTTCAAAGTGGTTTGAGATAAAGATTTGTTTTACTTTTTATTTAATTGTATCCTTCAGTACAAGAACAAATTAGATAAAAGAATACTTGGGAGATGATATGACTGTAGAGAGGAGTTAGCTCCTTATTAAAACCATTATAGTGGTTTGTGACATGTTTATACATGTTCTTCTGAAGTTGTTACAAATTCATAAAATGGCTTTGTCCTCTATTTTTGTTCCGATTCATTATTTACTGAATTGTCTCAGTAAACAGTAATCTTAAAACTTCAAATATCAAAGGTCCAAGACTAGACTGTAGAGCACATAAGTACCACGTGTTAGCAATAACAAGCAGAATAGCTGTGTATGAGGGTTCTCCTGAGAAACGGGACCAACAGAGAGGAGGTTTATTATAGGGATTGGCTCATGCACTTAAAGAAGGTGAGAAGTCCCAGGATCGATCTAGGACCGATCTGCTGTCTACAACTGGAAAAAGGGAAGCCAGTGCTATGATTCAGTCTGGAGCTCAGAGAACCAGGAGCTCCTGTGTGCAAGGGCAGTAGAAGATGGGACTTCCCAGCTCAGGAAGAAAGAGGGCATTTACCCTCCCTCTGCCTTTTTATTGTACTGGGGTCCACAGTGGATTGATGATGTCCACCCACATGGGTGAGGGAAGACCTTATTTACTTAGTCTTCTGATTCAAATGCTAGTGTCTTCTGGAAACACCCTATCTCATACACACAGAAATGATGTTTTACCAGCTGTTTGGGCATTCCCTAGCCCAGTTAAGTTGACACATAAAATTAATTGTTACAAGTTGTAAGAAAAAAAAAATTGGTTGGAAACTTCTCTATTTGAAAGACTGTTGATTATTGTACAGAAGATGGTTAGACAGATTCCACCACACTATTTGGGTATTCATGTCTTGGTAAATTAGCATGGATCCAGGATCTTGTCTTCTGGTTTACAGGGTGAGAACTTCATTACCTGAGTCACTTTTGTTCAACAAAAGGTGATTAAGCACAGGAAAACCTATTTACACTATTCGAACAGTCTCATTCAAAAGAAACAAAGGCCAGAAGGTCAATATACTAATTTTCCAAAGGACATTTCAAAGAGAGAATAGTTCTATTTGACCAATTATATACCAGAATATCTTTTCCTTAATCAATGCTTCTCTATAGCCTTCAATTAATTTATCCAATTTCTCTGTCATCATCACCTTATTTAAGGTTGAACAACATATTTTACTTCTCGATCAGCGGTTGAAACCCCTTGAAATGAATCAAATATTTTCGTTCCTAGGATTCACCAGACCCAAATGACTCTTTTAAGCTTGACTGATTCCATTGCCTGGGGCATGTGCTTATTGAGTAAGATGTCTGACACAACTGTCTATGTTTAATTTAAATGATTTCTATCTTGGGCCTTCTCCTGCAGTTCAATTCAAATAAATTAAATATATGTTTGCTGCAACTCCATGGTACACAGCAAATGAATATGATCTGGTGTGTCATTTTTGAATGTGACAGAGTGGAAAGAACAATGAGCTTCAAATTGGAAGCACTGCATTTCTAAGGCTGTTTCTGCCACTCAGTGTCTGTGAGACATTGAGCCATTTACTCACCTTTTCCTTCAGCTATGCATTGGAGGTTACACATGATATATTCTACAGATTTGTTTTAAGAATCAAGTCATATGAGAATAGTTTCTGTGTCAATGAAAGATACTGTAATAAAAGACACAGAAGAGCTTGATTTAAAAACCTATCTTAGGGACCTCTGGCCATCTTCCAGAGTCAGTGTTTTCTTAGTGCCCTGAACCCCTCCTGGAAATGGTAGCTGGAGACAGGAATCTGCCAATCAATAATATACAATGCTCTTCAATGGGAAGTTATCTCATTGAAACATGAGACCAGGAGGTTAGAGGTTCCCTCCTAAAAATAAAATAGGGGAAAAAAATTTTTTTAAATTAAAAAAAAAAAAACAGGGAGAATGGAAAAATAAATAATTTCAATTTCTTTGATAATACATTACGAGCCCTCTAATAGCTTGGTAGGGCTAACATTATAGAATACCATAGGGCAGGTGGCTTAAAAAACAGAAATGTAGGGGGGAGGAGTCAAGATGGCAGAGAAGTAGCAGGCTGAGACGACATCGGGTAGCAGGAGATCAGCTAGATAGCTTATCTAACCACTGCGAACACCTACAAATCCAACGGGAAATCGAAGACAAGAAGAGCAACAATTCTAGAAACAGAAAATCGATCACTTTCTGAAAGGTAGGACCTGCGGAGAAGTGAATCCAAAGCGACGGGAAGACAGACCGCGGGGGGAGGGGCCGGCTTCCGGCAAGCGGCGGAGCAACGGAGCACAAAATCGGGACTTTTAAAAGTCGGCTCCACTGGGAGACATCGCTCCAGAGGCTAAACCAGGGGGGAAGCCCAGGCAGGGTCAGCGTAACCCCAGGTCCCACGGGGTCACAGAAGGACCGGGGGTGTCTGAGTGCCGCAGAGCTCACAGGTATTAGAGCGGGGAAGCCGGCTACAGCGACAAAGCCGAGGAGTGAGCTCTCAGCCCGGGGTTACCTTGTGCCGGTCGCAGGCTGGGCGCTCGGAACACGGCCGGAGGCCACGGAGATGGAAGCGACCGGGTGCATTTCTCCAAGTGCCAGCAATTGACCGCTTTCCTCCAGGCGCGACCGCAGGCCAGGGAGGCAGGGCGGTTGGGAGCTTTTCTCTGAGGGCGCACTGAGGAGCGGGTTGCCAAGCTCTCGGCTCCTCCAGGCCGAGAAATTGGGCAGCTGCCATCTTCATTCCCGTCCTCCGGACTCTACGGAAAGCGCTCAGGGAACAAACGCTCCCGAAAGCAAACCCGAGAGGATTACTTAGCCCGGCCCCTGGCAAGGGCGGCGCAATCCCGCCTGCGGCAAAGACACTTGAGAATCACTACAACAGGCCCCTCCCCCAGAAGATCAACAAGAAACCCAGGCAAGACCAACTTCATTCACCAAGAACAGCGGAATTCTAGAGGAGGAGAAAGCAAATCTTATCTGGACAAAATGACAAGGTGGAAAAACTCACCACAAAAAAAAAAAAGAACAAGAGGCAGTACCGAAGGCTGGGGACCTAATCAATACGGACATAGGTAATATGACAGATCTAGAGTTCAGAATGACGATTCTCAAGGTTCTAGCCGGGCTCGAAAAAGGCACAGAAGATATTAGAGAAACCCTCTCCGGAGAGATTAAAAGCCCTCTCTGGAGAAATAAAAGAACTAAAATCTAACCAAGTTGAAATCAAAAAAGCTATTCATGAGGTGCAATCAAAAATGGAAGCTCTCACTGCTAGGATAAATGAGGCAGAAGAAAGAATTAGTGACATAGAAGACCAAATGACAGAGAATAAAGAAGCTGAGCAAAAGAGAGACAAACAAATACTGGACCATGAGGAGAGAATTTGAGAGATAAGCGACACCATAAGATGACACAACATTACAATAATTGGGATTCCAGAAGAAGAAGAAAGAGAGAGGGGAGCAGAAGGTATATTGGAAAGAATTATTGGAGAGAATTTCCCTAATATGGCAAAAGGAACAAACATCAAAATCCAGGAGATGCTAAGAACGTCCCTCAAAATCAATAAAAATAGGTCCACACCTCGTCATCTGATAGTAAAATTTACAAGTCTTAGCGACAAAGAGAAAATCCTGAAAGCAGCCCGGGAAAAAAAGTCTGTAACATACAAGGGTAAAAACATTAGATTGGCAGCAGACCGATCCACAGAGACCTGGCAGGCCAGAAAGAACTGGCATGATATATTCAGAGCACTAAACGAGAAAGACATGCAGCCAAGAATACTATATCTGGCTAGGTTATCATTGAAAATAGAAGGAGAGATAAAAACCTTCCGGGACGAACAAAAGCTGAAAGAATTTGCAAACACCAAACCAGCTCTACAGGAAATATTGAAAGGGGTCCTCTAAGCAAAGAGAGACCCTAAAAGTAGTAGATCAGAAAGAAACAGAGACAGTATACAGTAACAGTCACCTTACAGGCAATACAGTGGCACTAAATTCATCTCTCTCAATAGTTACCCTGAATGTTAATGGGCTAAACGCCCCAATCAAAAGACATAGGGTATCAGAATGGATAAAAAAACAAAACCCATCAATTTGCTGCCTACAAGAAACTCATTTTAGACCTGAAGATACCTCCAGATTTAAAGTGAGGGGGTGGAAAACAATGTACCATGCTAATGGACATCAGAAGAAAGCTGGGGTGGCAATCCTTCTATCAGATCAATTAGATTTTAAGCCAAAGACTATAATAAGAGATGAGGAAGGACACTATATCATACTCAAAGGGTCTGTCCAACAAGAAGACCTAACAATCTTAAATATCTATGCCCCTAACATGGGAGCAGCCAGCTATATAAACCAATTAATAACAAAATCAAAGAAATACATCGACAGTAATACAATAATAGCAGGGGACTTTAACACTCCCCTCACTGAAATGGACAGATCATCTAAGCAAAAGATCAACAAGGAAATAAAGGCCTTAAATGACACACTGGACCAGATGGACATCACAGATACATTCAGAACATTCCATCCCAAAGCAACAGAATATACATTCTTCTCTAGTGCACATGGAACATTCTCCAGAATAGACCACATCCTGGGTCATAAATCAGGTCTCAACCGGTATCAAAAGATTGGGATCATTCCCTGCATATTTATAGACCACAATGCTCTGAAGCTAGAACTCAATCACAAGAGGTAATTTGGAAAGAACGCAAATACATGGAGACTAAACAGCATCCTTCTAATAAATGAATGGGTCAACCAGGAAATTAAAGAAGAATTGAAAAAATTCATGGAAACAAATGATAATGAAAACACAACGGTTCAAAATCTGTGGGACACAACAAAGGCAGTCCTGAGAGGAAAATATATAGCGGTACAAGCCTTTCTCAAGAAACAAGAAAGGTCTCAAATACACAACCTAACCCTACACCTAAAGGAGCTGGAGAAAAAACAACAAAGAAAGCCTAAACCCAGCAGGAGAAGAGAAATCATAAAGATCAGAGCAGAAATCAATGAAATAGAAACTAAAAAAACAATAGAACAAATCAATGAAACTAGGAGCTGGTTCTTTGAAGGAATTAATAAGATTGACAAACCCCTGGCCAGACTTATCAAAAAGAAAAGAGAAAGGATGCAAATAAATAAAATCATGAATGAAAGAGGAGAGATCACAACCAACACTAAAGAAATACAAACAATTATAAGAACATACTACGAGCAACTCTACACCAACAAATTTAACAATCTGGAAGAAATGGATACATTTCTGGAGACATATAAACTACCACAACTGAACCAGGAAGAAACAGAAAACCTGAAGAGACCCATAAACAGTAAGGAGATTGAAACAGTCATCAAAAATCTCCAAACAAACAAAAGTCCAGGACCAGACAGCTTCCCAGGGGAATTCTACCAAACATTTAAAGAAGAATTAATTCCTATTCTCCTGAAACTGTTCCAAAAAAATAGAAATGGAAGGAAAACTTCCCAACTCATTTTATGAGGCCAGCATCACCTTGATCCCAAAACCAAAGATCCCATCAAAAAAGAATTACAGGCCAATATCCTTGATGAACACAGATGTGAAAATTCTCACCAAAATACTGGTCAATAGGATCCAACAGTACATTAAAAGGATTATTCACCACGACCAAGTGGGATTTATTCCAGAGCTGCAAGTTTGGTTCAACATCTGCAAATCCATCAATGTGATACAATACATTAATAAAAGAAAGAATAAGAACCATATGATACTCTTAATAGATGCTGAAAAAGCATTTGACAAAGTTCAGCATCCCTTCCTGATTAAAACTCTTCAAAGTGTAGGAATAGAGGGCACATACCTCAATATTATCAAAGCCATCTATGAAAAACCCACTGCAAATATCATTCTCAATGGAGAAAAACTGAAAGCTTTTCCGCTAAGGTCAGGAACACGGCAAGGATAGCCGTTATCACCACTGCTGTTCAACATAGTACTAGAAGTCCTAGCCTCAGCAATCAGACAACAAAAAGAAATTAAAGGCATCCAAATTGGCAAAGAAGTCAAACTATCACTCTTTGCAGATGATATGATACTATATGTGGAAAAGCCAAAAGGCTCCACTCCAAAACTGCTAGAACTTGTACAGGAATTCAGTAAGGTGTCAGGATATAAAGTCAATGCACAGAAATCAGTCGCATTTCTTTTCTTTCTTTTTTTTTTTTTTAAGATTATATTTATGTATTTAAGAGAGAATGAATGAGAGAGAGTATGAGAGAGGAGAAGGTCAGAGGGAGAAGCAGACTCCCCAGGGAGCCGGGAGCCCGATGTGGGACTCGATCCTGGAAGTCCGGGATCATGACCTGAGCCGAAGGCAGTCGCTCAACCAGCTGAGCCACCCAAGCGCCACAGTCGCATTTCTTTACACTAACAACAAGACAGAAGAAAGAGAAATTGAGGAGTCAGTCCCATTTACAATTGCACCCAAAACCATAAGATACCTAGGAATAAATCTAACCAAAGAGCCAAAGAATCTATACTCAGAAAACTATAAAGTACTCGTGAAAGAAATTGAGGAAGATACAAAGAAATGGAAAAATATTCCATGCTCATGGATTGGAAGAACAAATATTGTGAAAATGTCTATTCTACCTAAAGCAATCTACACATTTAATGCAATCCCTATCATAATCCCATCCATTTTTTTAAAGAAATAGAACAAATAATCCTAAAATTTATATGGAACCAGAAAAGACCTCGAATACTGAAAGGAATATTGAAAAAGAAAGCCAAAGTCGGTGGCATCACAATTCCAGACTTCAAGCTCTATTACAAAGCTGTCATCATCAAGACAGTATGGTACTGGCACAAAAACAGACATATAGATCAATGGAACAGAATAGAGAGCCCAGAAACAGACCCTCAACTCTAAGGTCAACTAATCTTCAACAAAGCAGGAAAGAATATCCAATGGAAAAAAGACAGCCTCTTCAACAAATGGTGCTGGGAAAATTGGACAGCCACATGCAGAAAAATGAAATTGGACTATTTCCTTACACCACACATGAAAATAGACTCAAAATGGATGAAGGACCTCAATGTGAGAAAGGAATCTATCAAAATCCTTGAGGAGAACGCAGGCAGCAACCTCTTTGACCTCAACCGCAGCAACTTCTTTCTAGGAGCATCGCCACAGGCAACAGAAGCAAGGGCAAAAATGAACTATTGGGACTTCATCAGGATCAAAAGCTTTTGCACAGCAAAGGAAACAGTTAACAAAACCAAAAGACAACTGACAGAATGGGAGAAGATATTTGCAAAAGACATATCAGATAAAGGGCTAGTATCCAAAATCTATAAAGAGCTTAGCAAACTCAACACCCAAAGAACAAATAATCCAATCAAGAAATGTGCAGAGGACATGAACAGACATTTCTGCAAAGAAGACATCCAGATGGCCAACAGACACATGAAAAAATGCTCCACATCACTCGGCATCAGGGAAATACAAATCAAAACCACAATGAGATACCACCTCACACCAGTCAGAATGGCTAAAATTAACAAGTCAAGAAATGACAGATGCTGGCGAGGATGCAGAGGGGAACCCTCCTACACAGTTGGTGGGAATGCAAGCTGGTGCAACCACTCTGGAAAACAGTGTGGAGGTTCCTCAAAAAACTGAAAATAGAGCTACCCTATGACCCAGCAATTGCACTACTGGGTATATATCCTAAAGATACAAACGTGGTGCTCTGAAGGGGCACGTGCACCCGAATGTTTATAGCAGCAATGTCCACAATAGCCAAACTGTGGAAAGAACCTAGATGTCCATCAACAGATGAATGGATAAAGAAGGTGTGGTATATATACACAATGGAATACTATGCAGCCATCAAAAGACATGAAATCTTGCCATTTGCGAAGACATGGATGGAACTAGAGGGTATTATGCTTACCGAAATAAGTCAATTGGGGAAAGACAACTATCATATGATCTCTTCGATATGAGGAAGTGGAGGTGCAAAGTGGGGGGGGTTGGGGGGAGGTAGGAAAAGAAAAAGTGAAAAGATGGGATTGGGAGGGAGACAAACCATAAAAGACTCAATCTCCAAAAACAGACTGAGGGTTGCTGGGGGGAGGGGGGATGGGAGAGGGTGGTGGGGATATGGACATTGGGGAGGGTATGTGCTATGATGAGCACTGTGAAATGTGTAAACCTGGCGATTCACAGACCTGTACCCCTGGGGATAAAAATACATTATATGTTCATTAAAATAAATTAATGAATTTAAAAAAAAAAAACAGAAATGTATTTTCTCACAGTTCCAGAGACTGCAAGTCCAAGACCAAGTTGATAGCAGGTTCAGTCTCTCTTGAGGCCACTTTTCTTAGCTCTGTCCTCACATGACCTTTTCTTTATGCATGTGCATCTCTGGTGTCTCTTCCTTTGCTCATAAGGACATCTGTCATACTGGATTAGACCAATTCATTTAAGTGTAATTATCTCTATAAAGGCCCTACTTCCAAATATAGTCACATTGGGAATAAGAGCTTCAACATGTGAATTTTGCAGGGACACCACAATTCCATTCAGAGCAAGGACCTATACCAACACACTAGCAATGGGAACAAAGAGGAATAATATTTGAAAGCAATTTTTGAGATAGAATTAACAGCATTAATTGATCAACTGAATTTAGGAAGTGGGAAGAATGAAAAAGGACTTAAAAAGCCTACTTTGACATTTGGTATACATCAGGCATTTTGTTATATTCTGGACATACAAAGATGAACATAAAAGACACAGCTCATACAGTAAAAATTTAGTCCTTTCAGAATGTGTATGAATGTAAGCAACCAATGACTTACTATAGACTGCTTTATGCATAGGTAACCACGTATATGAACCTAATGGTAACCACGTATCAAAAGCCTGTAATAGATATACAAAAAATAAAGAGAAAGGAATCTAGGCATCACACTAAAGAAATCCATCAAACTACAAGAGATGAGAGCAAGGAAAGAAGAAAGGAACAGAGACTACAAAAACAGCCAGAAAACAATGAACAAAATGGCAATAAGTACATGCTTCTCTGTAATTAATTTAAATGTAAATGGACTAAATGTTCTGATCAAAAGATTGAATAATAAAAAACAAAACTCACCCAATAAGAGACCTAAGAACATTTCAGACCTAAAAACATACGTTGAAAGTGAAGGGATGTAAAAAGATATTCCATGAAATGGAAGCAAAAAAAGTCACAGTAGCTAACTTAAATAAGACAAAATAGATTTTAAAAGAAAGATTGTAGCAAGAAATAAAGAAGGATGTTACAAAATGATAAAGGGGTCAATCCAACAAGAGGATATAAAAATGGTATCTATGCACTCAACACAGAAGCAACTAAATACATAAAGCAAATATTAAGACATAAAGGAAGACATTGACTGTAATGCAATAATAGCAGGGGTCTTCAACACTCACATCAATGGATATCATCCAGACTGATAGTCAACAGGGAAACAATGGCTTTGAATGACACATTTAACAAGATGGACTTAACTGCCGTATGTAGAACATTTTACCTAAAAACAGCAGAAATACACAGTTTTTTCAAGTGTACATGAAACGTTCTCCAAGATAGATTCAATGTTAGGCCACAAAAAAAAAAAAAGTCTCAACGAATTTATAAGATTAAAATCATAATCAAGCATCTTTTCTGACCACACTGCTATCAAACTGAAATCAATTACAAAAAAATAAAAGAATACCAAAAAAAAGACAAATACACAGAGTCTCAGCAACATGCTATTATACAGCAAATGGGTCAATGAAGAAGTCAAAGAGGAAGTAAAAAATAATTGGAGATAAATGAAAACATAATGCTCCAAAATCTTTGGGATACAGCAAGAAATATTTCAAATAAATAATCTAACTTAACACCTAGGAGAAATAGAAAAAGAGGAATAAACAAAACCCAGAGTCAGTAGAAGAAAAGAAATAATAAAGATCAGAGCAAAAATAAATGAAATCAAGGTTTTAAAAAACAATAGACAAGATCAATGAAACCAACAGCTCATTCTTTGAAGAGATAAAGAAAATTGATAAAACTAGACAGGCTCATTTAAAAAATAAAAGAGAGAATACTGATATAAACAAAATCACAAGTGAAGGAGGAAAAATAACAACTGACACCACAGAAATACAAATCATTATAAGAGAACATTATAAAAAAGTATATGCCAACAAATTGGACCATCTAATATAAATGGATAAATTCCTGGAAGAATCTATCTTCCAAAACAGAGTCAAGAATAAAAAGAAAATTCCAACAGAACAATTATTAGTAATGAAATTGAATCTGTGCTCGCTTCGGCAGCACATATACTAAAGTAATGAAATTGAATCTGTAATTAAAACAAACAAACAAACAAAAACTCCCAACAGACAAAAGTCCAAGACCGGATGGCATCACAGGTGAATTCTATCAAGTATTTCAAGAAGAGTTAACATCTAGTTTTCTCAAGCTATTCCAAAAGACAGAAGAGGAAGGAAAACTTCCAAAGTCATTTTAAGAGACTAGTATTATCCAAAAACCAGACAGAGACTCCAAAAAAAAAAAAAAAAAAAGACTATAGGCCAATATCCCTGATGAACACAGATGCAAAAATCCTCAATGCAAAGATATCAGTAAACTGCATTCAACAACATATTTAAAGAATTATTCATTATGATCAAGTTGGATTTATTCCATAGATGCAAGGGTGGTTCAATATCACAAACTCAATGTGATACATGGCATTAACAGAAAAGGATAAAACCACATGATCATCTCAACAGATGCAGAAAAAGCACCCGATGAAGTACAGTATCTGTTTATGATAAAAACTCAACAAAGTGTGTTTAGAGGGAACATACCTCAATACAATATAGGACATATATGAAAGACCCACAGCTAACATCATAATCAGTGGGGAAAAACTGAAAGTGTTTTCTCTAAGATCAGGAACAAGACAAAGACGTCCATTCTCACCACTTTTATTCAACATAGTACTGGAAGTCCTAGCCACAGCAATCAAACAACAGAAAAAAAAGAAATAAAAGGCATCCAAATTGGCAAGGAAGAACTTAAACTGTCACTATTTGCAAGTGTTGTGATATTATATGTAGCAAACACTAAAGATGCTATCAAAAAATGGTGGAATTGATAGATCAGTTCAGTAAAGTTTTAGGATAGAAGATTAATATACAGAAATCTATTGCTTTTGTATACATTAAAAATGAAGTGGCAGAGGGGCACCTGAGTGGCTCAGTGGGTTAAGCCTCTGCCTTCGGCTCAGGTCATGGTCCCAGCGTCCTGGGATCGAGCCCCGCATCGGGCTCTCCGCTCATCGGGGAGCCTGCTTCCTCCTCTCTCTCTGTCTGCTTCTGCCTACTTGTGATCTCTGTCAAATAAATAAGTAAAATTTAAAAAAAAAAAATGAAGTGGCAGAAAGAGAAAGATATAACTGTACCATAAAGAATAAAATGCCTGGGGCGCCTGGGTGGCTCAGTGGGTTAAGCCTCTGCCTTCGGCTCAGGTCATGATCTCAGGGTCCTGGGATCAAGCCCCGCATCCGGCTCTCTGCTCAGCAGGGAGCCTGCTTCCTCTTCTCTCTTTGCCTGCCTCTCTGCCTACTTGTAATCTCTGTCTGTCAAATAAACAAAGCCTTTAAAAAAAAAAAAAAAGAATAAAATGCCTAAGAATAAATTCAATAGGAGAGAAACCTATATTCTGAAAACTATAAGACATTGATGAAAGACACTGAAGACAACATAAACGGATATACCATGCTCATGGAGTGGAAGAATTAATATTGTTAAATATTCTCCGTACTGCTCAAACCATTCTACAGATTCAGTGGAATCCCTATCAAACACCAAGAGGATTTTTCACTGAACCAGAACAAATAAATATTAAAATGTGTATGGGAGTACAAAAGACCTCAAACAGCCAAAATAATCTAGAGAAAAAGAACAAAGCTGGAGATAGTACAATTCCAGATTTGAAACTACAAAGCTGTAGTAACCAAAACAGTATGTTTTATAATCAAGACTGGCACAAAACCAGGCACATATGTCAGTGGAAATATTAGAAACCTCAGAAATAAACCTACAGCTATATGCCTAATTAATCCATGACAAAAGAAGCAAGACTATACAATGAGGAAAAGACAGTCTCTTCAACAAATGGTGCTGGGAATACTGGACGGCTGCATGCAAAATAATGAAACTGGACAACTTTATTATTATTTACACAAAAATAAGCTCAAAATGGATTAAAGACCTAAATGGAAGACCTGAAACCATACAAGTCCTAAAAAAAAAAAAAAAAAAAAAAAGGGAGGGGGCAGTAATTTCTTGGACATTGGCCTTAGCAACATATTTATGCCTATGTCCCTCAGGAAAGGGAAACCAAAGGAAAAATAAACTATTGGGGCCACACCAAAATAAAAAGCTTCTGCACAGCAAAGGAACCTATCAACAACACAAAAAGGCAATGTACTAAATGGGAGAAAATATTTGCAAATGATATACCAGATAAGGGATTAATATCCAAAATATATAAAGAATTCATAAAATTCAACCCCCCCAAAACCAAAAACAATTGGCAGAGGACCTGAACAGACATTTTTTCAAAGAAAACATACAGATGGCCAAGAAACACATAAAAAGAGGCTCAACATCACTCATCATCAGGAAATGAAAATTAAAAGCACAATGTGATATCACCTCACGCCAGTCAGAATGGATAGTACCAAAAAGACAAGAAATAAAAAGTGTTGGCGAGGATGTGGAGAAAAGGGAACCCTTGTGCACTGTTGGTGGGAATGCAAGCTGGTGCAGCCACTGAGGAAAACAGTATGGAGGTTCCTCAAAAAACAAAAAAACAAACAAACAAAAAAAAAGAAATTCCATATGATCTAGTAATACTGCTACTGGGTATTTACCCAAAGAAACACTAATTGGAAAAGATATATGTATCCCTATATTTATAGCAGCATTATTTACAAAGGCCAAAATATGGAAGCAACCCAAGTGTCCATCAACAGATGAATGGATAAAGATATCACACACACACACACACACACACACACACACACACAAAGGAACATTACCAAGCCATAAAAAAGAGTTAGATCTTGCCATTTGAGACAACAGGAATGGGCCTAAAGGATATTATGCTAAGTGAAATAAGTCAGACAGATACCATATGATTTCACTTACATGTGGAATCTAAAAGAGCAAAACAAATGAAAGAGAAACTATAACAAACAGACTCTTAAATACAGAGAACAAACTGGTGGTTGCCAGATGGGAACGGGGTGGGGCAGGATGAGCCAAATAGTTGGAGGGGAGTAAGAGGTACAAACTTCCAGTTATAAAATAAGTAAGTCATGGAAATGAAAAGTACAGCATAGGGAATGTAACCAATAATACTGTAATAACATTGTCTGGTGACAGATGGTAATTACACTTATGGTGATGAGCAAAGCATAATGTATAAAATTGTCAAATCACTCATTATACACTTGAAATTCATATAAGATTGTAAGGCAACTATACTTTGATAGTAAGTTTTTTAAAAAGTCACAACACTTGCATTCAAAGAACAGATGCTCATTTTGAAGTAGCAAAATGAATTTCTATATTTGAGAATTGCCTAAGTTACTTAGCTTCATACCTAGGCCTCAAAAACATACAAAATCAATGATCTCTCTTTTAGAGAATGTAGCCATTGAGATCTGTCAGACCTAGTTTTGTACTGTGAACTTACAGTTCACTAGCTTTGTAATCTTGGAGTTATTATTTCTGAAACTCGGTTTCTTCATCTGCAGCACATGATTAATAATATTCACCTTACATGGCTGATATAAGAATAAAATGAAAGGATGTATACAAGTTGTATAGCACGTTGCAAGATCTGCAATAGACACTCACTAAATAATGTTGGTAAAAAAGGATTAGGTAGCTTCGAATAAATAAAAACCATGTTTGTTTTTTCCTGGTGGGAGAGGGAAGATAAACGAGGGTGGAAGGATGACAAGCGAGTCTAAAAGCTATGAAAAAGGTAAAAGGGGGGGCGCCTGGGTGGCTCAGTGGGTTAAAGCCTCTGCCTTCGGCTCAGGTCATGATCCCAGGGTCCTGGGATCGAGCCCCGCATCGGGCTCTCTGCTCAGCGGGGAGTCTGCTTCCTCCTCTCTCTCTGCCTGCCTCTCTGCCTACTTGTGATCTCTGTCTGTCAAATAAATAAATAAAATCTTTTAAAAAAAAAAAAAAGAAAAAGGTAAAAGGGAATCAAAAGAAGCACAGTGGAAAATACTCTTGAAGGTATCACTCATATGTGGAACACAGGGAATTGCATGGAGGACGTTAGGAGAAGGAAGGGAAAAATGAAGGGGGGCAAATCAGAGAGGGAGTCAAACCATGAGAGACTATGGACTCTGGGAAACATACTGAGGGTTTCAGAGGGGAGTGGGATGGGGAGGTGGGTTACCCAGTAATGGGTATTAAGGAGGGCACATACGGCAATGAGCACTGTGTATTATATACTCAAATAATGAATCATGGAACACTACATCAAAAACTAATGAAGTACCGTATGGTGACTAACAGAATTTTAAAAAGATATCACTGTGATGAGTATTCAATTTATAAACATTTATGTATGCATATGAACCTCTTTGAAGGAAATCTATAGAACTCTGAAGGTCCATGGCCCATAAATTTGGATCTGCTGGCCATGTGGGCATCACAAATGTAGAAATCAGAAGATTCCTGTTACTTAACCTAGTAAACTTGATCAAGTAAATTATTTGACCTCCTAGTCCCTTCACTGAAATATCACTGCTATTATCTGTTATACCTTCCTCGTTAAGCAATTGTGAAACACAAATGAGATTGAGCACAAAAAGTTCACCAAGAAAGGTCTGGCTTTCTTTTGATACCATATTGTAAGCAAAAGAAGCTATCAAAAGAGAAAGTGCTGTGAAAATGTGAAATTATAATAGTACTACCAGTCGTAATAGTAGTAGTATTCTTCCAGAAAGATGACTGGGTTATTTTTCTGTACTCTAGTTCCCATGGAAGTGGACTTAGGGACCCACACCCTGCATACAAAATGTAGTTTTTCCAAATCTGTATGTTCTTTGGCTATCAAATAGGAAAAAATTCCGAAAGTAGTGAAAATTTCCTATCATACTTCATGATTTTTTTACTAGAGCATATCATATAGTTATATTGATTAAATGAACTTGATACAGGCTTTCTTCTCTTCCCATAGGAAAATAAAAGCCATAAATGTTTCCTAGAGGAAGATTACTGATTAATGAAGAGGCATTGCCAATACTGCTTTTTGGTAGCATCAAGAAAACCACCAAACATTCTGTGACAGCAAATGATGGAAAAGAACGGATGACAGAAACAAATTTGGATACCGCTTAGAATGAATTAGTGAATGTATATGATCTGGGAGTTTCACTTGCATTTCTTTGCACATAACTTAATCACCAGTGAGCAATTCATGTCCTTTCAGGGAGTTCAAGAATATAGAGAAGAAAGATTCAAGAGATTTAGAGTGTGATAAGAAGCCACAGGAAAATAAACAAGTCTTGTCACTCGTTTACTACTATATATTCTACCCTAGGCAAAATAATTTATATTTTGCATGGAAGTATTCCCCAGGAACAAAATCAATGCATAGCCTCGCAAAACTTTCCAATAATGAAGACTATTATTTAAAAGTTAGTGGCTTTTCAAATTAAAGGCTCCAAAGCAGATACAGAAGCTATTTGAAACCGTCTACAAGGAAGAGCCATAGGATTAAAAGGCTATAAGCTGTTAGACACCTTATAACAAATGGTAGAGAAAGAGGAAGAGACAGCTTGGCTGATCCCTAGGAGAGATAATAAAGCCAGAGAAGGATTCCCAGCAGGACAGCACACGTGGTGGGGAGGAAGAGGGAGGCTTTAATAAGACTGCAGGGGAAGGGGACCTGGAAGCCAGCTGCATCTATACCAAAATCTCAGCACCTTTCCTTGTGCCGTCCAAAGCCCAAGTTAACATACCCAAGTAAATTTTCTATCAGATTTGCCTTCTTTTGAACTTGATATTATGTTTTGCTTACAATGTGTTACCAAATGTTATCTTTTCAATCAATCTAGAGAGCTTTATTTTCTAAAGATTTGCTCAGTATTTTCCTCAGAGACACATTTCCAGACAGCCTGTTTCTCATTAGCTGGGATAAACAGGAGTGTGTTTATAGCACAGCACTAGACTTAAAAGAATTCCCCTTTCCTAGGGAAGCTGGTCAGGGAATTAGCAGGACAATAACATAAAGGAGTGAATTTCAGAGCTCAGCTGTGACATAAGACAGAATATTGGCTCATTAATAGTCTTTAAAAAGCAAAGTGCGTAACTGTTTATGACACAAGGTAAGAGTTTTGTTTTGAACACAGTTTTAAGCAGTTCTAACATACGAAAGACTGCCAACGCCAAACAGATATATAGAGAGACTATAAGATGTTTAATTTCTGTTCAACAAATATCGACTGCTCAGTGTGGGCCATATAGAGAATACAAACATGTGTAAGAAACTGCTAAATGGCTTACAGTCTAGAGACTAATCCAACTCATTGTATAAATAGAATCCTTAGAAATCACTCTCTTATACTAAGGAGTGCTTGGAAAATAAAACTATCAGTTAAAGCAATACAAACCATAGGGATTTATCAGTGGAAGTCACTAACATTACAAAAGGAAGTAATTGAGAAAATTTATAAGTATGTTGATAAGGAGAAAATTTGCACATACTTTTACCATTGTAAAATACTTCTCAAAATGTCTTGGCTAGCAAAATCAATCATCAAAATCAAGAATAAATCCATTCACACTTATTCAATCACACTGTATTATCTGACCTAATTTCCCTTCATAGAGGCAATGTCACCGTCAGGATGGTCACAGTTTTCCAAGACTGTAAGTGCAGGGAGGATGAGAAATTCTAACAAAAGACAATGTGGATAATTTACATGTCAGTAATTGGAATGTGGTATTTGATGAGTCAGTAGAATATTATCTAGAATGGCAGTTTACACATAACTATTTATTGCAATGTTCCTGTAACAGTAGCAGTAAGCATGGAATGTTGTTCCTTTAAATAAAAAACATATACAGAGAATTTTTTAAGTAATATATTTTTTATTACTGATCATTTAAGATTAAGCAAAAGTATAGCCCTCAGATGTTTTCAATGAAGGCATACTCCAGGATCTTGTGCTTCAGGTCTTAAAAGATGATATTAAGCTCGTTCCAAAAGATAATATTTAATCTAAAAATATTATTTATTTCCCAAACAGCCCATTAATTGCTTAACACTGCATGCTATCCTTACATGTTCATATGACACTTAACTTTGCTATACTTTTTACTATAGTATAAATTAAATTTTAAGTCAAACAGCTATTCCTTTCTTTATAAACTGATTTTTAAAAAGGAAATTACATTTATATTATTTTTTCCTTGGTAACAAAAAGTAAGTCAAATTTCAAAATTTTATAATAGATGACCTGTTTCTTGACGTCTCAATACATTTCTTTCTGATATCCGAAACACACGTGCTTTTTGAGAAGACTGCAAGATGAATAAAAGAAACGGCTACGGCCGTTCGGAGCACAGAGAGAAGTGTACACAGACAGTGAATGGAATATAATACACGGTTTTTGTAATCATTACCTTTTCTAACTATTGAGAAAAATATTTTATGAATCTGCACTATTAATAGAATTCCACCTCCAAGAGTGACAATTATGTCTGAAGACAAGAAAAAACCTGCAGAATATTTTGGCATCTGAGAGGGTGTACGGAGAACAGAGAAATAAAGGTGAGAAAGAAGATAAACA
Source organism: Martes martes (assembly GCF_963455335.1). Classification (NCBI taxonomy): domain Eukaryota; kingdom Metazoa; phylum Chordata; class Mammalia; order Carnivora; family Mustelidae; genus Martes; species Martes martes. Next base: position 8,192,345 of record NC_137889.1, on the reverse strand, counting down.
GAGTAATTCGTTCCATCGGAACAGCTAAAACAGAGCTCGGTGAACAAGAGATCTAATCATCTGGAAGTCATCCAGGATAAATTGCCCGAGTACAGCAGTGGGTGCTGTGGGACTGTATCCGTTGGCTAAGGCTCAGGGAACCATTGATTTGGAATGTAGCATTTGAGGATAGCCACTAGAGGATGACAAGGTCCCACCGACGTCTCAAAAGCATAGGTGCTTTGGAGAAGACACAGGCATACTTACTTTGTGAACTTTTGTCAGGTGGAGCGCTTTGATCAGAAGACGGGGGAAAAGTCTTTCACTGAGAGAAGGAAACTCTGAGGAAGTTACGGTACATAAATAGCTAGTCTGGCAACTATCACAAAGAGCCGCCTAAATAGATACGAACTGAGTAGACCATTATTTTCCCTGCACTTAGCCAACCACAAGGTCATTGCTTTATGGTAATTTATAGAGAATTATTCCGATGTACTTCATCTTCCCAATATACCTCAAACCAATTCAAAGCAAAACACAAAACTCTTACTTCTTTGAATTTTAGTGGAATGATGTTTGGAAATGCAGTATGTTTCTCAAAAGTTATTAGTAGGAAAATGTAAAATGTTGAGAGAAGGAGGCTGTGAGGGCCACTCGACCTAGAAAAAAGACGGAGTGCCTGAAGCAAAGGGCTTTCTTCTAGGCAACATGTTTCTAGAAATTGAGATGACATTCACATGATTTAAACTCACACAATTTTAAAGTGTACCACTTCAGTGGTATATAGTATACTCCAAATGTTGTGCAAACATTGCCACTGTTAAATCCCAGATAATTTCCACCATCTCAAAAAACCCCTACAGACCCATTTAGCCATCATTCCCCATTTCCTCCTTCCCTTGGCCCCTGGCAACTTTTTTCTGTCTCTTTGGATTAGCCTGTTCTCTGGATTTGCCTATTCTGGATGTTTCACACAAACAAAATCCAACAATGTGTGACTTTTTGTGACTGGCTTCCTTTACTTACCACAAGTAAAAGTTTTCACCCATGCTCTAGCATATATCAGTTCTTCATTCTTTTTCTATGGCTCAATGTATCCCGTCCTATAGATCTATCACATATATATATTTTTAAATCTATCCCTCCATTGATAAACATTTGGGTTGTTTTTACCTTCTGGCTGTTGTGAATAATGCTGCTATAAATATGCACATGCAAGAATTTGTTTGGATAACTGTTTATTCAATTCTCTTGGGTAACTACCTAGGCATGAACTTGCTGAGTTACATGGTAACTCTATGTTTAACTTTCTGAGGAATTGCTAAATTGTTCCCCACAGTGTGGTACCCTTTTGAATTCCCACCAGCAATGTATGAGAGTTTTAATGTCTCCACATCCTCATCAACACTTACTATTTTCTGTTTCTTTATTACACCCATCCTAATGGGTGTGAAATGGTAGCTTATTGTGGTTTTGATTTACTTTTCCTTAATGAATAAGTATGCTGAGCATCATTTTATGTACAACTGGCCACATGAAAACTTATTAGGAGAAATGTCTGTTCAAGTCCTTTGCTCATTTTTAATTGGATTGTTTGACCTTTTCTTGTTGAGTTGTAAGAGTTCTTCATATTTTTCTGGATACTAAACCCTTAGAAGATACAAGATTTGCAAATATATTCTCCCCATTGTAAGGGTAGTCATTTCACTTAATGACGTTCTTTGATGCACAAACACTGCTAATTTTAATGAAGTCTGATTGATTTACTTTTCTTTTCGTCGCATGTGCTTCTGTTGTTATATTTTATGAAACCAAAGCCTAACAATTTAAAGTCATAAAAATTTGCAACTATGTTTTCTTCTATTACTCTTTTGGTTTTAGCTCATATATTTGGGTTTTCTCACCACTATGTGTCAATTTTTCTATATAGTGTGAGGTAGGGACCCAAATTCATTCTTTTACACATAGATATGCAATTGTTCCCACACCATTTGCTGAAAATACTATTTTTCCCCATTGAACAGTCTTGGCAGGTCACAAATCAATTGTCCATTGATGATCTTGTTCTGGATTCTTAATTATATTCCATTGACCCAAATGTCTATCCTTATGTCAGTATCATGTTTTTATTATTGTAGGCTTATACTAAGTTTAAGATCAGGAAGTGAACATTCTCCCACTTTGTTCTTTTTCAAAATTGGTTTGGTTATTCAGGGTTTCTTAAAATTCCATATGAATTTAGAATTAGCTTGTCTATTTCTATAAAAAATGCTGTTAGGATTTTGAGAGGGATAAAAAAAGAGTTTTGATAGGACTGCATTGAGTGTAGATAAATTTGAAGAATATTGCCATCTTAATAATATTAAGGTTTTGTCCATGAAAATAAGATGTGTTTCTATTTTTTAGGTCTCTTAAATTCTTTCAACTATACTTTGTAATTTTCAATGTACAAGTCTGCAATTCCTTATTTAAATTTACTTCTATGTATTTTATTCTTTGTAATGCTGTTATAAATTGAATTGTTTTCTTAATTCATTTTTGAGTTTTTTATTGCTAGTATATAGAAATACAACTATTTTGTATATTGAGTTTGTATACTACAACCTTGTGAAACTCATTTCTTAGCTTAAAGAGTGTGTGTGTGTGTGTGTGTGTGTGTGTGTGTGTGTGTGTGTTTCTTTAGGTTTTTCTATATATAAGATCAAGTCCACTAGGAACAGAGGAACTTTTACTTCTTTCTGTCCAATCTAGATGCCTTTTATTTATTTATTTTTTCCTTCCTTACTTACCCTGGCTAAAACCCTACAGTACAATGTTTGAATACAAAAGGAAAATACAAACATCACTGTCTTTTACTCCTGACCATGGAAAAATCTTCAGTCTCACCATTGTTTTTTAATTGTGGGCCTTTTGTGGATGCTCTTTAACAGGTTGAGAAAGCTTCCTTTTATTTCTTCCTTGTGGAGTTTTGTTGTTGTTGTTGTTGTTTTTTTTTTAATAATGAAAGGGCACTAAATTTTGACAAGTCCTTTTTGTTTGTGTGTTAATGAGATGATGATGTGTTTTCCACTTTATCCTATTGGTATGGCATATCACATCTCTTGAATTCAGTAGACAACACTTGGTCATAATGTATAAGTCTTTAAAAATGCCACTGGATTCAGTTTGCTAATATTTTGTTGAAGAGTTGTACAGTTATATTCATAAAAGATATTGGTAGTCATTTTTCCTTATGATGTCTTATCTGGCTTTAGCATCTTTCCTAAATTTAATAGTTTGTATGTCACATGTGACTCTCTTTTTTTGGTCTAGTTAAGGTTTATAAATTTTGTCAATCTTTTCAAAGGACCAACTTTGTTGAATTTGGTCAACCAACTTTGTTGATTTTCTTTATTGCTTTTTTATTCCCCATTTCATTTATCACTGCCTTCTAGAGTCCATGACTTCTGTGGCAAAATCAGATGATTCTCTTACTGAGGACTCCTCCCTTGTATGTGACATGTTCCTTCTCTCTTGCTGTTTACAAGATTCTCTCTTTGTATTTGCTTTTCAATAGTTTCAGTATGATGTATTTTTGTTTCCCACCATTACCTCTTTAAATATTCATTCTGTTCCCGTTTTCTCTCTTCTTCTGAGACCCATTATATCCATGTTGATATGTTTGATGGTATCTCACTTAGGCTCTGTTCATTTTTCTTCATTTTTTTCTTCCTGTTACTCAGACTGGACAATCTCAACTGACAAATCTTCAAGCACACTGAATCTTTCCTCTGTCTGTTCATTTCTGCTACTGAGACTTTCTAGGAAATTTTTCATCTTGATTATTTTACTTTTCAATTCCAGATTCTCCAATTTGGCTCCCTTTTATAATTTCTATCTCTTTATTGATATTCAATACTTAGTGAAACACACTCAGGATCTCCTTTAGTTCTTTGGCCGTGGTTTCCTTTATCTATTTGAACAAATTTAAATTAGGTGACAAAGTCTTTATGTATTAAATTCAATATTTGGGCTTCCTCAGAGACAATTTCTATTAATTTCTCTTTTCTTATGTATTGGCTATTTCTGTTTCTTCATATGCTTCATGATCATTTTTTTTTTAACTGGACATCTAAAATATTATTTGTGGCAACTCTGAAAATCCAATTCTTTCTCCTCCCCAGGTTTTACTCTGCTACTTATTATAGTTGTTTTTTTTTTGTTTGTTCAGTTATTTTTTCCTGAACTAATTTTGTAGTCTGTATTCTTCGTCCTGTTTTGCCACTGAAGTCTCTCTTCTGTTAGTTTAGTCATCAGCTAGTGACTGGACAGTATTTCCAGATCCACTCTGTGTTGGGGCATGCCTTTAACACACAACTGGGCAATGTGAATTCTGTCTCAGCTTTCACTTCCTGCTTGGGTAGAGCTTGAAGGTCAGTCAGAAATGAGAGCTGAGGGCCTTCTCAGATCTTTTTGAATGTGCGCATGGCCTTATAGGTCCCCAGGAATATGTCAGAGTTTTTAAAAGTCTTTATTCCCCAAAGAATCTTATTCCTCAGACTTTCTTCAAAATTCTTTTGTTAGTCTTTTCTGGCCTCAACTTTCATGGACTGCCCCAAGCAGCAATAACTAATATATTTGCCTACAAATATTTTTGACAAACACTGCCCTTTTAGCCAGTCCTCCAGGGAGCTATCATACAAGTCAAAACAAACAATTCTTTACAAGTGAGATCCATTCTGCTCTCTCCAGTACTGGAATCTTCACTGGAAATGGGGGCTGTTATCTTCAAGGCCACTGCCGAGGTGTTGAGTAGGGGATGGGATCAGAATAAGTTAAAACACCACAATGCCCTGTATTCTTACAAAGATACAACTTTTTTTTTCTGAATTAATATTCTGCTGGTTGCTGCAAGCTATTGGTTAGATTCCAGATTTCTGGGAATGTTGATTAATAGTTTTTGCCAGGATTTTTGTTGTTTTTATGGAAGGACGAACTTTTGAATTCCTTACTCCATCATTTTTTCTGGCATCCTCTTAGCAAAATCTCTACACATGTCTGAACCAACCAAAGGTTTCTGTGAGCTATTAAGATTTTTATTTATTTGCTTGGCTAACATTCTAACATTTTGTTTTGTGTTTTCACAAAGAGAAAGGTAAACTTTTAGTAGGATTACAGAGGAAGAAAGAATTAATTGTGTTCTATGAATTCATGTTCTTACTCAGGTACCCATATTGCCAACCTTATGTTAGAATCCCACCACAGACCTCTAATCTATCTAGACATATTTCTCCAGAGAAAACCTAAGCTCTTAAATTATTTTTCCTCCTTTATTTTTTAAAAATATTTTATTTATTTTAGAGAGAGAGAGAGACTGAGCATGATTGGGGGGGAGGGGCAGAGGGAGATGAAAGAGAAAATATTAAGCAGACTTCACACTGAGTGCACAGCCTGACATGAGGCTCTCTCTCACAACCCTGAGATCGTGACCTGAGCCAACATCATCATCAAGCCAACATCAAGTTGCTTAACCAACTGAGCCACTCAGGTGACCCTTTTCCTCCTTTATATAAGTGTATATTCCACCTTCTATTATTCTGGTTAACATATTGAATAAAGTACATCTAATTCTGAATGATCCTATTTCTCTAAATGAGATTACACTATTTCTAAACGTTCAAGGTAGTTACTCTTCCCTAGACTTTCTGCACATTTTTAGCTTTTTCAAGATGGTAATTACCATTAGCTGAATCAACATACAATGCTATATACAGGTATTACATTTAGATAACATTGACAATCTAGTGCCTACCAAAAAAGGAGATATTCTTCAAATGGACTACTTATTAAATAGAAGACCTCTGATAAGTTACTTAATTTACATGTGTCTCTAGCTAATTATCTGCATAATAGGGTGCTGCAAGTGGCAGAAAAATATTAGTTACCTAGCCCAGTCCTTGTAACCCCTTGTTCCTCAGTTGCAAAACCACAATATTATTTGAATTAGTCATGTACCTAAATAAAGACTGTATTTCCCAGTCTCCTGAGAACAGTTGGCTCCCCAAGTATTACCAACATAAAAATAGAAGATAGATAGATACATAAATAGATGGTGTAATGCTGAATTTATTGCTTATTATGATTTACTGCATTACTATTTTTCAAGCTCATCTTACTTTATTGGTCTACTTAGGCTTAAAAAATTACTCAAATCTTGCGTCATGAAACCTTTTTCTCTGAGTATCTCAGCTTCCATTTATGTTCTCCTGTATGTTCTATCCATTTAATCTGATTTCAAGGCATGCATCAAAATTCTATTTTAAAATACAAGTTATATAAATTTTTATATTTTTGTTATTGTTATTGTTGGCCTTCTCATTACATCACAAATTTCTGAAGACAAAGACTTTATTATGGTAGAGTTTTTAGTTCCCTGAACTAAAAACTATTCTGTTCACAGTAGATATTTCTTCAATGATATAAGGGGAAAAAATTTACCTTTATTTAGGACTAATCTTGCCATTAGGCTCTGTGCTTATACCAATTGATTAAATGGACTGATTAGTGGAGAGGGACTGTAGGTAATCTTTGTGTTAATCATATAATTGAAACTGAATTTGAACTGGGCAGTGGCAGTCAGTGTTGCCATGGACCGTCCAGGTTTGGTTTGCATGTGATGGCCCAGAAAGTCCACCAGGAGGACTAGCAAAATGGAATGCAAGAAGGCACCAGGCATGTGGGGACTATGTAAAAAGCACCCACAACCCGCTCATGGCAAGTGTGAGTATTGTACAGTTGATGAATGGTGGGAAGATGTAAGAAGTCTGGGCATGATCAGTGATGGGGTGGACAACAGGCAAGGACTTTAGAAGTTACCAGTTAGATCAGAGGGCTCTGGGGATCCGGGGAAGGAATTTAGACATTTATCTAAGTGTGATGGGAACTGGCTAATGTGTTTTTAAAAAGCCAATACCAATCTCATTTTCATTTTTAAAAAGCACCCCAAAAAGGTGCCTCCTTAGCACAGTAGGCAGTGTGTCAGTCTCATAAAAAGCACCTCAACAGCAACGTGAAGAAGTGTTATAGGGTTACGGGCCCCTCTAACAAAATGCCATCGACTGAGTAGTTTACAAACAACCAGCATGTACTTTTCACTGTTCTAGAGGAAAGTCCTAGATCAAAGTGAGGGCACATTCAGTGTCTGGTGAGGGACAGCCTCACAGATGGTGCTTTCCTCTGTTTCCTAGCATGGCAGAAGAGGCCACAGATCTCTATGGGATCTCCTTTATGAGAACACTAATCGAAAGCCCCATCTCCTATTACAATCACCTTGGGGGCTAGAATTTCAACATACGACTTTTGACAAGATAAAAGCATTCAGTCCACAGCAGTGGTCATTTAAAGTGGCATCAAACCTTAGTGTTTCCCCCTACTTCCTAAAGAGAAAAAGCAACACCCGTAAATTCACAGAACCAGGGACAGGCAGGGCTCTAATCTGACTGCAGGCATGTTTAATCCAAAGCCTCGGATCTCTGATAAAACAGGTTTTCATGCTCTCTTGAATTGAAGGCACTTTATCATTCAACTTTAAGATAAAGATGGAGTTTGTCATAATAGCACTGAAAATGACCCCCAACTCAGAACGAAAATGTGCTCAATGGATTGTGAGGTCCAGGTTGTCCTGCTGACTTGTAAGGAATCCGGTGGCATGTACCTGGTAACCTGGGAAGCTGGAACCATCTCATTCCATGATCTGAAAATCCATCCTTCAGTAATGAAATGCTTATCCCACTGAGCCGATATTTGACTACAAGCAAAAGGGAGCCAAACCTAAATTTTCATGGAACATCTCTAATGCCCATAAATATTTAAGAAAGGATTATATTTCCTATTTTTGTTCTTGAAACATCTTTTCATATTCCCATTTAACATGGTTGTCTTGTGATAGTTCCTATAGATAAAATATCAGTGAATTTGTCACTAAAACTGTGTGCCTTATAGCATTAATGCCACTTGGGAAAAAGATATTCAGTGCGTGCTTTACAGTGTTCAGCTTACCTTAACTTCTGAACACAATTACTGTGACACTGATGTAATTGGAATGGAATGGAATAATACATTTATATTACTAAAAAGTCACTTCAGAATATGATTTTCTCTTTAAGAGACTCTCAAGGAAAACAGAAAGTAAAGATGCCCAGGAAAAGAGAGCAAGGCATCTAGAAAACAAGATAAGCCTTCCTTACTTGATTCTTTACTAAAGAGAACTGAGCTATGTTTTAGCACTGACACTTTTAGAGAATCCGACCTTTTCTTTGCCTTTACAAACTCTAGAAGCAAGGGCCACAGGGATTTCTGCTCTTTCCTTGTCTTATGGTTCCATTGTATTGCTGCACATATGGGAAGTGACCCAATGGTACTGTAACTGGTAGGTTCAGCACCCCTAATAAACCTAATAGTGGTTCAGGGGAAATGCCCTAAATTCTTTCCTAGAGATATTAGATAAAATGTACCCTTTTGATTAACTGCAGGTGATTTTATCTATTTCCTCAGTGTACATAAATGTGAAAAGCAAAAACTAATAGTCCTATAGAAGGCAGGCACATCACGTTCACATATTTTGCTGCTTGAATCATCACATGGCATAGGTATTAATGGCAAGTATAATTCTTCCAGTTAAAGGAACATTCAGGGTCACCATTAACGCAATTACCCCTTTAGCAGTTCCAGTGACTGCTTTTAAAGACAAGGTGTAGGAGATGCTTTCATCTAAAATTCATTTTCTTTCAGATAAGTCCCCCATCTTATTTTAGGATATTTATTTTAAGTCAATGAGAAACATGAAATGTCAAACTTAATACTCAATCTTTTTTTTTAAAGATTTTATTTATTTATTTGACAGAGATTACAAGTAGGCAGAGAGACAGGCAGAGAGAGAGGAGGGAGCAGGCTCCCTACTGAGCAGAGAGCCCGATGTGGGGCTCGATCCCAGGACCCTGAGACCACGACCCGAGCCAAAGGCAGAGGCTTCAACCCACTGAGCCACCCAGGCATCCCAATACCCATCTTTTTAATAGAAAAGTCTTGCCCACTTATGGACTATATAGTGTATAGTTTCCAAGATCAGAGTATAAAATTGTTAATCAATGGCATGTTAAAGAACACAGGTAGGTAAAAAAACATTTTCCAAATTTTCTATGTCATTCTCTAATCATAAATAAACTTGTCCTTAAACTTGATATAGACTTTATTATTAATTATATTTGTCAACTCAAATTTAGCTTTAATTTGTCCAGGGGTGTAAGAAAGTTCATCTGGTATATTTCCTTAGCATGTTCTGTTAAATCAAGCATGTTCTCTCTTCTTAGATAAACTCGTAATAAATGTATAATAATAAAAATAAAATGTTTATTATTATTAATAAAATTAGTATTTATTTTATTTTATTAAATAAATTTAAAAATTTATTTTAATAAAAATAAAATGTTTATTATTGTTCCACACAATAATGAAACCCATAACATGAGAATATGTGTATAACCCATGCTTCATCAGGTAAAGTCCAAAAAATCACATTTCTTTCACTAATGAACGTAATATGATTTTGCTTCCTAAGATAACCTCACTTATTTGGAAGTGTTAGTCATATAACTCAGAGATAGCTGCTCTTGAGTTAAAGACACCACCATAACTCAGAAGCACCACCTTGAAACTAAAGAATATCACAGAATCATCAGATGCTGGTTGGGTAATTTGAAGCAGGTGTTGCTTAAGCCAGAGCCTCCAAGGAGGAGAGCTGGCAGGCCCAGCTTTCTGTGCGGTCACCCACAGCATGGGAGCATCAGGGAGTTGTCTTGATACCGCCATGGAAACCTGATGCACAGGGTGGTACTGGTTCCATAAACCTCGAGGAGGGACATGTGGAGCAGGAGTTGTCACCACGTGGATGCAGCAGGCAAGGGCAGGCAGGGATGAAGGGACAAAGTTGTCAAAGAAGAGCACCCGATTGTCTGTTTGGTGAGCTTGGTAGTAAAGACATTAAACAAGGGATAAAACGCAAGAGGAAGCGCAGGGACAAAACCACCACCACTGGAGAAATCAAGGAAGACGTAAGAAATAGAAGAGCGGAAGAGATAAGACAGCACTGGAAATGCTGGCAGTGCAGCTGACATGACCCATGATATTTAAAACTATGGAGCTGATGAAATCACCTGGGAAGGGCGTAGAGAGACATGTGGTGGCTTGAAACCAAGTTGAACTATTGGTAGCACATAGATATGTCTGAGAACCTTCGATGAAGTGGTGTGGGGCAGGTCTATTAGGGTCTACTGGCAAAGAGGACTGAAAAGAATAGAGCAAAGTGCCTGTTCTGGGGGAATACCACATTCCCAGAGGCAATTTATAGTTAAGACCTGGTCCTTTGAGTTGAGCCATTTATGCTTCATAAACAAACATGACTAGCAGCAGAGAGGGGATGAGGGAGAAAACAGGGTCTCGAAGGGAGTTTACCTTCAATGTGGCCAAAGGGCAAAGATGAGGCCATGCTCAAGTGGAAAGGATGGAGGCTGTGGGCTGGGAAAAGAGCAAAAGTGTAAGACTTCAGAGTTATCGTGGCTTCATTTGAACAAAAAGTGCTTGGTGTGGATCTAAGAGAGAATAATGGAAGCTGAGGGAAACTGAAATTCCTTTGATTTGAAGAGACCAAAGAACTGAAAATTAGAATGTGAGTTGCTTATTCACATAAACGTTAAAATCATGTAGCTAATCCAGAGTTCATATAAAGGATGAAACTGTGAATTGGGTATGCAAATCATTAATTAATGTGGCCCTCCTTGGGAAATCGTATATTGCAGTGAGCATCAGAAATATTACCTAATGGCGTGGGATTTACCACTGATCATAGGAGTGATGGTCTAGAACTGTGCTATCCAGCATAGTAGCCACGAGCGTCATGTTCCTACCAAATACTTGAATTATAGCCAGTCCAAATTTGGATGGGCTGTGACTATAAAATACACACAAGCTACTGGAGACAATACAATAAAAGCTATAAAATAAATATCCAATTAATAAGTTTATATTAATTTCATGTTGATGTAAGAATATTTCAGATATACTAGTTAAAATAAAATTATTATTAAAATTAATTTCACCTGTTCTTTTACTTGTTTTACTTTTATTTTTTTTCCTTATTTCTTTATTTTGAATTTTAAAATCAGGAATGATGTTGAATATTTTCAAATGATTTTTTGCATCTATTGAGAAGATTACATAATTCTTAAAAATTGAAATGGTTAATTGGTGAATGACATATATTGATTTTCAATTATAGGACCAAAACTGCACTCCTACATAAATCCCAGGGGATCCTGATATACTATTTTTTTTTTTTTACATTCTCTTGGATTTGATTTGGTAATATATTCTTAAAGATTTTGCATCTATGTGTATGAGGGATATTGGCCTCTAGTGTTTTTTAAATAATATATATGATTGTGGCATCAGAGAAAAGCTTAGATTAGTGATTTGAGAAGTTTCTTTTAAGCTATCTAGATTAATATATTCAACATGAGAGTCTAGTAGACAGCCATTGTTTTGTTTTGTTTTCTCATTCTGACATTCTCATTCTATTATTTCTACATTGTCAGTTTATACCTTTAAACATTTTAAAATTTTTGTGTCACTTCCTTCGATCTTCCCAGTTTCTGATGAGAAATCTATAGTCATTCAAATCATTGTACCTTTATTTTTCTTGGGCCTCTTTTTTCCTTCCTTCCTTCCTTCCTTCCTTCCTTCCTTTCTTCTTTGACTTGTTTTAAAAGATGACACAAGAAAATCTAAAATCACTTTTGTGGTTCACATTTGTGGCTGACGTTATGTTTCTATGGACAGGGCTAATCAAGAAGTTTAAATGATTTGAGGTAATCATGCTATTCTTTCTTGCAACCCAGTGCTGACACATGGAAAAAATAGAGCTAGTTTATTGTCATGACTGTGATATGTAGCTATATGTATAGCAAGAAAACATGAAGTTATTAAAAAGTAGGTGCAAAGTGATTAGATCAGAATATCAGAGAGGAGTTTCTCTCCTTCCCAGGTTCTGGGTTTGGGTTGCTAAGGGATTAATAATAATCTGATGGTGAAACTACAGTTCACACTCTTTTACTGACCCCCATTTCTGCTTCTCTGTTCCCCAATTAAGTTCCTACTTCGATTCTTTCATTCTTGAGAAGAGATGTCAAACTAGGTCACCGATCATATTACAGGTAATTTTATACATTAATTTGATTAATTAAAAAATTTTTAAAATAATACTACATATACATCCCCCAGTTAATCTCATGAAATAGAATTCATGTGTCTGATGTGGGATGTTAGCTGCTTTTAAGCTGCAACCTCCGGTACGACCAGTGTTTAAACACCACTCCCTCAACGACCATTCATGGCTCTCATGCACAAAAGATAGAACACGGCTCCTTTTCCAATCATGCTAGCTTGTTTTCTCTTCACGTGGGGGCACGTGGGTGGCTCAGTCAGTTTAGCGTCTGCCTTTGGCTCAGGTGTTGATCCCAGGGTCCTGGGATCAAGTTCTGCATAGGGTACCTGGCTCAGTGGGGAGTCTGATTGTCCTTCTTCCTCCGCCCACCCTCACTGCTCATGCTCTCTCTCAAATAAATAAATAACATCTTAAAAAAAAAAAAAAAAGAACAAATGAGGTGATATTATTAATGGAGTCCAAGAGAGAATTTTGAAAAATCTGTACTATCTATATTCATGCATGCACACACACAGCCCTTTATCGATCCTTTTTTACCCTTACTAGCCCCACAAATAATTCTCTGTCGAACTTTCCCTCTTACATATTAAAGTTGAGTCAGTCTTATCACATATTTTCCCATTAAAAATTAACTTTCCAGTATATGTGCTGCCCAAGTAGGCACTAAAAATTAACTTTCTAGACTAACTTTTCAGCAAACCAATCTTTCTAAGTAACTCACTTATTTCCCGGAAACAGTATGTGATAAGGGGTTACAATGTTAACTCTTCTGAGAACTGTGTGTAACTTAATGGCTTCTGGTCATATGCAAGCCAGAGATTTTTAACATTTTCCTTTTTTTTTTTTTTTTTTTTAAGCAGAAACTGTTTCTTGGATTTATTTTCCAAAAAGAAAGCTTAAGTGGAACTCTGATAGATCAAATGGTCACAGAAGGAGCTGCCCAGGTTGACATACAGGACATCTGGAGTCTAGCCTGCCTTAGCTGTGTCTTTGGCCCTCCCTGGTGGCTGAGACCCAGCAGCATGCCAGCAACCTACAAAGCAGTTTCAACACCACTGCCTTATATAAAAGAGATGCCAAATTCTTGTGGTAGTAGCAGTGGGGATGTTTGAGGGCTTGTCAGCCCTTCAATTCCCTCCATCCAGAGAGCTGTTACTCTGCCTCTGACAAGAAGCACCCCTCACTCCCATGTTATATAAACCGTCTCAGAAACATCAAGTTCACACGAAAACCTGCACACAGATGTTTATAGCAGCTTGATTTATAATTGCCAAAACTTGGTGGCAACGAAAATGCTTTTCAGTAGGTGAATGCATAAATAAACTGTGGTATATCCAGACAATGGAATATTATTCAGTGCTAAAAAGAAATAAACTATCAAACCATAAAGTCATAGCAGTAACTTAAATGCATATTACTAAGTGAAAGAGCCAGTCAGAACTATTATATGCTTCCAACCATAGGACATTCTGGAAAAAAGCAAAACTATGTAGACACTAAAAATATCAGTGGCTGACAGGGACTGGGAGAGGAGAAGGATGAATAGGCAAAGCACAGAGGATTCTAAAGTCAGTGAAAATACTCTGTATAATGCTGGCTATATGTCATCATGCATTTGTCCAAACCCATACAAATGTCCACAACCAAGAGTAAACCTTAAAGTAAACTATGGACTTTGAGTGATTATGATGTGTCAGTGTAGGTTTATCCTTGGCAAAGAGTGTTACCATTCTGATGAGTGAAACTGATAACAGAGGGCTATGCATGTTGTTACAAAATTGAAGTCTTTTTTAAAAAATGTTCATTGACAACAACTCTTACCACATATGGGCATGACTGAAACATGTTTGGAATTTGTTGGAGTGAGGGATTAGGTTATACCATTTGGTAATGAATCCTGACCAGCTGGGTTGCTACCTAAAGGCAAAGCAAACGTGAAATGCAGAGGGAAGGAGGAAGTTATAAATGATGATCATAACTTACAGTGTACTGCAAAAATGACAACCATTAACTTTTTTTTGGTTCTGTTATATACCAATTTATTTTTTTACTCTATCTTGTGACTTTACTATTTTATCTAAGATAGATCACTGGTAGGTAATTTTGCAATTTAGTCCTTAGCTATGAAGTAGCAAGTAGTGATTGTGACTGAAGTATAAGAACAATTAGAAATCCAAAACCACAAGACACACTCTTAAATTCTGCAAACTAAATAAGAATTATAGACTCAATTTGACATCATCTTTAATAGAATTATACACTGGGCAGCAATCATTATGAATTGTGAGGAACAAGAAAGTCAGTGTAATCTAATTCGCTTTTATAATAAAATGAAGCACCCAGAGGGCTTGAGCAATAGTGATAAATTTGATAATTCTAGACAAAGCCATTGACAATGGCCATATTTCTGCATCATATACTATAGCCTCTGTAAAATGAGAAAAAAATGTAATAACAGTTTACTTCAGAACTTTCTCAAGGGTCAGATTAGCTTCATTAAATATTGAGTAAAACACAGGTAGATCTGTATATAATGTGGATGTCATCTATTCTGAGATATCTCAACAAATGAATTTTGGATGATTAATCCTTAGATTCTTAATTTTGTTTTTGTTGTTGCTATTGTCAAGATTTTTCCTTGAAATCATTAGCAATAAAAAAATGCTTCCTTAAAAAATACCTAGCCCCACAGAAGGAATTTAGAGGAAAAGGGTCATCAATGTTTCCTTGTGTTAATTTTGAGACTACCTTTCTCACAATTCAGCTACTGAATAGTGTTAAAAATAAAGCCTGATATGGTCACTACTTTTATGTTCTCCTACCTTTTAATTACAGAAAATTTGTATACATACAAAGTAAACAGAACAATACAAAGAATCTCCACCTATCATCACACAGTTTCAATAATTACAAACATTCTGCCATTTTCATATATCTATACCTTGACTGATTTCCCACTCAATAATATTAACAATAATGACAATGACAACTATTTTATGGGTAAGAATGATTATTACTATTATTATTATAGGTCTTCATTTGAAGTATAAATTTCATACACTAAAAGTCATTGAAAGTTCAGTCAAAAAATTCTGACAAATGGATACAGCTATGTAACCTGAACTCATCATGATATAGAACATTTCCATCTTCCCCCAAAAATGTCCTTGTTTCTCTTCACAATCATAATTCCCTCACCCCCCAAGACCATTGTCCTGATTTTTCTCCTTAGTTTTTTGTTATAGAACTTCATATAAACATTATCACATAATTTATTTTTTCAAAATATTTTACACCAAGATCTTTTCTTCAAAGGATGCCTAAGGCAATCATTCATGCTGTTCACCTATCAGTAGTTCATTTTACTGCTAAGTAGAATTCCACTGTATGATTACATTGTAATTTATTCACTCTCTTAGTAACAATGACTTCCTAATTACTCCTTTAATTTCTTTTGTGACCTATGCATTATTCTGAAGTGTATTTTTTAAAAATTTCTAAATATTTTCTACTATTTTAGATATTGATTGTTAATGATTTCTAACCTCTTTCATCATGGAACATACCCTATAATATTTTCAATCTTTTGAAATTTGTGCACTGAGACATTTTTACGGCCCAGCATATGGTCTATCTTGGTGAAATGTTCCATGTTCACTTGAAAAGAATGTCTATTCTGCAAATGTTGGCAATATTGGTATATAAAGGCCAACATGATTAATTGTGTCTATTAGGTCAACATGACTAACAGTGCCATTCATATCTTGTACATCATCATTACTGATTATTTTGGTCTACTTGTTCTACTGAAAAGGTTGGTATTGTGGTCTCCAACAATACTTTTGGGTTTGTCTATTTTTATTTTGTCCTCTCAGTTTTTCTCTCATGTATTCTGAAGTTCTGTTACCAGGTTATATGTATTTATAATTTTTATGCTTTCCTGATGCACTAATACTCATAATTTTCAATGTCGCTCTTTGCATTTTGCAAAATTTTCTAAAAGTTGATTTTCCCCAACATATAAATCAGCCATTCCAACTTTTTATTATTACAGTCTGAATCACATATCTTTTTTTTGAATTCTAACTTTCAACCTGTTTGTATTTTTATAATTAATGTATATCCCTTAAAGACTATATAGTTGGGTCTTGCTTCATTAATTGGTTTAAAAATCTTTGCCTTTTATACGTAGCACTTAGTCATTTATATTTAATGTAATTATTTTTTTTAAAGATTTTATTTATTTATTTGATAGACAGAGATCACAAGTAGGCAGAGAGGCAGGCAGAGAGAGAGGAGGAAGCAGGCTCCCTGCTGAGCAGAGAGCCCGATGTGGGGCTCAATCCCAGGACCCTGAGATCATGACCTGAGCCGAAGGCAGAGGCTTTAACCCACTGAGCCACTCAGGTGCCTCTTTAATGTAATTATTAATAAGATTTCATTTAGGTCTGAAATTTTACTATGTTTTCATTTGGTCTTAGTGGTATTTCTTGTTCCTTTATTCCTCATTTTCTAGTTTCTTATGGGATAATTCCTTTTTTTTTTTTAGTATTTCACTTTGACTTCTCTATTAGCATTTCAGGGATTTGTGTTATTTTTAAAGTGGTTACTCCAAAATTTATAATATGCATATTTAAATGGACACAATTTACTTACTGTTAATTCTGTACTATTTCACATAAAATAATCTTGCTATAGTATATTTTCATTTGTTCTTTGTGCCATTCTTGTTACATATGTTACAACTACTCACATTATAAATTCCTCAATATGTTACAATTACTGCTTTCAGAAATTAAGAAAACAAATTATATGTGTGTTGTTTATTTACATATTTTAAATTTTTTAAATATTTGACTACATAGTTACATTTCTGGTGATCTTCATTCATTCCTATAGATCCAAGTTACTAACTGCTGTGTAATTTCCTTGTAGCCTGACAAGCTACCAGCATTTCTTATAGTATAGATCTGTTTCAGTCTGTTTTTCAAGAGTACATACACCTCCATTTTCTGTCTTATTTTGGTAACTCTCTCAGTGACTTCAAATAGGTGGGAGTTTTGAGGGAGTTAGGGGATAGAACAGATTTTATAATTGTTATCTGCAGCTGCCTTAGTTGGACCAAGCCACTTTAGCATCAGCAGAAGCTGAAATCCCTACTGTTTATATTTTAACACACTAAATAGTAGTCCTACTTATTCACTAAGGAAACCTTTATTTGGACTTTAAAATGTGCTAGACATTAACAAAGGCAAAGCTTATTAACAGACTTGCAAGTAATCTGATACGATTAGGAGACAGCATGCTCGGGAAAGTGGAAAGCAGTCTATGATGAAAATAGCCATGCAAACATCCATGTATTCTATTTTGTAGGTTATAAGGAGCTGTTGATGGGATTTAAACGAAAGAGAAACATAAGCAGATATGGGGTTTTTAAAAGACCAATGGCATGGATGAAGAAATTATAAAGCAAAGCCAATGGGTAAAAAGATCAGTTGGAATACTCATAGAATTTGTGTGGATTTAAAGAAAAGGAGAGGAAATCAGGAAGCAGGAGGCAGAATTTGAGGATGATTCAGATTTTGAGAGTAAGCAAAAGTGATCTGATAGAAGGTACTGATCCCAAGTTTGGTCGTTGAAAAAATTACCTTAAGTTCTGAATATCTGTTTCTTCTAAGTGTTACTGATGTAACTGTCTAAACATGCCAGTGCATTTCTCTGACATATATAACAAAAGTTCCTGTCATCTGCTGTGTGCAGAGAACACTAAACAAGAAGGGACACAAACATCTCATCAGATCAGAAGCCCAGTATCCCAGAAGTTAGGAGTTTTTTCCTGGAGTAGTGATTCTTAATCAGGGTGCACATAAATGCCAAGGTAGTTTTTAAAAAATACTCATATCTAGGTCCCACCCAGAGAGGCTGAAGTACTTGTTCTGGGGTTTGGCTTGGGTATCAGAATTTTTGAAGCAGTTGGTTTTCATACCTCATGGGCATTATAATCACCTGGAGGGCTTGTTATATCAAAGATTGTAGGCCCCACTCCAACAGTTTCTGACTTACTAGCCTTAGAGCAGGTCCTGAGAATTTGTATTTTTAACCACTTCTCAGGTGCTGCTGACACTCCTGGTCTACGGAACCACATTTTGAGAACCACTGTCCTAGAGATATTTGAAAATCCCAAAATGTAGTGAAAATTAAGTAATGCCATAGGTGCCATAATGTTAGGAATAAAGATTGCTTTGATTGATATGAAAATAGTCAGAAAAAATAAATTTTCCATTCCACTTATAAAATCAAGCAATCTAAGCCAAAATAAAAGCCCAATAAAGATACAGAAGGATCAGCTAACTAATTAGAAATTCAACAGTCCATAATCAAGAAAAACTTGAATGTTAGCTATTCAGGTGATAAAGAGGGAGATGAGTAAGCAATCTTCAAGAGAATGACACCAGGTGCTCTTATCTTTTGTAGAGGGCAATTCAAGACAAAATTTATTTTGATATGCTGATAAATGATTCAGACCAATGTAAGAAATAATTCTTCACAAGGATGTTAATTAAACAAAGCTTACCCAGGTTGCTTCTGGGGTAGGGTATTTATGTTTCTTAATTCTAGAATGATTTGAATATAGTTTTTCCCCAGACTGTGTACCTGTGACATCTGCATTTCATACCTTCACTTTTGTCCACTGCTTGCTCTTTCGTTTTATCTAAATGAATCTGGGTTTGGGTCCAAAATGGTGATGTAAGAACACCCTGAACTCACTTCCTCCACAAAACATACAAAATTATACCTATTTACAGAGCAATTCTTCTTAAAGAAGAACTGAAGGCCCACTGAACCGCTTCTGCACAACAAAAGAGAGAATGGCAAAGAGAATACCTAAAAAGACAGAAACTCTATAACAAAGGGAACTCCCACTCCCAACATTGCAAACTGCAGCAGGGAGGGACAGTACTAACGGAACATATACCCCTGTCTTAGGCACAAGAAAAAAGCCTCTATAAAAGAACAACTAGCATATAAATGAGCCACCTCTACAACTCCACTGAATGGCAAGGAAGATGCTAGAACTCTCCCTACATGGGAGGGCCTAACAAAGTGGTTTTAACTCCCCTTCCACCTTGAAAGCACATGCCAGTGCATTGTCTGGGTGCCCTATCCAGCCTGCTACCTCAAAGAGTCCTCAGCTTCAGCTATCCTACAGGTGCTTTCTCTGAGTAATGTGTCAGGATATCCCAGCTTGCACCCACTTTACTTCAGCTGTCCTGCCAGGGCACCCATTACATGGAAAGCTCATGGACCACACTGGTCTCTGCCCACCAGAGTTTTAGTGGTCAAGGAGTTTACCACACTAAACTAGACTTACAAGAAATGTTAGAGGGACTTCTTTAAACAGAAAAGAACTGGCCATAATTAGATGTAAGAAAATTATGAATAAAAGATGTAAAATAAGATAGCATATATATAAGATGTGGAGGAGGGAGTAAAAAGAAATGAGAAATGAGAAAATTAAAAAATGTGTTTGAACTTAAATGACCATGAACTTAATATAGATGGCTATATTCTTAAGATGTTACATATGAACCTCATGATAATCACAAACCCAGAATCTATTATAAATATACAAAAAAAATAAAGAAAAGGAAAAGGAAACATTAGACCAGAAACTCATCGACTGCAAGGACAGAGAGCAAAAGACAAAGACAGGAACGTGGAAGAACTAGAAAAACAAGCAAAAATAATGAACAAAATGGCAACAAGAATATCCTTATCAATAATTACTTTAAATGTAAATGGCCTAATAATCCAATCAAAAGACATAGAGAATAGATTTAAAAAAAGAAGACACATCTATATGCTGCCTGCAGGAGGCTCATCTCAGATATAAAGATAAATACAGACTAAAAGTGAAGAGATGGAAAAATATCAATCATGAAAATGGAAGCAAAAAAAGAAAAAAACTGGGGTAGCAATACTTATATCAGACTTCCAAACAAAGACTACAACAAGAGATGAAGAAGGGCATTACATAATGATAAAAGGATCAACCCAACAAAGGATATAAAAATTGTAAATATTTATGCATCCAACATTGCAGCACCTGAATACATATAGCAAGTAATAGCACAAATAACAAGAGAAACCAGTGGTAATACAATAATAGTAGGGAAATTTGACATTCCTATTATGTCAGTGGGTAGATCACACAGGCATGAAAATCACTAAGGAAACAATGTCTTTGAATGACATGTTAGACCAGATGGATAATAACAGATACATACAGAACATTCCATCCTAAACTGCAAAATACAAAATACACATTCTTTTCACGTGCACATGAAACATTCTCCAGAATAGATCTTACATTATATCACAAAACAAGCCTCAATAAATTTTATTTTTTATAAGATTTTGTTTATTTATTTGTCAGAGAGAGAGTGTGTGTGTGTACAAGGAGGGACAGCAGCAGGTAGATGAAGAAACAGGAGCCCAATGTTTTTGATCCCAGGACCCTGAGATCATGACCTGAGCTGAAGGCAGACACTTAACCAACTAAGCCACCCAGGTGTCCCAACAAGGGTCAGTAAATTTTAAAAGACTGAAATCATATCATATATCTCTTCTGACTACAACAATATTAAACTAGAAATGAATCAAGAAAAAAGAACAAACAAACACAAACATGTGGAGACTAAACAAATGATACTAAACAACCAATGGGTTGCTTAAATGAAAAAATCAAAGAAGAAATAATACACGGAGGCAAAAGAAAATGAAAATACAGTGGTCTGAACTCTTTGGAAAGCAGCAAAAGCAGTTCTAACAGGGAAATATATAGCAATACAGGGCTACCTCAAAAAAGAAGAAAAAGCTCAAGTAAACAGTCCAGCTTCTCATTTAAAGGAACTAGCAAAACAACAAACAAAACAAGATGGTAGAAAGAAATAAAAATCAGGGCAAAAATAAATGACAGATATTAAAAAATTAAAAAACAGTAGAAAAAAAATCAATGAAACCAAGTGCTGCTTCATTGAAAACATGAACAAAATTGATAAACCCTTATCCAGACTCATCAAGAAAGAGAGAAAGAACCCAAATAAAATCGAAACAAAAGAGAAAGAATAATAGACACCACAGAAATATAAAGGATTATAAGAAAATACTAAAAAAAAAAAAAAATTACATGCCCACAATTTGGACAACATAGAAGAAATAGATAAAATCGTAGAACATACAACCTTTCAAAACTGAATCAGGAAGAAATAGAAAATCTAAACAGACTAATAACATAAATTGAATCAGAAATGAAAAACTACCAAACAATATAAGTCCAGAATGATATGGTTTCATAGGTGAATTCTACCAAATATTTAAAGAAGAGTTAATCCTGGTCTCCTAAAACTATTACCAAAAAATAAAAGAATAAGGAAAGCTTCCAAGTTTATTGTATGAGGCCAAAATTTCCCTGATACCAAAACCAGCCAAAGACACCACAAAAGAAGGAGGAGGAGGGGGGGGGGGGAAGGAAGGGAAAGAAAGAAAACCATAGGCCAATATTCCTGATGAACACAGATGCAAAAATCCTCATAAAATATTAACAAACTGAATTCAACTATACATTCAAAAGATCATTCAACATGACCAAATGGAATTTATTCTGGATATGTGAGGATGGCTCACTATTTGCATATCAATCAACATGATATGCCACATCAACAAAAGGAGGAATAAAAAAATATGATCATCTCAAAAGATGCAGAAAAAGCATCTGAAAAAAAAATTCAACATCTGTTCATGAAAAAGCTCTCAACAAAGTGGGCTCAGAGGACATGTATCTCACCATAGGAAAGATCATCCATGCAAAACTTACAGCTAACATCATACTCAATGGTGAAAAACAGAGCTTTTTCTTTAAGATGAAGGACAAGACAAGGATGTCCACTCTTACCACTGTTATTCAACACAGTACTAGAAGTCCACAGCATTCAGATAAGACAAAGAAATTAGAGGCATCCATATTGGTAAAGAAGAAGCTAAACTGTCACTATTTGCAGATGACAAGATAGTATCTGCAGAAAACTTTAGAGTAAAAAAAAAAAAAAACTACTAGAACTGATAAATGATTTCAGTAAACTGCAGGATACAAAATTAATAACCAGATATTAGTTGTGTTTCTACACACTAATAACAAAGAGGCAGAAAGAGAAATTAAGAAAATTGTTTCCAACTGCACAAAAGAAAAAAATATTTAAGAATAAACTTAAGCGGGGCACCTGGGTGGCTCAGTGGGTTAAAGCCTCTGCCTTCAGCTCAGGTCGTGATCCCGGGATCCTGGGATCGAGCCCCGCATCTGGCTCTCTGCTCAGTGGGGGGCCTGCTTCCTCCTCTCTCTGCCTGCCTCTCTGCCTACTGGTGATCTCTGTCTGTCAAATAAATAAATAAAATCTTTAAAAAAAAAAAAAAAAGAACAAACTTAAGCAAGGAGGTAAAAGACCTGTACTCTGAAACTTATAAAACACTGACAAAAAAACTGAAGATGACACAAACAAATGGAAAGATACACTATGCTCATGGGTTAGAAGAATTAATATTGTTAAAATGTTCATACTACCAAAAGCAGTCTACAGAGTCAATGAAATCCTATCAAAGTACCATTAGCATGTTTCACAGAACCAGAACAAATAATACTAAAATTTGTATGGAAGCACAAAACACTTCAAATAGTCAAAGCAATCTTGAGAAAGAAAAACAAAGCTGATAGGTACCACATTCCAGATTTCAAGATATACTAGAAAGCTGTAATCAAAACAGTATAGGAGAGACACAAAAACAGGCACACTGAGTAATAAGATAGAATAGAGATACCAGAAAAAAACCCATGCGTATATGGTCAATTAATCTATGCCAAAGGAGGCAAGAACATATCGTGGGGGAAAAACAGTCTCTTCAAAAAATTCTCCTGGGATAAATGGACAGCTAGACGTAAAGGAATGAAACTGGACCGCTTTCTAACACCATACACACCAAAAAAAAAAAAAAAAAAAATCTCAAAATGAATTAATAATCTAAATATGAGACCTGAAAGCACAAAACTCCTAGGAGAGAACATAGGCAATAATTTCTCTTACTTCGGTCATAGCAACATTTTTCTAGGTATGTCTCCTAAGGCAAGGGAAACAAAAGCAAAAATAAAGTATTGGGACTCCACCAAAATAAAAAGCTTCCGCACAGTGGAGGAAACCAATATCAAAACAAAAGGCAATCTACTGAATGGAAGAAGATATTTGAAAATGACATATCTAGTAAGGGGTTAATATCCAAAATATATAAAGAACTTCTACAACTCAACAGCAACAGCAACAATGACAACAACCAATCTGATTCAAAATTGGCAGAGGACTTGAATAGACATTTTTTTCCAAAAAGACATACAGATGGCCAACAGACACATAAAAGGATGTTAATCACCCATCATCAGGGAAATACAAATAAAAAACACAAAGAGATATCTCCTTATATTTGTCAGATTGACTAAAATTAAACACACACACACACACACACACACACACACACACAATAACTAGTGTTGGCAAGAATGTGGAGAAAAAGGAAAAAGGAACCCTCATGCCCTCTTGGTGGGAATGTAAATGGATACAGCCACTGTGGAAAACAGGATGAAGGTTCCTCAGAAAATTAAAAATAGAAATACTGCATGATCCAATAATTTTACTACTGGGTATCTACTCAAGGAAAATGAAAACACTAATTCAGAAAGGTATAGGTAGTCCTATGTTGACTGCAGTACTATTTACAATTGCTAAGATACAGAAACCACTGAAGTGCCCATTGATAGATAAATTAACAAGGAAGAAGTGGTATGTATAATAAATACAATATATACAGTTTTTTATATATGTAATGTACATAATATACATACAATGCAATATTACCCAGCCATAAAAAGGAATGAGATTGTGCCATCTGTGACAATGCAGACAGACCTACAGAGTATTATGCTAAGTCAGACTGGGAAAGGAAAATACCATAAGATTTCACTCACATGTGAAATCTAAAGAACGAAAAGGCAATCTACTGAATGATAGAAGATATTTGAAAATGACCTATCTAATAAGGGGTTAATATCTGAAATATATAAAGAACTTCTACAGTTCAACATCATCAACAACAACAACCAATCTGATTCAAAATCGGCAGAGGACTTGAATAGACATTTTTTCCAAAGAAGAAATACAGATAGCCAACAGACACATAAAAGCATAGGGGATATAGCCAAGGATACTGTCGTGCATTGTATGGAGCAGCTATTAGCTACACCTGTGGTGACCACAGCGTAATGTACAGAGAAGCTGAATCACTAGGTTGTACACCTGAAACAAATGTAACATCGTGTGCCACTCAAACAAAAAACAAATTTAACTTTTAATATTAAAAATAAATGAATTTAGGAACTCAGATAATATAGAGAAAAGGAGAAGGTATAAGCTGAAAAAATTATTTCAAAATTATAAAATTCATGCTCCATTTTTCTGCCGATTATTTTAAAGGAATTTTTATTTGACAGCTTGACTTTTGTTTAAACTAGTTTATAAACATTCAGAATTGGTGGTGTCCTCTTAGATATGACCATCCTTTTTTTAACATATCTGTGAATTTCTCTCAAAATAAATATTATTTTAGTAAACAATAGGTGACATTCGAAAACATAAGAGAAACTCTAATTATCCATGTGTGCTGTCAACTTCAAAAGGCCCATGCGACAGAAATAGCAAGTGATCGTATGCATAGCTCTTTCGTGGTGTTCTTTCAGAAAAGAGGCATTTCCTGCTCTTTCTTTGGCAGCTTATCTGTGTCTTAAAACATACTAAGAATGGGTAAGACCATTCTAATTTTAAAACACATATATATTTGTATGCATGCCATTTTCTTATAATGAAATTGCTCTAAACACCTTATTGTTTTTTTTACACCAAAAACCTCAAAAATAAACTGTTTCAAAGAATGGACAGGCAAATGTGTCCTGACCAGAACTTAAGATTGTATTTTAACTCAAATAACCACTTGACTGGCTACAAATTATGATCATTGATAAAGTAATTTGCTCGGTTCTATGAAACATTTATTTCATATACTTTTTATTCTCATCTGCTTAGTCATTCTTCATATCACTGCTCTGAGCTTATTTTCTTATTAACTGATTTTAATTAATCTTGTTTATATATTATAAGGTGACATAAATTCTGTTGGAAACAAACTGAGAAAATGGATAATGGGTCAAGAGATGGATATCTGTCCAGGTGAATGGTCAGGGGGAAGATGGGGAAGAGATGGTGAGTCATACAGGAGAGGAGAGAAGAAAGGTAGGAAGCGGATGTGGAAAAGGAAGGAAGGAGGAAAGAGGAAGGACAGAAAGAAAGAAAAAAATTTCTGTCCATCACTTTGGGTAATAAAGCCTTTGTATTGGATTCAAGAATGCCATTTAAAAGATTAATGAGTTGCATTTCTAATACCTTCATTTATTGTTGCAACAAACAAATAGGCAGGAATCAAAAGTACTGCTGTACATGATTATCCTCAATTCTTAACAGATCCAAAACCAAACTTATTTTCCTTACTTCCCTATATTTTCATCTGGTTCTTTAGTCCTCACTGTACACCATATAATGAGATGGTTGGAATAATGATAAATATTCTGAAGATAGTTTTGTGAATTTTGAAGAACAGTGTAAACTCAAGCAAATTAATGTTTCTTATCCAATTTCCTCATTGGATTGCCAGAATAAAATGAGATGACATTTGTGAAAACTCTATTTTCCTGCCTTTCACACAACAGATGTTCAGCAAATAAAAGAACCTTTACTTACTCTTATAATCATTGGCATATTGTTTTTTAAGTTCAAAATTACATAATCTAGTTCCTTATCATCTGTCACCCGCATTATTGGAAAATGTGTTTTTATCTCTCTACCTTCTCTACTTTCAATCTCATTTTCTCCCTCTCAACACACCATTATTCTAGCATTCTGAATAAGGATAAAAATTCATTTTTCCCAACACTTTTCTCATGGTGTCAAGTAACACTGTTCAAAGCCTGTCAGTGGGTGGTCACTGCAATCGAGTTAATAACCAAATTTACATTTACTCTCAAGTGCGTTTTCAGTTTCAGCTAACTCTCCTCTGGTCCCCACCCCCCGATTCTGCAATTCATCTTACTTCCCTTCTACACACATCTCCACGTAGCTACCCCTGAGCTCTCTCTTTTTCTATTCACACAAGCATTTTCTATACTTGCTTTATTCCCCTGTTTCCCCTTCTCTTCTCAGCCTACTGAAATATGACTTATGCTTCCAACACTACACCAAAATATTTTAATGAGGTCAGCAGACTGTTCCAATGAGTGTTCCTTAGAGCTCATCATACTTAGTTTCTGGGCAGGATTTGATACCACTAGTGGATACTTCTATTTCAAAATACTCTACTCTCTTGACTTGACAATCCAGTCTCCTAGCTACCTCTCTCTTACTTTTAGGCCACTCCTGAAGTTCTTTATACCTGGTGCTATTATTCAGCATTCATAGCTTGCTGAAAAATAACATCATCAATCCAATGGTGAAAGCCTAAAACTTTCCTTTTGTTCATACACTCCTCAAGAAAACAGACACTTTTGAATCAATAAAACTTTCTTGGTTGATCCATCTATGTCTGCTTCTACTGCTACTATCCTAGGTGAACTTACGGTCCTTTCCTGACTCAGCTACCATAATTGTGTCCTCCACCCTCTTATTTGTTCATAAACTGCCCCATTCCATTTTCAGCACTTTGGTAAGGATATTAACTTAGAAGTACATGAAGTCCAAGATGGCATTACGTGATCTGGCTGAGAAGCCATGACCCATCAGCTGGAAAGTAATGAATCCATGCAGTTCAAAACACTGCAGGTATAATACCCCACTGATACAAGGTGTTTCAAAAGAACCACAACAGCCAAAGAAAGGTCACTCTTTGCAATGTACAGTAGAGGGAGCATAGTGAAAAATATTATAATGTCTTTGTACGGTGACAGATGGCAACTACACAAGATAGTGTAGATTGGGGACCATTTCAGAATGCATAAAAATATTCAATTGCTATGAGGTGCCCTTGAGCTAGAATATTGTATGTCAATTACACTTCAATAAAAAAAAAATGGCCATGTATACAGGTACCCCTAAAAAATGACAAAAAGATCTGTAATAGTCAAAGAAAGTTAGCTGTTAACATTCTCGAAGCTCAGAGAACACTGGAAGTAGACCATCAGGACAGTAAATCAAGAAATAATTTTCCTCCTTCTGTCTCCTCATTCCTCTACTTTCTTCTTTTCCTTCCCTATTCTTCAAAGTATCAAAGTTGCAGCAGCTAGCATGAGAGTGGTATAGGAACAGAAAATATAAAGCAACTATAACCACCTCCTTCCTTCTATGGGCAGTGAGACTATAACAAAACTAGTAGGGAGTGCTGCAATTTTTACTGAAGTCAGGAATTCTATGAATTGGAATAATAAATTACATTCAGACTGTTTCTACTTCTCACCTATAGACTCATGTGAGAAAATGTGTGTGTGTGTGTGTGTGTATGTGTGTGTGTATCTGCCATTTTTAAAGTAAATTGATATATGTATGAATATTCCCAGGAAAATCTAGGTTTACATCCATTGTTACAGTGTCATTGTTATTAGAACCAGTTTTATTCTCAAAAGAATCTTATTTTGGGAATAATATATTACATGGCACACAAAACTGATATTAAAAATACTGGAACAAAAACGGATACAAGTGTGAGAGAGATGGACAAACCCAGCTGGAGGCATGAATGTCCCTCTCTCAATAACCCAGAACATGTAGGCAGAAAGTCAGAAGGGACACAGGAGAACAGAAGAACACTATCTGTAGGCCTGAACTCATTGACATTCATAGGAAATTCCACCCTGCATTTTTTTAACATCTTAATTTAATTTTAATTTTATTTTATTCAGTGTTCTAAGAGTCATTGTTTATATACCACACCCATGGTGCTCCATGCAATATGTGCCCTCCTCAATAACCACCACCAGACTCACCCATCCCCCCATCCCCTCCCCTCCAAAACCCTCAGTTTGTTTCTCAGAGTCCAGAGTCTTTCATGGTTCATCTCCCCCTCCGATTTCTGCCAATTCACTTTTCCTTTCCTTCTAATGTCTGTCATGTTATTCTTTATGCTCCACCAGTAAGTAAAACCATATGACAATTGACTCTCTCTGCTTGACTTATTTCACTCAGCATAATCTCCTCCAGTCCCATCCATGTTGATACAAAAATTGGATATTCATCCTTTCTGATGGCTGTGTAATATTCCATTATATATATGGACCATATCTTCTTTATTCATTTGTCTGTTGAAGGGCATCTTGGTTCTTTCCACAGTTTGTCGACTATGGCCATTGCTGCTATGAACACGGGGGTACATATGGCCCTTCTTTTCACTACATCTGTATTTTTGGGTAAATACCCAGTAGTGCAATTACAGGGTCACAGGGTAGCTCTATTTTTAATTTCTTAAGGAATCTCCACACTGTTTTCCAAAGTGGCTACACCAACTTGCATTCCCACCAACAGTATAAGAGTGTTCCCCTTTTTCCACATCCTCTCCAACACTTGCTATTGACTGTCTTGTTGATTTTGGCCATTCTAACTGGTGTAAGGTGGTATCTCAATGTGGTTTTGATTTGAATTCCCCCTGTTGGCTAATGATGATGAACATATAGAAGAACAATACTCGACCATTCTCTCACAGCATACACAAAGATAAACTCAAAATGGATGAAAGACCTCAACATGAGGCAGGACTCCATCAAAATTCTAGAGGAGAACACATAGGCAGTAACCTCTTTGACATCAGCCAGAGCAACTTCTTTCAAGACACATCTCCAAAGGCAAAGGAAACAAAAGCGAAAATGAGCTTTTGGGACTTCATGAAGACAAAAAGAAGCAAGGAAAACAGTCAACAAAACAAAGAGGCAACCCACGGAATGGGAGAAGATATTCACAAGTGACAGTTCAGACAAAGGGCTGATATCCAAGAGCTATAAAAAAACTCCTTAAACTCAATACCCAAAAATCAGATAATCATGTCAAAAAATGGGCAGAAGATTGAACAGACACTTCTCCAAAGAATATATACAAATAGCTAACAGACACAAGAATATCCATTCTTTTCAAGTACACATTGAATATTTAGCAAGTCAGATCATATTCCAAGCAAGGAAAAAAGACTTAATAAATTTTAAAAGATTCAAGCTATATAAACTACATTCTCTGATCACAATAAAATGAGAGATAACAGAAAAATCTCCGAGAGATCTGAAAGTATTTAGAACTTACGTGACACAATTATAAATAACCTATAAGTCAAAGAACAAAATTGAAAGGCAAATTAGAAAATACTCTTCCTTGAATGAAAATAAAAGTACAGGTATCAAAATTTGTGGCATACTGTTGAAAAAGTACTTAGAAATTTGTAACACTAAAGCTAATCATAAAAGACAAAATGTCTCA
This sequence comes from Martes martes, assembly GCF_963455335.1. Classification (NCBI taxonomy): domain Eukaryota; kingdom Metazoa; phylum Chordata; class Mammalia; order Carnivora; family Mustelidae; genus Martes; species Martes martes. The sequence goes on along the minus strand of NC_137889.1, from coordinate 8,162,516 downwards.
AATTAATGGTATCTTTTAGCTCAGAAACTTTGAAAAAATACATTAATCCCAATTTAAGCATAAGAAAATAATAAAGAGTAGAATGAATGAAACAGAAAACAAAAATTGAGAGATATCAATGAAATAAAAAGTTGGTTCTTTCAGGAAATCAATGAAATTGATTAGCCTTTATCCAGACTGATCAGGAAAGAGAGGGAGACAGAGAGAGAAGGACATAAACCACTAATATCAGGAACAAGAGAAGTAACATCATGACAGATACAACACATACTCAAAGGAAAATGGAAATGTGAAAAATTTTATACAACTGAAGTAAAATGAAAGAAATCCTTGAAAGGTAAAACTACCAAAGCTCTTCCAAGAATAAGTCAATAATCTAAACAGATGTATATCTATTGAAGAAACTGAATTCACAGTTAAAAATCTACCACAAAGAACACTCAAGGTTCAGATGGCTTCAACTACGAATTCTACCAAACATTTAAAAAATAAATAATATCTTTTCTCATTTGTTTTGTTTCTTAAATTCCACATATATATTGTACACCTGAAACTAATGTAATATTCTATGTTAACTATACTGGCATTAAAATTTAAAAAGTAATAATAAATAAATAAATGAGAAAAAATACCAGCTCTATGCAAACTCTTGGAATTATTCCAGAAAAAAAAAAAGTTGGTTTATATACTTGAAAAGCAATCAGTGTAATTCAGCATATTAAAAAGCTAAAAATGAAAAAACATTAGGATCACCTCATGGAAGCTTTTATCCTTTTGTCACATAAAGTTCGTTGTAAGAATATTCATATAAACTTTGTTCATAATAGCCAAAACCTGGAACGATGTAAATGCTCATCAAGAGATGAATGGATAAACAAATTATGGTATATCATCTATACAATAGGATACTAATCAGCAACAAAAAGGAATGAACCTGTCATGTAGTTGACAACATGGGTGAATTTAAAAATAATGATCCTGGGTAATAGAGATCAGACTCAAAAAAGTACATATCATATGGTTTCAGTTTTACAAAATAATAGAAAATATAAATTTATCTGTACGACAGGAAACAGTTCACTTGTTGCATGAACATGGGGGAGCAGGAGTTGGTGGCTTGAGAAAACCTTTGAGAGTGATAGATACAGTCACAATCTTGATCATGGTGATTATTTTATGGATGTGTACTTATGTCAAAATTCATCGAATTCCATATTTTAGGTATGTGCATTTTACCGTATGTCAGTTACATCTTTTAAAAGCAGTTGTAATAAAAAATGAGTACGTTTTTGTCTCAAATTCCTTGCTCACTTTTATTTATTTTTTTTAAAGATTTTATTGATTTAACAGACAGAGATCACAAGTAGGCAGAGAGGCAGGAAGGGAAGCAGGCTCCCCGCTGAGCAGAGAGCCCGATGTGGGGCTCAATCCCAGGACCCTGAGATCATGACCTGAGCCGAAGGCAGAGGCTTTAACCCACTGAGCCACCCAGGCGCCCCCCCCTTGCTCACATTTAATTACATTCAACAAACTCTTGTACTAGATGCTACAATAGACACTGATGAGTGAGACCCAGTCCCTACAAAGAAGCTGGCTGGCATTAAACATGGGAGCTAAGACAGTGGCAAATATGATTTTTACAGATTGTGATTTGGAGAAGGTTGGAAAGGAAGAATGGGAAGGAGGAAGAGAAGAAGGAAAGAAGAATGAGCAGGAGAAGAAGAAAGATCTGTGCTTTGGTCAACCCAAGAAACAAGAGATTCCCTCACTGTTCAAGCATAAACTAGGTATTTATAAGATTCCAGGCACCATGATCATCACTGAGAAAATACTTTTAGTAAGTAAGCATATGATGAGATAAAACATACATTTAGATCATGAAATACACAAAAACAATAAAGCACGAGGGAGGAAAGAATTCATTCTGATGGATTAAAAAGGAATGTTTGACCATGACCGTGACAGTAAGGAAATAAATAAAAATAAAAAATATTTCAATGAACATCAAGACTGGAAAGAATTGCTCCTCCTAAGGGATGGTATGAAAAATGTGCATCAGTGAGACAGTTTATCTGGTGTGACTGAGGAACAAAAATTCCTCTATCAGGGTCAGCAAATAGGACACGTAATGGAAAAGTAATGGGGAATTAAGCTAGAAAGGTGGGTCTGTCATAATATTGTGAAAGAAATCGCACCCCGTAGTAAGCACTGTGGAATCAATTCTGTAAGCACATGGACGTTTTAAATTTTTTTAAGATTTATTTATTTATTTATTTATTTATTTGACAGAGAGAGAGAGAGAGACAGAGAGTACAAGGAGGGGGAGGAGCAGGCAGAAGGAGAGGGAGAAGCAAATTCCCCACTGAGGAGGGAGCCAGATGCAGGTCTTGATCCCAGGACCCTGGGACCATGACCTGAGCCCAGGGTAGATGCTTAACCGACTGAGACACCCAGGCGTCCCAGCACATGGATTTTTTTAAAACAACAGTATGACTACCAATTGTTGTGATCAGTTGAGATGGCTCACAAATGATGTTAATTATAATGATTATACCACTCATGTTTGTAAATTATGCAGTTTAAAAACTTGATCAAGATTTTTCCTTCTAATACATCATACTTAGTAACTGGCTTTCCAATATTCTTTTTTTTTTTTTAAGATTTTATTTTTAAGTAATCTCTATATCCAACATGGGGCTCGAACTCAAAACCCTGAGATCAAGAGTTGCATTCTCTACAGACTGAGCCAGTCAGGTTCCCCTCCAACTTTCTTTCTCAAGCTTGAGGGTTGGATGTGTAATCAAAATTGGTGAGTGGTAGAATTTCAGTAATCCTTGTAATAATCCCAGGAAAGTGTCAAAATAGTGACTTATGTGAACATGTACATCATGGCAGAAAAGTTACATGTGTATATATACATAGGGAGAAAGAAGAATCATCCCTATCAACAAGGGGGATAAGTTCAAAGTCAGGGAAAAAATTTTAGGATCCATTAAAAAAGGATAAGCAGATGGAACGGAAAACAATAAAAGTTAACACATGAAAATAAAGATTAAATGTCAACATCTGTATATAAGACATGCTAGAAAAATATAAAGGGAAAACAGCTTGTATAAAATAGGACCCATTATTTTGCAGAAATTACACATACAAATACATACATACATACATACAAACATGAACTCAGATAGAAAAAAACCAAAGGATGCCAAAGAAGTTACAAATAAACCACTATGGATATTTACAGGAAAATTCAGTAACAGCAAAGACAAAGGGAACATTCTAAAATTTTCTAGCAAGAATTGGCAGATCACATATGAGTGAAACCGTATAATTGTCTTTCTCTGTTTGACTTACTTCACTTAACATAATCCCCTCCAGTTCCATCCATGTGGATGTAAATGGTAGGTATTCATCCTTTCTGATGGCTGAGTAATATTCCTTTGTGTATATGGACCACATCTTCTTTATCCATTCGACTGCTGAAGGGCCTCTTGGCTCCTTCTACAGTTTGGCTATTGTGGACACGGCTGCTAGGAACATAAGCAGCAGCATGAAGGACCACAGGGGAAGGGGGGGAAAGCCAAAGGGGGAGAAATCAGAGAGGGAGATGAACCACGAGAGACTATGGACTCTGAGAAACAATCTGGGAGTTTCAGAGAGGAAGGGGGTTGGGGGAGGGAGTAACAGGGTGATGGGTATTGAGGAGGGCACATGCTGTGATGAGCACTGGGTGTTACATTTAACCAAGGAATCACTGAACATGGCATCAAGGACTAACTATGTACTACACAGTGGCTAAGGGAACATAATAAAAAAAATTTACAGAAAAAAAAGAATTGGCAGATTATCTAACGAGGGAAAGCATTACAGCGATATTTGAAAGGAGGCAGTAAAGAGGGACAATGCCTACACTCCTGGTCTGGAGCCCACCAGCTTTGAATCCAGGGTCTGTCAAACATGAGCACTAGCCCTAACATTAAACAGGATACTTAACTTCTCTGTAGCTCAGTTTTCTCATTTATACAATACAGATCACAATAATTTCCATATCATAAGATTGTTGGGGGTTCTAAACACATTACAACATATAAAACCCATAAAAATATAGCCAAATACATAATAGACATTATATGGCTATAAACTGTTATTGTTTTCAGATTTCTCGGTAGCAGTATTTGATGGAGGAATTCAAAGAAATAACATTTTCAAAATGCCCAAGAAAAGACAGTGTGAGAATTTTATATCTGCTTGAACAAATATTTAATTATAAGGGTGAATAACAGAAAAATTATAATAAATATAAGGAAGGAATAAAAATTAATATATTGACATATTAATAGCATATAATTAAATATTAATTCATAATTAGTCATTCTTTATCCAAAATTTATTCAGAGTCTTAAATGTCAAGTATTATTTTAAGTTTTTACATATATTAACTAATTTAATATTCACATAAAACTCATGACGGGGTGCCTGGGTGGCTCAGTGGGTTAAGCCTCTGCCTTCAGCCCAGGTCGTGATCTCAGGATCCTGGGATGAAGCCCAGCATCAGGCTCTCTGCTCAGCAGGGAGCCTGCTTCCGCCCCCACAGCCCCCACCCTGCTCTCTCTGCCTGCCTTTCTGCCTCCTTGTAATCTCTTTCCCTCTGTCAAATAAATAAATAAAATCTTTAAAAAAAAAAAAAAAAGAAACATAAACCTCACGAAGTGAAGAGAGGTTCATCAAAGGTCAGTCGGGGTAGGACTGATAGGCAATCAAGAGTATCTCCATACTAAGCCTTCTTTGTAAGGTCTGTAAATGTGAGACAGATCTTAAATACAAACCATCTGTTCTTTGTTCCCTTTCTGGGTCTTTCCTCCATGAAAGCTTGTTTACAGACGTTATCTCTCAGAAATGGTCCTTGAGTGTGGTTTCAGTGGAGGCAGAAACCTCTCTTTTGAAGGAGTTTGGATTTTGGTTACCTGTCCTGTTGTGTTCTCTTCCACATAAAAGGCCAATTTGTGGTTGAGTCCAATTATGGATGAAACCAAATATTTCATAACAAAGGACTGGCACTAGCCAGTTGGCACTCATATGCAAATGTGTACCAAACACGGAGCTCTATTGTTTTTTTTGGACAAATCATGCACACATTTCTCCCAGTTTTTGAGTCACAGCAAGGAATGACTAAGGACAGAGAAAGCAATATTAAAGTTGGAGACCTTGACTTTTCTATGGTTAAGAAATAACAATTGTCGCTTACCTACCCGGCACCTTGAGCCTACAATCATGACAGAAAATTGCTAAGAGGGAAAAGAAAAAAAAAAATCAGATTCAAGCATGGTCCCAGTCATCTAAATCTAGTTCTGTAAGTCTCTGCTGGAAACTGGCCATGTCCTGCGGTTGCCATCTTGCCGTGTTGGCACAAAGTTCTGTTGTGTAAGTTCTCTCCACTCAAAGACCAAATGCTTCTAAAGAATTCTTAAGAATTCCTAATTTTAAGTTTTCTGAAGGAAAATCAATCCTGTTGTCAGTGGGTTAAATCTTTTTTTTTTTTTTTTTAAGGTGGGACACATGAATGAATCTCAGTATTTACTTTCTCAAGTTTAACTGCTGTCTAGTGATCAAGAATTACTGAAGAGTTCCCACCCATTGTGGATCCTCGGCACTTTTTACAGTGTCCTCCAGCTGACAAAGTTTGTGTTTTTTAGGTCATGTAGAGGCCACTTGAGAGAAGATGAAGGAAATGTAACTCATCCCTGTTAGTACTAAGACTGATTAGATTGCCGAGTCTCTTATTAAAATGTTTTGCCACATCTGCCCAAAGCAAAGTAGAGCCAGAATTTGGGTAGAAATGTGAACCTTGAAAGAGCACTTGTGATGTGTTCTTATGGTAAGAGTTAGTGAGTGCTCATTTGAGTTTAAAAATACCACTTACCTTCTCTGTTTTTTGTGAGGATTGAGAATAATATGAACAATAAAACTTCTGAGGGAACATTAAGGCTTTGAAAAGTTCTCTAGTAACTATCCCAGTACACTGAGTACCTCAGTTACTGGAAAAATAAATTGGAATTCCTCAGATTGAAAACACAAGGTCAAGTACTTTTTTTGCTACTATAAGAACCTTTCCACCAAACAAAGTTTCGTTCACCCTTGAAGATCAGCAAATATTAACTAAGGTATTCAAACTCCATCACAAGCTGCAATTGTATGAACTCATTTGTAAGTGTTCAAGGGTGTCCTAAAATTTGAGTTCTTCCACATGCCATCTTTATAGTTTTACCAAGATTAATGTGATGCAGATGAGAAATGAAACCAGAGACATCCTTAGCAACCTTAATAAAATTTTCTCACCAATGCTGATAAAAGGTCAGCGATCAATTCATCTTCCTTGGAGTGGGTAATTTCTTGTTAAATGTTTGCAAGTTTCTAGTGGAAGGTTTCTGAAGATGTCAAGCAACCAAAGTGACAGAGATTATCCCCATGTGTTTGTTTCCCCCCTCAAAAATAACTACATACTCTAAAACAGGTATTATGTCACAAAAAATATTCCTCAGTAAAAGTCTTTGGGAGTTTAAGGGAAAATGAGAAATTGAGTGCTTGACCGTCCTTTGTGGCAGCCTCATTGATTTCATACTTTCTTTTTTCCCTTTGGTTTCACTCAGCAAGGGTTTAGAGGTCTAGCAAAAGGACCATTTTCTATTCCAGTTTTTGCTTGCATATTAAAGCCCCTATTTCTGACTTAAGGCCATTCAGTGAGGAAAGAGCTGTAGTCGTGTCTGCTCCAAGAGCTATACCTAAATGTTCTCCAAAGGGGTTTAAGAGCCTATTCCCAAATTCCCCAGTGTATTCATCTGTTTGTGGGCACGGTCTCCAACATTTTTGTCTAACATTTATAGTTTTTCTAAGTTCCTTTGATTTTATTATGGGATTTCGGATCTTTTAAGCCACAATCAAAAAATTCACAGTACCTTTTCTATTGAATTTTATCACAGATGAGGTTCTTAATAACATATAAATCAATTGATACAGATCTGGGAACACTGAATTAAATGTTCTTACAACTACTGCAAATTGCTCTGTAAATTTCCGCCAGTCCTGCACAGGCTTTGGAAAGCCTTTGAAAATCACTCTCAGCTCAAACCACAATCAGGGCTTAAGTTCCACCATGAGGGGCTTGTTCTGATCTGGTTAACTTTAAGAGACAATTCGGCTTTCGGAGTGGCTGGCCGGCCCGCGGGAGAGGAGAGCTGGTCAGAGTGGTAGAGGCAGAGGGTAACTGAAGGCCACAGGATAGAAGAAGAGTACGATCAAAACTTTTAGGTTCAAGTTGTGGTTTGAGCAGATCTAAAAAAGAGATAGTCTTTCACATTTTTCATTGGTTTCCTTCACCAGAATATTTAGAGAGGCAACAGCGGAATCTGAATTCTCTTGCAAGATTTCGCATACCAATAAAAAAAATACAGGTCATTGAACGTTTGCAGTTTTACTCTTTCCATTCTAAACCACTTCTCAAAAATGAGTAATTTTGTTCCAATGAAAGGTTTCCCAAAATGACTACCAAAATTAAACTATTGTTGGTAAATGTATGCCATTTAGGAAGCAACTCACACGTATTAGTTACGATGTAAATACACGCAAGACACCTTTAGAAGACACACACTCGGGTTCAGGCCGAGAGGAACACATGACAGTTTGGCAATGGTCAGTCAAATCAGTGGTTTGCTGACCTTCTGTCCTGGGCACACAAACTAACGGCCAGGCAGCTTCCAGGGGCCAACCTGACAGGTCTTGGGAGACATAATGTTCGGACATGAACTTCCTGCTGACCATTAACAACAGAAAATTATGAAAAGAGTAGTGACAAAAAGCAACCCTGCTAGTAATGAGGCAGCTTTTTCCTAGCGATATACATCTACAAATCTCATCAAATAAATAAAGAATTCCTGAAAGGCAATCTTCCAGGACAAAATACACTTACCATTTGATAGTTTGATGACAAGAAGCTGGAATTGAGATCTAATGCAAGACTTACCTCATCACTGTGGCCTCAGTGGCCCCCATTTCTGAGAGGGACTAGGCTTTGGTACAAAGGGGGTTTTCAGTAGGATCTTGATGGGACTTCCAGGTGGCTGAACTCCCCAAAACATCACCAGATAACCCTTCAATAAACAAAAGTCACATTCAGTAGAACTTACTGCAATAAGGGACACAGCAATGTCTCATAAGAGATAAGTCAGAAGCAGAACAGTTGTAGGACTTTGGGGACTGGACTCAAGTAGGTTAAGGGGGTCTTTCAAAGTGGAGAGATGAGTAGGATTGAACAAAGCTGTGATGTCACCGTTTAGGACTGGCTGACACATGCAGGTGAGGGTCCTGAGTAAACCGTTACTGGTTAAGAAGGCTACTTGCCAGTGTGCAGTTGTTGTCTTGACTATACTGATTTGTGGGCATTTCCGGAAGCAAACAGTGGATTTAATTACTAGTTTGCAATCATCTTTCCTAGGTTAAAGTTCCCTAGAAGGAATAACTAAATCACTTTGCTATAAGTGGGTTTATGGTTGCCTACAAGTCATGTTCACAGGTGGTCTCAATTCTCAAAGACTCTGATTTTAATATCTATAAAAGTAGAATTTCAAATAAAAACATCAGATGTTACAAAAATGGGTATACACCAGTAAATGAAAATTTTGATTAACAAAAAAAAGAAGAAGAAAACATGATGGGGTTGCCTGGGTGGCTCAGTAGGTTAAGCATCTGCCTTCAGGTCAGGTCAGGATCCAGGAGTCCTGGGATCCAGCCAGGCCCAGCATCAGGCTCCCTGCTTAGCAGGGAGCCTGCTTCTCCCTCTCCCTCTCCCTCTGCCCCTCCCCCTGCTCCTTCTCCCTCTAGTTCATTTTGCTGTCAAATAAATACACTCTTTAAAAAAGTAAAAATGAATTTAAAAAGATCAAGAACACTTCATTTTAAGATTCACTCTCAAGGGGCACTTGGGTGGCTCAGTCAGTTAAGCATCTGCCTTTGGCTCAGGTCACAATCCCACGATCCTGGGATCAAGTCCCCCGTCAGGCTCCCTGCTCTGTGGGGAGACTGCATTTCTCTCTCCCTCTGCGTATCTGTCTCTCTCTCTCATGAATAAACAAAATCAAATTAATTCATTAATTAATTTAAAAATTCACTCTCAAGACTTAAATATTACAGTAAGCTCAAACTTGGAACTATCCAACAGAAAGAGCACATACAGAAGTGGTTCCAAAATGAACTGTGTACAAAGTCACCAAGAAAGCCTCAGCGCAGCTCTAAACCCAACATTACCTAGAGTACAACCACGTCCAATAAAATTAAAAACTATTAGAAAAAATCATACATCTTTTCCAACAGCAACAAAAGAAAATTGACTGTCTCAAAGAAAAAAAGTCCTAAGTAAATTAAGATAAATTTACAACTGCTCTTCAAAGAAGGCACAATAGCCAAAAGTGGCAGTTTATAAAGGTAGAGCAGAGAAAGTGGCCCTTTTTACAGTGAAGACACTCCAACAGCCAATCCAGGATGGTCTTCTGAGACCACTGTCTTTTTTTTTTTCTCTCAAGTATACTTTTTGCCAGCGTTTCCTTTTTGCCAGCATTTCCTTTACTTAAAATAATAAGTGGTAAAATGATAACATTTTTGAGAGGAAAAAAGCCTGTATGGGCTTACAGCTGTATTATCAAATAAAATAAATCAGTTAACATGACGCCTTTTGATATATTTTGATTCTGTTGATTGACAGTCTTCACTCTATGCCAGGCCCTAGGAGTGTTGCAAGTGCCTGAGATTCCCAGTGTGGTTGCCTATGGGGGTCCAAAGCACACATGTTACCTCGGGGCCAACTGAAGGAGTCGCTGATGGTGCACTTGAGCACGTGTTTTTTGAAATCTCCCTTCAGTATTCTAAGTGCAAAGCTGAAAATAGCTACGATAGGGAACATTTCAAAAGAAGCTCCGGCTTCGACTTCAGCCCTACTAGTCTGGCTTCAGCTCTTCCCTCCTCACAGCTCTATTGGTATCTGAGGACAAATATGGCAAACTGATGAAATATGAGTAGAAGGACAGCAAGAAGCATGATGGACCCAGAGGGCTAGCATCCCCCAAACATCTCAGTATGCTGTGATCTTGGGCTGACTCACTGAGTGGACAGAACATAATAAAGAAAAAATTAGAGCTCAAATCTTGGGCACAGCAAGCCAACGTCACAAATGCAGGGTAACGTACATGGGACTGAGCAGCAACACACACGAAAAATTCTTGAGGCATTTAGTTGATTTTAAGCATAGCGTGAGTCAACACTCATTTGGCTGCCAGAAAAGAAACTCCATTCGAGGCTGTATCAACACATGCACGATGGCTGGACGAGAAGACCCTTTCTACACGCTTGTAGAGCGCTTTCAGCTCTGAACCTCGTCCTGAGCCGTATCCTTTACGAAGAACATGGAAAATTAGATTACAGTTGATGAGGGAATGTGGAGCTGTCATTTTCCTTAAAAAAGGATATTTAGCTGGGAGGAAAGCTAGCACAGGGAGAACATGACAGATGTTTTCAAAATAGTCGAAGAACTCACATGTGGAAGTTAGATTAGATTTATTGTGTAAAGTCCAGAAGTCGAAAGCAATGGATACGTGGAAGGAAATGCTTTTTGGCAATGTTGATTTTCAAAAGGCAGAGGACTCCCTGTCCTTGAAGATATTTGAGGCTTCTAGTATGTAACGGGTGGAGGGGGGGGGGGTTTCAGAACTTGGAGAGTTGACTCAGGTAACAAAGTCTCTTCTCAGTCCAAGACTTTATGATCAGTGTATTTAAAAGTAGCTCGGGAAACCCTGCAGCTAGGTGACCGGCGACTCGTCCAGTCAGCCCCAAAGGGGGGACAGCCCAGGCGATCGGCGCCACAACGTGACTTTCCAATGGGGAAATGCAGTGACTTTTCTGCAGATGTCACCTTCCACCCTGTGAACAGCACACGTGTCTCTTGATCACTCCCTTTCTCCCTGAAACCCAACTTCCCTGCAGAAACTGACAGTGTGTCTTTCCTCTCCTTGAAGACTGTGGCTCTTCATTCCTCACCCGCCAAAAGTCTGGGATCTGAGGGGCTCCTCAGCACTCATCCCGCCCTGCCCTCTGAGCTCTCCCGAGGTGCTCGGCTGCACGCGAAGCGACCCAGAGGCAGGGAAAGAGGGGCCCGCGGCGGGGTCTCCGCCAGTGGGAGGACTTGCCCTCGGACCTCCTGAAACTCCGGGACAGTTGGCAAACCTCGAGCAGGGGCGCAGGGGGCGAGGCGCGCCGGGTACGGGGCAGGAGCCGGGCAGCGGCCGAGGACAAAGGGTCGGCCGGCCTTCCCCGGGACGCCGACCCAGGCGCGCTCCGCCCGGCCCAGCGCCGCCCGCCTGCCCCCCGCTGAACTTGCCCCCCGGGCCGCGCTCCCGAGGGGGGAGGGGAGAGGGGAGGGGACGCGGGGCGCCGGGGCGGAGGCGCGGGCCGCAGGGAGCGCGAGGAGCGCTTCCGAGGGAAAGTGAGAGGGGAGGGCGGCCGGGCTCGGCACGCTCCCTCCCTCGGCCGCTTTCTCTCACATAAGCGCAGGCAGAGGGCGCGTCAGCCATGCCCTGCCCCTGCGCCCGCCGCCGCCGCCGCTCGCCCCGCGCTCCGGAGCCGCCCGCGCCGCCGAGCTCCCCGGCCTGGCCGCGCGGCGCCCCGCCGCCCTCCTCCCGGCCGCCGCTCGCTGCACCGGGGAAGGGGAGGGGAGGGAGGAGGGGGCCGCGGGCTCGGGGGGGTCGGAGGGGCCGAGCAGCGCCGAGGGGGTCGGCTTTGCCCCCCTCGTGCCAGAAAGCGAAAACAGAAAGGCGAACCGAGGAGCCGTCCCCCCTCGCCCTCGCCTCACCTCGCCGGCCCCGAATGCGGGGAGCTCGGACGTCCGGTTTCCTGTGAGGCTTTTACCTGACCCCGCGCCCCTCCCCGGCACTGGCCCGGACCGCGCCGCGCCGCGTGGGGAGCGCCGAGCCGCGGACCGCTGCCGCCGCCTCCCGCCGCCCTCGGGGGTCGCCGGCGGCTCCGCGCGGAGGGAGCGCAGCGTCGCGGGGGCGCCGCGCGCCCACCCCGCCCCCACCGCGGCCCGGCCGCCGCGCTCCCGGTCCTTCCACCATGCACTTGCTGGGCTTCTTCTCTCTGGCGTGTTCCCTGCTCGCCGCTGCGCTGCTCCCGGGTCCGCGCGACGCGCCCGCCGCCGCCGCCGCCTTCGAATCGGGACTCGGCTTCTCCGACGCGGAGCCGGACGCGGACGAGGCCCAGGTAGGTGCGGGGCGGCGCGCGCCGGGGCGGGCCTGGGGGGCGAGTGCGGGGCGCTGCGGTGTTGGGGGTCCGGGGGCCCGGGAGCCGCGCCGAGCGTGGGGTGCTGATCCACCTTCTGGGCGTTGCATCCAAAGTTAACCGAGCTCCCGCACGCTTCCTGGGAGAAAAGTTTTCTCCCGGTCTTTTTGCAGTGGAGTTGTTGCTCAGTAGGGAGGCCAAGTGGGGAGAGAGCGGCCGCCGCAGAGGCGGCGGGGGATGCAGATCACAACCTGCTGGGGAGCGGTCCCCGCGGGTGCACCCGGCGGGCTTGAGCCCTCGCGGCGCGCGCGGCTCGGGGGAGCCCGGGTTCGTCCGGTCGGGACGGCTCTTTTCTTCCCCCATCAGATCAGTGGGCGTCCACACAGCTCCGGGGGCTGGGGCGACCGGTCAGCCGAGGTTTGTTTTCCCGGAGCGTTGCTCTTACTCGGAGCACTAGGCGTTTTTAGGGAAAGTGTGAAAGGAAGGTAGTCACCGGCTCGGGGATCAAGACTTGGAGAAGTTGGCCGAAGGTGGGCTGCAGCACGATCGCTTGTAGATCACAACCAGGCAAGACTTTTCAACTTCATGAATTCTGGGTTTCTGAAATGCGCTAAAGTACTGAAAAGTAAGGTGGACAGTTTTGTTTATTAAGTAACAGAGGGTTTAACCCTTTGCCAGAAAATGTTGCCACGGTACTTTTGAGATATTCCGATTTTCAAACGGGAGTGACTGTATCTGTGCCTGCTTCTGCTCTTCCAAAATATGTACGTAAAACGTTCAGCTTTGACATAAGGATGGATAGTCTGCTTAACAGAGTTTGGGAACTCCCGGAGAAGTTTTATATTCCACGTACTGTGGGACGCCTCCTTTCAAAGACGTGCAGTACCCCTGACTGGGTCCAGAATGCAGTGCTTTATTTCACCCCTTGGCCAGGGGTGTGTGACTGTCAGCTGGGAGGTGACTTGATGAACATATGTTCAATGTGTAGAAATTGATTTGCCTCCACAGTTATATTTTGAAATACGTTTTACGATGGAAAGACTAATTTTCTTAAAAAATCAAACTACCTTTAAACTTTAAATTTGGGGGACAAATTATTTAAAAAAACAGAATTTGTAATGATATATGGGTCAAGGGAAAGAAAACCTTGGGAGGAAAAGAAATGTTAAATTGCAGAACAGAGTGTATTATGTGATTTGTAAAATAATTTTCAACACAAATACTTAATGTTGGTAGAACTATTATGAGAATGTCTCCCTGTGTTTAAATGCCACAAAAAACGTAACATTAGACCCACTTACACTTCCTGTAATTTGAATGCCTTAGATTTCATGATATCTGTTCACTTTCTGTCTCTGCAAAGTCAAATTTTTAAAAGTATGACTTAGTAAGGCAACACCCAGAGAGGTGGCTGGTGAAGGAGATCAGGTAACCTCTTTGAGAGCAGGTTATTACCTGTGGTAACTTACTTGAGTTTGCAGGAGGAAAGTGTGAAGAAGGAAGTAAAATGAGAAGTCTTTCCTGATAAGCCAAAAGCCTGTGTGGGAGTCACTCACCACTGGGTCAGCCTTGAATGACTGTGCCCATGTGTGCACATGCATGTTTGTTTTGTATGGGTGTGAGTTTGGAGGTTAAAGTTATTTTTCATCTTCAAAATCATCTTCTTTGGTGATGTAATCAAATCTTTCTTTGGCTATAAAAATCTTCACGTGCTTTTATTTGCTTTTCATATTTAGCCATCTTTTATATCCTGTATGGTGAGTGTGAGTTGATATTCTGTATGTGAAAGGGACTCTCTTCCACTTGATAAAACATCACTTTAAGTCTCTGAGTTCTGCAGCCCCTAAGACAGTATATTATTTCTGCACCAAAGTGTTCCTCATTGGTTGAGTGGAGGCTTGACAGGGCAAGCGTCATTAATGCCTTTTGTGAAGTTGCTGGTTCCTTGCCATGAGATTCCCAAGAGACATGGTCCAGAGACTCCGTGTCTCTCCCTAGTGGCCTAAACAAGTGGCTCACAAGGAGGTAAAGCTGGGAGAGGAACTAATTGTTAACTTCCTGTGCGCTACAGAAACCCCACCCCAAGAAGAGATTTCAGAAGGTAAATAAGAGACACTAAATATACAAAATCTTCAACAAATGCAGAGTTTTGGTAACTGACACTTAGAAAGTATTTTTATAGTGTTTAAAAAAAAAATACAAAACAGCTCACAAACTATAAACCAAGCTTAGCCATCCAGTCTTTCACCACACTGCTCCCCAAAGCCATACAAAAAATGGGAGGTAAAATCGCATACGTGAACAAGCATATACAAACATATATATCATATACATCCAAGCACATATGAACAAGACTCCCTTGTCCCTTGACTTATATTTATATTTATTAGGTTCCTCTTTCCTGGTTATGTGACTTACTAACAGATCCCGAGATGTTTCCCTGAAGGATATTAGTACAAGCAAGCCAACATGAGAAAAGTATGGCAGGCAAAGTACTGCCTATTATATAATTAAAATTATATAATTAAAGTATTATAAAATTATAATATTATATAATTATTACATAATTAAAATTAGGAGGAACTATTTAAAATTATCATCTAACTCAAAAACCTGCAAAACCTAGAAAGAGCCCTGGATTGCTAAATACAGTTGCTATTTGCCAACATGAGATTGTGTAGCATTCACTCTGATTGGTTGGAGTTGAGAAGTTTTTATTTTAAAAGAAAAAAAATTGTTTATCATGAAAAAAGAGAGAATTATAAGTAGTATACTTTTATTCCAAAAAGGGCTTATCAGGGAGTATAAATACCTAGGTCTTTATATATTTTAGAGCAATGAATTCAAGGAGAACATGTCTTATGTTGCATATTGCCTGTGTTAAAGATCAAAATCAACAAAAAAAGGCTTAAAGATTTATAATATTGTCTCAAGGGAATAATGTAGATCAAGTATTATTGAATGAGCAAATATAACTTATTTTCTGTTTTACATAAATAACTTCAAATAACCCTACTTTACAATTTAAATGCAAAAAAAGATTATTTTAATTTTAACACTAATTGCTTTAATGAGAATAGCTGTTTTAAATTAAAATAGTAAAAGAACATATGGTTTATGGTTACTATCACAAAAAACTTCCTAATAATGGTAACTAGTTTGCAACATGCCAGATTTTCTTTCTCCACTGTTTATAATTCTGCATACTTTTGTACTTGTTTTATTTGTGTTTACTGTTTCAGATTAATCAGTGATGAAGTTTTTCAACAAAACATGTGGGGGTTAACTGTATTAGAATTCCCTAGAGGTCTTTAAATTTTTTCCCCTTACCTGAGACCAACCAAATCTCTAGGTTTGGGCCTTGGAATATACATTTATACTAACATCCTAAGTCATTCTCATGCACAGTGACAGTTTTAGAATCACTGAACTATGGTACGTAACAAGGACTAATTTCATGGGTTTTGCCATCTTCATTATATAACTGTTGAGTTTGCAGGGTAATCTGTTAGGCAGGGGGTATCTTAAAAGACATAAGCCATTTTTCCTCTTTTCGAGGAACATACAGCTCAGATAGAAAAAATAAAGGCCTAAGCCCAAAAATTCTGTGAGGTATTGGGGGAATAGTCCCAGAGCATCTTCTGTGTCCTGAAGTTTGCACAAGAGAGTCATCCACGTGGCCTAGTTGGTCTGAGTGCCTTGACAAGAGGCAGACTTGGGCTGTAACTTGGGTGAGAATTTCCAGCACATGACTAGACTGTATCAAGCACAGGGATCCCATTTGTGTTGTGGATGGTGTGAGAAGGTAAGAAGGCAAGGGGTTATATAGAATAATAGTGAGGAATCTTAACTATGAATGAGTTTTTAGATATGGTTGGGGTCACGTCGTGTATGACCCAAGCCACTTGAAGGCTCTGAG
This sequence comes from Martes martes, assembly GCF_963455335.1. Classification (NCBI taxonomy): domain Eukaryota; kingdom Metazoa; phylum Chordata; class Mammalia; order Carnivora; family Mustelidae; genus Martes; species Martes martes. The sequence goes on along the minus strand of NC_137889.1, from coordinate 8,146,279 downwards.
CACCTGAAAGACACAGGTAATAAGAGAAGTATTGAAATCATTTCTGGGACTGATTAGAAGTCGTAAAGACTGGCTGGGGACATGGTCTAGTGAAGAAGCAACAACAGTATTCTAGAAGGGAAGTGATGTGTAGAGCAGAGTTGAGGCAGTGGGAGCAGAAGTCAAAGCTGTCACAGAGAAAGAACCCATAGATTTGTGGACTCATTCACAAGAAAGATGAGGGAGTAGAAGAAACGAACCTGGACATCAATACTTTAATCGTAGGACAGCGTGGGTCCTACTCGCAGGTTTAGGGCACTGCAGAGAAGAGCAGAGACTGGTTTTCAGGGATCCATGATGGATGATGACAGCATGATTCTGTAAATCGCTTAAGATTTTACTAGTCTAAAAACTCTTTGGAGAAGCAAAATAAGCTTTACAAATTAACATCCTATTGGAGGAAAATCATTGCCTAGGATCAACAGGACTTAAACTGTGTAATATCCTTAAAGTATGTGAGCATTTGACAAGGACTATTACAATCCTGAAAGGAAAATTAACAGTCTGCATATCCTCCTGCTCTGCATTGAAAATGGAGAGGTAAATTTTATTCCACTAAATTAGGCCGTAAGCGCAGGTATAATACATAGTCATCGACTCGCGGCCTTCTCTGTGCTTCATGTCGCAGGACCCGTGACATTTCTCAGATGTTCTGCAAATGTCCATACTCTCTGGCGGCAGTTTTTAGAAAGGAGGTTCAATAGTAGGGAAATATGCAATGTCTGTGAAAGTGGAAACCTGTGAACTTTCTTGTCTTCACCTCACTCCACACTGATTTATGTCGGAGGCCCAGAGTTTCACTCCCTAAGAGCCCCTTTCTGAGGAGGGCAAAGGATTACATAACGGAAGGATTGGGTTTTTGTCCCCTTTTCCCAAGCATCTACACTTTAATGGCACGTCTACAGTTGTTATGATTATGAATTGCCTTAGAGTGTACGATTAAGTGTTTTGTCAGCCTCCTCTCTTGGAAAAGATTTCTGACCCGACTCTTGAGTGATGCTGGTTATCTATGGTTTGGGACATAAAAGAGCTCAATTCCTCTTTCATTTGGGTTTCTCCTTCTTTGAATTTGTTCTTCTGAATTCAGGACACCTGACGGGCAGTCATTTGTTCAAGAATCGATTATCTTCAAGATTGCTTTGTAGGAAGCACTTCTTGGTATCAGTCGCACAGCTTTAGGGCCGGTGGGTCTCTTTTCTTGTCTGTCCAAGTTGACCTGAGACGGTGGAGGGTGGTGGACTGGGGAGACTGCTTCCTGCCCTTTCAGTTCTGGGGCTCTTGAGGCGAAGGTCTTGGCCTCCTGACCAATGTGGGACCAACCAGGAGTTCTGTCTCACAGCTCTTTCTAGGATGTTTTGGGACTCAGAGGCTGGTGGGAGAGCACAGAAGGTTGCCTGTGCCCTTGGCACTGGTGTTTTTGGCAGCTTTCGGGGTATTTACAGGTTCAGATCACTCCCTGGGGACCGTGCAGACATCTGCATATTGAGTAGGCGTTCACACGATCATTAGGTCTTCTCTGCAACATCCTCAGCATCTCTGTGTGCCCTGCACTGTGCCAAGAGCTGTTCAAGTTCAGTTTGTTTTTCATTACATCTTTCTGAGATGGATGTTATTTTATTTCATTAAAGATAATAAGCCCAAGACTCGAATGACTTAGCCGGGAGCGAGGATGAGCTTTCTTTCTTTAGTTTCTCTTTTTTAAAAAAGCTTTTGCAGCCCTTATTTTAGAAAAGTGTGATCATGGGTTTGGGCCTTCTGGATCTGTGAAAGGCCCATGACCATAGATAGTCTTTTCTTCCTGCAAGTGGTAGCTGTGGGCAGGAAGGCAGAGAGAAGCGGTACTTTGCGCGTGGGGCCTATCCAGTTACATTTATTTAAGTCCCAGTTCCCTTAAAATTGGACAACTCTGAAATAAACTTGTACTTTCCTCCAAGCCTTACCCTGTGGTGCCCCCTCTAATGAAAAGGTGGTCATACATGACCTGAATCCATAGTAGCATTGCAAGAATGCATGCGTAACAAGAATTCTAACCAGAATTCCTATCACACAGTTTTTCTAAGTTGCACTAACGCAACTTCAGTGGAAAGATTATGGTTTTACCTATGCCCAGTGACCTTTCAGGAATAATTGGACTGGGAAAGAACGAACTGTGGTTGGTAGAAGCGTTGCAGGTCCTTGGACTTCCGGGCATGTGTTGTTGCATCTTGTACCAGTTACATTATCTCCGGTCGGTGTTCATTCTATAAATACTACCTAGTCCTACAGTTGTTGCAGAAGGCACGTTTGTGAGTTCAGATCTGTATAAATTGTGAATTAAGGTATCATTGATTTTTCACGTTAGAAAAAGACATGATAGTTCGTTGAATGATGATAGTTCATTGAGCTTACAACATCATTCTAAAATTTACAGTAAATATTATAAATCTGTCTGTATAATTGTTTCTTCTGAAATTCCCTCATGTAAATTATTCAGATGCTTCCTATTATTAGTAGACTCACTCTTTTTCAGAGTTTGTAGTTTAACTGTAAGAGAAAGAAGACATTGTCTTAATTATTCGGCATCCATCATAAAGTCAATCAAATGGATGCCTTGAAATGCCCCTCATTGGTACATTCTTGCTGTGTCCTGGTACTGACCGTGCACCAGTGGCTTTCAAATGTGAGGGGGCATTGGTGCAGCTCTGAAATCCCAAAGCTCATTTTCATAAATTACTTGGTGCTGTAACCCTGATCTGATTTAACAAAAGGTTCTTTATCGTATTTATCCTCTAAATTTGCATATTTCTAATTTCATTAAAGACATAGTAATGTATTTACCGATGAGATCAGCCTTGCCGGGAGTTGGTTCTATGTTGGTTCCGTATAAAATGTATAGGCAGGCACTGGGTTTCCTGAAGGATTCTGTGATCTGAAGTGAGCACGGCCCCCAGGGCAGGGGATTGGATAGGAGAGCAGTTCTTTCCCAAAGGCTTCCCCCAGCCCCCGGATCACCTCAGTGACCACCTGGAGAGGAAACTGAGGGACTCGGGAAGGAGGCCATGGTGATGCTGCTAACTCCGCTTCCCTGTTAGGATGAGATTTATGGATTTCTGGCTCCAAATTCTCCTACTCGAATCTGCGTCAGTTCAGGAGCATTTTAATGAATTCTCACCCACAGCAGCTTTGACCCTAAGCAGGAAATGACAATGCGGTGAGTGAGGCATACAGTGCGGAGTGATTCCTGTCTGTAACAAGCATGTGATCCTTCGTGAGGAACGAGAAGCTTACTCACTTAAAATACCAAAAATGGGCGACACCGTAAATGCAGACAGTGTCAGAGCTGTTGTAAGCAAGTCTCCTGATTTACCAGAAATTGTTGGGGAAGCCCCTGGCCGCTGCATGGACAAGCATGGAAAGGCTGGACTGGCCTTCGGTCAGCGGCAGAAAACGAGTGGATGCGGGTTACAGAAACAAAGGAGGGGGGCATCTGGGATATTGAAGTGTGAGAGCAAAGCTAAGAGGCAGGAAGGCCAGTGCAGTCAAGAAGGGGTTGGGGAGGCGAGCGGGGAGTAGACTTCTTTGGCTGAGGAGTCCAGAGCTGTAAGGGAAGCTGAGGGGAATCTTGTAGAAGGTGTAAGAAACCAAGGAGCAGGACCTAACTTTGGAACTGGGCTGAAAGCAATAGGAACCACTGCAGATTCTTGAGTGATGGGCTGAAATGGGCGTCCTAAGGAGCATACCTGGGTATCATTGTGCAGAAGTGTCTAAAAAAGAGAAGTAGAAGCTGGCCACAAGCTTCCCCGGAGCCATTTTCAACTGCAGCCTTCCTTGAAGCGTCTGTCACTGCCCGCTCCTCTCATTCCATGGGCCACCCATATGTGGTGTCTGAGCTCCACTATATGCCCCTGATTACTTCTGACGGATAGTGAAGACCACTGCGGACTTATTAAGCACCCATCACTGCACTATCTGGAAACATTTATAAAATATATTAATAACAGACATTTTTTCTATTATGGCTCACATTCCAAACAGAGCAAGCACTGTAAACAGTGGTCATGATTAGTTACACACTCATACACGCACACACACATTCTGCCCTCCTTTCTCCGCTCCCCCCCCCCCCACTCTTCAGAGTGCCAGCCACGGCTTATGTATTCTTTCTCACCTAGCTAATTATTTTTGGACATCCACTGAAAGACAATAAAAAAATTATATCAGAGTATATGATATTATATTCCCTATAGCCCATACACTGATTTGTAGTTCAGCTAGCAATTAAAGACCTAGAAGGTGAGGGTGAGAGAGACTGATAACCTTGAAATGTCCTAGCAGTCTAGCAGTTCCTCCTTTTTTTTTTTTTTTTTTTTTTTTTAAAAAGAAGCCTCTATCCCCAGTGTGGGGCTTGAACTCAAGACCCGGAGATCAAGAATCACATGTTCCACCAACAGAGTCAGCCAGGCACCCCAGCAATTCTTTTTAAAATCTGCTTGCAAATATTCCTACCAACAGTAAGACCAGGCAGGGGAGAAGCAGAAATGAGGTATCAAATTCTGTAAATTTTTGTTAAATAGATAGGTTTCATCATCAAAAATCATCACAGACCTGAGTACCGTGGTCCTAGACATCTGAAGTAACTGCGACAGTCTTCAGAGTCATTCTCCAGACCCTTCCACCTAATTTATTACATTTGTACTCTAAGCTTACTGACAATTTTCCTGATTTCTTAAATATGGAAAGGGGAGGTAATATTGATATTTGATTTTGAGAAAGTTGGGGGAAATCCACGGTGTTAAATCCCTCAGTGTATGGAGGCTACGTGTTGTAGATTGGCTCAGAATGTATTTCCACATCTCCCGTGTGCCTGGGTTTGTGTCTTTCCTTGAGTGTGACAGCTCTGGTAGGTGGTGACGGTCATACCCTGAAGTGCCCTATACTTAAGTCATAGCGGAAAAGGATTCTGGTACACACAGGAGTATTATAATGCCATATAATTTCATATGACCTCATCCTGAATACTTCAAAGCTTTAATGCTTTATTTTTTAAGATTTTCTTTATGTACTTAAGAGAGAAAGATGGAGAGAGAGCACACGAGCGAGCATGAGCCTGGGGAGAGGGAGAAGCAGACCCCCTGCTGAGCAGGGGACCCGGTGTCCCTGATGCAGGGCTCAGGGACCTGCACCTGAGGACTTATCCCAGGACCTGGACCTAAGGACCTTATCCCAGGACCGCAGGATCATGAGCTGAGCTGAAGGCAGATGCTTGACAGACTGAGCCACCCAGGCGCCCCAAAGCTTAAATACTCTAAAATTTAAATCTCTATTAAAGAAACAGACTGATGTTGCTACTTCAGTGTGTAAACCTCTCAAGTCTGTATATTATTAATTGGCGTAAGAGAAATAAAAATATACATTCTAAATTTACAGGGAAGCCATTCCAGAAGATCTAAAATATTAAAAATACCATTTCAACAAATAAAATATAAAGAAAATATAATGGTAAAATGTTAAACACAAGAGGTAAACTTGTGTAAATTTGTTTAGAAAAACGTAATTGCCCTGCTTCTTTGGGGCATTCTTCCAGAATGGGAACCAGCAAAGTCTGTGCCGTCGTTGAGATGAATCATGGAGTAGATACTTTACTTCTAGGGCACGTTTGATTTACTTGAGTGCCCTTGTTTGTCATAGGAGTTGATTTTGTTTGACGGTTCTGTTTACTGGTTCACCAGACGGTCAGTAAACACTGTGACTTTCTTGGTGCAGAAACTTGATGTTGATGGGGGTGGGCAGTGTAGGAGGTGGGGAGCAGACAAGGAAGAGGAAATTCAAAATGAGTGGTATAGACAGATTCTGGCTCTTCAAGAGCTAACAATATATTATTTCTTCAATAACATCTTGAAAGTTTACTTCCTTAGGTTCAAATACAGATGTTAGTTGAAGTATTTTAGGAACTTTTGATCAGAAACCATATTTCTAAACTGAAAATGTATTTCTGACTCAATCTAGATCAAAAGATAAGGCAGACACTAGATTTTCAGCCTATTTGTAAATGAATAAAGAATTAGATAATACATCATCTATACAAATCCATACATATCCATGTAGATTATCTATACAAATCTATCTGCAGATACTGCTGTCATCTTGTTTTAAACTAACTTTCCATATCTCTATTTCAGGACTGGAACTGTATGCCGTGATGTAAAATGCACTTTATATTTTAAGTTCCATTCCATTTTCAAATTTAAAGTGTAATGTAATTTCTTCACATTTTTATTCTCATGCTGTTTTTTTTTTCTGTTAAAAGTACCATACTTATGTTTTTTGGCCAGAAACAAGATTAAAATAACATTGCATATTTAATATTCCTTTCTATGTGGAGGAAACATTCGTGAAATTAATAAGACTTCCAACATGAAGTACTTGAAATAGATGAAAAGTTTCTAAAAGGAAAGAACACATTTGACATTGTGGTTGTTCTGAAAGCTTCTCACATACATGAGTGGGTGCCCCTGGGAGAAGGGCCACACTCCTGGGAACTGGCTGGGAAGGGGGGGGGGGGCTGACTGCTCATCCCTTTCTCAGCCAACTAGTGTTCAAAGGTTTAATGCCTTTTTTTTCTGATGGCACAAATAATTATCTTACTAAGAGATGTGTTGGTAAGAGCCCTATAAGCTTTCCTCAAGATAATAGTGCATTTTCTTCTCTTTACGTTGTTGCACGGCATCTTTTCTTCTGATTCTCCCTTCCCTCCCCTCAAAACCAATTGGGGATAAATGGGACAAACAGGAGAACGGCCCCGATTCTCTCTAACCCTAGTGACCACACAGCTGCCATGAATCTTTGGGTGGAATTCCTATAATCTGGAAAGGGGGACTGTTACTTCCTCTCACTTAGATTCCTTGGAAGTAGCCAGTTAATCTCCAATACCAGACGTGAGGCCATCCCAAACCACCATCGTTTACTTTACTACAGTATCCTTGCCTGCATGGAATATTTTTAATTCTTTCTTTTTGCTTGCATCTGGTGTGTGTATTTAGTTATTTTGCCCATCTTAAGGCCCTCTTCCTAGTCTATGTTTTGAAAAATGAAATACTTATGTAGATCCATATTTGCTTATGGGTCGTGACACTTAAGACTTCCCTAAAAAACAAACTAATCCTTTTGTCTCAGAGCCAAATTTAAATTTGGGGAGGATCGTGAATCATTGTTTGTTCTCTTTGAATCCTAGGGCTTTAAAAAAAAAAAAAATGGGTGGCCATCCATGCCGAATTAGAATTTTACTAAGGCCAGAATTACTCATGAGTCATGACCATCACACTTAAAATTGGGTAATTTGAAGCTGCTTTAGATACACAGATTAAGCAAATAATGATGTTATACACTTTTGTGCAAATTATTTTTTTCCTCCTAGACATTCGTAGCAGCAGAGCGTGCTCTTTTGGAGACCTATTCTGTTTTACTTTAGAAAAACGCACCCTTGTGTCATGGCCTCAGGAGCACAGCATAATTATATTACTGTAATGTAGCATATGGAGACACCTACCCTAGTGAAGGAGAGATGAAAATATTTAAAATCAGTGTTAACTTTCTCTGCCAGGCTTATTTGACCATGCAAGCCCCTTCTGCATTCTTAAACTGGGGGTGATGTTAGTGTGACTGCCTCAAGCTTCCTCTAGCAGAAAATATCTAAACTTTTGCCTTCATATGCCAAGTTTTTTTTTTTTTTAACTTTATCACACCTCTGTAAAGTGTCTACAGTATGGTAGGAAGGAGAACAAACATGCCTGATTTGCCTTCACTAATAGCTCTGCCCCTCTCAGGGCTGACTGTGGGTTTTCTCCCCCCAGGGTTGTTCAGATCAATATAAATTTGACTTTCTGCCCCAAAATTAAAATGGTAACTTAAACACTTAAGATATTTATGTATGAAATTAAGTCTGATATTCAGACGAACTGTAGGCTATGCCATATGACTGTGTGTGGCACGTTAAGTATTAAATGCTTGCTTTGGGTGCCTGGATGGCTCAGTTGGTTAAGCCTCTGCCTTCAACTCAGGTCATGGTCCCGGAGTCCTGGGATCAAGTCCAGCATCAGGCTCCCTCAGCAGGGAGTCCGGTTCTCCCTCTGACCCTCCCCCCCTTGTGCACGCGTGCTCTCTCTCTCTCTCAAATAAATAAAATATTAAAAAAAGAAAATAAATGCTTGTGTAGCAAATGGGTTATAAATGAGTTTTAATAGATATGTCTGTGAAGTGCCAAACAGTTGCTATTCATCTGAACCTTGAGAGTTCCAGTTAAATATTTATGTTTAAAACCTTTCAATTTTTCACAAAATGTCATGACCTATCATAAACATGGATTTCAATACCTGTTACTATGGGTGTCATTTAGACTGACAGGTACATGACTCTCTTAGGTTGCATGATTTCATGAGCAGTACGCTGAACATTGTTTTCCATACTTATGTGTAGTCTTTTCCAGAACAGTTTCTAGTTTTCTAAGTCTAAGCTTAAACTCTTACCATTTTAGTTAATTAAATGCATTGTTTTTTTTCCTGTCTGGGTGCTTTGCTTTCCCCCTGACATGAGTAGGTGTGTCCTACCTGCAGTAATTCCAGGATCATGGTCTCCCTTGAAGGTTACCGAAACTCCTGATTAAGGATTAATATTTCACTTCAGTGCAAATTATCGCACTTGATAATGTGCTCTTGGGTGCTGATAGACACGGTAACATTCTTTTATGAACCAAAATTTCAGACACGTGACACATACTCTTTCTGATAAATTATACAATCTTTTCCTTTAGTCCATCTTTCTACTCTAGGGTAATATTTTGCAGTTAAATATTTTTAAACACTTTAGACAACTTTTGCTCATTACAAAATAACTACATCTGCCACTTGCCAAGAGTTTTTCATTGTTTACACCACCTCGTACTACAGTATATAAATGGCATATAAATGGCGTTCTGTGAAGACTGTTAACATTTTTAGTGAGGGTAGATTTTCTTAGAGTAAATTTAAATTTGAACTTCTGTGTTTTGGAAGACCAGGTTCCAGGTTCTGCTGTCTTTGCCCCTCAGTACATCTTCCCACTATTTTGATGCAGAAATGATGCTGTTACATCGCAGTCGTTTCCATCTTCATGTACCATTAGCTGTTTGTGGCTTGGAAAACTTAGTACCTATACTGCGTCCATAAATACACATGGATAAACAGCATGTCGATGGTATGTGCATTTAGAGTGAAGAACCAGAATTTTTTCCAGACTTTCAGTGGTTTTTTTTTTTTTTTTTGGTGGCAACATGTATAAATTTATCATAGTTTTGTTAAGCCGATTTATGTTCTTGCTGCAATTTGAAATCAGGAAATTTTCAAGGATGTATCTAGGGTTTATAACGACGACAAGAATATTTGAAAACGAGACACTCAGGATTTTGAGAAGGTAAGTTCCTACACATGTGGAACGAGGGTGTTTTGGATCAGACCAGATGTTTTGCAGCAGGAGTTGGAGCTGAAATATAACTGGGTCATGTTTAGTTATCAAAAGTTGACTTAAATGAGACTGGTAATTAAAGAGGAGTGTAGTTTACATTAGCCTTTGTAATGCTTTAGTTGTCAGCAAAATAACTTGCTCTTAGGGCCAGGTGCTTTAGTCAAAATTATTTAATTGGATAGTTCCTACTTGAATCAACATCTGATTATAATAGATGTCATAGCACTAAATACTGGCTTAATGATTGGTGGAGGAAAAAATGCTTGTTTCCTTTGATTTAGGTCATCTTAAGGAATAGTTTTCCCTCTGGTAGCATTCCTTTCTAGAAGAGGTTCCTGTTCACTTGCTTTCTTCGTGTCTGTCTGCGTGTGTGTGTAGGTATGTGGCATTTTCTTTGTCACTTCCAATTATAATTGTAAACAAATATCAACAGAAATTCTTTGTAACCCAGCATGGTTTAGTCATCAAACTCACCAGCAAATATGTCTACTGTGAGAAAACAGCGTCGGCCACAGCTAAATCACCAGCATGTGAAGTCATACTGACCTCTGCTCCCCACTCTTTTTTTTTTCTTATGTATGTACTATTCTGGTTAAAGTTCAATATTTTGGTGATTATAATTGTGGGCAGAATAAAAATGTATGTTATTTTGAACTGCACACAAAAAAGACATCAAGTTCTTAGATTTGAAGAATTATTTAGAATTATAGCTTCAAGCAGAGTTAACTCAAAGAACTAGATGTCTAGGCACATTCTGCCTATAAATGGATACCTTACATATACCGAGAGTAACTGTTAGATCTGCATCTGTCTCTTTATAAAATTGATTAATTGGTTCACCAAGTAGTTATCACCTTCCATGCATCAGTATTTAAGGTATTAAGTAATATCTAAGGGAAACAATTCTAAAAAATTCAAGATGTAAGCTTTTATATGCTTAAAGGTGTTGTATATAATAGTGACTCATTTTTTTATGGGACAGTTTTCTTGTACTCAGTTAAGATTTATAAACTTACTTCCTAGCTTTCTTTGGAGATAGCATTGCCATAGGACAGTTCTGGCCAATGAAATATAAGACAGACTCTAGTAAAGATTTATGGAGAAACTTATATGGTAAGTTTTCTGATAAGACACTTTTCTGATAAGACACTGCTTTTCTTCCTGTTTTGCTTTCTTCCCTGGGAATACGAAAATATCGCTTATAATAAAAAAAATACTTTATGCTTATCAAAAGAACACTTTTAGACCTCTGTGGACTAAAATTTTAAAATTATTAATGTAAGCATGTGGCCATGGAATGGCTTTCTAAATTTGCACAATGTCTTCCATCTGTTGCCCCTAGACTTAAAATAATTTCTATCTTTATTTCCAACATTTTTTACATGGCTGGTGGGTTCTCTTAAAATGTTATTTATGTTCATATTTTGTAAATACTTCAAGAAACCACATTGAAAATAAATAAAAATCTTGTCTATGGAGAAGTCTATATGTCTTGTCCCTTCTCACTGTTAGAAGTGTTACTAGCTTGGGAGTGACTCCTAACCAACTCTAAGTGTTTGGAAGGTGGTAGCTAGGGAGAAGAGAGAGAGAAAATTCTCCTGGGATTTAGAGAGAGAGAAAGTGAGAGAGAAAGAGAGAGAGAGTTTTGGATGAGAAGTCTCAGAAGTGACAGGGAAAAAATGTGCAAACAAGAAAACATTTTCATATCTTCATTCAGATTAATGAATAATTAAACACCTGGACTGTGCAAAAATTGTGTTTGATTCCAGGCCTTTACAAGCCTGAATTTGTCATCATTGCATCAAGATGGGAAATTAGGAAAGCATGCTAATTTAAATTTAAAGCAGCTGGAAATATAATACATGGCATTGAGGCCCACCTTCTCATCTGTCAACAAGTGCTTACAGATGCCACATGGACGGTTTTAACCGCAATTATAAAACTCAGTGGAATGTTTAGAGGTGATTCCAAGAATGTGATTGGCCAGCGCACAGGGCACTCATTCTTAAGGAAAGCTCTGTCCAACACAAATTTTAAATGTATACAGTCCCTTCTAGATGGATGAAGAGTTTCAGCTTAACATTTGGGAGGGAGAATACCATCAAATAATATGAGTTGTAGAACCTCAGTTTACTTTTTCAAATAATGGTTTATTTACAAGCACAATACATGTCTCTTTCAGTTAGAGGTTTGTTTTTTTTTCCCCCTTAGCTGTAAAATTATGGAGCTGGAGCCCCCAGGCCAAACTGTAGTAATCTGAAATGATTAAAGATTTTATACTTGACAGGCCTTCTCCCTGAAGGTTACTTGCTTCCCCTTGGAGCTGTGGATTTATTTTCCTCCACTGCAGGGTGGGTAAAGGTCTTAAATTCACTCCGCCACGTTATGTGCCATCTGGGGGATTGCTGGGCGTTGAGTTAGCCGTATTCGTACAGTGGACTGCCTATCTATGCTCAAGGCACTCTGACCAGATCTGATTGATTGTGGTTCTACTCTGAGGCTGAACCGACTGATATCTAAGATATTCCTACCTGACAGTCTAGAGGCTACAAATCAAGACCTGTCGTTTGCAGGAAGCAACATTAAATAAAGTATGTGTTCTAATGTATTCCTTCAAGACCTCGTCTGGACCATGAAGTGTATTTTTACTTACAAAGCTTCTATTGGGATATTATTTTAATTTCTAGAATTGGTCATATTTTCCCATTTCTTGCTTCTTTGATATTTAAGTTTTCAGTTTCATATTCTTTCATTTTACATGGTGTAGCTATTTTATATCAGGATAATTGCTTGCCAGAAGAATAAATGTTTGACATGCCTCATATGTAGACTACTGGCATAACTAGATGTGGTTACTGAGTCTCAAGCAAAAGTGATTCTTCAATTTTGGTTTCTGAAGTTATTAACTACATATTACCTACTGGCGTATTTAAAACCTAACACTTATAAAGTTAATTTTCACAATTATTAGTGAATTCAAATAATTCACAATATCAACCAAAATTCACATTTAACATTCAGCTTCATCCTATTAAACATCATTTGATTAATTATATATTAAGTAGTCCTATGCCATAAATTATTCAAGAATTACAACTATTTACATGTCATAAATCAACTGTTTATCATGAAGTACTGGTTTTACTTTTATTTTCTTTTTTCCTAGCAGTGTGCTGGGAGCAAGTAAATTCCACAAGCAGAGTGTACACGCTTATCAGTTATCCAATATTGTAAAGAAATGAGGTTGTCTTTAAGTGAATTTTCTGCACTCCTCCAAATAGCCCTTTTGAGTATAATACCTCATATTTTTATTGTGCTGATTAAAGCAGGTTAAACATAACCTCATTTTAATAATTTGGCTACAAAATAAGAATTAAGGCTACTTCCCATTCGTCCATTACTTACCACTTCTATTTGCAGTGGCCTTTGCACTTTTTTAAAAATTTGCTTTTATACTTGTCATTTGTTTCCTTCTCCTAATGCTTCTGTACTTTTGTTCTTTGATGCTAAGGAGGTATTTTTTGTTTTTCAGTTTCTATATTTTTTTTTCTATTGCTATGGCCACACCATAAAAGAATTTTATTTCAGCCTCTGGTGATCTCAGCGGCTACTTTAAGAGTATCTGTTAGAGTAGGATTTGGCTGCATGTAACAAAAATCTAGCTGCAGTGGCTTAAGCAAACTAGGGTTTATTTTTCTCCCCAATGGGCTGTTAAGGACTCATGCAGCGTGGAGCTCCATTATGCTGTCAAAGTGACCAACTCCTCTATTTTTCTCCACTCATAGATGCAACCAAGCTGCTTCCTCTCCAGCACCCTGTCTGATGTCCAGGAAGGAAGAATAAGGAGACAGGAAGTGGGTGCCTTAACAGAAAAGCAGTAGCTTTCTCAGAAATCCCTAGTACCTTTGCACTTCTACTTACTAGAACTCCTTTGGCCACGTCCAGCTGCAGGAGAGGCTGAGAAATAAGGCACACGCAACTTCGAACAACAGTAGGACTCTTGGATTTTGAGTAGCGGTGTTTGTGACACTGTGTCAATATGATTTTTAGATTCCCCCCCACCCAAATTTCTCACTTTTCCCCTCATGCCCGCAGTGTTGCTGTGTCCTTTACATAATTATCCAAAAGGTTAATGTTATCTGAAGTACTGATTTTTAAGTAATACAAATGTATCACGTAAGAACTTTGACTCTTCAGAAGGTTTAAAAATCTAGTTTGGAGAGACAGTGCTTATATGAAACATTTATAGAACGTGAGCACTTAAACTCGCCAATTGTATTGGGCCAAAAGTAAGTGTAGTAGCAGAGAGGGGAAAAACTTGGAGAAGCTAATGTTCTTGAAAGATACCCAAGTAAGGTCGATTTCGGCGTAAGACAATAATGGATTCATCTCCATTGCGTGATGCATAGACTTACTGTGCTCTTGTTTCCTCTCCGTGCAGCTGTATTTGTGAGGCAGTTTGGTATTGATGGAGATTTCCAGTCTTCCTTTCCCTCACACAGATCTGTCTGAAGAGTGGAGAACAGCTGTTGCCAGATGACAGGCCGCTCTGATAAGAGAGAATACCATAATCCCGATTGGACTGTGTTGATTTGCAGATAGCACACCACGAGATAAGGATAAAAAACGAACCCTAGGATGGAGTTGGTTGATTCAGATGGCTTCCCGCCACCGGTAAAGCAAGTGGTACAGACCCAGCTGCATGGTCCTCACAGAGGACAGGTGGAGGGGGCACAGCCTCGCTACCAGATACGAGCATCCTCTCGTATGTTCTACACTGCTGCTCTGTGGTTGGCAGAGGAGCAGTGGGAAGGTGTTCATCATATGGAAAAAAAAAACCATGATTATATAACAGGCCTTCATGTGCACCACCTTCAATGGAATTCCCACAGCTTTTAGTTGAACTCTGTATCCTACTCAACGAACTCAAGAATGTTGCTAAAGTAGGAGCCCAGTGATTTTTCAGGGGCAGTGGTCCAGGGGATACTACGTGAGGATTAGATCATTTCAAAGCTGACAACATATTAGATGCATTCTTATTCTCTGTTTGGAAAGTCTGCACTGAAACTTGATGCCATTCTGCTTTCTCAGGGAAATACCCTATTCAGGTCAGTGGAAATAACTAGTCAGGTTTGAAAAGAGACTTCATATGTAGCCAAACAAACCTGCTAAATATATTTAGAAAATCATCCTAGTGACTAATATATTAAACTTTTTCCACAATAATAATGTTGGTAATATTAGGATTTACCCTTTTTCATTGGAAATGACTTGTCATGTTTGGAAAGAGGCTTTGTGGGTAGCTGAATATACTCGCTAAATGTGTTTAGAAAAGATTTTTACTAACAAAGCTTAAGAAAAACAGCCTGTTGATTTTAAGCAATAATACTGATTGAAGTCTTTAGGTAGCTGGTTTTTTTGTTAGTTTAACTTCTCTAAATATTTTCAGTGTAACAGGAAAAGAGGAATAAAATCAGTTGTAATTGGAATTTTGAATGTTAAAGTTAGTTGAATTTTGTACTTCAGAATTACTTTTCAAGATCATGTGTAATTATCAGATTTTTTTAAGTTGCCTGAAAACTTCTAATTAAGTAGGTTTTCTTCCCAAGCCTTGTAGGAATATGTTTTATGGCATTTTTTTTTTTTTTAGCATAGGTTGCCAGGAAATAGTATTTTGGGGAAGTACAGGGACCCAGATTTAATTCTCACATAATTTAAGTGTGCCTTCTGTCATCATTTTATTTTGTTTTCTTGTTGGAGGGCATAGGGTAGTATAACGGTTTGGACTTTGGGATCAGAATTGAATTTGAATTTAGCACTCCCGTAGTAGCTGTAGGATCTTAACCCGTCTGGGTCAGGTTCTCCACTAAAAATTGGGGGAAATGGTGTGCACCTTACCCATTGGAGGAGAGCTCATTTAAAGCACTGTGCCGCGTTAATACTGATAAAACACTGGCTCCCTCTCCAGGGCCTGTGAAAGTCTTTACCTCCAACACTGTAATTCACACTCTTGCCTTCAGGGTCCTTAACTAAGGTTTTGTCACCAAAGGCCCACAAATAGAATAAAGTTCATCTAAATATCTGTTTATTGGGCTGCCTGGGTGGCTCAGTGGGTTAAGCCTCTGCCTTCGGCTCGGGTCATGATCTCAGGGTCCTGGGATCGAGCCCCGCATCAGGATCTCTGCTCAGCGGGGATCCTGCTTCCCTCTCTCTCTCTGCCTGTCTGTATGCCTACTTGTGATCTCTTTCTGTCAAATAAATAAATAAAATCTTAAAAAATATATCTGTTTATTGATGTTGTATCTACTGGCTAAATACATACTAATTAAATATAAATCATGCATTGCTATTTTCAAGGTAGCAGTGACCTCCATGTTGCTAAAGCCAATGCACAATTACTAGAACTTTTTTTTCTGTGTGCCTTTCTGTGGTAGTCAGTCAGATAAGGCAAAGAGGAGTCCCAAGGGAAACACAATAAAACAAGGTCTGTTACACTCACAGGAAGAGGTCGTGGCATGCCATGCTTGGCCATACGGGAAGATTTTGGTGAGGAGACTGGAAGCAGGAGTGAGGGGAAAGCAGAGACTAAGACCCTTTATTGGAATTTCCAAAGGAAAGCCATGGCAGGGTAGGGAAGACGGGTTGGGATTGGCTGGTCTTAAAAATATCAGGGGGCTCTAAACTGGAAGGCTGGTGCCTGGCTGTCTGGTAACTGGCCTTGGGATGTTAAGACAAAGGAGCAGTGCCTCAAGGAGTCAAAGTGCCAGATAGAGGAGGTTTGGGTCTGGACTTGTTCGTTTGCATATCAAAACGGTGCTCCTCACTGTGCTCTTTGAACCTCTAAGACACTCCCTTCCCACCAGCCAGTGCACAAGTGCAGAGCAGAGAACCCTAACTTCTAGCCATTCTTCTTCCTCCATTTTTTTTTTCATCTTCTTCCAGAATTTTTTATATTGAGGTGCCCACAGCTCCACCTCATGCCCTGTGTTCTGCTCTCTACTCAATCTCTTGGTGATGCAATCTAGTCCCATGGCTCCAGATATCCCCCAATTTATGTCTTTAGTCCAGATCCCTCTTTTGAACTTCAGACCATAACTGACTCTCTTTTCAACTCCGTCTTTGACATTTCCATTCAGATGGGTGAGACACATTCCACATTTCACATATTCAAAGACTGAACATCTGATCTCCCTCACCTCCCATCCTACTGCTCTCTCCGCAGCTTTCCCAGACTCAGTCAACGGCAACAAAGTGCTTTAAGTGGGACAAGTCAAAATCCAGTGGGTCCGCCCTGACTGACTACCTTCCCAAATATATTTGGGAATGGCATCTCCTTGGCTAAGCCTTCAAACTATATCCAGAATCTAACCACCATGTCTTCCCTGTCCTGACCGGAGCCACGATTGGGTCTCAGGGATTACAGGAGGGATCTGTTCACGGGTCTCTCGGATCCCACCCTTGACCCCCTCACAGAGTGTTCTCAACAGAGAAGGAAAAATAATCCTTTTAGAAAGCAAGTCCCACCACAGCCCTCTTCTCTTGAAGGCCCAAGAGAGTTGTTCCCTATTTTGCACAGAGTAGAAACCAAATTCTCTACAGAGGAATAGCAATGAGATTCTGGAGATGTTCTAATCTAAAAGAATTTAGTGACTGGTCCCTTTTAAGGAGGTGTGGAATCCATGAAACACCAGGGACTTAGCCACAGTGGGGAAGACCTAACCACCTCAGTCCCACAGGGGCACGGTGAGGGAATGGTGTTATCAGTCCTGGAAATTGCTGGCACCATGACAGAGGGGTTGCCCAGCAGGATCTGGAGTGTGAAGTGGGCACACTTCCCTATCTGTGGTGAGGCAAGGAAGGGAGTGAAGAGAATAAATGTCCCATCCCTTTTTTTTTGTTCATATCCCAGTCAAAGACTTGATATTATCAGCCTTTTCCATTTTAGCCATTCTGGTCGTTATGTAATAGTATTTCACTGTGGTTTTATTTTGCCTTTCCATGGTGACTATAATGAAGTTGGACTCATTTTTATAAGTTTTTTGCCCATTTGGATAACCTCTTTGTAAAATGCCTGCTCAAATATTTTGCTCATTTTTCTTTTTGGCTGTATATCTTTTCTTTAATTGATTTTTAGAATTTCTTTATATGATTTGGATACCAGACTTTTATAAGATATATATTGCAAGTATTTCCTTCCACCTACTGCTGGCCTTTTTTCTTTTATTTAATGGCTACGGTTTCTAAATTTTAATGTAGAATGACTTTTCTTTTTTTCTTCTTTTATGGTTAATGCTTTTGTCATGAGCACACTAGGAAGGCACACACATGACTTGTGTATTTCCACAGTGTCAGCTTTATTCAGCCATAAAGCAAAGTTAATCACCATTATAAAGCAGATTCAGGATTCCAAACGCAACGACACGTCACCACGTGACTGAAGTGGGCTTCTTACCCAGCACACAGAGCAGGACAGAAGACAACCGGCACAACAAACGAGGGACAGGAGGGGGCAGGGAGTGAAGGAACCAAACATGAAGCCAGTCTGTGGGCACACAGCTGAGACACGGCCTGGGTCTGGTCTGGTCCGGATCCGGTCCCAGCGCCTGCTGCTAATTTTGTCGCAGCAGGGAAGGATCTCGGTTCTGTTCGGAGATCCACCGGCAGAGCCTTCCCAGGCCGCTGCCCTTTCTAAGTGGTCAGACACCGGGTCCTGTCTGAGGAGTCTGACAGTTCGCTGCTCCTGCTTGTTACCAGTTCTGGGGTGCCCTCGTATGCTGGACCCCGCGATACGTCCTAGCTGCCGCCCCTTTAACTGCTTGTCATTGCTTGTCATGGGCTCCTGGGGGACAGGAGGGACTCCATGATGCTCTCTGCAGCTTTTTATATCTCGTTTAAGAAATCTTTGTCTGCCCAGTGTCATAAAAGTAGTCTTCAAGAAGCTTTATTGTTTTACCTCTCACAGATTTATAATCAACCTGAAATTGATATTGTATAGCAAGAGGGGTATGCATCAGGATAAATATTTTCTATTTAGATATCTAATTTTGTATTATGTTTTATCACTGCTCCTCGGTGTTAAAGCTTGCTGTAAATGTTCTCTCTATACATACGCAGTTCCTTCCTGAGTTGTCTGTTTTATTATGTTACTCTGTCCTGTGCCAGTGTTAACATTTTCCTAAATTGTGTAGTTTCACAGAAAGACTTGATACGTGGCTCAAATACTTCTGGTTTGTTCTTTAATATTGTCCGGGCTACATATGCTGGGATTGTATTGAATCCAAAGATTGACATAAGGAAAATTGGCATATACAGCAATATTGAGCCTTCTATTTCAGTCTTTTAAACTTTCTTTCAGTTATATAAGAACTTTTTTTTCTTTTTGTGGAGAGCTCTCGCACATCTTCCTTGTTGGTGCCCAGATAGTTGACATGGTTGATGCCATTGCAAAGGATAAAAAGACGATGCATTTCATCATCTTTTTTCTGGGAATAGTACTCTAGGTTGGCATTTATTTTCTTTCCATATTTTAAAGATTTTTTTTCCCCATCTTGTCCTGATTTTCATCGTTTCCAATGTCAATCTTATTCCTTCAAACAAGAAATGATTTTCCTTGTTGGCTTTTCAGGTTTTCTGTCTTTGGATTTCAGTAGTCCTATTATGCTCTTAGGGTAGCTTCCTTTGGGTTTAATATGCTTGAAGTTCATGGCAGTTCTTCAATCTATAGCTTGATTTCTTTTTTAATTATTTCAGATAATTCTAGATTCTCCCTTCAGATATTCCTTCTGCCCTGTAGTCTCCCTCCTCCAGTTGAATGTATGTTAGACCTCCTCACTGTCTCCTCTGTCTCCACATCGCATCTCCATATTGTCTGTGTCTATTACGCTTTTCTTCTCGTTTCCTCTGGATGTTGTCTACTGATCTGTTTTCCAGTGTACCAGTCCTTGCTTTGTCCTAATACCATTAATGCAGGCTACTGAGATCTCTATTTTCAGTTACTATGTTTTGCAGTTCTCCAATTTCTGTGTGGTTTCTTTTAATAAATTCCATTTCCCTGATAACATTCTTCACCTTGTCTTCTGTTTTCTTAAACATACTAGTCGTAGCACATTACAATACCCATTTCAATATCTGGCTTATCTGTGGTTTATCTTTATCATCTACTTTGTCTGTGTTTTTGTTTCGTTAGTTTCATTTGTAAGTATGGTTGAAGATTGTTGACGAAGTGCTTGACATGGTACATGAGGAATTATAACTGAATCAGGCTCCTTCTTTCAGAGGCGGTTTACTTCGTCCTCTGGTAGTCCACTAAAATGGGGACAGGTCACTGCAGTGCAGTGACAGTGTGACATGCCAGGTGGCTTGTCTGCAGTCTGGGTGTGGCCCAGGCTGCTCTGGTTCACCCGTGTTCCAGTGGAGTTGACTCAGGAGAGTCACTGGAAAGCGATCTTACCTCCTTGGTAGATCCTGACCTCCAACTGTGGTTTCCTCAGCGCTGTGCTACTGCTGAAAACATCCTGTTCTTTTCATATTTTTCGCTTCGCTGCTTTGCTTCTTGCCCTGGACCAGTTTGAAAAATTTAGCAAGTACAAGAGGAAAGCTATAAATGTCAGACTGCTTCTCTTACCTTACCTTCTCTCAGAATCTGGGTCCCTCAAACCCTGATTTCCCCCGCAGTGCCAAACCTCAGGGTTTCATCTTTCCAACCCAACAGAACAGGTTGGAAAGACCCAGAACTCTCCACTTTTAATCTCTTTTTGGTGTGGACACCAGTCAAGGACTGGTATATACGTCCAAGAGTAGTGTCAGCCCACCTCTCGGAGTTTTTTCTATCCAAGATCTTGGCACCCAAAGCCTTGGCTGCCTCTACAGTTAGATATCCAAATAGGTGTTTGCTGTTTTAAGTTTTATCTCATGTGTTCTAGTTCTGGGCAGAAGCATTGTTTTGTCACAGTTGCTCCAACATGGTTGGAAGTGCCATCATTAAACCATCTTAATAATTATCTGGCTAGAATGGCTTAGGGACTAAGGGAACAAAGTTTTGGATAGGCTTGTGGTTTGAATTCCACTTACTGTGTTTGAAACACTTCTCTGTTGAAAGCTCAGTTTTATCATCTGTAATTAGAAAATCAGACCTTTTTCTTAAGATTTTTATTCCCCTTCTGTCAGGTCTCTGTAGTTCATGTTAATATTTTATACCTGTGTACCTGTAGTTCCTTGACCCCCCCTCATTTTTCAGTATAGTGAGATTGTACTGTAAAAATATGCCCCAAATATGTATTTTCCCATGAATGGAAATATGTTTTCTGATCTTTCACTTAGGGCTCTTTTTTTTTTTTTTTTCTTTTTCTTTTCTTTTCTTTCTTTCTTTTTTTTTTTTTTTTTTGGAGCCCTATTGAAGTGGGTTGAGGATGAGTTTCTGTAGAGCAGATTTTTGTTAGGCACCTCCAGACACCATAAATACAGACCACGTTCAAGGGCAGTTTTGGTTAAAGGCTGCTTGAACCGCATGGGTGGATTATTTCTGAACATAGATCAGGATGAAGAGGTTTTTTTTTTTTTTTTTTTTTTTTTTTTTTGTGATTATCTCACAAGGAAGAGATTTCTTCCCCTCTTACACTCAGAACAAATGGTGAGGTGGCAATTCCTGCTGTCTCCTGTGGACATAAGTTTTTTTCCCAGTTTGTGCTTGTATTGAGAGGACAATGTAGACTTTGGGGGTTCTAGCTTAATATGGATTTTCTCTTAGATTCCCAGCACTGGGAGAATTCCGGGCTCTGTCTCCTGTCAAGTCAGTTTCAAAGCCCAAGTTCATCAGCCAAACCTGTTCCCAAAGTAAATATGACTTAAGTGCTTGCTTAGTCTGTGGATTTCCCTCTTTCACTTCATTTTTGGCTTCCTAGAAATATTTACTTTCTTACTTGATTATCACTCTATATGGAGATGCTCACACACACACGTCCACACACATGTGCAGTTTTATATGTGTGGAAATAGGTAGGTATGTAAGGTAGTGAATAAATTTACTATTCTAAATAAAACTAATTGCATAGGTCAGAGACAGCTGGACTTTCCTTTCTATCATTTTCTTACCTTTCTCTTTCTGACCAGATTTTCTTTTCGGGCTGATGATTTCTTCCAGCTCTGAATTCTTATACTTTCTGTCATCCCATTTATACTCTCTGTGTTTCTCTCTCCCTTTGATCCTTCCATCTGCATATGATGAGTCTGTACGCACTTTCTCTCTATCATTTCTGTGTGCCATTAGATATAATTAACATAAGTGCTAAGAATGTTTCTTTTTCTAGTGTTACATAGGCATGTGTATAATGTGCACGGGGAAGCTGTCTGACAAAGGCAGAGGCCACACACACACACACACACACACACACACACACACACAATCTATTGTTGTCCCTGATGCAGTATTCAACATTACACATTCTTATAATCTTACTATGTGACACAGTTGTTTACGTTCTAAGGATCACCCATAAAAACTATTTGTTCTCCCAGAAAACTCACATGTGTATATAGGCACCACAAATGATATCAGCTGTCTTTACATTCACTGATACAAGGTTAAAGATACTTATATTAGAATGGTCACAGATATTTGAGGGAAAATGTATAGCAAGAGGAGGTAAATACATTTCCTTCTCATTTGTGTTATTTAATTTCATAGCAATGTTAGGACAATTCCATAAAAGATCTGTTTTTATACACTAGTTTTTTGTGGGTTTTTTGTTTTTGTTTTTGTTTTCAGAAATTGTCACTTGCTTTTGTTAGTTCAATAGCGGGAAAATACAGGACACTTTCATCTTAGGGAATAGATAACTTCCTAGAAGCCCTGGTCTTGCTAACTGGGCCAGACTTGCAGCATGCCAGACTTGTTTATGCTGACTTTGAGTGATTTTACCATCGGTGAAACGACAATTGCGGGTACTGTGAGTTGTAATAAGCTTAGACAACATCCTAACTGAGATTGATGCCATTTGGAGCTGCCTCAATGTGGTGGTTGTTCAATTCTTTAAAAAATAATTCTTTGTTTTGGAATCAGTAGATCATTAATGAATGGCATATTTCTGGGGAATAAATAGGAATTTTTCAAACCCTAGGCATGGGAAAAAAATTGGCCAGAGAAAACTGGCCAGAGAAAATGAAATTCTTTCATGCCTTGTTTCTCAGAGGACTTGAGGTTGTGTGGAAAAAGTGCTGGAGTGGACTTCTGAGGGGGAGTGTGGGCTAAGAAAAGGAAACAGTAAAAGCTTGTTACAGAGTAGAATGCTTATATCATTTCCTCTTTACCTGCTGCTCTGGAAAGTCTTTAGTCAGTAGGCTGGTAAATATTTATTACAAGTATGTAGAGAGTAGTGCCTAAAAACATCTGAAGACATTTTAGCCTGTTGTAATTGAGTCTGCTTAAACCCACCAACCACTAAAAGATAGTTTTGCTTGGAGAATTTTTTTTTTTAATTCCTTGGGAACAATTATAAAAGAAAAGACTGTTGCTTAGTGAGCTACTTGAAATGTATGCATAAAATTAAATTAAAAATAACCTTATATTTTGAATTGTTTCTATAAATATATATTAGATCTTTGTAGGTAATTTTTAAAAATCAGAAATATATTAAAATGACTGTTTGTAATACTGCTTACCATACTTTGCTTTATATTTTCCCAAGCTGTATTTGGAAAAAATAAAACCATGCTTCAAATATGATTTCATAACTTAATTTTAAAACATAATCTCTTATTTTTCCTATCAGAAGCTATTCCATAAGAATATGATTTTAATGACTGCATTACATCATTTTTTGTTTTGGTCCCTCCTTGCTGTTAACTATTTTCACCTTTCTGTGTGATAAACAAATACACAAGTACCTTTTTCACCCCACTCTCCTAAATGAATTGGCTTCACCCAAGAAATGCCACATCTAAGACGTGTTTTCAGAGGAGAAGCCTATTAAATTGAATTTCTAAATATAAATGAAGAAAAATTTATCCTGCCAATTCTAAATTTCAGGATTTAGTTTTCACAGTTACTGAGTTTTTACATTGTTCAGATGCTATTTTAGCTTCTTGTTTATTTATGAATTTTTACAATTCATTTGTGGCATTCTACTGATTCTCTTTTTGAAAGGTAGCTCATTTTCATGACAGTGAAAATTGTCCTCCTGCAGAGTTTCTTATCAAGTCTCCTGGTTCTCTCAATAGGAATGTCCTCTAGTACATTTAAAATATAACTCAAGAACAATGAACTAGAAGACCAGTGATCCTGGCTCTGCTCTCCCGGGGTGGGGATGCAGGGTGGTGAGCTCAGGAGGGCTGGGATAGCACCCAGCAAGTGCCAGTCAGGACCAAATACATGAAGAAACCACGAGTCTGTTCTAGGAATGGCCATGTGAGACTCTAAGTGCAGAAGATTTAGAACCTGAGTATCTAAGGAGAAAAGAGACTGGCAGCTTGGGTATAACTAAAGTCTGGTATTTGAGCACCGTATGGGGCATGAGGCGGATGTCATTGAAAGCTTTCAGATTTTGGATACAAGAATTTGGATATACTGTACTACTGATAACCAGGGTTTGAAGATGACCCATTTTCTGGGGACGAGTTACACAGAGCAAGAAAAGGCAGAAAGTCCAGAATGGTGTCCATTTGGGAAGCTACTTACTGATGTACCATATATCCTCCCTGACATGGATCAAGTCTGCATGTAATTCAACTTCAGTCAGCAAGAAGGAGGTTTTCCAGCGATTAAACAGATGTGCCTGTGTTAGTGCTACAAAGTGTCTGGTGTGACTGATGCTTGATACTTTCCATCTCAATATGAATGTCCTACTGAGAAATAGATTTAACTTCAGGATACTCTGTCAGTATTTCGGATCAGCACGGTAACTACAGTGTGGCATCTCAGAATGATGAGGAATAAAACTTAGCGAGAAAAATGGCAGCAATTACACTTATCCGTCCTCTAAAAATGGGACCTCAGCTATATAATGGGTTTTATTTGCTGCTGGTAACCAGTCTTTCCTTCCTTCTACTAATGTCTGTTATATGGGAATATTTTTATTTCTCATCCTAAGAGGACCATGCCTAAATCACTTATTTCCCTCCTAGAGTTTAAAAACAAAGAATTTTTGCACATAACCGAGTGGTCAACCAATGTATATTATTGAATACATGACTAAAAAACTTACAAAAGATAGCACTAAGACATGGAACACATAATTTCATGAAATACAGAAAATGTCCAGTGAAATTATGCTTTCACTTTTATGGAAATCTAGGAAAAGGCAATATATTGAATATAATAAGTTAATATTTCCTAAAATGATACTGAACCTATAATTAGGTTAATTTTCAGAGAAATCAAAGAGGCTTGTTGCTTTTTATACAGAGGACTAATTATACAAGAATAAGATGTATGAGAAAAGAATTGAAACCTGCTGAAAATGCTGAGGAGCTGGTGGGATGTATGTTCAACTAGAAGAAAGAATTTAAAAATTGAACTCACGTGATGACTAATCATAAGAAATATTAATAAAGAGCATAAAATATGAAGTAGTAAATGAGAAATTTTTTGTTTGCTTGATATTCCATCAAGTCCTTTGGTCTTGGTAATACATACCTTAGATTTATATTAGACTGTAATTATCTGTGATTAAAAGTGATATTAAATAAAAATTTAATCATGTTCACATAAAAAAGGAATGTAATTATCTATGATTTAATTCAGAGAACAGTGTGAGTCTTACTTTCTATTATTGTCTATTTAAAGTAGTTGTTAACACGGGGTGCCTGGGTAGCCCCGTCAGTGAAGCATCTCACTTTTGATTTTGGCTCAGGTCATGATTTTAGGGTCCTGGGATTGAGCCCCGCACTGGGCTCCATGCTCCTGCAGGAGGTTTTCTCTCTCTCTCCTCCTGCCCCTCCCTCAGTTTGCACTCTCTTTCTCTAAAATAAATGAATAATCTTAAAAGAAATTAAAAAGTTGTTAACAGATCAAGCTGACCATTAATTACAGTCGAATTTCTTGTACCTGGCATTGAAGGACTTAGATTAGAAGTAGATAATGTTATTTCTCTATTGAAATTCTGAATTTATGTCACAGATCCAGAGATCCTTTCTCTTCTGAACGCCTCTGTGGCCATCATTGCCTATTCCGTTCATTCAGCATTTAATATCTATTAACATCAAGACTGGTACCATATGCATGTCCCTTTACAACCCTTAACACTCAGTATCCAGTTATGTATGTGTGGATTATAAATGGTGCTCAGAAAAAAAATGTATATTGTTAATGAATAATTATTCTACACATATACTTATTTCTGCTGCGTGTTAACATATTCTCTCCATTTATATTCCTCATTTTACTGGTCTACTTTTTTTTTTTTTTTTTTACTGGTCTACATTTAAATTATCTTGTCTATCCATCAAGCCTTATCGTGTAGCCACCATTTACTGAGGGCTCAATATGTTCTAGGCATCGAGCAAAGCTCTTTATGCCTAGTTTATATAATGAATCTGGGAAACATCCCGGATTTTTCATTTTACCTCATCGCCTAAACCTGCAGCCATCCAGCAGCAGCTCAAGGCTTCTCTTCCTCTAAAATCTATCCCCAGTCCATCAACCGCTCTCTGCTTCAGCCTCCGTCCTGCAACTTATGCCGTCATTATCCCTTGCTTAGATGGTTGTAATAGAACCCAATTGTCCTGTGTCCACTCTTGATGCTCTTTATTTTTTTTATTTATTTTATTTTTTTATTAATTTATTTATTTTAATAAACATATAATGTATTTTTATCCCAAGGGGTACAGGTCTGTGAATTCTTGACGCTCTTTAAATTGAAGCCACCCATGGCTGCTCGGGAGTTTTTAAAATTATAAATGAGATAATATCACTCCTAAATCTCAACCCACCAATGGCTTCTTCCCATCACATTCAGACTAAAATCCAAACTCCCTACCTTGGACTGTAAGTAAGATCTGGCCCCTGACTACCCATTCACCTTCACCCTTGCTACATCCCTTTTCAAGACTATATCCCCGCCCCACCCTTTTTTGGTCTCCCATGTAAACACATTCTTTCCAGAGAGCCTGGAATGTTCTTCCCCGGAGAAGTATGGCTGGCTCTTTTGTTGTGGTTGAGGTTTCAGCTTCAGTACCAGTTCTTTAGGAGCCTTCCGTCCTGGTTTTTATCATGACCCTCAGTTTACTGTCATCACCATTCACTCTCCTTTGTATTTATTGCTTCATTTCTTGATTGATTCTCTCTCCCTACTGGAAACTCTAAGGGCTTTGGAGTGTTTTGTTTACAGTCAAATGCCTGGAACCAAGAATAATGTCTGGCATTCAAAAAGTGTTTATAAGCATTTAGTACATTTTATTAAATAAGAAAATATAATCTCACACAACTCTGAGATCCTTATAAGTTTAATGCTATTACTGTCATTTAAGTTTTTAAAAAAACCAAAGATTTAAGAGGTAAGTATCTCGCCCCCAGCCATCCAGTAGGTTCAGTGGCAGAGGCAGAGTTTGAACTCGGCTCTGTCAGACATTAGAACTTTACTTGTGTTCTTCAGTCTCTGTGCCATGTTACACCCTTGTGCCAAGTTATTTTATTATGTTACAATATCAAAGGATTTATCTACAAAATAATCTTTGGCATAGGGATATAGTCCTTATACAACAAATCATGCATAAATTAACTAGATACCTATCAAGTAAACCTATCTATTTACTTGAATTACCAAACTAAAAATAGCAGACTGGCCTTACAATGATGCAGTAATATTTTCATGATAAAGACAGGAACTCGCGGACTGGGAATTCATGGTTATAGGACTATGAATATGTGTGTATCAATGGGATCCTTCATTGGGTTTCCCTGGAAGTAGACATTGAGATGGGGGATTTGAGACAAGGAGTTTAATTAGCAGATGATTCCAGGGTACACTTACAAGGAAGTGATAAGATGAGAAAGGATGGGAGAGGAGCCAATGAATAATACTTTCTCAAGCACGCTACAGCTGTGGGCATCTGGAGTTTCATTCCACTGTGGCACTCCGGGAATCAGTGTGGAACATGAACGTAAGAGTTAGCCCTGCCAAGGAGCAAGGGAACTGGGGTATTTATATTTGCACACAACTTCTTGTTAATCTTTGGTTGAGGACTTCTCTGGGGAACATCCTTCCCAGTATATCCTAACTGCCTTCCGTGGGCAGAATGAGTTCTGGCAGTAAAAACAAGCACCGAGCACTAAAATACAGATGCAGATGGAAGTGGGACAGGGATTTATTGAAATAGTGAGGACATGAACCTATAGGCAAGGTATTAACAGGGTCTTCTGAACTACCCATATGCATATAGCGATTTCTGTGCATCCATGCGTATATGTGTCTGTATGAATTGGGACCAACAGAAGAAGAGTACCTGAATGAAAACTAAAATATAGGAGAGACTTAGATGTAATTGCAAAGACAAAATGTACAGATAATACTTTTATAAATTGGTTTCTCTCTGAATGAATATGCTGATGCAAACCATGTAACAGTCTGTATTTTAGGAATTGTTGGTATATTTCAGAAAGTTACATATTTATATAATATAGAGCAGTCCTCTTTAGAATAAGATATCGGCAGGTGACCTAACAAACTTGTCAGTACTTCTCTCTGTAGTTATCCACCCCCAAGCCCACTGGTATAAATACATAGTTTTTTGATGACTCAGACCTACCTGTGACCAGCAGAATAATGGCTTCCAAAGATGCCCACATGCTCATCCCTGGAATTTTGCTTTCCATGGCAGAGGGGACTTTGCAGATTTGGTGAAATTAAGGAACCGGAGATGGGAAGATTATTACCCTGGGTTATCTCAGTGGGTCCAATGTAATCATAAGAGTCCTCGTAAGTGAAAGAAGGAGCAGGAGAGTCAGGTTCAGAGTGATGTGGTATGAAAGACTCTACTGACCACTGCTGTCTTTGAAGGCGGAATGGGGACATGAGTCAAGGGATGTGGGCAGCTTCTTGAAGCTGGAAAATGCAACACAATGAATTCCCTTTTAGAGCCTCTTAAAAATAACCACAGCCCTTGATTGTAGCTCAGTGAGAGCCACTTTGGACTTCCTGTCTCCAAAACTGTAAAATAATGCAGTTGCATTGAGTCACGTGATTTACTCCAGCAGCTGCGGGAAACTAATAGGCTACCCAATCAAACAAAATGTAGGGTCACCTAGAATAAGGAAAAATGTTGACCAAATGTGTTTTGTAAATCATAGCAATTTTCATACAGGTAGATAGATAGAAGAATATGGTCAGCAATGCTGGGCTTTCAGTAAAGAAATTCAGGTATTAGTTGAAATAGGAGCAAGGTGGGTTTTCCATACATTTTAGTGTGTATTTCAGTAAAAGTATGAAAAGTACAAAATCTACTTAATAACTTTTTTCTGTTGTATTAAAAACTGTGATCTCCCTCTCCTTCTGCCACTGCCCCCACTCATAGTATCTCTCAAATAAATAACTACATCTTTTAAAAAAAAAAGTTTAAAAAAATAAGTAAAAAGTATTTTATTTTATTCTTTTTTTCAGCTGTAAGAGTAAAAAGTACTTTCAGTCAGCGATTGCTTTGGGGTGGTAGGTTGGTGTTTTATGCAGTGAGCGTGTCTCCCCTTTTGGGGTCTCCTCTCCTGTCAACTCTGGCTTCCGTCGCCTAAATCTTGCTTCTAGGATTCAGAATACCACACTCACTTCACCCCTCGCTGTAGAGGTGAGAGTAGCTTCCTGCTCTCGCCAACACTTGAGTTAAACATTCCCTGATTGTCTTCATGACTGTTCCATAGTTTTTGTCATCAAGGGCCACAGATTTAATCCCTTCCATGGAAACCATCTAGAGTAGATTCTGTTTTCATGACAGGACCCTGACTCACACGGTGACTTTTTGCATCTAAAGGCTGGCTCAATCGGTAGAGTATGTGACTCTTGATCTCGGGTTAATGAGTTCAAGCCCCATGTTGGGTGTGGAGCCTACTTAAAAAAATAAATAAATGAATGAACAAAATTAAAGGCAAAAAAGAAAAAAAGAATACTGTGCTTTGAACACTGGAAAGAATTTGGAATTTGAAAAAAGAGAACTGGCTTGGAATTCTGCCTCATTATTGTCTATTTCAGTTAACATTTCATTTCTCTTAGCTTTAAGTTTGTCCTCTGGAATGTAGGGACAGTATTAACATTCTTGCTTCTTTCAGGAGTTTATTGAAAGTTCAGTGCAGATAATCCATGTAAAAGTACTTTCTAGACTTCGAGATGGTATAGGCAGTCTCACCTGGCTTTGTTAGGAAATGCTAGTGCAAAAGACTTAATCTCACAAATCAAGAACTCAAAAAATACAAATTAAGCCACATATTTCTGGTCCAATGAGAGATTCTTTAGTGTTTCTGAATCAAATGAAGAAGTACTGTAATAGATTTACAATCAACAAGTCCTAAGTCTGTATTACGATTGGATGTTTACTGAGAGTGACGACGTCATTGTTATTTTTCTGTCCTACCTTTTAAGTTGCCTTTTTCTGTCCCTCAATTGGAAGTGTTTTTAAACAGCTCGCTTACATGGGAATAAAACATTTAGGCGGGCTATTAGGCACTGAACTCTGCCTCATCTGCTTCAGCATGGCTTATAAAAACTGTGTTCTTGTTTGAGCTTTTCTGAAACATTGGCAAAAGAGCATTCTGAGTCTTCCTTTGCCTCTGTCTTAATATTAGCAAAGATTCCTTGGGGGCACAGAAAAGGACGAACCAGCTCTGATGAAAGGGTCATCCTCGCTGCAGCCAGACCAGTCTCCTGCCAAGCAGGACTCCAGGCTGCCCTGGGCTTGTGGGGGGAGGAACCCACACAGCTAATGAATTCCATAAGGTGGGGTTGCGGGCTTCTCTCTTCTTAAGCCCTAGAGGTGAGGCACTGGTGTGCGGATTTTTTTATCCTGTGGCCCATACATCATTCTTTGACACGCCCTGCCTTTCTGTGCCCCTACCAAAAATAAGCTCAGAGCAAAACAATAATAAACAATTTGCTGTTTGATTACAGACAGCACAGCCATCAAACAACCCTTAAGAATGTCACAGCTGCAACCTGTCAGTGTTTCCGCAGGATCCGCCCGGAGATGGAAAAGAGAGGCAGACCCCCCTCCCGCCCCCCCCGGGGACATCGGAGTGTCTCTTATGGATTTCAGGTCTTTGCTGTCACTGCCAGCTTCTTTTGGACCTGATTCCCTGCACTTAGTTCCCGCCCTCCATCAGTAAATCGTAACGTGCCCCATTCGTTGAACAAGCTATATGCTGTCAGCTATTGTTCTGGTCTTTAAATTCACATCAGACCACTGGCATTCGTGTTTTTACTTTTCGGCTTGGAGGCCAAAGCTCTCTGGCCACACGGCCTCACTTCTTACTGGCCACGTTCCAGCTCTCCTGTGGGAAAGTCGTGCTTCTGAGTTTTGTGCGAGAAGCACTGTTCCTGGTGAAATCGTGTGTGCACAGTACATGTTACCTGGAAAACGTTCATGAGAGGATGTGCTTGTCTCTGTGAAACTGAACTGAACTGCCAAAAGAAGAAATTTCCATTTTAGTAGGGAGTAGAAGGAATGATTCTTTTTGCATTTCATGCCTTTGTATCTAAATGCCTCTGTGCTGTCCTAAAGTGTCAGAGTGAAGGGGAAGGTGATTTTGGTGGTGGTGATGGTGGTGGCTGGTGTCATTAGTGTCTCACAGCCGGAAGATCTCCTCTCTTCTGCACTCAGGTTATGGAAAGTCAGGAGGTCATCCCAGGGGCCGGTATGAGTGATATAGAAACCACACCAGCACCAGAAGAGGACTTACTCTTCGCGCCTCGTTTCTCCATATAAATTGTGCCCTGTATTTTCCTGGCAACTTACAGCAAAGATCCAGTTCAATAGTTTTAACACAATTTAATGAAAATTTTCAAAAAATAACATTTTTATATTTAATAATCATTTTTGTATCAAACGTTATAGAGGGTAATAGGGCTTATCTTGTTGGTCTGTTTTATAGATAAGGAAACTAAAACAGAAAGAATTAACATGAAATGTGCAGGTATTCATCTAATTGCTCTCTCTTTCTTTCAGTCTATACTTATGCCATTTATCTCATACCTACATGTCCAGTCACTGTACTCATTGTTTTTTACATTTAATTCACAAAACAACCAAATATGTGGAAAACACTGTTCTTATTTTATAACTGAAGAAATGGAGACTTAATGAAGTTAGTAACAGCCAAGTATAGATTTTATAGCACTAACCTCATAAATCTCAGATTTGGGTTTGGATATGTGTTTGTTCCAGAACCATGCTCTAAATTCTATGTTGATTTGCCTTGTGTGTTTTTTTATACTAAAGTAATAATTCATCACCTCAACAATTATCTATGAGCTGTTACTAAGACACACAAAAAATTTCTCTTAGTTTAAAATGAATTTTACCTATGGAATCATATCATAAGGTAACCCATCATATCATAAAGGGATCCAGGGGCGCCTGGGTGGCTCAGTGGGTTAAAGCCTCTGCCTTCTGCTAGGCTAGCCCATGAGCATTGGGCTCTCTACTCAGTGGGGAGCCTGCTTCTCCCTCTCACTCTGCCTGCCTCTGCCTACTTGTGATCTCTGTCTGTCAAATAAATAAAATCTTTTAAAAAAGGGGGGGATCCAATTCAAAATCAATCTGGTGCATTCCTAGTATAATCTAAAATTCCAGGATTTTTGGTTCACATATTAAATGCCTCAATACATATTTAAAAAGCTTTTGGCAATCCCAAAGGAATTGTTTTTAATATTTTTATAAAAATGAAGTTAAACTCATGGCAGATCAAAGCCAAGTAAATAATGCTTAGTCTAAGCCAGCTTCTCCCTTCCTCCTGGCCCTCATGTCATCTTCCTGTATCATAAGCTGTTTCATAAAGCTTTATTGTAAGCTTTGCATGGTGTGCTTGTCCAATTTCTGCTTCTGTCCCAGACTTTGCAATCACATTCATTATAGTTCTGAATGAATACTGACTGTGATATTTCTTTTAAAAATAGTGGAGCTGTTTTTATGTACTTTATCTCTGCCTTTATTTTTACTATTCAGAAAAAAGACTGGCATCATCATTTGTGTATACATAATTCAAATCAGTATATTTTAATACAGCACCCTAAAAGAAGAACATAATCAATTAGTTCGTAACTTCAATTTGTTTCCATCTTGATTGGTTTTTAAGTGCATCTCATTTGCCTTTGCTTCCATTTTCAAAGCTTATAGAACCATGCTGTTAGGTTTTATACACAAAGTCACAGGATACAATCCCGTGACATATTTTCGTGATGTCAGATCTTTGGATTATGGAATGGGACCAGAAGGGTACAGCTCATTGAGTATGCACGGTCACACGCCATGCTGTACAGAGGAAGCTTTTTGTCTCCCTGTCTGCATATTCCTAAAGTGCATGTCTCAGTGGTTCCAAAGCACTCGAGCAATAAGTAAATTTCTGCATCTGGTTAATAAATTAACCAAACGAGAGTTTATCAACATCTGGCATCTGCCTTACTTTAGTGGTTTTCTATGAATAACTGATGCCTGGTGACCTTTGATCATTTTTGCGGTTGCTTGGAATTTCAACAGTGGCTTAATGTTGTGTGTGTGCTATTGTGAATGTTCCTATCGTAACCAACTTCCTCTTGGTTGCTTTACACTTCCTAGACATCACAGGATCGACCAACCAATGTCTCTGCAGCCTTCAGTGTTATCCCATGTACCTTAACTTGAAGAACCTTCCAAAACACAAGCATCAAGAGAAAAAAACAACAAATATAATATTTAGGAATTATATTTTATGAGGGAGGGAGAGATGTTCAAAAGTGGGTTTTTAGCAAGTAAAAGACACTGACTCCTACCAACCGCTGATTTAAAAGGGATTTCTTTTTCCTTAAAAAAAAAAAAAAAAGATACAGTTTTAGTGCAGAGAATCAAGACTGCATAGCCAAGACTCTGGAAGTTTCCTGACCGGTCCTGGATCTCAGCAATAAAATTTCACACCTTTCTCTTAGACATATTTACATTCATGTGTCCGGCTCCAAAGGCCATCTCCCTCTGTATTTGTTGACTTTGGAACAGAAGAGTGAACACTGTTGGCCTAGCACAGGTTACTGTTCTCTAGGCACAGAGCAGAAGAGTAGCACAGACTTGAGTTGGGGGAGGGACACTAGTTCTGTGATCTAGAGACATGCTACTTGTCTGTTCATATAAATGGTGGGGGGGGGGTGCAGGGAAGCTAGTGACTGCTGAATCGAAAATACCCTCTAGTCTCACCTTCTGGTGTCAGTAAGTTCTCCAGCGCACTCTGGCCAAGAACCAGCCCTCACAAGTTCCTTTGCTTCTGTTGGGTGTTGACCTCACTACTTTACATTATGGGAAAGCTCTAGATCTTAGAAAATTATTTCTTAAGATGAACCATAAATTTGCCTTGGCACACTGGTTCTAGCTCTGTTCCCTGGGTAAAGGAAATGTCTTCCAAATCTGAACACGATATGTATGTGGAAAAAGATCTATTTTCCTTTGAATTTATATTTTCTCACCCCGTTCGTCTCTAGTGCTCCTAACAGTCCCTTCCTTGGCCTGGCTTTCAGAGTGCTAACTGTCCCTGCTGTCCCCATCTGGATCATCGTCCTGCATCTTGGAACGAGGGGCACGCAGGTGGAAACAGTGATCCAGCTGCGATCTGTGACCAAGCAGGCTTCCGTGCCACTTGAGTGCGATGTCACAGTTCTGGTGTTGGATGAACTTAGGAATACCTGAAACACCCAGACTTTCCCACATGAGCTGTTAGGCCAGGCTGTTTGCGGTCTTATTTGAGACGTGGTCTAGCAGCATAGCTCCTGGGACCAGATCTGGCTTCCGTGGACAGGCGGTGGTGGAGTCAGCCCACCCCACGGTTCCTGGCTGGGTCAGACTAGCCACACTGCAGGGCCGGCTGTGGGAAGAGTAGGCCAGAGATCTGACCCACACGCAGTGAGGCCCAGTGATAAAGAACAAATCAGTCGGTATCTATAGGAGACAGGCCCAGAAACTTACATTTTTAACACAAAGAAATATATATGTTTGTAGATTTGCACATTCATTAGCAAAAGCTTTGGAATCACTGGTAGACTGAGGGTGTGGGCAGTGGGCGTTTGAGCTACGGGACCCAAGCAACCAGCTGACTGCGGGGAATCGATAAGCTGCCCAGAGCACTCAAGGAAAAGGCGGCATTCGGAAATCTGCAAGGAGAAGTGGCTGGTGTCTGACGCGGGGCTGTCTGTCTTTAAAACCTTGGTCCTTGTTACGGACGCTTACCAGGTCAGTTTTGTCTTTCACCAGCTGGACTGGAGAA
The DNA here is from genome assembly GCF_963455335.1 of Martes martes. Lineage (NCBI taxonomy): Eukaryota > Metazoa > Chordata > Mammalia > Carnivora > Mustelidae > Martes > Martes martes. The sequence continues at coordinate 8,111,355 of NC_137889.1, read as the reverse complement.
AAGCTGGTTGTCAGTGGAAGGATTGAAACAGAAGGGGTAAGACACACCCAGTTCCCAATGTGCGCTGCTACTGGGGAGTATAAAATTATACAATTTACAGATTTATGGAATGACATAGAAATACTGAACTACAGTGCAAATAGCACAGGCTGTGACATCATGGATTTGAGTCTTGTCTCCCTGCTTCCTGGCTGTATACCCTGGGCAAGTTATTTAACTTCTCTAAACTTCAGTTTCCAGCTATAAAATAAGGTTAATATTCTCTACCTTGTAGAAAAGTACTGTTACAGGAGAAGCAGTAATATATCTTTTAAACAACTAGCACAGGTTCTAGTCATTAACAATAAGAATTTTAATAATTATTGCTATTATAATAATCTTACACAAGTTGATTACCCTCCTTCCCATCAACACCTCTGTATCGTTACATGAGGGTCGCCAAAATATTGGGGCAGACATGCTGAAATCATTCCTGCTGAACATCACACTTCATCCTAAGGCCCTAAAGAAAGAGGTAACATCTCCCTGAGCTCTGTCCCTGTGGGCCCATCACATACGGACCCTACGCTGTGAAGGGAAAGGAAGGTTACCTTTTCATTTAGAAAAGGACCCTGATAATTCAGAAGGAAATGTTTGCCACGGCCCTTCTGGCATTCTGAGAAAATAAGGTATTTCTTTCTGCTTCCTTTGTGTGTAGGCTGCCCTGAATTGTCTAGATGTTCTGAGCATCTTTATTCTAGTTCAGAACCTCACTCATCACAGATTCCATTCACACAAATCGTATTTATAAAATAAAGGCTGGTATCATACACCTTAGCTCACTGAAATAGTTATGTAACCAACGACTTGATGGCAAGACAGAGTGCATGAATTCACAGGATGAGGAGCCAGGATTAATCGCTGACATACATTTTCAACATTAAGTGATTTTTCTTTCTTAGGATGGGGATTCCTACTACATTCAAGTTTCATTAATGCTGTAAGCAGGAAAAGTTCTGAGTCACATAATAGCTTTGAGAAAAGATAGCTCAAGTTAAAATGGAAGAAGAAAGGTTTCTTGAAACTGTGGCAAATTTTTCCTTTTAGGATGGCGACAGCATTTTTGGAAATGAAAATTTTGTTAAGTTTATGTGGCCTTAAGCCAGGGGTGGAGATATGGAGTTGTTGGTCAGAAACAGTACTTGTTGTATGCTTACACTGTTGCTATGTTATGTTTAGAAAGTTGCTATTACTTAGCTTGATGAGTAAATGTTTTAAATTCACTGAGTAATATATACTATTAAATGCCTACATGCATTTGTCATTCATATGAATAAAATAGTAGAAAGAGAATAAAGGGGCACCTGGGTGGCTCAGTGAGTTAAGCATCTACCTTCAGCTCAGGTCTTGATCCCAGGGTCCTGGAATCAAGTCCCACACTGGGCACCCGGCTCAGCGGGGAGCCTCCTTCTCCCTTTGTGCTCTCCCTCTCTCTCAAATAAATAAAATCTTTTGTAAAAAAAGAAAAAAGAGAAATATAAAATAATATTCCATTGCTATTGGGAAGCCCTTACTAAGTATCCTCAACCCTGGAGAACTTTATTTTTTATATATATAATTGATAACTATATATTATTTGTATGTTATTATAATATATTTTGCCTTATATATTATATACTTATACATATGTGAGGACTACATAATTATGCATGTTACATCCTATTTCTAGTCTCTTTCAGAGAAGGCTTTTAATCATTTACCCTCATTTTATGATTCTGTTGTGTGATTTTTTTATTGGAAGTAATTTTCATTTATTTATTTTTTAAAAATACTTTATTTATTTATTTGACAGAGACACGGCAAAAGAGAGAACACAAGCGGGGGGTGGTGGGAGAGGGAGAAGCAGGCTTCCCGCCAAGCAGGGAGCCCAATGTGGGGCTCCATCCCAGGACCCTGGGATCATGAGCTGAGCTGAAGGCAGAGGCTTAATGACTGAGCCACCCGGCTGCACTTCATTTGTTTAAATAAGCAGAGCATATCAAATCGCTACATACAAAATTTATTAGATTTTCTTGTCCCAAATATTTTCAACATTTGTATTCTATATGAATATAAATGAAAATAAATAAATGAATAATAAAGAAATAAGATAAATGAAAATAAATACTTTGAAAACAAGCTCTGTTTGCTCTGTCTAGAGGACTTGGAGTTCACAGGACCTTTCCAGGGACAGGAAGGGAGAGACTGTATGACCAGAGTGGGAGGCAGTGCTCAACAAGGGGGTTTGCCCCATGGCCCATGTCTACCGTTTGACTTCCTTCTTGAGTTCCCTCTTAATCTCCTCATTCCCCTGGGTTGCTGGCCCTTCCATGAATATATCTGGCCTTCAGGGTCTGATTCTTCCTCTTCCCTCGATCCAACACCCAAATGGGCTCCCTTGTGTGGTTAGCTGACTGTGGATGCTTTGACAGGAGCATCACTGCTGTCTCAAGTTAGGAGACATTTTCTACCTGCCATCCTAGCACTTGGCCCATTTCTTGCCAAATAAATATTTTGGGGGGGGGGATAAATTTAATTGCTGACCTTTCACAACATTATGGGCAAGAGTAAACCACCAATCACAGAAGAATTTGAACAGAATTCATTAAGAATAGAGTTGCTTTCAGAATTTTACAGCTTAAAAATTAGTGCCAAAAAAAATGCATGAAGATGAACACGTTCAGTATTTTAATCTTCAGGACAACCAAAAGATAGTTATTATGAAATACAGTTAAATATAATAAAATTGAGACTCAGAATTATTACAAATAATTATTTGAAGGTAAGTGAAAATGTTAATAGAAGAACTAGGTAGGACTGGAACCAAGGTCTATCTGGTCCCAAACTCATGATCTTCCCTTAAACCGTGAGCTTGAACTATATGAAGAAAGAGAACAACAACAACACTTAACTAAATAAGAGAATTAATTTAATACTATATCATTTATGGTTTTTCTTCTTAAATGTGGTAACTGCCAAGAAAAAGCGTAATCACTCTCATGCCCCTTTCCTTTCCCTACTGTAGATCTTGGGTATAGTCCAGAATATTTTTTTTAATGAACAGTACAATCAATAACAGCTGTATGGAACAGTTCAATTTAAAATACCCATTAATGGGTATTTCAACTGAAGGTTACACTGTGTCTTTTTTATCATTGACAGCAGAGTGTTTTAGGACGTATGGGACACTATGTACTCTCTTAGCTTAAAATTAGGGACTAGAGGTCCAAGACATCACATACACAGCATAATTCAGTAGCAATCTGGCAGTTTCCCAACTGCTGTGATCCTAAAGATAACGAACTGTACCAGATAAATCAGGCCCCAAAGTAGATGCCGGCCTGGATTTCTCACATTTTAAAGAGCCTGCAGGACGTCGCAGTGTGATCTCCATCAATGCTGACTGTCCAGCTGGCACAGCCCTGAGTACACATATGACTTACATACAACAAGTCATTATTCCAACAATTAAACGAGCTGGAATGAACATATTCTCTTTTCTGTGTGTGTTTCTTCTATTAAGAATGCTTTCATGCTACAAAGTTAGGATTTAAGTGAAACCACCACAAAACTTCCTGTGTTCTTTAACTTCCCAATTTACTGTAAAATGATGATTTTCCATAAAGACAAACCATCAGAATGGAGCTTTTGCTTTAAAACTGAGCTCCACGTGGCGCACACACAAAGAGATCCAATCCCTAAGAGATACTGGACAGTGACACCAGCAAATTAAGAATGTAAAATGAAATAGTTATTCCTTAGGTTTCTTTGTTGTTTTATCTCTCAGATTCAGGGAGTTCTCATTGGCCTCATTAATTAATGGATTACCAACTTTATGCAACAGACATTTGTTGAGTACTTGCTGTCTGTTTCAATCAGTAAGTTATTACCTGAGGTCATACTCTATGTAAAGAACTGTTTGAGGTGCAATGGAAAAAAAATTACCTGAGCTTGGGACAGAGGAGAACTTTGCTTAAGACATTTTTGGAATATTGACTTTTGAAAATGTCTCCATTATCTGTAGCATTTTTTTTTCCTTCAGAATAATCTAAATAATTCCAAATATAATAACAGCCCAAATTGTCTGAGGCCAAGTTCTATAAATAATGTGAATTATTCCAATTGTTAGGGAAGTCTGGTTGTGATCAGAGTATCTGTATAACTGTAAAAAGATGAGGGGTGTATGTGTGTGTGTGTGTGTTCTGAAAACCGTTCCAAATCTGAAACCTATGGTTTTGGCACATTCCTAACCCTTTCTAACAGTCTCTGAATGCAAAACCCCCAAGCAGCTAACAAGCAGAGAAACACAGATCCCAGCTGAAGATTCACTTAAATTTTCCTGTACTTGATTCATTAGCCTTGAGGTTGATTTCTTTGAGGGCCAGCACTACCATCATCAAACTGTGAAAATATGGTTAATACCAACAATCAGTATGGAAACTACCAAGTCACCAAGTCATTTAAATGTGGTATTTACCAAAAGTCTCGTGTCTGGTTTGTTTTTATAAGGCAGTCCACAAAGTGACGTTAACCTCCTGATGTCTGATTGCACCGGCGCACTAACGCAGTCCGGCCCAGACCCAGACTTCACGCACAGTCTCCCCTGGGTTACCTGTCCCTCCAAAGTTACTGAAATTCTACAACGTTACCTCACTTTGGCCTGGCATCTAGATTTAAAAGCTTCAAGCCATAACTTGTTTTATTTCCTAAAAAATGTCAAGCCCGTTCTCTCTGAATTTCCACCTGTAGTTTCTTTCCACCTTTTGCCCAGATCCAGCATCTTATTTTGTCAAGTTGAGAGTAGATTTTTCTTCACTTTATTATCATCCCCCAAATCAATACATTTTTATTCATCAACTAAAGATATGAGGAAAAGTATCTCTCAGAATTTCTAAAACATATTCTGCTCATTTTGTGCTTTCTGCCTCTGCAGCTTATAGATCTGAAATCATTTATTATGGGAATCATGGATTGCCTTTAAGTAGCCACTAAGGAATAAAATATGATAAATTATGAAGAGCTGATGTAATTTTTCCAAGGAGAATTTAATGGGAATAAAGCAAAGTTATGCTATAAAAGTTTTATAACTGGACTATCTTTATGATTATTCTGTTTAGAACACTATATTGTTATTTGGGGCATTTTTTATAAAGTAAAGGAAAGTATTTCTCCTTTTCAAAGAATTTTTAGCTATGAGCATTACATGAACTATATGAACACTGAAAGACAAAATTTTTTAGAAGCATTGAATAAATTCTGCATTAATCTTTTTCTAGGATATTTTCAAACAAGCATAATGATTCCTTCCTCCTTTAATTAATGAGTTTTTATGGTAGTTTACATTTCTTTTTCAGTGTTGGTTTACATTTTATTTTAGGGTGTTTATTAGTTAATACAACAAAGTGGGTAGTTTCTTAATTAATATTACCACTCAGGTTTACAAATAGTGCATGTTTTATATGACCATTTAAAGTTTATACACTGATACATTAGATATTTTAAGAATGGCTTTTAAAAAAACAATTATCATTTGTTGAACTAGAAAGATCACATTTTTAAATGCATCCTTAAAAATAAAATTAGGGGCGCCTGGGTGGCTCAGTGGGTTAAAGCCTCTGCCTTTGGCTCAGGTCATGATCCCAGGGTCCTGGGATCGAGCCCCACATCGGGCTCTCTGCTCCGCAGGGAGCCTGCTTCCTCCTCTCTCTCTCTGCCTGCCTCTCTGCCTACTTGTAATCTCTGTCAAATAAATAAATAAAATCTTTAAACAAAATAAAATTAAATTATGTTCATTGTGTAGCTCATTGATAAATATTTACTCTTTAGTTTTCTTCTATCTATATGTGTTTAGCTAAGAATTTTTAATTTGGTGAACAGCACCCTGTATAGAAATATGAAAAATGTTGAAACAATTAGGAGATACTTAACAAGTTCATAAAAGAAGAAATATTTCAAAAATCACTACAAGAGATGTTCTCATTGAAATGAATGTATAGATCCAAGATGGAGTCTTTCATTCCTTACATGTTATTAAATTTAACTTTAACATGCACACTTTCTTGGAGCCTCAGAGAAAATAGTTTCACACTATGTGGTGTTCATTATGTATACCAAGAATTAAACTGAATTCTGTACACATATCATCTCTTACTTTTTTATTTGAGTATGGGTAACACAATGTTATGTTAGTTTCAGATGTACCGGCATAGTGATCGGACAAGTTTATATATTATGCTGTGTTCACTGCAAGTGTAACCACCTTCTGTCCTAATACATTGTTTTTACAACATCATAGACTATATTCCTTATTCTGTGCCTTTTATTCCCATACTTACTTATCTTATAATGGAAGCCTGTTTTCCCTCTCCCCTTCATTCATTTTGCCCGACTCTGTAGCTCCCTTCCCCTCTGGCAACTATCAGTTTGGTTTCTGTATTTGTAAGTTTAGTTCTGCTTTTTGTTTCTTAATTTGTTTTTTAGATTCCACTTATGAATGAAGTCATAGGGTCCTGGGATCAAACCCCACTTCAGGCTCCCTGCTTAGCAGGGAATCTGCTTCTCCCTCTCCCTCTGCCTGCTGCTCTGCCTACTTGTGCACGTGCGCTCTCTCTCTCTCTTTCTCTCTCTCTGTCAAATAATAAATAAAACCTTAAAAAAAAAAAGAAAATGATCCAAATGGCAGGCACCCCTCTGAAGCTTTGTGATGCTATTTGGTTAAGTGTCTCCTTACACTTGAAAGTCAATATTAGGTCCTCCAAGATTAAATTTTGCATTGTTCTATTCAAAGTGTCACCATTCAGAAATGTGCATTTGCAAGCTCTTGAATATGATTTTTTACAATCTCTTACTCCATCGAATTCTTCCTACACAAACAAATAGGCAAAGATAAGAATTTCATCTCTGGGAAGACGTCCTCTAAGAGCCTCTGTCCAAAACATCCAGTGCTGAAAAAAGAAAAGTCAGTGGGTGGTATATAGCTCCTAATATTTTGTTTCTTTCCCTTTTCATTCCTGTTTTATAATGTGTAAGGATTAGTACTGGGCCAAAGACCTATAAGTCAGAATTCTGTCTTTCTAGATCCAAAAGGTGGACAGATTTATGCTATTCTGAATAATGAGTTATTCTATACTGTCAAATTTAAAATTATTAAAATAAAAACACAATCACTAATTTTACCATGGTGAATTACTTCACAATCTTGTATTTGATCCTAAAAATATAGGTAAAAGTGCTGGAAAAAAGAGAATAATGTTTGAAAAATACCTGAAGATAAAGAATATAAGTTTTCATTTGTACCTGAAAGACTATTTTGGGAAATGTTAATAGAATGTGAGGATTTAAAATATTTTTTTAAAGATTTTATGTATTTATTTGTGTGAGAGAGAGAGAGAACACAACACAAGCAGGAGATGGGCAGAGGTAGAGGGAGAAGCAGGCTCCCCGCTGAGCAAGGAGCCTAATACGGGACTCAATCCCAGGACCCTGGGATCATGACCTGAGCCAAAGGCAGACACTTAACCAACTGAGCTACGTAGACATCCCTAAAAAGGTGTTTTTTAATGTATTTACAGTCAGTAAGTCATGTAGAAAGGAGCTCCAAGGGAAGAGAGAACTGTGTGCTGCAAGAAAAAAAGATTGCCAGCAGATTGAGAATAAACAAAACTACATTACAGAGAAATCCACTGGAAATACTTTCTTTCCAACTAGGGAGTGACTCCTTCAACAGCAGGAGATCACATCTTTAGCAAAATCAGAAATAGTTGCTTTGCTAGTCATTTACATTAAAAAAAAATTGGAACCGTGATCAAGTAGAATTTATTCTAGGGATGCAAGGGTGTATTAATGTTTGCAAATCAGTCAGCGTGCTGCATCACACTAACAAGGGAAAGGATAAAAACAAAGCGATCATCTCAATAGATGCAGAAAAAGCATTTGGCAAAGTACAACACCTATTCATGTTAAAAATTCTTAACAAAGTAGGTTTAGAGAGAACATACTTTAACATAATAAAGCACATATATGAAAAGCCCACAGCTAATATCATTCTCAAGTGTGAAAACCTGGGAGCTTTTCCTCTAAATCAGGATAAGTCAAGGATGTCCACTCTCACCACTTTTATTCAGCATATTACTGGAAGTCCTAGCCAGTGCAATCAGACAACAAAGAAATAAAAACATTCCAATTGGCAAGGAAGAAGTAAAACTCACTATTGGTGGGTGACATGATACTATATATAGAAAATCTGAAAGACTTCACCAAAAATCTACTAGAACTGATAAATGAATTCAGTAAAGTCACCAGATACAAAATATACAGAAATATGTCGCATGTCTTTACAATAATAACGAAGTAGCAGAAAAAGAAATTAAGAAAACAATCCCATTTCCAACTGCACCAAAAAACAAAATCCCTAGGAATAAACTTCACCAAGGAGGTGAAAGATCTGCACTCTGAAAACTATAAAACAGTGAAAAATATTGAAGATGGCACAAACAAAAGGGAAGCAATTCCGTGCTAATGGGTTAGAAGAGTCAGTATTGTTAAAATGTTCATATTACCCAAAACAGTCGACAGATTTAATGCAGTCTCTATCAAAATCCGAACAACATTTTTTTCAGAGAACTAGAACAAATAATCCTAAAATTGGTATGGAAGCACAAAAGACCCCAAATAGCCAAAGCAGTCTTGAGAAAGAACAATTTCAAGATACAATACACAGCTGAAGTAATCAAAACAGTATGGGACCGGCACAAAAAATAGATAAGTGGAACAGAATAGAGAGCTCAGAAATAAGCCGACACCTACATGGTCAGTCTACAACAAAGGAGACAATAATACACAATGGGAAAAAATAGACTCTTCAACAAATGATTTTGGGGAACTAGACAGCTGCATGCAAAAGAACGAAACCGGGCCTCTTTCTTGTACCACACACGAAAAGAAATTCGAAGTAGGCTAGAGACCTGAATTTGAAACCTGAAATCAAAAAATGCCCAGAAGAAAACAGTAATTTCTTTGACATTGGTCATAGAAATATTTTTCTAGCAATGTATTCTCTGGCAAGGGAAACAAAAGCAAAATTAAATTATTAGGACTATACCAAAATAAAAACCTTCTACACAGCTAAAGAAACTATCAGTAAAAAAAAACAAGGTAACCAACTGTATAGGAGAAGATATTTGCAAATGATATATCTACTAAAGGGTTAATATCCAAAATATATAAAGAACTTCTGCAACTCAGTGCCAAAGAAATAATCCAATTTTTAAAATGGGCAGAGGACTTGAATAGGTATTTTTCCAAAGAAGACATACAAATGGCCAACAGACACATAAAAAGATGCTCAACATCACTAATCATCAGGGAAATTCAAATCAAAACCCCAATGAGATATCACCTTACACCAGTTAGAATGGCTAAAATCGTGAGATCAGGAGCACAGGGGAAGGGTAGAAGAAGGAGCAGGCTCCCCGCTAAGCAGGGAGCCCAATGCGGGACTTGATCCCTGGACCGTGGAATCCTGACCTGAGCCGAAGGCAGATGCTTAACCCACTGAGCTACCCAGGCGCCCATATTATAATTATTATAATAATATTATCCCTTATTAGCACTTATTATATTTATTTTTATTATAAATAAATACGTTTATCTATATATTTATTTTTATTTATTATATTTATATTTTATATTTATATTTATACTTATTATATTTTGAATTTTATCCATTATCCATTTTATCCATAGTGAGCATTTCCCTAATAATAATGTTGAGCATTGTTTCATGTGCTTATTTGCCAACTGTTTCTCTTCTTTGGTGAAATATCTGATAGATCTTTTGCCCATTTTTGTATCTTCCATCGTTCAGTTTTGAGAGTTCCTTTCTATTTTGGAAATAAGTGCTTATCAGATTCATGCTTTGGTAATATCTTCTCTCAGTGTGTGGCTTCTGTGTCTTTCCAGAAGCATACATTCCAGTCTTCTTCAAATATACAATTTGTATTTTATTTTACTTTATTTTAGGTATCCTGTTATTGGTATTAAATTTAAAAAACACTTTGCTTCACTCAAGAGCACAAAGATTTTCTTCTAGAAATTTTTGTGAGGTTTATACATTTAAGTCTCAGAGACTTTTTTTTTTAAATATATATGTTTTGTGTTTATTCTCTCCATGCTTCACCTCCTGGCTATCTGAGCAATTTTGAAGCTATTTATGCATACCATTTCCTTCTACTTTCATAAATTCCATGAAAAAATGTGGTGGTTTTTTAAATCTATTCTTGAAAACTGGCAAGTCACACACTTTGTGAGTGATATTTTCTGGCTCCCCTAAGAACCTAGTCAGGGTTCCTCAAACCAACCCAAACCTCCAAACTTCAGTGTATTCTCTTAACAAAGTAGTACGAACCGGTTAGGAGAATTCCCATTCTCTTGGGTAATTCATCCATCAGTGAATCGTCACCTTTTTATTTTTCTGCCCCGCACCCGGCTAGGGACCACTGCCCTTGCTCTGGGCCTTTTGATGGCTTGGGTTGTCATCTTACAAAGTATGCAGAAGAATTTAACTTTATTTTAAACCATTCTCTCCTTTCAGAAACACTCCCTTACCTTAAATTAAATTTCATGACACCAGCTTCTCCAAACTGTCCTTTTGCTGTTTCACTGGTTCATGCTCTGGAATTTGAACGTCAGCTCTGGGAGCTCCCAGGCCAAGTTCTCTGTGGCTGTGTGCTCACTCTGTACTTTCTTAGCAGCCAGATCTGTCCTCCCATAGTATTCTGCATTCACCTTTTGTCACTCACGCCAGAAACTCTGTATTCACGCAGACATTTCCCTCTCTCTCTTTGCTAATATAAACCAAGTATTCTACATTTTAGCACTCAACAGCCCTCCGATCTATTTACCAATCTCCATGTCTACAAACAGAATAGTTTTTCATACACAAAGAGAATTCAGCAAGTACGAGGACTACAGTTGCCCCACATTGAAAGACTGAATAATCAAGAGCCAACATGTTCATGTGAAGTTTGTTTAAGTGGCTAAAGAAAAATTCAGGGTGAAATTAATAGGGAAACCTGGTCTTGAACTATGGGTATCATTTTCATGGATGAAAAGAGGAAAGAAATAATTTGAGGAGACACAGAGCGACTGCATGATGAAGCCAGTTAAACCTGGGCACAAGGAGAACCATTTGGTACAGATTCATGTTGGGGAACATCGGGGATAGAAGTTGGGTGAAAAGCTGGATGTGAATTATGGAGGATTTTTAAACTCCGTAACTGTTGTGGGATTCATATGCTAAGAGATTGGGTTGCGCCTTTCAACCAAATTCTTGAATGATGGCAAGTTTAACTTTTTATTAAATGATACATGGGAATAGTTAACAGTAAAATGGTATCACAGCTCTGCTAATGAAAAAAGTATCCTCTGCCACAGCCTTTCATAGCCCTAAGTCCTGTTCTCCAGATACAACCTCTTTCAAGTCTTTTGATGGTTGTTATTGGCAGTTACCTCCATATTTCAGTGCTCTCTCTTGATATTTTGCATTTAGATTCTATTTATTGTCTTTTTATTATAGAAGACAAGGATCTGGTCAGTATCCCTCCTTTGATCAACTCATCCTCTGCATCTCACACACACACTTCTTATCCATTCATCTTCAAAAAGGAGCTATAGTATATCCGAATGTGTGAGGGTAGATGTACCTTGTTTATTTTATCATGCACTGTACTATTTATCGTTGAGTAACTTTTCTTCTTGTACAAGTTTTTGGGGGGTTTTAGAATAATTATTTATTTCCGTTTGCTTGGCCCTGCCACGAATGTTCTACAGGCCTTCTAAAATAAGTAAAAGAGTCCACTGAAAATTGGTAACAAAACTAGCAGTTAATTTAGAAATTACATATTTTTTTTCTTTTTTCTCTCCTGGAGGCCTTTGCCACTAGTTAAGTTTCAAGTCCTATGTACATCTCTTCATGTGTTTCTAGTATGAGAATGCTAATTTCCTGGGTTGTATGTCTTTTTTGTGGCTTATTCCCTCATTTTGGAGAAGAATCTCATTTTTTTAAAAGTTTTTAAAATTCCAGTTAGTTAATGCACAGTGTAATACTGGTTTCAGTTGTAGTGATAAAACACTTCCAGATAACATCCAGTGCTCATCACCTGGAGGTATTGAGAGGAATCTCAATTTTTAAGAGTTTTATTAAAGTATAATTCACATATAAAATTTGCTCACTGTAAATAGATAATGATTTATAGATAAACAACAACCATCACAGTCCAATTTTATAGTATCTTTACTACCCCAAAAAGTATCCTTGTGCTCAATCCCTGCTCCCACCCTCAGGCAATCACCAATCTGTGTTTCCTTTCTGTAGTTTTGCATTTCCAGAAATTCTTTATAAATGGGATTATATCATGCATAGTCTTTTGTGTCTGGCTCTCTTCACTTAGCGTGTTTATTTTTGAGGTTCATTCATCTATCAGTAGTTTATTCCTTTTAATCACTGAGTAGTGTTCCATTATGTAATATAACACATTTTACTCATGTTTAGCCAGTTGTTACGTTTGTAAAATCTTTTCCAGTTTTGGGCTATTATGAATAATGTGACTGTCAACATTCACATACAAATCTTTGTGTGGACATATCAGTAGCAGTGGAATTATATATGGGCCATATAAATATATGTTTAATTATTTAAGAAACTGTCAGACTAGCTCCCAAAGTGTATATTTTACATTCCTGTGGACAAAATGGGGGAGGAGGTATAGTTTCTCCTCCTCCTCACCAATACTTGGTATGTTATTCTTTTGGATTATAGTCATTCCGGTGGGTGTGTGTAATGATAAGTTGGGGCTTAATTTGCATAATTTACCTTAATAACTAGCGATGTTGAACATTTTTTCAAGTACCTATTAGCCATCTGAATATCTTTTTTGGATGAACATCTGTTCAAGTCTTCTGCCTCCCACCTTTTTTAAACTTAGGTTGTCTTTCTTTTTTCATTTGGAAGAGCTTGGTATATTTTGATACAAGTTCTTTATCAGAAATATGATGTTCAAACATCTTACCTCCATGTTTGGCTTGTCTTTTAATTTTCTTACTGATGTCTTTAATTTTTTTTTAATTTTTTAAGATTTTATTTATTTGACAGAGATCACAAGAAGGCAGAGAGGCAGGCAGAGAGAGAGAGGAAGGGAAGCAGGCTCCCCGCTGAGCAGAGAGCCCAATGTGGGGCTCAATCCCAGGACCCTGAGATCATGACCTGAGCCAAAGGCAGAGGCTTAACCCACTGAGCCACCCAGGTGCCCCTGCTAATATCTTTAGAAGAACAAAAGTTTCCATTTTGATGAAGTACAGCCTACAATTTTTCTTTTATAAATCATGTTTTTGATGTCACATCTAAGATACTGTGACCTAATCCAACTTCACAAAGGTGAAACTACATTTTGTCTTAAAATGTTTATAGTTTTAATGCTTACTTTAAGGTATATGATCTATTTTGTATTGATTTATGAGTCTGTGAGAAGAAAGGGTCTAAGTTGTTTTGTTTCCTGGTTTGGTTTTTGGTTTTTTGGTTTTGGGGGGGTTGTGGTTTTTTGTTTTTCGGTTGTTTTTTGCTGTTTCTATTTTGGCATTTAATTAACTGATTGTTCTAGCACCTTCTATTGATAGACTACCCCTTCTGCATTTATTTGCCTTGGCACCTTTGTCAAAAATCTACTGATCATCAGTCTAGATGTTTTTTATTTGTTTCTTTTTGTATTCTAATCTATCAGTCTAGTCTTAAGCCAGTATCAGACTGTCTTGATTACTGCAAAAAGTTTGAGACCTGATAATATGAGTCCTCCAAGGTTATTCTTTTTTAAAATAAAATTAGTTATTCTAGATTTTTTACACACATTTTAGGATCAGCTTGAAATTTCTGTAAGAAATTCTACTGGAACTGCTTGAATTTATAGATCAACATGTGGAGGATTGTCAACTTAATAATACTGAGTGTTCCAGTCTATGAACACGATAAGTCTCTTCATTTATGTGGGTTTTCTTTAATTTCTCTTAGCAAACACCATTGAGAGAGAATATGAGTTTCCTACCAGAAGAAGATGCTTACAATCCACATATTTGATAAAGGACTTATATCCAGAGTACATTAAAAACTCTTACAAATCAATGACAAGACAGCCAACAGGGATGAATAAAGAGCTTTTAACTGGCAGTTTTTAGAAGAGGATAACCCAATGTCCAAATAACATGAGAGTGCTCAGTATCATCAGTCATCGAGGTGTCCTACACATTAAAACCACACGAGTATTCTCACAACCCCACTGGAATGGCTAAAATGGAAAACCAAACACTGCTCGTTGTTGGCAAAGATAAGGAGCCAGGAATTCTTGCCCACAGCCCTCACGAGTATAAATTGGCACAATTACTTTAGAAAACGTTTGGCCATATCTGTAAGCTCTCTATATATGCATACCTCATGAACCACCAAACCTATTTCTGGTTATAGACCACCCCTGCATTCATATTATGTCTATCAGAAGACATGCTGAGCATAGATTAGATTAATAAATTACAGTAGTTCATACAATGAGAAGACAGCAGGAAACCAACTGCTTCAGATGACAGACATGAATGACACAAACGAAAGTGTGAGAAAAGGACCCAACAGAAAATATTATATGTTCTTGAATACCATTTATGTAAAATTTGAAAAAGACTAAAAGCTATGTTGGTGGAAAACAGAAATGCAGAAATATAACAAAATGGCAATATTTGATAGAGAATAATCACTGAGGAGAAAAAAAAGAAGTTTCTGGAATGTGGTTGATACTCTGTATCATTGATCTGGGTACAATTACAGGGGTGTGTTCAATTTGTACAATTTATGAAACTGTGTCCTATGATTCACTTTCTTGTGGGAATATTATTGAGGACTTTTTAAAGTATTATTAATATTACTTCCAGAATTAAGCAGCAGTAATATAAATTAGCCTTTAAAATATCAAAGAAAAAATTTTACTGAAAAAATATTATAAAAAGCCATTACATCCTGTAATTTCAAAACAACCTTCTAAAAGAGTATCACTGAAAAAAGTGTGTAAAATGATTTTGAAATTAATCTTCAAAAGAAAATATGAAAGCAATCAAAGGAAAATAACTGTGAAATGTTTTGAATTTACTTACCTAGGAAGACTGTGTCTAAACTACTCCATTCTCTTCTCCTTAGGAAACAAAGGTGTTGAGAAATGCCTGTGTAAAAAGAAAAATAAGATGTTACCCTGGAAGATAAAAAAGTATCTCTGAGAATGTTACTAAGTCCACCTGCTGGAGATATTTTAAAACCATTCATTCATTCATTTAGTCATTCTGACTGGGGATTTTAAAACGTAAAATGCGTGCAAATTTTAACGTTCTGACACATTTTTAAGAGGCTAATATATGGCAAAGCCCACTCTTACTCAGCTGCAGTTTCCCAACAAACAGCACCAGTGAGTGTTTGCCTGGATAATTTTTTTTTTCCTCCTTTAGGAAGCTGTCTTGTGCACTTTAGAATGGTTGCCAGGGTTCTTGGCCTTCACTTAACCAGGGCCAGTAGCATCACCCCATCATTCTGAAAAGTCAAAATGTCTGCGGATGTTGCCAAATGACCCAAGGGGACAATCATCCCTGGTTTAAAGCCATTGTTCTACAATATGTAAATATTGGAATATTAGAGTAATACGTTTTTATTTCCTTGGTTGTCAGTCATTCATGAGTGAATGGTTTTAGTTCCTTGGTCCCTTGTTGTCAGTAAAAACATTCCTGATTTCTAGCTTCATCTGGCTGGTGCTATTTCTGCCTTCATACATGGACAAAGGTTGGAATGAATAGTTCTGAGATCATTTTGTCATTCTAATAAGGCAGGAAGACCAATTCTATTCGAAAATAAGAAGTGAGTAGTTTTCAGTGTTGGGTAGAAGAAGTCAGTGTATATAGAGCTATCTTGTCCATTGTGTGGATTATGCAAATATGATTGTCTGCTTTGACATTAAATTAGAAAGTTGTTTCCACAATAACAATTGAAAGTGAATATTTAAAATATCTTCTATGAGTGCTCGCTTCAGCAGCACATATACTAAAATATCTTCTATGAGTCTACTTAGATAATGAGATAAATATTTGATTTTTTAATTTAATTCATATATGTGATAAACTAAAAAAGTGACTTTCCTTTTTTTGAAAAAAAAAAAAGAGCGATCCATGCTATTAATAATAGACATAAAAAGATTCCATTCTTTACTATGACCTTATTTTCAAAATTTACAATAAAATATTTCAGGGGATTAAGAAAAAAATTGAAACTTAAAACTTCCAATAAAAATCTTCTAGTATTAAACTGAAATGTAAATGTCTGCTTTCAGGGTATACCTATCTGTGGCATATCAGGTTGGTGTAGACATGGGTGATGGGTAATCTGTGGGGGGAAAACCTGACTCTGAAACCCTCCCTGAAACATTAGGTAGAAAGACTTGCTAAGCTTATATAAAACGTTTACAAGTTTATATTCCTTAGAAGGATAACGTTTCATCTTACATTATTTATTTATGGCTCTACTAAAGGTTGATTTTTTTTAAATGAATTTTACAGGTACATATTGGATGATTTTTCAAATCCAAAGCCCTCTACATTCTGCCACCTTTTCCAGATTTTGGTTTTAAAAGGTGTTTTTCATTAATCAAAATATACTGTAAAATTTACAAATTTGCCTAGCATGGATAGTTGTCTGAAGGAAACAGAACACACCGTAGTTCACCTCTCATACAACTGCCCCTGTTAAGGAAGAGGGATTGAATAAGCATTTCCTCTGCTGTATTAGGGAAACAATAATTTCAGCAACTACTTATTCTAATGATGGGATCTGACCCTATTTTCAAAGAAGAAAGAAAACCCAATGGTAATACAGAGTTATTGATCTTGATAATTGCCTTATAATTGATCTCTACTGATAATTTGGTTTCTTAGGACAAAGGAATGATGTATGTGATGGGAATAATATGAAAAACATTTTCTTTTCAACTTTTTAGTAAATTTCTTGTTTTATTAAACTAATAATTTGACCAAATAATTTTTTTGCTTTGTCTTATGAAATTGTCCATGAAAATATACACTTTTCAAATATAAATTATAATTTGAGCCAGACTTTTAAAGACAGCATATACACAGCTTATGAAAAAAATGCAAACATCCCTTATTTTCCAGTTTGAACAGTAAGTTATTTACCTCCTCTCCCTCAAAATATAGATATATGGGACAACCAAACAGATTTGCCTATGACATTTTTGGCCATTTCATGAAAATACAGTAGTGTGATCAAACCTGTCTTGAATGGACTCTTGCCCACTCTTTAAATTATGATTATTACTCTCTGGTAACAATTTATGCTTCTAAGTGAAAGAAAATTTTCCATAATTAAAGTATATGCATTTCCTTATGAATTTTCAACTTCATAAAATTATCAAGTGAGTGTCAAGTCTATATATAACATAGCAATTAATTTAAGATTGTTGTTCAAAGAGATTATTGACATTGGATTTGTAGGGTTTTCTAAAAACCAATTTTTCATTTATCGGCTATTACTAACATTAATCCTAAGTGACTTGCTACTTATCATTGACTCTCTGGGTTGTCACAGTTTGGGGGAGGAAGGACAACCTATGTGGACTCTTAATTTCTTCCTAGCAGGTGTCTGAACAACCCCTAGTCAACAAAGAGAAGCAAGAGGAAACCTAGGTTTTGCAGGCTAGGTGTGTAAAATGTAAGGTGATTAGGATCCACAGTCAATGCCACCTCAAGTGTTCAGTTTATGCTATGATTCTTCATAATTAGGGGAATTACGGATTGAAGGTGAATCCCCAAAACTCTTTCTCATCATGTAACTTCTGGAATCATCATTCTTCTGTTAGGGTAAAAAGAGAATGTGTTTCAGGTACACGAATTATCAAGGAAGCGGTTTGTTCCTGATGGTAGCTCCCCGTCTTTAATGTCGCACACTCAGCTTGACTTTCATAGCACTCAAAATCCTCCACGGAATGCCACATAGGTGGTTGCTTGCAAATGCATAAAGACTGAACATTACATAAGAGTCATCACTGGGCCCTTGTAATTGATCCCTCCAAGGATAGAGTACAAAATTACATTCATTTTTAGATTACTTGAAGGTTTGTATTACAGTTGAATACCGTTTTTAAGATCCTTCCTATTGTAAGATGTACTAAATTCTTTTGGAAAAATAAAAAGAATATATAACATTCAAGCAAAGGACCTCAATGTGCTAGAAAACACTGGTGAACATGAAGACTCAAGAAAGCATTTAGGTACAGCAATGCACTGCTACCTCAAGAAATAAGAATCTTCTCAAACAACCTAACCTTACGCCTAAAGGAGCCAGAAAAAGAACACACAAAGCTCAAAGCTAGTAGAAGGAAGGAAGTAATAAATATTAGAATGGAAATAAATGAAAAAAAAGACAAAAGAAAACAATACTACAGTTAATGAAACTAAGAGCTGAATCTTGAAAGGTTAAACAAAATTGAAAACATCCAGACTCATCAAGAGAAAAAGAGAAAGGACTCAACTAAATAAAATCAGAAATGAAGAAGGAGAAATAAAAACCAATACCAGAGAAATACAAAGAA
Organism: Martes martes; assembly: GCF_963455335.1. Classification (NCBI taxonomy): domain Eukaryota; kingdom Metazoa; phylum Chordata; class Mammalia; order Carnivora; family Mustelidae; genus Martes; species Martes martes. Next base: position 8,092,660 of record NC_137889.1, on the reverse strand, counting down.
TTATAAGAGGATATTATGAAAAAATATTTGCCAACAAATTGGACAACCCAGAAGAAATGGATAAATTACTAGAAATATGCATCTTCCAGAATTGAATAAGAAGTAAGAAATTTGAACATAGAGATTACTAGTAATGAAATTAAATTAGTAATCAAAAGGCTCCAACAAACAAAAGCCCAGGGCCAGATGGCTTCACAAATGAATTCTACCAAAACTTTGAGGAGTTAATACCTATTCTCAAACTACTCCAAAAAAATAGAAAAGGAAAGAGAACTTCCAGATTTGTTCTACAAGGTCAGTAGCACCCTGAATAGAGATACTACCAAAAAAAAAAAAAAGAAAAGAAAATGACAGATCAGTACCTCTGACCTAGATGCCAAGCACAGATGCAAAATTCCTTAACAAAACATTAGCAAACTAAATTCAACAACACAATAAAAGGATAATTCACCATAATCAGGTGGGATTTATTCCAAGGATTCAAGAGTGTTTCAATATTCACAAATCTATTGATGTGATATGCCACATTAACAAGAGGAAGGATGAAGCAGAGTAGCGCAGCGGAAGCGTGCTGGGCCCATAACAAGAGGAAGGATGAAAACTGCATGATCACCTCAATAGATACAGGAAAAGCATGTGACATAATACAACATCCATTCATGATTTAAAAAAAAAAAAAAAGAAAGAAAGAAAAGAAACTCTCAACAAAATGGGTTTAGAGGGAACATACCTCAACATAACAAAGGCTATATATGTAAAACCCACAGCTAACATACTCAGTGGTGAAAAACTGAGAGCTCTTCTCTAAGATCAAGGACAAGAATGTCCACTCGCAACACTTGTATTCTACACAGTAATGAAAGTCCTAGCCAGTGCAATCAGGCAAGAGAAAGAAACAAGGGTATCCAAATTGGTAAGGAAGAAATACCACAATTTGCAGATGACATATTATATATAGAAACACCCTCCTAAAGTAAACCCTAGAGTCTCCACAAAAAAAGTACTAGAACTGATGACAAAATTTAGTAAAACCACAAGGTACTAAATTAATATACAGAAATCAGTTCCATTTCTATATACTAATAACAAAATAGCAGAAAGAGAAATTAAGAAAATAATCCCATTTATAATAGCACTAAAAAGAAATAAAATACCTAGGAATAAATCTAACTAAGGAGAAGACCTGTATTCTATAAACTATGACACTGATGAAGAAAGTGAAGATGACACAAACAAATGGAAAGACACTCCATGCTCATGGGGTGGAAGCATTAATATTGTTAAAATATCTATACTACCTAGCAATCTACAGATTCCGTTCAATCCCTATAAAAATACTGATAGCATTTTTCACAGAACTACAACAAATAATCCTAAAATTTATATGGAACCACAAAAGACCTAAAATAGCTTAAGCAGTCTTGAGAAACAAGAACAAACTTGGAGGTACCATAATTCCAGGTTTCAAGATGTACTACAAAGCAGTAGTAACCAAAACAGTACAGTGCTGGCACAAAAGGAGATAACAGATCAATGGAACAGAATGAGTCCAGAAATAAACCCACACCTATATGGCTAATTAACCTATTACAAAAGAGGCAAACATATACAATGGTAAAAAAAATCTCTTCAACAAATGGTGTTGGGAAAACTGGACAGCTACATGCAAAGAATGAAGCTGGACCACTTTCTTACACCACACACAAATATAGACTCAAAATGGATTAGAGACTTAGGTGTAAGACGTAAAACCATAAAACTGCAAAAAGCAAAAATAAGCAGTAATCTCTTAGATGTCAGCCACAGCAACATATTTATGGACGTGTCTCCTCAAGCAAGAGAAACAAAAGCAAAAGTATACTGTTGGGACTACAACAAAATAAAAAGCTATGGCACAGCAAAGAAAGTCATCAACAAAATGAAAATGCAACTTCATGAGTGGGAGAAGATACTTGCAAATGATATATCTGATAAGGAATTAATACTCAATTATATAAGCAACTTGCAAATGATATATTTGATAATGAATTAATATTCAATTATATAAGCAACTTACACAACACCAGAAAAGAGCAGACAATCCAACTAATAAATAGGCAGAGGATCTGAAGACATTTTTCTAAAGATGTACAAATGGCCAACAGACACAGGAGAAGATGTTCAACATCGCTAATCATCAAATGATGATCAAATGTAAAGTAAAACCACAATGAGATACCACCCCATACCAGTCAGAATAGCTAGTATCTAAAAGACAAATAACAAGTGTTGGTGAGGTTCGGAGAAAAGGAACCCTCGTGCACTGTTGGTGGGAGTGTAGACTGGTGTAGCCACTGTGGAAAACAGTATGGAGATTCCTCGAATCATTAAAAATGGAAATACTGTATGGTCCAGTAATTTTACTATTTTACCCAAAGAAAATGAAAACACTAGTTTGAGAAGATATGTGCATCCCTATGTTTATTGTAGTATTATTTATAATAGCCAAGATATGGAAGTTACCCAGGTGTTACATGCACCTGCGTGCATGCGCGCGCACGCACACACACACAGCACACACACACACACACACACATCCATATAACAACACACAATGAAATATTCCCGAACCATAAAAGAGTGAGATCTTGTCATCTGCAACAACATGGATAGACCTGGAGGCCATTATGCTGAACACCATAAGTCAGAGAAAGGTAAATACCATACAGTTTCACTTACATGGAACTGTGGAATCTAAAAAAACAAAACAGAACAAAGGGACTCTTAAATACAAGAACAAGCTGGTAGTTCCCAGGGGTGAGGTGCACACGCAGATGGTTGAAATAGAAACAGGGATTAAGAGGTACAGACTTCAGTTATGAAATAAATAAGTCATGGAGATAGAAACCTTAGCATGGGGCATATAGACAGTAATACTAGAATAAAGTTGTACAGTGACAGGTGGTGACTACATTTACCGTGGTGACCGCTGAGAAGCGTATAGAATTTTTGAATCAATATGTTGTACACCTAAAACTAATATAACACTGGGAGTTAAGTATATCGCACTAAGAAAAAAGAGAAAGCTTTGAGAAGGAACCTTTCACACAGATACACTTCTACTTGAAAGATTTGAGGGTGTTCCCGGTTCAGAACTCCTTCTAGGTTTACTGGGACCCCTTCTAATTCCTCAAAAGTAGAATGTGAATGTGAATGTGCCATGGTTAACTGGCACTGTCTTATCTTTAAGATTGGGGTCTTCTCCAGAGTCACACATTAGCCATATCACTTAACTGACGATGCTGAATTCCCAGGTTGCTACTCATTTAGAACAAAAATGCAGAAGACACATTGAAAGAAATATGACGCCAGAACTGGTACAATACTGAGAGTTACAGTTCAAGATTGAGTAAAAATTTCAGTTTACCTAAAAAATAATCTGTACTGTGTGTTTGTCATCTAAAGATGTTATAATGACAAGTTATTCACCCTTACTTATAAGATGTGTAACGTACTTCTGTATCAAATGTCTATTTGGATCATCACAAAAATTCTATGAGAAAGATACTATGATTTCCATTTTATAGAGGGACACTTGAAAAAATGAAATCTGATTTTCCTCATTTAAATAGGTCTTTTGCCAAGGTGGAAATCTGGTCTTTTGATATTAAGGTTTCTTTTTCTTCCACAGATATAATAATTAAAGTCTAATGGGAATAGATAAATTAATTACTCAGTATCAAGCTATTCTAATACCATTTTGTCTATGACAGCTTCTGCTTTTGCCAGTGGTTGCTATAAATTAATATGTCAAAGGCATGCTCTATAGAAACATAAGAAGAAAAAAGCAAATGAAGGCCGAAATAAGAGTCAATACATTTAGAGACAATTACTTTCAAACTGTCATTCTGTTGTTCAAAATTATATATGCGCATTATTTAAAATTTGAAGCACAGGGGTGCCTGGGTGGCTCAGTGGGTTAAGCATCTGCCTTTGGCTCAGGTCATAATCTCAGGGCCCTGGGATTGAGCCTGAGTTGGTCTCCCTGCTCAGCGGGGAGACTGCTTCTCCCTCTGCCTCTACTCCTTCCCCCACTCGTACCTTCTGTCTCTTTCAAATAAATAGAACCTTTTAAAAAAAATAAAATTTAAAGTATAAAAATTTATAAAGAAAGACATAATAATTACCTTAATTCTGCAATTTGGAGAATATATATGTGTGTGTGTGTGTGTGTGTGTATATATATTGCTGCATATGTTTTACTCTTGTCTATATATGCAAATGTATGCATACAATCTATATGTGAATTTGGTTTTATAAAAATATTTACTACATATATAAACATCCTGTGTACTATGTCTAAATTGTATACTTCTTCATAAGCACTTATGAACCTCTTTACATGTCTCAGTTATTGTATTATTACATTTATGTTTGTACTCTATACTATTCAATCAGTTTTTTTTATTGTCTGTACAGATTGTTTTTAAGTTCATATGATAGACAGCCCCACGACGAGTTTGTACTTATATCTGGCATAATGATAGTCTCACTTCTGTTGGATGGAAGATTTAATTCCAAAGTGAATTTGCTGTCTAAAACGGAGCTTGTTTTTAACTCAACTCCCTCCAATTTGAAATAACACATTTGCCTTAAATTGCTTTACAAATTTATATTCCCACCGGGATTGAAAGAAATTAGGGCTTCCTTCACTTTTACCATCGCCAAATACATACTAACATATTTATTCTCAGTGAATCTTCAGTTTAAGATCTTTGCCCATTTTTCTATTGAAGCACCTATTTATTTTTCGTCATTACCATGTTCATGGGATATCTTAAGAATATTAGTCCATTTTCATCTGTCATGTATATTGCAAATAGTTTTCCTACTTTATTGTATTTTGGTTTCCAGTATTTTCTACCATATAGATAGTTTACATAAAAAGCCTTTTTTTCAGCCTAAGAATATAAATATAACCTTATTTTCTATTCCTATGTTGTAGATTGGCTTTGGCACTTTTTTTTCCCACTTTTTTATATTGCGTTTTTTCTATTGTGAATTGTATGCTTATATTTTTCTCTTTATCTACCAAGTAATGGCATTTTCTGTCCTAGATACAATTATTGTTACTTTCCCTTCCTAAGTTTTGAAGTACAAAATGTGAAGCACCATTTTGATTTGTATTAAAATTTTGAATAATATTTCACTGAAAGCCCCACTTCCCCACTGTCTCTTTGTCCGGTATGGCTTGGCGTGTTCCTCTCCTTGTGTCGTGCAACACTGGTGGGTGTGGTCCTGAAGCTCTTCCTGGCGGAGTGAACACTCATGCCTGTTCCTGTGAGGTTCGTGTGATCAGCTGAGGTCATGACTTGACTTTAATTCCAGCTGAATTATGGGGAAAAGATTCCCAGGGACCCACCAGTCACACAGTCCCATGGTGCTCCTGCTGGTTCGAGGGCTATTCAAACTAGCAGAGACAGACGGAAACCCCACCCGTGACGTTGCGTTTTAGGTAGCGATGACCAAAAATTTACCCATGTGCTTTTGCAGGCTTTCTCTCCACTTGCAATCCTTCTAAGATTCCAAGACGTTTTTGATTCTTGAATGTTGTGTCATAGATGAGATTTTCTGAGACAAATATTTCATAAACAACTGGGCAACTGTGTGAGGAGATGTTGTCACTTTCATTTACTGCGATCTCCCCAACCCCACCCTCCATCTATTCAAGGGAATTATATTTGTGTAGCCAGACCGCATATCAGGAATCCCAGAAGGTAATGAGTTAATAGCCATATTTTCAGAACACAGACCTCAAGAGATTAAGTATATACCCCACTGACACAATAAATAAAGGAAGGGGAAATCCTAAAATTAATAAGGAAATCCTAAAATTAACACTTTTATTATCCAATTTTATTATCCAACTCTAACTTGTTAGAATGTAGACTATTTTTTTTTATTTATTTGATAGAGATCACAAGTAGGCAGAGAGGCAGGCAGAGAGAGAGGGGGAAGCAGGCTCCCTGCTGAGCGAGAGCCCGATGTGGGGCTCGATCCCAGGACCCTCAATCCCAGGATCTTGGGATCATGACCTGGGCCAAAGGCAGAGGCTTGAACCCACTGAGCCACCCAGGCGTCCCAGGATGTAGACTACTGATCTCCATCCAAGACCCCCCAGTAGGGGTGTCACTTCTCTAGCTGATTCCTGTGCACGGTAAACTTTAAGAACCAGTGTCCGAAGTGTTTCCTCCCACATTTGGACTTAAAAGCTGGGATAAGCATGGCAGTATAAAATAAACACTTCATGTTGTATTTCATTTTGTAGATGAAGTTAAACAATGTCCCAATTTCCCTTAATTTCAAAAAATAGTTTAGAAAACTGGATTTTCCCGTAACTATGGTAACTACCTGAATATAAGTTGGGATGGTCTACTTAATTGGACACACTAATGTGGACATTTATTTATGAGCAGAATTAATGTTCTCCAAACTGTTTCGTGTCTTTTTCATAGCAAAATTAATCTTGACAATCAGGTTTTTTGGAAATACTTGAAGGTTCTGCCAGAATGTAAGCCGGGGATGCTGTTGTTGAAATCCCATCCTTCGTGGAATTATTCATTCTAGAACAGCTTCTGTAAAACAGAGTTTCCTAATTTCAAGCATCCTGCTTCATTATATTTTACTGATGCTGATAACTAAAAGCGAAGCAAAGCGTTAGAGTGGACTTCAGTTTTTATGTATTGGAGGATAATACAGGCTTGAATACATTCTCAAACTTAAAAATTTGCCAGTTCTGTAGAGCTATAAATCCAACAAGTTACTCTGGGAATTATTTTTAAAATTATGTCTCAAAACCATAAGAGACTCTTAATCTCACAAAATAAACTGAGGGTCGCCAGGGGGTGGGGAATAGGGAGAGGGTGGCTGGGTGATGGACACCGGGGAGGGTATGTGCTATGGTGAGTGCTGGGAAGTGTAAGCCTGATGAGTCACAGACTTGTACCCCTGGGGCAAATAATACATTATATGTTAATAAAAATAATTTTAAAAATAGAAAAAAGTAAAATTATATCTCATAAAATTCTTATCTTAAAAACCAAATATATATTTTACAAATTTGGTTGTGCGTACTTAACTTCATTTTTAATCATGGTATTGATTCAAATTAAAATATGAATATAATTTTACCAAGTAAATGAAGTAATTCAAGGATAATAACATTTTTTAAATTAATAACATTTTTAATAAGGATCTGGCATATATAACATTAAACCTAGAGGGTTTCTTAGTGCACTTGTTTTCAAATCTCGTAATCTGATAACTGATTGATCATGCATGTTTCTTTGATAGGCGTATGCAGGCAAAGATTTGGAGGAACAGCTGCGGTCAGTGTCTAGTGTGGACGAGCTCATGACCGTACTCTACCCAGAATATTGGAAAATGTACAAGTGTCAATTAAGGAAGGGCGGCTGGCAGCGTTACAAAGAACAGCCCAACATCAATGCGAGAACAGAAGAGACTGTAAAATTTGCTGCAGCACATTATAATGCAGAGATCTTGAAAAGTAAGTATGGGAAAGAAAATATATGATAAGCTTTATGTATCAGCCCAGTGAAATCTGCCAGCCTGTTGTTTTGTTTTTGTTTTTAAATTTCAGCATTTGTACCACTAAATGCCTTAGGGCTGAAAGCAAACAAAATAGGAATGAAGATTTTCAAAATATAGCATTTTATAATTTCACTGTGAGTGGTAAAGAGGATTTCTTGAAATATAAAAATAGAAAGGTACATGCCTTCCAACACCTTTTTTTTTATTAAGGTGATAGTCCATTGCAAAATTTTAAAAACCTGAAGATGTATTTTCCACAATGTGTCAGTTTCCCCACTTAAACATTCTATATCTTACAAAATAATTGCACATACATGTTCTGATTAGGATTCAGAAATGCTTAATTTCTAAATCACCCCCAAATCATCTTTTCCAAGACTTCTTATTGCCTTGTTTCACAGGTAACTGGTTTGGGAGCTAGACTTTTGGAAAGCTACCGAAAGATCTAGCAGGGAGCATCACAAGAAATTATGCTTCTGCGTAAAAGGGCAACAGCAGAAATTGGTGGGCTCCTTTTAAAAAAACTAACTCCTTCAGTTGGGAGAGAGTCATCGCTATCACAGTTTGCGATTGCAGATTATTTTGAAAAGACATGCAAGCAAAATAGCCTCAAGGTTGAATAGCCCATAGTTTATATCCTTTCTTCTAAAAATTTTACTTGAGGGAAAAGAAGCTAGAACATTTGAGAAGTACATCATCTGTAACGCAATATTTAAAGAGTCCACAGTGTTAGAACTAAGCCTGTAGGTCACTGGAAACAGAATTCCAAGAGAGAGCATTTGACTTTCCTGGAGACACTTAGTTCAGGATCCATGTCCCAGTTGATGCAAAACACCCTTGCATTTCAAGTGACGTTACCCAAAGCTGCCAGACAGCCTGCCTGAAAACGATCTTTGAATTCAGTCCAAACCCAGAGCAATTTCCTCATTTACATCTCAGTTTAGAAAGAAAAATTCAATCAGATTGTTTATCTTTGCCTTGAAACCGCAAAAATAGTACATGCTATAGCAAATGAGCGTGACTGTCTCTCCGCAGGTCCTGCAAACATCTGTATTATTAAATTTTCGTTTTCAGAAGCAAAGAAAATCAAACATAAGTGCTACAGAAAAATTGGTGTTGTTTTAAGAAAGCATAATCCTAATTTAGCTTGTTACCGGACTACAGAAATCCGTTTTTTAAGAAAATATCCTTCGCTGCTCTGTTCAGTATTAAATAAATATTATATTGCATTCCGATCCTCAGGGCAATTTAGAATCCTGTCAACTATTTCTTTTTTTAACCTCATGTAGTATACTTCAGTCTGAAAATCTGAGATCCAATGTGACTTCCAACTTGCTGCGGGCTTGCCCCCCTCGCTGGCTTCTGTGTAACTTACGGCCTTCCCTGTGACCCGACAGGTATTGATAATGAGTGGAGAAAAACTCAGTGCGTACCCCGTGAGGTGTGTATAGATGTGGGGAAGGAGTTTGGAGCTGCCACAAACACCTTCTTTAAACCTCCATGTGTGTCCGTCTACAGATGTGGGGGCTGCTGTAACAGCGAGGGCCTACAGTGTATGAACACCAGCACAAGCCACCTCAGCAAGACGGTAGGTGCCCTGACCCCACGGGCCGCCCCCTCAGTCCCTGACCGTGGCGCGGGTCCCCCTGCCCTTCTGAGCGGTTTATACGGTCTTTGGGGAGTGAAGGGAACTTCTCAGTACTCTGTGGTGTTGAGGCTCTAATCTCGCCGAGAAAGTTACTCTTGCTTTATGAACGTTGATGTCCCAGCCAAGGGAAGCAAATCATCGATGTACGTGTGAATGTGTGTGTGTGTGTGTGTGATCTAAATGTTGTCATCTGGCCATCGATTACTTTTAAACAGTTAAGTCTTCTGATTCTAGAGCTGCGGCACGAATCACAAATTGAGAGCGTGCAAGGAAACATCTGTGTTCCGTGCAACAGGGGCATGGTACTGAAGTAAGCCAGTCCTCGGGGCGTATTCATTGTGTCCATTTAGAAAGCCAAGAAAATATTCTGACACTGAATCCAAGTATTTTGAGTCACCTGTAAAGTCCCATCACATTAGATATGAAGCTTTTAATATAATAACCAAGAAACTTATCTGGAGGTTTGTTCTGGGTCCGGGATTTTGGGCTCCGCCACGCTACCCTGCACTGAGGTCCTCTGTTGGCGAGGAGGCTGCTATCAGAAGGCACATTTACAAGCTGTGATAACCACCAGGATAACCACCAAGTGTGGCTTAAAGCACTGTGTGCCACTGGCCTCTGCACAGAGATGTTAGGAGAAGCCCAGGCTGTGGGCTGAGCTGATGCAAACTTCCCGAAAGTCAAACCTGTGTTTGCCTGAAAGGCTTTTCCAATCACTTTTGAGAGTTGAAATAACACAGATAATCTGGCTTCATTCAGAACTGCACTTTGACCTTCAAAATGAAAAATAATTTAAAAAATGTGATGGTGAGGTTTGCTTGATACAATGTGGAATGACAAAAAATTAACATTTTTAGTCAAATAATGTCTACACTTGGAATACGTATCATTAAGTCTTCTCACACAGACTTGAGCTGACTGAAAGCCTGGATCCCATTAATAAAATCTACTCCTATTTTAATACAACTAAGTGAAAATGAACATTAAGATTACCTGAGTTTCTTCAGCTGTGCTTTCTTATCTGGTTAGAAATGTCTAAGATTTTTACTCTGATGATCATTTGGGCTCTGGGTTTGGATACCCTGTCCTAGTATACAATCCAGACTGCTTTTTTGGGAAAAATATATTGTATTTCTTTGTATTGTACATATGCTTGATGAGGGAATAAGCCATTTCAGATACTAAGACTTGCAAAAGGAAACAAATAATAAACAATAAAAATGAATTTTCTCTTCAGCTTACCTGTACCTAAACTTTAAAGATTAAAAAAAACAAAAAACAAAAAACTGAGGAGTGAGGCTGTTATCATCAGAGTTAAGCACAGCCAGGAGTTTCTTTAGTCCTGATTACCTTCTACAATCCAGCACAATGATACAGCATTCCTTCCGACAAATGTTAGCAAGAGACGCAGGATTCTAAATATGTTTGTGCATTTAGAAACTTAATCAGTAGAATATATGTTTGTGGGTCATGGGATAACATTTTTGTGCTTGACAAAATTCTAATATTTTAATAGGATAACATGTAATTGTAGTAATTGAGCATAGCGAAACTCCTACAAAGGAGTTTGTAGGAATAAAATACTAATTTGACAGGTTTTACTGGATAATATGTGTTTATCTTATCTTAACCCTGAAGTAAAACGTGATTTTAAAAATCCTAATAAATGTTGGAACTTCATACTTTTTTAAAATCAAAATAAATATTTATTCCGGTAGGATAAGCTCCAAAAAACTAACATTCATTTTTAAAAAGATGTTAATATTTAAAATGTTGCTGCTTTTATATTAAGCCAAATTTCATAAAAGGATTTTTGGCCTTCTGAGTTTCTTGAAATGTCATTTTTTTAAAAGTTAGAGAAAATAAAAGTGAGTGTTTGAGGAAATTACATTTTCGGAATGCCTTTACTAGCATTTTAAAAAATATTTCGATTAAGCAATATGGTATGTATCCTAGGTTATATTATTATTATGGGGTTTGACTTAAATCAGTATCAGTTTGGTTGACCTTCAAAAGGTCTAGATATACCAGTTACATTTTCCAAAGACCAAAAGGCTATATCTGTTTTAAAAATGGGATGACAGGGGCGCCTGGGTGGCTCAGTGGGTTAAGTGACTGCCTTTGGCTCAGGTCATGATCCTGGAGTCCCAGGATCAAGTCACGGGATCGAGTCCCGCATCAAACTCCCTGCTCGGCAGGGAGTCTGCTTCTCCCTCTAAGCCTCCCCTTTCTCATGCTCTCTAATAAACAAAACCTTTAACAAAATAAAAATAAAAATGGGATGACATAGAATAGCCTCAAAAGACAGATCTTGAAGAATTATTTCACCAAATAAAATGTATCTACTAAAAGCTCGTTACTTATCATTACAAAATGCCTTATTGGATTTGGTTGTTAGAGAAAACTTTACTTTCAAAGGGCTCATATTGTGAAAGTATAAAGTTGAACAGTAACTGTTTTAGCAGGATTTTGGTCTGTTGGAGTTATTTTCTTGGTGAAAATCAGTTGCTAGTTGACAATATGTAAAGCTATTTATTGCTCATTACTAATTTCTTCTGCAGATTCTTCTATTATGCTTTGTTGATAGAAAAAAATGTTTTAACATGAATTTTCTTTAAAAAATACGTCTTATTTTAACCTTAACATCCCATGCATTAAGGTGTATTCCTTATTTTAATACTGAAATTACATATTTCAAAGTACGTCGTCTTTAGATACGGATGCTCCGGTGTTTTGTGCAGGAGGTGCTTAGACGAGCTTCCTGTTCCCAGCCCGGCACTCGGCCCGGACAACACCCTGGCCTCGTGGTTCCCCCTCCTGATGCGTGGCTTCATCTCTAGTCAGAAACCCAGGGGTCTTCCCTGCCGTCTCCCTTCTCTTGTCACACATCCAGCCTGTCGCCACATCAGATGTCCGTCTTGTCCCCTAAGTATCTTGACTCCCCATGTCAACCACCAACCATCACTAGAGTCCAACAGGCTTCTCATGCTTTCCAGCTAATGGAAAACCACGCCCCTCGGTGTTCCTGCTTCCGTTTCTCCTCGTCCCCATGCACTTCCTTAATGGCCCCCAAATGTGATCGTTTTAAAACACAAATCCGGTGGTGTCAGCCTCCAGCACAGAGAGCCTTCAGGGATTGCCCGCTGCTGTTGGAGGAAGACCTAAGTCTCTGTCACAGCCTTCGGTGCCCGCCTTCCTCCGCAGCACCCTGGGACTTAGCTTTCGGTGCTCCCGACTGCTGTCGACTTCCTTGAGTCCCTGGGAACCAGTGTCCCCTCTAGCCCGCCGTCCTCGCGCACACCTGTCAGTCTCCCTCACCGGCCTGCGTCCTCCGTGCTACAGTAGCAGTCCTTCCGATCTGTCACGTGGCTCAAGAAGTCCTCGGGGGAGACTTATCTGACCTCCTTGACTGTATCATGTATTTCTTTTAAAGGCTTTATAGTTTCCCATACTTTTCTCTCCTAGCATTTCCTACATCTTATAATCCTAGTTTATAACAATATAGCCATTATTATTTGATGAATGTCCACGTCCTCCATAAAGCCAAGAACACATCTGTGTCGCTCACCAGTTCCCTGAGTGTCGGGCACAGAATTGGCACACATCCCCTTTTGGAAGCACATTAAAACTGACCCTCTCACCAGAGAAAAAGAAATGAAGATGTGGACACATCCGCAGTGTTTATCCCACAGTTCCCAGGAGGGGAGGTGTCCTTATCTGTCGAAACAGATTTTAAAACTACTGCCTTAAAGGCCAGTAGTAATATAGTAGGTTAACTCATGTGTGTAATTTTTAAATAAACTGATCCTATTGCCTAATCAAAGTATGGGCTATAAATTTCAGAACAGTATTTTTTAAATGTCTGTTTTTAAACAAACGGAGGAGGAAATGCTCCTCTTTTTTTTTTTTCCTACTCACAGCTGATATGAGCAGAAGTCACCATTCTATTCCTCTTACTATTGTCTTAGTAAATACACACTTTACACATATGCCAAATGACACCAGGAGTGCCTTAGGTAAACATCTAAACTTAGAAAACAGAAAAATGAATGAACGTAAAATGAATGAACAAAATGAATGAACGTAGTCTTCTGTTCACCACTGGTTTCTCTGGGACAACTGCACATTTATTACCTCCAGTGCCCGGATGAGGTCCCATGTGGACTTACTGGGTGCCAGAGTGAAGGCATTTATTCTAGGATAAGTGTGTATGCACAACAGCCACACGAGCTTCTGTCAAGTTGGAGGTGTCAGAAGGCTGTAGGCTTCAGAAAGTAGAAGCCTTCCAGGCTAAGAAGAGCTTTTAGTGCTAAATTTAAGGTATGTGTAGGTAAAATAGAATTTGGTCTGGTATCCCCAAGTAGGATATTTTTTCTAAGAGGAAATGATGTCTATGTTGATCATATGGAATCAGTTCTCACTGAATTTCATCCTTTCACCTCTAGGCTTCATAGAATTTAGGATGGCTTTTATAACAGATTTATGATGTTGAAATCATTCATTTTGCCTGCTGCCTCCTGGTCATCTGTTCATAGGAAAGATAAGAATTTACCTATACAACTTTTGAGGTCTGGTTTCTTGTGGTTGGTTTGTGTTGTACATCTCTCGTGGTTCCCATACTCCAGCCTGGGACTTGGCTTCCCCTCTGGTGGGTCCTGGTTCGTGTGCGCCATGCTGAAGTTATGACCCGTTCCCCCAAGCCCACCGCACCCACACAGATAGACAAGCAAGTAAATAACCCTCTGCCTCTTCCGGCATTCTCTTTGTACATGACACCACCATCCTGTTGGTTAATCGCAGTTATTTTCTGTTTCACTAAAAGCCCAGTCAATAATTCCAGTTAAATCTCCCTTCCAAACATGCCTAGAATCCACCCAGGGTCATCATCCTGCTGATCTCATCTGATGTCGGCCACATTCATTAGTCACCTGGGCCAGCCTCGTGACCATCCCGTATCTCCCTATCTCCCTCCTAGGCATGGGCCACATGATAGGAGTGAATTTTTGTCTTCTAACTAAGAAGTCAGTGTCTGCCCAGGCTAGCATGTGTTCTGACTGATCTATGCAAATGCTCTAAGCTGTGACATATTTGGAATGACACTCTCCTTTAGGGGCCTTCTTTAGGTCAATCCTTCAACGTGGTCTATGAGGCCCGCTATGATCTGGCTGCTGCCTAAATCTGTAGTCCCAGTTGTCACTGCTTTCTCCCAAATACTACTTTCCACAAGGACCCAAATTCACCTCCTCCTTAAATGTTGTCAGTACTTCCTTCCGTAGGGTCACTATAATACTGTGTTGGAACCATCTCCTTACACAGCTTCCGATAACCCCCTCATCGAGAATTTCTGCTGCTCTTTAGGCCTAGATATGAAGGTCACCCTCTAAGATATCCTGTTGTATGATCTGCAGCATCCTTTAATGCCCATATGTCAGCATCGTTACCTCATCTGTCTGACAGCTTTAGTCCCTAAGCTCCAAACTCCATGACAGTGGAGACTGATCATTACCCTCGATCACAGCATAGTTACTGGCACATAGTAAGCATTAGGCACTAAATTCCATGAATAAAGAAAAGAAAACAGATTTAGGGTCAAGGAGTAGAGCCATGAATGTGTTGGTTTTGAAAAATCGGAGTGATATTTGGGTAGAGATACCCGAAGAAGATTGGGCATGTGATTCTAGAGTTCTGCCACAGTGATTGGATCCGTAGCTGTAGATATGAGAGGAAGCATCATATCGATAAATGCTTTTCGAAGCCCTGGCGTCCTCGTTACTACCTAGAGAGTTCACATATCAGGAGAGAAGAGCGAAAGCCAATGCCAAGGGAAAGCCAACAGTCAGTCACTGAGAGTCCCACCCATTTTTCCTTTTGATTTCTTAATATCATGCTCTTCTCCTACCTGATGAATCCACTTTTAATGATAAAAGCAATTATTTTAATTTAAATTGAATTAAGCAAGTGGGGTGAAGCACCCACCATGTGGTGTTCGTACTCTGCCTTATAAAGGGTTAACGTGACGAATAGATCCTGCACTCAGCACATAGGTTAGCAGGGAAAGGCAATCAACATTTGTCAAGTAAATAAAAGTTGTCTAAGTGTGTGAAAGAGAAATGCAGGGCTTTATGAAAATGCACATCAAGGACAGTGAGACGTGAAACTCCTGAAGGCAAGGTTTTCCTGTGTGTTTAACATTTTTGCTTATATTTCAACTTATAAAAGGTTACACATAAGTAGTACCTTTCCTAAGTATATTTTTTATTTTATTTTCAATATACTATAAAGGGGAGCATGGAAGGATCTCTTTCAAACATAAAGGGGAGTTCCTTATTGCTGTGTTTTCTGTAGGGGAAAAAAAGAATTTGTGTCTTGTTAAAGGAGTTCCAGACATATCCTTTAGCAACAAAAGTCACCAACTAGAATCATATAAATTTTAAGGACAATGTACCTTAAGTATTTTAAAACCCAAGTTTTTTATAAAAACTTCCTAGAATTTGTTTTATGGGGCTCAGTGAAGGGCAGGTTAGCAGAATGTGTGAGGAAGCCAGCCATTAGTTAAAAAGTAAAACCATATGCACTAAGCATTCCAGAGCGAACTAGTGGGTCACAACTGCTTCAAAGTCCCCCAGCTATCTGCTTCTGAGAAGTACATTGGGTGTCTTTTTGACCTCTTTCATAAACATATGCTTTCAGTATATTTTCTTATGAGAAGTTGTATATTTAAGAGATATAACCGAAAAGGAGAAAGTGAATTTTGCAGAAGATAAATTATTTGATGACTCAAAAAGAGAAGCAGAAGAAAGTCATCTGCTTTTGAGCCGAACATTTGGATTAAAAAGTTATTTAAATGTTAGTATTTACCTTACATAGTTTTTTGGGAGATAGGAATGAAAAAGAAAAACTACCAAACCCAATGGGGCTTCCTTGGAAATCTTGGAGTTGGAGCTAAAGAAACCTCAGCCTCTTTGCTGTGTTCACGAGTGCCCGTGGAAGGAGCTAGCGCAGTGTGGGAGCTGGGTCTCCCCTAGTTCCTTCTCAGGGACCTGCACAGCAGGATTTAAAATTCTGTGTTGCCATTATAAAAAAACAGCAAGCTAATCTATTTTGTATTGTTTTATAAAGAAATAATACAAGCATATATATATTAGCAAAAACATCCCAGATTATATGAGTTGAGTGCTTCACAAAAAAAATTTTTTTTACCAAAACGTATTTAAACCTAAGTAAAATGTGCAACTGTGGAACGCTACCCAGAGATACTGTTTTGCAGAGCAGCAGTCTGAAAGATTGCATTCAGATGTTTTCAACAAGTGGAATGTGATTTGTTTGGAATCTTTAGCTAATTAATATCTGGCAGGCATAGTTGTTGGAATCAGGTTTTATCCAGATGTGGGGGAGAAGCTCTATACCAATACAAGTTATCGGGAGTTTAAGAGTAACATTTGCCTTAAAAGAAAAAGATGCGTCCATTAAAAATACCCTTTTCTCCCAACTTAAGGTATTGATCCTGTGTACAGATTTTATCCAGAATTTCTAAAAGTCCTGAATGGGGGTTTTTAATTGCAGCACTGTATCTGCATTTTATGTGTAATAATACATAAAAATCAACTCGGTACAAACATGAATCCATTAGCATCTGCTGCCCTACGTTCTTCCCGGACCCACTTTTAGTTCTGTAGGGCCTAGAGGGTGGGTCGTGTGGTTCGGATGCTCCCTTGAAAAGCTGGAAGTGGACCCTCAGTTTTCACCTTTGCCCATTTTTAGGGATTATTTCTTTAGATCCCATGTAGTCTCTCTCTCTCATTTTACAGTTATTACCGTACTCTCCAGGAGCTACACGTTGATACTTCATTAATGGACTCAGGGCTGGAATATTTAAATTAAAAATAGCAATGAGATATGCTATAAAAAGAAACTGGCTATGTTTGGGGGTATTAAAAAAGATGTAAAGGGGGGTGGGGTTTTCTTTTTGTTGTTGTTTTTTTCTTTGCTATGCTGGTGTGAACAATTCTATTATTTCCAAACGTGGCTTTATTGAAGTCCATTTTTGTTGGTGAGAATCGGCTATCAGATATTCTTATTAAGGAACTCCACGAGATAACGAACAACTGGGAACCTCTCATTTGGAAATGTTTGGTGTTTTCTCCTGTTTATGGAGGTTTTACAGAATATACAGATTTCCCCCCCCCAATTTCCAGGCTTATTTAAATGCCATCTTTATATAAACCTTTTGATCTTCAAAACCAGCAACTGCTCTAACAGGCATAAGCAAAACATATACCATCAGTCTCCATTATGAATTTTATTACTACTTAGATCCTAAATTAGGTACAAGCTATTATCATGTAGTGTTCAAGAACAGTTCACTTTATAGCCTGAAACTGTCTTAGGAAAATCATCATGTTCAAAATATCAAAGTATAAATGTCATCATCCTCAATTAGTATTGGCTGAGTACACATATAGACATGGAATGATTAGCTAATGCTGAATATAATACATAAACTTTGCACTCTATGAGCTTAAATCCAAAATAGAAAATACTAGTGTGCACCCATTAAGGCACAAAACAGTCTAGTATAAGCATTCTTGTTTTATAAAAATTTAAAGAATTTATTTATTGTTTCAACAGTGGTGTGCATGGGTAGACCTTGACTCTTTTGAGAGAAAATTATAGTTATTTACTGTGTTGGTTTAGATCTTTCTATAATGGCAAGCATGGATTTCATGAGGGTTAAAATACAGATTCTTGCTAATAGCATTTGTGATAAAACTATTTGGTACTTCAAAATTCTAACCTAGTAAATTTATATATATATATATATGCATATTATGTGTATATATATGTATATGTAGTATATACGTGTGGGCATATATCTATGAGGGGGGGACAGAGAGAGCTGCATGTGGCAAGGGTTATGGATTGATGGCTCTTGAGAAGCTAGCAGGGCGCTCGGCTAGTTACTGAATCAATAGTTACTGAAAACTAAAGAAGGTAAAATTCTAAACAAAAACACTGTAATTCCTCAAAGATTCAACTCAGTTTTGAAGGAGAATCATCATCCAAAGAAGACCACTATGAAATCACACCATTACTATCCCTCTTTTATAGGTAACAAAACTGAGGCAAAGGGAAATTAGAGAATTCTTCCCAGTCACAGAAGCTGGAAGGGGCAGGTGCAGGATTCACATGCCCAGACTCTGCTCTTGGTTCTTCCTCTCTCTCTAGTAAAGGAGCGAAGTCACTGGATATTTGGAAAGTATATTTACTTACTTGCAGGTGGCACCTTGTGAGTTTATATGGTGATTCAAATTATTAATATTTTTTAGTTCAAAAAGGTTACATTTTCTAAGCATACACTATCTGATTAGGGAAAAGGGCCTGTGGACATTTTTGGTAATTTCGGGATTCAATATAGCTATTTAAAATTCACAAACTGATCTGTAAGGAAGAAGACGGAATTTATCATACTTATTGAAAAGGAAGTAGAAACCCTATAACCCTTTTAAATGAGAGAAGTCCATCAATATACACACTTAAGACCAGTGAAGAAATTGGAAAATGAAAGATACCCCTTCAATATATGACAAGGCACGATACGTACAAGTGTGCCTTAATGCACACACACACGGCATGCTCTCGTCCTGAAGGTCGTAGAGGAGGAAAGGTTAATTATCAAGAACCTTTCTACTTTTGATATTGGTCAAGGCATCTTTCTCCGGACTCTTGAATTTTGTCCACACTGACAGTTCAGTAGAGAACTAAAGAAACTAGGTAGAACATTCAGGTAAAAATTTGGAGGTGGAAGATAATGTATTTCAAGAGAAGGAAAGTCTTGGATTGATTTTTTTTTAACTTTACATTTTCAGAATATTTATTCCTTTTGATGAAATTAACTGACTTTAGCTGGTCAGTTGTTTACTTAGACTCAAAGAAGAGAAATAAAACATCAGTAGTTAAAATTTGGGGTTTTTATTTATTTAACTATAAGTACATTTTTCTCTCATATTGTACTGTAGTTTATTTTTTTAAGATTTTATTTATTTGAGACAGAGAGAGAGCACAAGCAGGGGGAGGGGCACAGAGGGAGGGAGTAGCAGGCTCCCCACTGAGCAGGGAGCCAGTTGTGGGGCTGGATCCCAGGACCCCAGGATCATGACCTGAGTTAAAGGCAGAGGGTTATCCCACTGAACCACCCAGACTCCCCTGTACTGTAGTTTTAATGCTTATGAGTGTGATCAAATTACAGTTGACTATGATTGTGATTGTACAGAACGATCTAGCGATGTCTTTTTTTTAGCACCTCTTTACCTGTCCCTTTAACGCCTTTAGTCCGTGTATTAACGGACCACAACTCTCTTCCACCCCTTGAAAGTTTAGTACCAGGCTGATTTTCAGGAAGATGCTTTCCTGATGTGCATTTAAGGGTTCTGATCTCACTAGAACATTCTTCAAAGCCCCAGTTCCTGAGTCTACACTTGGTGCTCACAGGCAGGTCCTGGTTGTGGACATTATCCCCCAGCGCCCCCCACCCCCAGCAGGGGCTGAAGGCTGTCCGTAGAAAGTGCCAGAACAGAGTCTGGGATGCAGCAGTCCGGGAGGAAAGGTGCAGGGGAAGTGCTGTGAGGTGCAGGGGTGGGGAATACCGGGCATGCTTCCACCACAGAAGCCCCTTACCCCTCCCGCTCAGGCTCTCTTCTGCCTCCGGTCACTTCAGACAGCGCCACACCCTGCAGTGATTACCAGCTTCCCATCCTCCAGGCAAAACTCCCCCTATCTGACCTGAGCTATCTGAGCGCTTTCCCTCTGGTCACTGGAGGGCTGTCTCCTCTCCATCCCCACCCTGCGCGCTGCTCCTGTCCCACAGCCCAGCCCACCAGAGTCCCTAGAGCTGCTTTTGGTACCATTTGTTTCCACTCCATCCCCACGCTTACTTCCACTGCCCGGAAACATCAGACCCTGTGACCACAGACACCTTTATGAAGCTGTCCTCTCTGCCCTTGGCTTCCCTTGGCTCCACAGTAACCCCTCCTGGCTCTCCATCTTCATGTCCTCCTTCTTCCCAGACATATTTACTACTTCATTTGCCTTTTTTCATCCTTTAAGTGCACCTGTTCCCCAGGTTTCTATTATTAGACATTTCCACCTTCCAGTCATGATCTCACCAAGTAATCTCATCGGTGTCTAAGACTTCGACTACGACTTTAATGTTGTTGGCTTTTAAATGGCTCTCCTAAGTTCCGACACAAATCTAACCGCCTATTAGACATAAATTCTTAAGATTTTATGAGCAGATCTGTACATCTTCCTACCATTTCTACTATTACAGGGTTTAAATAATTTATAAACTTTAGACATATAAAAGTTACATAAGCAATTTATTAAACACTGCTTATTTTTGGAACCACTTTACGTTTCTTCTGTTGCACTGGTTCTTAACGTAGGGTCCAGAAATGTTCTAAGAAGTAGATAAACTGTAGTGTATGTACACACTGCAGAATTCTCTCTCTTAAAATAGTTTTACCTAGTACAAAGGACTTCTGCCAGTGACAGCTCATCTAATAAAAGGTTTCTCCCAAACTGCATAAACAAATGTCCTTTTTGGGAAGAAATTGGTCAGCGTCATAATACTGGGATATGTTGAGGTTATATGTTGGGATTATCTATGTAGCAGGGACAGTATTCTGGAGAACATCTAGAATCTTGAGATTATATTCAAATAATAACACGTCTATATTGCAATCAGGATGCATATCACATTCATATACATTAGTTTATGTAATTTTTCTAACAGTCCCATGAACAATGGATCAAATGTTTCCTCAGTTTACTGCTTTTTAAAGAAATATACAGCTTAGATAAGTTATATGATTTTTCCAAGTTCACACAACTTGCAAGTGGTTTTGCTCTTAAAAAAATGCCCCGTCAGGGTATAACCCTGGGCTCGTTACTCCTAAGGCACCTGTGCTTAGAAAGTAGCTGAATTTTTCAGTGACTATAGAATGAATACATTTCAAATGAAGAAAATGTGCAGTTTATAATTTAGCTATCTCTGTGTTTCATTCTTCAAAATTAATTTCCATGAACCTCCCTGTAGGACTAAGTTGGCAGCTAATACAATTCCCTAAAGATCTTCAGCGATCTTTAAGCGTTGGCCTGAAATTATATGGACTGGCCGAATCACAAGGCTCTGGAGTTTGTCACCATTTTTAGCGTAGCTCGTGTTGCTGAAAAGGCACCAAATAATACCAAAGAAGTTTAGCTACAGTTACAGGACTACAGACTGATCTTATCAAGCAGGTAATGGCCAAGATTTCACTTTACCATCATTACTAGTAATTCAGATTTTAAGAAACCTGGGAATTTAAATCCACTTAGTTTTACTTAATCACTCATTCGTTTGTATATTCCATTTAAAACGTTAATTTTGGAGAAGGAACAAGAGAATTAGAGTTCCCCACAGACAAGGCATTCAGAATGAGACTTTAAATTTTGAGACTCTAGCCCACAATTGTGTATCACGTCCTACCTTATTTTAAGCTTATTACTTTCATAATGCCTTTGCCAAAAGGAACAAACCTTCAAGTGACGAATGCGTTTCTTTTTCTTTTGAACATAATGAATTCATCAGATATATTGGACAAATGTAAAACTACTTTGAGGTAGAAATTTAATTTGGAATGAAAACTGATTTCACATCTTTGTATTTTGTGTCTCTGTATTCAGTTTACATAGAACAGGACTTCACCAAACATTTCTAGGTTGTGTTGCCAATAGCTTTGTACTCTTCTATCGCAAAGGTATTTATATCTTTGCCACTTTTTAACAACCCCTGGAGCAATCTGGGACTCTGGAAAGATTCTTTTTCCCTGAACACGGTGGTCTGTCGCATCTCTGCTCCGTGGTCGTTAGCTGGTATCAAAATTCTAATACGCTTCATCATAGTGACATGAGATAAGTAAACGGACTGTTTATTATTCTGATAAAGGATACTGATTAGAAGCAAAACAGTTTCTACAGTGTGATCAGGAAAGCCTTCTGCATCCTGCATGCAGAACGAGCACTATGTTATCAGAAAGAGATAATCTCACTCTTTGGGGACTCCAACATTTACCATAAAGATATCTTTTAGCATCTATATAATTTTTTCTTCTTTTTGTCCCTTCTTCGTAGTTGTTTGAAATCACAGTGCCTCTCTCTCAAGGCCCCAAACCAGTAACAATCAGTTTTGCCAATCACACTTCCTGCCGCTGCATGTCTAAACTGGATGTTTACAGACAAGTTCATTCCATTATTAGACGTTCCCTGCCAGCAACACTACCGCAGTGAGTATGATTAAAGCTTTTGTTTTCTGCGTCCTCTGCTAAAATTATTTTCAAGTAAATACAGTTTATTACAAGAATTCTTGTGAAATTTGCTATAATATACTTTGCATCAGATACAAAAGAAGACGAATTTGGTACTGCAGCACAAAAGTAAAATTAAACTGAAACAGGGAAGTCCTTTTAATAGACAAAGTAGTTCACAACATAAAACAAGTATTTCTATGAGATGACACAGATTCCTCCACTCTTTGTCACCCATGCAGCCAAGTGTGCAAACTCACAATTGACATGAAAGCTTAAGCCATTTAAGCCTTGGTAAGATTTTTGATCCAAAACAAAAAATATTTTTAAAAAATTATTTTACATCTATCAGCATCCAGTTGCCTTTCTTCAGTCTCGATGTTTTTTTCCTCTATTCATATTTTTTATTCAGCAAGCATTGAATACTGAAATACTAAAGTACTTGAAAGAATTTTCTCTTACTATTACCTCAAATTAACATTCAGAGTAACATTTGCTATTCAAATTCCTTTCTCAGCATATTTTTTTAGCCTGGTAAAGGGCAGCAGATGTTGTGCTTGGTCACACAGAAGGACCTGCCTAGAGCACTGTGTGTTGACTCTGTGAAGAGTTTATAATGACTCATTATGCATTGTCATTAAAAATCTAGGAACTTTCTGCTTTCTGCCCCAACATGAAGCTCTTTGGTTTTCAGGATGTCCAGTGCATGTGGATAAAACTTACCAAACTTTGACATTTGTAACAAAACTTTAAATAAATTGGTGTGGAAACATATATATTACCAAAACAAACCAACCAACCTATTTAAACATTGCATTTAGGGGACTTGACAATCAATGTGATAATGCTAGTAGTTTTCCCCAGTGTTGCTTTACTTAGTGTGGCAGATTGGAGCCTCATCTTTCCAGAGACACACAAAAAACTATGGCTAGCCTAATTGGAGTGAAGTCTGTCCTTCACATGGGAACACAGAGGCCTTACTGGCATCTGTGCGTAAACTGAGGCCACTGCTTGGGGCACAGCACCCACAGTACCCCAAAGTTGTACGTGCAGGTTTACTCACTCAGCTCAGACATGTGTCCCCAGCTCCCGCGGCCACGCATCCCTTCTGAGAGCTTCAGCCATTATCCCCACGCTGTTCCCAAAGTTAGGTTTCAGATGGACTTAAAATATTACATCGAAATCTCTTATATTGCTGTGTTTATAACTATATTGGATAGAACAGGTACAAACATCAAAGCTTTATTCTCTTTACTTCTACATTATTCATAGCATTTTTCTCTCGTATTCTCGGAGACCTTGAAATCACATGGTTGTCATTAATTGCTTTTTTTCCTGATGTCATACACCAGCGCTGCTGATTTGGGAGGTGGTGTGGGGGCGAAGAGAGATGGGCTCCAGCCTATGCCTGTGTCTCGTTTCCACCCCTGGCATCCTCGTCCGCTCTGTTCTGCATGTGTGGCTGGTCTCATGCTGTGGTGTCCAGACGGGTTCCCTTGCGTCAGATCTCTCCCCAGCCCCTGCATAATGTCACCCGTGAGCTTTCAAAGCCACCACGCCATTCATCTGACCAGAAACTGCCAGTGGCTTTCAGCGACTCAAAGGAATTGAGCACAAATGTCTCACCTCCTTGTCCCGTGACCAGCCTTCCTTTCTTGTTTTACATCTCATTTCTCACCGAATCTGGGTCTCACAAAGTCGTTCCCTGAACACCAAGCTCATTTCCCACAGTGCAGCTTCTTTCTCTTCTGGCCCTGGCTTAAAATAAGTGGCCTTTCTCTTCTGTCTTCCCAAAGCCGCCTCCAGCTCTCAGAGTTCAGGGAAAGGTCTCTGTCCTGCGTTGTCTTGTCCAAACACCACTGCCGTCTCTGCTTCTTGAACGCCCAGAGCAATCACTGTGTGTGCTTTCTCCTTGCGCGGGTTTGTGGGGGTGTGTAGACGGGCACGTGCGTCTGGACTGCGAGCACCTGAGGTACAGGCAGGCTCACAACCACCACAGCTAATCACGCTACGAAGTGCCTGAGCCATTTCTCTGCTTTCAGCCCTTTACCTCCGCGCTTCAGCTCACCCTCCCCCAAGGCCCCTGGGCAGCTGCTCGCAGGATCCCCTTATTTTATACCTGACAAGTCATCACGCTTCAGAGCCGGCGGCTAAACAGTAGCTCCACCGACCAGCCGCGCTCGCTACATGAAGCGACTTGGTCATCTGCGGTGTTGTGTAGCAACCGCGTGTTTGCCCAGATTTTCATCATTACTTATCCCTGTCGCTACTACACCGTCAACCGCAAGAACAGACAAAACGAGCAAAAAGAGCCTGCGCCTTCCAGCAAGGCGGGTCTGAGCCCGAATTCCGGCTGGCTACTAAGTCACTTTTTAAGGCTGGGGGTTTTGTGTGTGTGAACCGCAGTTTGCTTGCATGTAAAAGCACAAAGACGTGCAGAGGAACGGAGTACCGCACGCGCGTGTGGCGGGTAGCTCCGAGCCTGGCATCTTAGAGGGAGTCCGCGAAGGGCGGATTTATTATTACCATTACGGTTCATATCTGATGCACGCATCTGTGTTTTTCAGTGTTTTTTTAGCACTATCCACAATAAGAAATGCAATATCTGTGTTTATATGATATGCATATAGCATACATAGTGCATAGATTGAAAGGAAATAACTGTGTAACTTTACATGTAGTTACATAGAACTGTAAAAGTAAAACAGTATCATTTTAAAACTTTCCTTGATTGTAGTGCTACCCAACCCTTTTTTCATTATCACCCCCAAAGTATTCTTTTATAGACCTTTTCTCTAATCCCCTCCCTCATAAAATTGTAATACCATAGACCTATTTATATCTCTTTATGTGTCATGTGTATATTTGGGCTTTATACATAAAAAAGGTAATGTAATGTAGGCTTAAAAGTGACAAAAAAATTTTATAGTTAAAAGTTAAATTGAAAGGGGTGTCTGGATGGCTCAGTGGGTTAAAGCCTCCACCTTTGACTCAGGTCATGATCCCAGGATCCTGGGATCGAGCCCCGCATTGGGCTCTCTGCTCAGCGGGGAGCCTGCTTCCCCTTCTCTCTCTGCCTGCCTCTCTGCCTACTTGTGATTTCTGTCTGTCAAATAAATAAATAAAATCTTTAAAATAAAATAAATAAAAGTTAAATTGAACATGTAAAAGCTGTGGGACGCCTGGGTGGCTCAGTTGTTACGCATCTGCCTTCGGCTCAGGTCATGAACCTGGAATCCCAGGATCTAGTCCCATGTCAGGTTCCCTGCTCAGCTGGGAGTCTGCTTCTCCCGCTGACCCTCCCCCTTCTTGTTCTCTCTCTCATTCTCTCTCAAATAAATAATTAAAATCTTTTAAAAAAAGAAACTGAAAAGCTATTAACATTGAACATAATTTTAGAAATACAGTTTTTGCTGAGAAACATTTAAGGTAACTTATTTAGTAATAATACATGAAATTCCATTGGGAAAGTACCAATTGATATAAATAACAAATAGTACAAACATTTCTTAAGGAAAACATTCCAGTTATTTTTCCAAGAAAAGGAAGATAAGTTTTTAAATAATTTCTTTTAAATAGTTTCAGATTTTTTAGAGAATGTAACTTTTGCTTCATATGAGAAAACAACTTGTAACTTCTGTAGCTGCTAGACATCCAGTGTCACCCCTTCTTTCTTCTCAGCTTGTGACATATTATGACTTGAATAACTTCTATAGAATTAAATAATAAAATGTAAATTCTTTCTACTTAATTCCCAAAGCTCACGTCACTACCAAAGCATCAGAGACAGAGTGTAAGCAGCAGCCGCCAGGCAGCCACCAGGCTCACATAAGCACCTGTCGCTCTGTGATTTTTTTTTATTGTTATTATGGGCAGAAGACATGAACAGACACTTCTCCAAAGAAGACATACAGATGGCTAACAGACACATGAAACAGTGTCACTCTGTGATTTTGAGACTGAGCACTTGGTCCAGAGAAAAGTCCTTCAGTGACAGCGCTCTCTTCGCTATAATTTTATTTGTTTAAAAGATTTTATTTATTTATTTATTTGAGAGAGAAAGAGAATGAGAAGGGGTGGGGTCCAGGGAGAAACAGACTCCCCACTGAGCAGGAACCCCAATGAAGGCTCCTTCCTAGAACCCTGGAATCAGACCTGAGCTGAAGGCAGAAGCTTGAACCTGAGCTGAAGACAGAAGCTTAAGTGACTGAGCCACTCAGGCACCCCTTCAGGATAATTTTAAAGCCCTTATCTTGCATACTCTTTGCATATCTTCAGGGCCAGTGCTGCTCACATGACAGCCTATAAAACCCAATAAAAATTAAATACTGATTCAGAGCTTTTGTTGGGTTTTGGAGAGCCAAAAACCAATGCAAAATCTAAGATTCCTCCTCCCCAATACCCAGTTTTTACTCCATTACAGATGATATTGCCTCCATTATGAATGTCTGCCTTACTACATGTGATGCACTCAGATAATTTCTCTTCTATTCTATTTCTCTTTTTTGAATGTTGGTCTCTACTCATTGTGAATTGTGACCCACAATTTAATTAAAAACTACTATAATGGCAATTTATATAAAATGAATATATAGCTATGTTATAAAATCATTTGTTAAAAATTAATAGGAATGGCTGCCACAATGGCTGAAATTAAGAAATGACAAAACCAAGTGCTGGAGAGGATATCGAATGCTCACGTATCACTGAAGGACATGTGAAATGGTATAACCACTTTGCAAAAACATCTTGATAGATTCTTATGAACTTGAAGATACACTTACAAATATAATCCATAAATTGCCTCCTAGGTATTTATCCAAGATAAATAAAAACATATTTCCACACAATAACTTGCACACCAGTGTTCACATAAGCTTCGTTAGCCAACAAATCAGCAACCCAAATGGCCATCAAAGGGGAGTGCATAAGCAAACTGCACTGTGTCCATACAGTGGAGCATTACTGAGCAATATAAACAGAATGAACTGTTGATGTGCACATGAATAGATCTCAAAACATTAAGCTGAGTGACACAAGCTGAACTAAAAAATACCTGTTATATGACTCAATTTATAAGAACTCTAGAAAAGACAAATATAATCTAGACTGAGAGAAAGCATTTCAGTAGTTGCCTAAAGATACAGGTGGTAGGGACTGACTGAAAGGGACAAAGGGAACATGTGTGGTAATAAAAAATGTTCTGTATTTTGATTGTGATAATAGTTACATGGGTGCATAAATTTGGGGGGGGCAGTGAATTTAAAATAGGAGCATTTTATCCTATGCAAATTATTTGTAAAAAAAATTGATTTTTGAAAAGGCAAGAGAAACAGATCCTTTTATTAACTATAGATTTGAAATTCATTTAGGTTTAAAACGGTAGCTTGCTTAAAATCTTTATGGTAACTAAGTCAAACCTCTTAAGATTCTCATGATTCCTTAGCAGAAAGAGCCTCCTCACCTTCCTTCATATGGAGTTTGAAATTTCCCAGCCGTGGCCACAGCTCTTCCCCAACTCTGTGCTCTCAGGAGCCACCACCACGATGAAAACGAGGCATTCCTTTCTCATGGCGTCATATGCCCATTATTATGGGATTAAAAAAGTAGTGGACCATTTTGTTTCACATTATTCATGAAGAAATATAATTCAATCACTAAATGAATCATTCATAAAATGAGTGATTCATAATTGAGTCTCTAAAATGGGCCAAGAATGCTGCAAAGTAGTATGAGAGAGGACGAGCATGAGCCTGCCTGCTCCTGGCCTCATAGCACTCACAGTCAAGGAGGTAGGACCCATGTTCTAGCTGGATTAGTAGTAGTAGCAGTAGCTCACCAGACATCACTCTGCACAAGCTTCTGCCCATATCATACTCATACAAGCCCCGCTAGGAGGCCGTACCAGTGATTCACGCCGCAGAGCACAGGGACGAAGGGTGTGCACCCTGCACACAGCTTCCTGGTTAGGAAATTCATTTTCTGCTTGGGATTTCACTAACTTCTATAAACCTTTTGCTACTCATTTTCCTCATCTACAAAACAAAACGTAAATCAAAATGTTACAAATAATGCAGTGTAAACTTTATAACCTAATCCTCGTGACCAACCTATCCAATGACACTATGCTATATTACATATCCATCTGATATTGTGTGATGATGTAATAGAATAAGAGCAATAATGAGAATGATGAGGACAACACCTCACACACTGGGGCGCAGCGATGTTTATAATCAGCAATCCCTGCTCAACGTTAGCACAGGGCCTGATGCCTGACAGTGAGCATTCAGTAAATGTTGGCTGCTATTTTTACAGACATTTTACAAATGAGAAAATTGAGCACTGGAAATGTTAATTAGCACATACAAACCTAACAGCTAAGAAAAGTGCTAGAAAAAAATAAAAATTCAAGTCTTATAGCTCTTAAACCCATGCTCTCCCCAATATCTTATAGAATTTCTAGTATTTACCAAAAAAAAAAAAAGAAGAAGAAGAAGAAGAAGAAAACTTTTCAAGGCTCGATATCAGCAGAGCCAAAGTAATCAGAAATTCCAAAGGTGGAAGAGATTATCTTGAGAAGTGGTTAGAGAGCAATATTCATATTGACGTTCTCACAGATTATTCTCTTTCCTTCCAATTATTTCCTCTTATATTTTCCATCAGCTTGAACACCATGGAGTCCCATGACCCCTTCCTTACAGGGAAGGTCTCTTTCTATGGAGGGGGTCATTTGTGATTAAGAAGGGATGTCCTAGATTTTTTAGTTGGTAAAAGTAGTATTCATTCATTCATGAGACATTTATGTTGAGTCTGACATGTGTGCCACACCATCCTAAGAGATGTGGGATATTAAAACAATGGATAATACACTTCCTTAACTAAAACAGCTCATGTGCCAGAGTACAAACACAAATACATCTAGTATAGTAAGTACATAAAACACAATGCTGTGCTTTATTGAGTCATTCATCAAACAGTCACTGTGTGTCTGTGCGATGCCGCTACTATACCAGGCTGTAGAGAACAGTAGACAGGATCGCTCCTCTAGAAAATCCCATAAGCGAGTCAGACGTGCGAACAAGGGACTGGAGTTAGTGTGGCAGAGGAAGTGTGTATGCAGGACGCATGCCTGCCATCACGCTGGAGATGGAGAGGACCAGCCTGGGTCTACAGAAGTCCACAGAATTGCACCCGCCACGCCAAGGATGGACTTTTTCTTCAAGTCTCTCAAGAACCATTAGAAGATACATGTCGGACCTGTCGTGTTTACACTGTATATTCTAGAAAGTACATCCTGAAAGCTGTGTAGTAGGTGGGTTGGAGGAGCAAAACAGGAGATGGAGAAATGGCAGCAGCTCACGAAATAATCTGATACAGAAATAACAAGGGTGGGGCCCACGGTGGTGGAAATGGGGATGGAGAAAAAAGAGGTGGAAAGACATTTTTCAGAAAGCCCAGCACTTGGGGGCCGCGTGTGTGGGAGAACACGGAGGCAGAAGTTAAGGATGAAAGTGCACAGATGATACAAGGACGGAACGCGTGTTCACAGGGAGAATGGACTGGAAACGGAATTTGGTTTGAATATACATATCGGTGTCTGTGGTGTCTGTAAGAAATTAAAGTGGACTGTTCCGCAGGCAGCGGGATCTGGAGCTGGGAGGGTGCCAGGGTGGGCATGCTTCTTCAGTAGCTACCGGCATGAAGCTGGTCGAGCACCGGAAGAGATGAACCCACCGGGAAATAGAGACCGTAAAAAGAGAAGCGGCAGCAGACACTGTGGGGATGGTCACTACTTAAGAAACTGGGAGAAACAGTGCTCTGCGCCAGAGACTTAGCACAGTCAGAACAACTAAGACCAGTCAGAACAACTAAGACTAGGAACGGTTTATTACGAAATCCAAAGGAGATTGCAAAAACCAGTCATTCAAAGAAAGAAGTGGTGGGATGATCAGAATTAGATCAAACTCAAGAATGACCAGGACTGACTCCTTTATCGGAAGGACAACTAGTGGAGATAACGTATTTATTTATCGATAACCCACGTTGCACAACAGTCTTGAGAAAGAGGCAGAGGAAATAAGAGGGTGAATTCTGAAGGTGAAATTCTCAATTATTACATGAGAAACCGAATCAGAGGGATTAAGTCATTTTCCCCACCATCACCCGACTGAGAGGAGCAAACCAGAGATTCAGACTAAATTTGGAGCCAATCCATTCCTCTGGGAATCCTGTCATTACTGCATTTTTAACTTTTTTAAATTTCAAAAGAAATCTCCAAATAAATACTAAAGGACAAGGGAAAAAAAAACTCACAAAACGATATATCCTTCCACCCTGACTTGAAATTCAACAAATATTTTGTCATATTCACTTAAGATACAACCCAAAGCCCCAGTCACCATTCTGCATCCTCTGTTCCCAGAGGTAAGCACTGCCTGGAAATGGCATTCCCGTTCATGCTCTTCCATTTTTATGGCATACGGATGTATTAATGTAGGAAAAAATAATATATAGTACAGCTTTGTTTAAAATATTTATGTTAAGATGGTGACATTACTTTTTTCTCTCAATGGTATGTGTTAGACATGTAACACTTTGAGGTCTATAGGCTTGGCTTGTTCATTAAATACCTGTACAGTATTCCATTGTATGTATGTATGTATATATATATGAATGAATGAATGAATGAATGAATGTTCATGCTTATTCTGTGACACCTACTATGGGGAAGGCATTATGCTACACATTAGGAAGAGAGTAAAATCAAGAGAGAGAGATGTCATTGGAAAGCCAAGTGCCTTGACGTGAGTTTTACCCATGGGTAAATTTATTAGTCAGTTGGTTCTCACTGACAATGTCCCATGGGGTTCCTCAAGGAAATAGCACATTCTGGGGACAATGAATAGACCAGAATAATTTATTTGGGTGTTAATCGGTGAAGGCCAGAGGAGATTAAAGTTAAAAGGCAGCGCTAAGCCTGTGCTCCGGAAGCACCAGGCTGCAGAGCTTCACCTTTTCCGTAGAGGGACTGGTGTAGCGTGGGGAGTTTTTTGGTAGAGGAATGACAAGACCGTGCTCAGCAGAGCCAGGGCACCTTGAACTTTTTTTAATGAGTACTACAAATAGAAACCATGGGTGATTTCAACCTGATAAAGAGGCTGCATCAGTCTTGGGGGGAGAGGCCTGGTGTGGTGAGAGAGGAACAGAAGGGGTGAGAAAAGGTGAGAACGTGGAAACCCTAGCCCGACGGCTCACTTGCTTTTTATTTGTTTACTGGTGTTCATTTCTTTTACAAAAATGTCAACATTGCTTACTGAGACACCAACTAAAACATATTTGCTTCTAAGAAGTTTGAGTTAATTCGGGCTTATTAAGGAAAATTTCATTTGTGTGAGAAGTCATCTCTTCTCCAAGGAACACAGAGTGGATTTATGTCCCTGGCAACCTTTGAAGTAGAACTTGAGTGCTCAGTGTCTTTGTTAATCTGTAACAGATCCTCAGTCCGAATGCTTAGAAGCTTGAATATCCGTGAGGGTTTCTTCTCATTTTAATGTTCTTCTTTTAATTTTAAGATCATATGTTGTTGCTTCACCAAAAATAGAGATAGAATAGCGTGATACATTTAGTAAACTGCATCAGAGCAGAAATGCCGAGGTAACACATCTGCCAATTAAACCGTGACATAGTCTTGTGCTGGTTGATCAGAAATAAATACTTTTCCAGTATTTTAAAATATGCATCTGTATTCTGCCCTGAAAATACCCCCTTTCTAGGTTGAAAACCCCCGTGATACTATACAGTTATTTTTGAACTTTTATTTTCATGTCTGTTCATCTTTTTTTTTTTAAACAAAGTTCATTATTATCTAAATATTGTCTAATGCCTTCAAATGAGCACCTATTGATATGAATTCACCCATGGAGCTCAAGTAAGAGTCTCCAGACCCTGGAATGTATTTTTTTTTTCCTAAAAGGAAGCTAACTGTGCTGTCCAGTATTCCTTCCCTTGGACCCTCTAGTTTCTGCCTTCTAAGAGAGAACAGTTGGAAGCACCGCATTCCTGTGACTTGCTGACTGACTGGTAGAAATTAAGCAAAAGGTCTGTGGTTGAGAATATTCCATCAGTATATCCTCTGCTCTGAGGCTGTGACTGCATTGTCACCCAGAGGCGGGAACTATTAGATCAAAGAGTGTGTCAACATAATGTCAAGTTCAACTAAAATGCACTGATAATGATTTTTAAGAAATGTCTACGTTAGACCAAATCTATCAGTCATTTTCTAAGAATTTTTGATAGACCTTTTAAAGCAGTTTTTGGTGTATAGAAAAAATTGAGCAAAAAGTTCAAAGAATTCCCATATACCTCTTACCCTCCTTCCCCAGATTCCCCCAACACCTTGCCTTAGAGAGTCAAGTGTATTCAAGGGCCATACATGAAGAATTCAAGACAAACACAGCAATTCAAAGTCCTTGGGAATTAAAACCGCTGAAGTATTTTACCTATAGGGCTCTGTGGCTCTAATAATTAAAGAAAACACTACCCTTCCGGCTGCTATTCTGACAACTGTCTTGGGCCAGAGGGTCCAGATGGATATTCTTTCAAAATATAATTACAGGTTTGAGTGATTGTTAATCACAGTGGGTGAAAGTTCAGATGACATCAATAGTTGGCATTTAGGGAATCAAAAGTGTACTTGGATATTTATCGACATTATTAACATGGTCAGAGTCTGCCCCCCCACCCTGCCCCTGTATAGGTTTTCTTAATGGAATATAGATAATCTTACTGGATAGATCATTGAATGATATGAAGATGCTTAGAAGGGATGTATGAGCGCTCACAATACATGCTTTCAGACTAGTATCACTGATCCCATTCCACATTTAGGGAGACTTAAGGCAGGCGAGCTATTTGAGGAATATGACTGTGCACTACAGATAGCAATGATCAGCAGAATTTTAATCAGCTGGGTGGTTGTGGAGACACCTTATGAAAAGAGATGCCAGTGAGAGCATTCGATTAATAGTACAGTTCATGTCCACAGAAAGAATTTGCTTTTTAAAAAAGCCATTGAGTGCTATGAGTTGAATTTGTATTCAATTAATGTTGACATTCATTTTGAATGATCTATGAAATATTTTAAGAGATACTTAGTAAAGTGGATCAAAAGTAGTTAAATAAATCCAGATGAAGAGGGTTTTTTTCACTGAGAAATACATTATAAACTATATTACATTCAACTCAGTTCTCACTAATGCCAAACAAAACGTAGGAGTGTGTCTGCGTTCCTTATATATGGATTAGGGGAGTCAGAGAATTTCCAAGCATGTAGAAACTCTAGTGCCAAAGTGTAGAGATGATGAAAGAACCCAAACAGCACGATGGACAAAACAGCCTGCTACAGTGTCCAGAGCACAGGAGCTGACAACTCCTACCCAGTATGTAGGGTTTAATCACATGGAACATACTAGTGTTTCAAAATGTCAAAAGATAAATGGCGAGATAAGAATCATTTTAATCATTAAATCCATCATTCTTGAACCATATACCCTTAAGTTTTTGTCCTCTAGTTCTAACTAGCAACAGTTACCTAACCAGTTGAGTGAGGTAATGAAATAATTCTTAGAAAAGCGTCTTTTTCCTTCATAAGTATTATAAACAGGATTGGGTTGTGTTTGTTGGGGAGGGATGGGAAAGGCAAAGTAGGAAACTTTATTTACAAGTGATTCTCAACACAGATCTACTTTACAAATAATTGCATAGTCACTGGCTTTGCAGACAAAATGCATCTTTGGATCAGTGTTTTATAAAGACGGTATACAAAAATATTTCTTTAAAAGTCTTAATATGTTCACACTAATATTCGGAACTTGAAGAAAAATTTCAATAGGATAAAAATGCTTTGGAGATGAAGATATGTAGGAGATAAGTAAATTGTGCTACCTTCTATCCACATTAAAAACATTTTCTTTCATTCTAAGACATTGTTCCAGAAATGTCTTTTTTTTGCATGAGAAGATTTATGCTAAGAACTTGCCTTTCACTTTTAGAGTAGGGAACCTCACTTAGTAATTATGAAAATGCATCCTATGTAAATATATGCATCCTTCATTAAATGGTATCTAGCAAGACTTCAAGTTTCAGCATTAAAATATGTTAACATTGATAAGTAGTAGTTTCTTAATTTTGGCAAAGCTTCTACAGTGATGTTTTTCTAGAAATTTAAATTAAGGTTTAAGAATCTTAGAAATTAAAATATTTGGTTCACCTTGAACAAAGCATAATTAGTCCATAATATAAAGTTTATGTTGACAAAAACACTTCAGGTATAACAACTGAAATTGTTATTCTGAAGGCCATATTTTTATTCAGCGTGAGTGTGCAAAACCAAAACAGCTGGTGTAGCCAGATCCTAGGGGATTACTGAATGCTGTAAAACTAGGCACTAGATACCTTGTTGTTCTGTAGGACATCTTCAGAAATGCATCCCTTCATCTGTTTCTACACAAAGTCCATATTTTGGGATTTATCTTTTTAAGGATGTGAGATATTACCGAACTCTTTCTTTTCCCTCACGACGTGAGAAATGGGATATGATTCTCCTACCCCTTTAGGCTGAACAATTTTGTAGACCGACTTTCACTTCAGTACAGAGACATTAGCGTGTTCTCCTGCAGTTAAAGAGCTCAGAATGGACCAGTCTCATTTAGGCTAGTGAATGAGACCATTCTTGACACTTTTTCCCATAAAAATAAGTAGCTTAGATATGCTTATCAACTTTAACGACTGTAACTAAGAAGCAGACACACTGGCCATTGCTACCACACACACACACAGACATACACCACATGTGGGACGGGGAGGTTATATGTGTGAGGGCATATACATGCCTGTTTATATGTGCGTATAACAAAAACATACGCACAAAGAGAACTGAAGTGTCACTGCAGAAAGCGATCCATATCATCTGCATTCCAGCAGTTTTTATTACATGTCATTCTTCGAGTTTACGAATGCATTTCCCAACCCTTCGCTGATTTCGTGATCCACTGATGGGTTACAAGTAACAACTAGAAGAACACTGGCTGAGGTAATGGCGGAAGAAATCACGTATTGGCAAAATGATCTCGCCCTTCTGCAGCCCCCGTAGGCCTGTACCCTCCTGATTCCTGCAGGAGAGTGTGTCACTTAAATCATGTGTGTGTCAACCTTGCAACACAGCCCAAACAGATCTACCTTAATTTATGGAAGAGTGGTCTGAGTTGCATTCGGCCAGGATTTACTGCATTATTATTATATAACTAAACCTAACAGCATCTTATTTGATGGAAGGGACTAAAGCTTTGGATAGGAGGTAAATGAAAAAAAAAAAAAACAAAAACAAAACAACAACAATGATACTGTTTTTGGAGAACTGATAAGTACTGTCTAAATTTTTTGTGGAACAATGCACATTTATGATTAACCAAGAAACAGTCATGACCAAAATATGTGGTAAGTAAAGACTTGCTCTTGGGAATACATAAAATTATTAGGGAGGTATAATGTTCCAGGCACACAGCTAACTGGAAAAACAAGGTTTAGAAGAGCATGTAAGGGAGGCCATCTTTGGGATAACAGAATGGGAAAAATATATACATATGTACAAATTTTCTTTTATTTATAAAAAGAAACACTGAGGGGCACCTGGGTAGCTCAGTGGGTTGGGCCTCAGCCTTCGGCTCGGGTCATGATCTCAGGGTCCTGGGATCGAGCCCCGCATCGGGCTCCCTGCTCAGAAGGGAGCCTGCTTTCCCCCTCTCTCTCTGCCTGCCTCTCTGCCTACTTGTGATCTCTCTCTGTCAATTAAATAAATAAAAATCTTAAAAAAAAAAAAAAAGAAAAAGAAAAAGAAACACTGAAAACATAAACCAAAATATGCAAAAAGGATCAGCCTGCTGAGGACATGGATCAGAATGAACTCCTCTGAATGTGTATTTTCTCATAATTTTAACTGAAATCACATAAATTTTCAAAAAATAAAATTATAAAGAAAAAAGCATATGGTATATGCAGGAGGCAAATATCTTACTGTTATATATATGCATACCTAATATATACTTGAGCAAATATAAAGATTGTTAGAAACAAAAATTTTAACGGAAGTTATTAGTATAAAGTCAAGAAGTAAGTTTAAAACCCAGTAATGTTAAATTACATTTGGAAGTCGCACTATGACTGGTTTTTTTTTTTCCTCCTAAAACTATGTACAGGTATCTCTTCCTTAAGATCAGTAGCCTATTTTCAAAAATATACATTCCAAACAAATTTGTATTGTCTTAAATGGGAAAAATTAAACCCCAAACATAACTAATTTCCTACAAGGAGCTTAAACACAATACCTGTAGAAAAGTAACATGCTACCATGACAGGATCTAAAAGGCTCAAAACACTGTTTCTTTGACCATCCAACAATTTCTATGCTTGTTAACACATGGCTACTTTACATATGATTACTTGTTATTTGCATGCTGAGTGAGAAATTATTAGCTTATGATATGGGACAGCAAATAACACACGGCATTCAAAAACTTGTGAAAAAATCGAAAATAAATTCAAGAAAACTTTCCGTAATAGATGGTCTTCATCAGACTGAAGACGTGGTCCTTAAAGAATGTTACAAGGGAGGAGGGATAAGGGGAAGACAGTCATTGCGACTCATGGTTGTGTGGAGAGGTGTGGGAGGGCATTTTAGGCAAATTCTCCCACTGAGTGGGACAAGTAGAGACTCTCTGGGTCTGGGTCTGGGAGCTGCTGGAGAGACTGCCAAGTGGGAGAAAGTCCATATATCCTCAGGGGCAGTTGTCAAGGGAAAAGTGGTCACCAACTGTAGATGTGCTTACACTGTTCAAAGAGTCCTCCCCGGGGTGCTATGCGAGACACCAGGCGGGCTTCTAAAGGCCTGTCATTGTGCGATCACACAGTAAGACTCTGGAACTTTTCTCAGCAACATCCAAAGCACATGGCCCGTTTGCTTACACTCGGTTCACCCGTTAAGAGGTCTACACGTGACTGTTCCGTTCCGCCCGCCCGGCAGTGTAACTCAGCACTCTTCCCTCACATACTGTTCACCATACTGAGTGTGAAAGATAGAATTATCTCCCCTGCACCAACCTCAGTTGAAAAATAAGGTAGTGAGAGGTGTACAGATACTCTGTAAGGATATTAAGAGCCCAGAATTCTAATGGGTAAACATTCAACTAAGAAGACCTTCTGTGGGATACACGTGCGTTTTGTAGCTCTGCGCCCTGAAAAGGTTAAGTAGTCCTGTAAGCTGCTGGCATGGAACAGATAAAGAGAGTGTCGGAGGGGAGAGGAAGGGAGAGAAAACTAGAGCAGCAGGAACATCAAGCATGGGCTTTGACGCCCGTCTGGTGCAGTGCCGAGTGGAAATTTTGGATCAGCAGACCCTTCATAGTTATAGGTATCTCTGGTTCAGAAATAAGTCAGGAAAGGTAAAGTACAAAGAGGTTTCATGTAAACTCGTTTAGAAGAGCCACAGACTGGAAGCAGTTTCAACAGTGACCAACAGGACATTATTACTCATGCATTTCACGGAGGGCTATGTACCACTAACAAGCAGGACATTCTGCAAAGAACTGCGAAGATATCCACAATATATTGTTTAGCGGAAGAAGGAAACTTCAGAGTAATATAAGAGGCTTATCTCGTTTTTTTGCACCAACTAAACCACCATGTGATTATACAAATAAATGTATCTGCCTTAACAAGATCAAAGTGTGCAGTGATCTAGACCATACCACTAAGTGGTCGCCTCTGGGATTAGAACTTGGCCACATATGTGGGGGAGGGAGACACTCAGAGAGGGAACTTTCACATTTCATTTCAGATATTCTCGCATCCCTTTAAAGCTTTTTCACAGACATGCACTGGCTTTGTAATACACAGGGAAGAAAAGAGAGGATGCCTTCCATGTACCAGTTAGACTGCTAACTCATCTGTCTCTCCCCAAGGTGCCAAGCTGCAAACAAGACTTGCCCCACAAACTACATCTGGAATAATCACCTCTGCAGATGCCTAGCTCAGCAAGATTTTATTTTTTCCTCAAATTCTGGAGATGGTAAGCAGAATCATATTTATTTATTTATTTATTTTAAGCAGAATGATATTTTAAAGACAAAATGCCAAGTGCCTCTATTTTGGTTAACATTTTAGTATTAAAACCACATGTACAATATTCTGATGATCACGCTCTGGAATAAGAGACTACCAGAGAGGACGCTGGCTACTTGACATTGGTATTGTTTTGAACTTCCTTGTAAACGGACAGACCCATGTTTGTGCACACCCTTTAATGAAGAACATAGAGACGCTTTTCAGTGCTTTTAATTGTTTCACACCAGTAAGGTGTACTGAAGATGTCCGACTGTGTTTGTCTAGACTCTGCAGATGGATTCCATGACATCTGTGGACCCAACAAGGAGCTCGACGAAGAAACGTGTCAGTGTGTCTGCAAAGGGGGGCTCCAGCCTTCCAGCTGTGGACCCCACAAAGAACTAGACAAAAACTCGTGCCAGTGTGTCTGTAAAAACAAACTTTTACCCAGCTCCTGTGGGGCCAACAGGGAATTTGATGAAACCACATGCCAGTGCGTATGCAGAAGAACCTGCCCAAGACATCAACCCCTAAACCCTGGAAAATGTGCCTGTGAATGTACAGAAAATTCACAGAAATGCCTCTTAAAAGGAAAGAAATTTCAACATCAAACATGCAGGTAAGAAATCTTCGTAAAGCGTATTCCTTTCTCTTACTGGGGATAGTTTCCTCAACCAAAATGGGGGAGGCTTTTTAGAATGAGACCAGTCAGTTCTGGAAGATAAATTCTGTTATTTTCTAACTGAAATTTCCTCGAGACTGTGTTTGCTCCTGAAAGGAGCCCTGGGAACCAAAACCAGATCCAAGCCCAGAATGCACTCCTACTGCTCATCCCACAGGCTGAGTTTGAGGCGGTGGGCTCACATGGGCTGGGAGATGCACAGGACAGTCGCGTGAGGAGGATTTCCAGAACATCCAAACATGGCATCCCTGCCTCCACCAAAACTTATGATGCCATCGTAATATAAGACAGCTGTTCTAAGTGCAGAAAATTTTGTGAAAATTTTACAGAGGATGGGAGAGTGCCACTAACTGTAGAATTGTATCTAGAAAAATATTTAAGTATTTAGTGGAATTAGGGAGATAAATTGTATTGTTAAAGATTACTCAAGACGCATTCCTGAAACATCGATCGGATGGTGAGGTGGGCTGTCTGGGCCGGCTCTGTGATTTGGGCATTTCCTTCAGCACGGCTCCACCAGACAGGCCTCTCTCTCCCATACGTTTGACAACTTTAACTACTTCTCTTTTCCCTTAATTTATGAGAGCTCCTAAACTTCTGTTTTATTAGCATCTTACCATGATGCTGAACACACTTTGGCAGTGAAGCTTTGTCCTCTTCAGAATCGCTCCAAGATCCAGGCACTCAGCCTTTGCGTCCCCCCTTGCTCCTCTCATTTATTCAACCAGCTGTGACCGAGGTTAGGCCTTAGAATGCCAGGTTAACGTGCTAGTCAAGGGTTAGTAGACCCCACAGCCAAATCCAGTGGGCAAGTTAGTCTTCATGTAACCTGTCTTTCCTGTTCCTTTTCTCGAAGCCCCCCTCTTTGTTTTGGTGGAATAGCATTTTCCTTCTCCAGCTGCCCTTCCGGTTTTCAGACGGTCTGTGCCTCATCACCTCCACTGGGATCTCTTCTTCCAAGCTCAGTCTTTAGAGATGGTGGTGATGCCCATGCAGCGGCGGACCCCTCACAGGACTTGAGACTTAAATTTCATTTATTTACAATTTTGTACCTTCATTAATGTTCATAACCTTTCCCCAGTACATAAAATGTCCATCTTTTTAATCCTTATGAGTTCTGTGCTCCTATTTTAATTTCCATCTCCAATGACCCATCATACTAACATTTTAGCCGTTGCATAAGGGAACTTCACTGAATCTAGGGTCACTCAGAAGGGTTCAGTATACAAATTGGTTTAATAATCTTTGGTAAGATTTAGTATCTATATAGTATTCTGCATTTTTGAAATAGCCTTCTGGTAGTTAGAGTAGGGATATGCAAGAAAAATTGGAATACAGTTATTGCTCAAAATATTCCAAAAAGGAAGGGTGCCTGAGTGGCTCAGTTGGTTAAGCATCTGCCTTTGGCTCAGGTCATGATCACACAGGGTCCTGGGATCGAGCCCTGCATCAGGCTCCCGGCTCAGCAGGAAGCCTGCTTCTCCCTCTCCTACTCTCCCTGTTTGTGTTCCCTCTTTTACTGTGTCTTCTCTCTATCTGTCAAATACATAAATAAAATCTTTTATATATGTGTGTGTGTGTGTGTGTGTATACATACATACATACATATATATATATATATATATATATATTCTAAAAAGGAAACAAAAGGATCTCTATAAGGTACTCTGAAGCAATAATGAAACAAAAAACTGTCATCCATGAGATACCTGATTTTTTGCTTACATAAGACTAACCAGCCATCATATTTTTCTACAGAATTCTTATATTAAAAGAAAAGATTTTGATCTTTGTATTTCTCCTAATAGTATACATTGCTTCACGAAGATTTTCTATTTACTGAAACTCTTCCTGTGTTCATTTTTCTAAGGATATACTTCCAGGTTTACATATATATTGAAACAAAAAAGGTAATTTAATGTTTTGAAAATATGTAC
Source organism: Martes martes (assembly GCF_963455335.1). NCBI lineage: Eukaryota > Metazoa > Chordata > Mammalia > Carnivora > Mustelidae > Martes > Martes martes. The sequence goes on along the minus strand of NC_137889.1, from coordinate 8,051,302 downwards.
ACTCATTTTCTCTTAATATTTATTCCAGAAGTGGGGAAGGGGGCAGATTATGTATTTTTTGTCCACTGCCTTAAATCAGCAACTTTCATTGATGATTAAGAATTGCATCTTTTTTGCAAAGAAATACCAGAAGTCTTCTAATAATGCATCTGTACTTAGAAGTAAAAAAAAAAAAAAAAAAATTAGTAACATTTTAACTAGATACACCTTCTTTTCTACTAGAGCACAAGAAATGAAACTTGAGACTCACATTGGCAGTTTCTCTGTAGTGCGCTTTTGATTTCCCTGCTGGGTCATCCTGCATTGCTCCCTGGACGCCCAGCCCCTTCTCGCACTGGACAGGCTCACACTCCCACAGCTTCTTCAAAGACAGCTCCTGCTTGCAGAAGCAACAGGGCTGTTTGATCATGTCCTTTCACCACTGCTGGAAGCTGGAAGTCTAGGGTACAAAGAGAGGGTTGCCCAGAGCAAGCCCTCTCTCTCTCTCCCACCGCCCTAGACCACCTTCTTCTCACCTGCAGCCCAGGTGGAGAGGAAGAGGGGACCACCCTGGCTCAGCCACCTGCCTGCCCAGCAGAGGGATGGGGTGGGGGCGGGGGCCCCCCCGCGGAGGACCACAGCCCGCCAGCGTGGCTGGACTTCCATACAGGTCTGGGTTCCGTGCAAGTCCCAGACCCTTGCGGACTCTGCCATGCTGCTACGCTCGGACCACATCAGCAGACCTTGCACACTCACTTTCACAGTTTCTGTTTTATGTTCCTTTCATCCGCGAAGCAGAGAGCACTTCAAAAGAACCAAAGCTCACGTCATCTCAAGTCTCCCATCTGTTCTATCAGCAAGACTGCTTTTAGGCTTTTCCATTCCCCCTAAATTGTGTAATTCTCAGCACAAACTTCAATAAGACATAAACCTAAGAATAATTTTATGATAAAAAGAGTAACTTTATTCTTGTTTTAAATTTAGAGAAACAACTGCGTTTGTAGCATAATGAACTCGTTGCTTTGGCCTTTAACAAAAACGTGTTCCTCGTTTTCCTAGTTGTTACAGAAGACCGTGTGCAAATCGACCGAAGCATTGTGACCAAGGACTTCTATTTAGTGAAGAAGTATGTCGCTGTGTCCCTTCATACTGGAAAAGACCACATATGAACTAAGACTGTACTATTTTCCAGTTTGTCAGTTTTCTCTCTTAGAAAACTGTGTTGCCACATTAGAACTGTCTGTGAACAGAGAGACCTTTGTGGGGCCATGGAGACAAAGACAGAAGTCAGTGTTTGCTGACCCATGTGGGTAACTTCACAGAAATGGACTGGAGCTCGTCTGCAAGAGACCTCTTTTAATGACTGGTTTTTCTGCCAATGACCGGACAGCTGAGGTTTTTCTCTTGTGATTTAAAAAAAAAATGACTATATAATTTATTTCCACTAAAAATATTGTTTCTGCATTCATTTTTATAGCAATAACAATTGGTAAAGCTCACTGTGATCAATATTTTTATATCATGCAAAATGTTTAAAATAAAATGAAAACTGTATTATAAACTGGTGAGATCAATCCATTATTATCTTCCACAATAAGCAAAACTTGATGATAGGAAAACATTCATCTCCTCCCGCCCTTCCTCCTTTCCTCCAACCAGATGTTAGATTTTGACTATTAGGAAAAAGTGTGATCCTAGGAGAGAACGTTCCAGAGGGACAACAGTTGCTATTACATTTTATTGAAATTCATCTCTGAATAAATATAATGATTATAAATGTTTTAGCACATGACACTTTGAAATTTATAACCAAGGGAGTCAATATGGAACATAGCTTATAAGTTCATCTGCTTAGCACGACCGCGTGATGGAAATTATTCAGTGCCCTGGGATCATTCCAACTCATCACTTGATTTAATATCCCTCAGTATAAACTAAGATGGTTTAAGGTATTTTACTCAAAAAGAATCCTTCCCAGTATTTAAATCCCTCTGGCCACCTGAAATACTTCTTGTGAGCTGAATACTTTTCATGAGCTCCTACCCGGCACGTATAAAATAAACTGGAAATCATGTTTAATTGCTCTTATAGGTTAGAAAGGAAACATTTCAGTAACTCAACTGAAGTGCCTGTCTCATGTTTAAAAGGGCATCACACTGAAATACTTTCCTCTGGGAACAAATATTTTGCCTGCATAAATACAACCGTATGAGTGGTTTGCTTATTGATAGAGTATTACTTGCTGGTACGATCCAGCTGCTAGCAAAGAAGAATGCGTAAGTACCAGCAAGACATACAAAGACACAGCTACAGCAATATATACAAACAGTAAGTCCTGAAAGAAGAAGAAAATTCTAGAGAGCTATATAAAGATGAGCTTCTTAAAGCTTGCAAATATAGCAAAAACATTTTTACATGGTATAGGTGACCACTCAGAATATTAGTATCCATGTTTTGCTGTAAGATAGTTTTCTTTACAAATATTTTAAAAGACCGATGACTTAAATATGCCCTGAGTGTTTTCATTATTGACTTTCTTTTTTTACATTTTAAAAAATCAATTTTAGGGGCGCCTGGGTGGCTCAGTGGGTTAAGCCTCTGCGGTCATGATCTCAGGGTCCTGGGATCGAGCCTGCATCGGGCTCTTTGCTCAGCGGGGAGCCTGCTTCCCCCAACCCCTCTGCCTGCCTCTCTGCCTACTTGTGATCTAATAAATAAATAAAATCTTTAAGTAAATAAATAATCAGTTTTATTGAGGTATAATTTACATGGAGTAATATGCATACAATTTGCGTGTAGAGTTGAAGTTTTGACAGATATATACCCTCTGTGTAACCACCACTGAATCAAGGTACAGACATTGTTATCACCCTAGGAAATGTCCTCGTACTTCTTTGCAGTCAGTCCCTCACTCCTTGAGGCAACCTCTGATTCAATTTCTATCACCCAAGATTAGTTTTGCCAGTGTGAGAACCTCACAGAAATGGAATCATATATGTCCTTTCAAGTACTTGTATTCTTTGACACAGAAGCCACTTTGACTCAGTGTTTTCGAGATTCATTCCTGTGGTTGCAGGTACCACATGCAAGTGTTGTTCTTCTTTTTTCCCCATGTCTTATTTTATTTATTTTTTTCCTTTTTTAAATTAACATATAATGTATTATTTTTCTCAGGGGTACAGGTCAGTGAGTCATCAGTCTTACACAATTCACAGCACTCACCATAGCACATACCCTCCCCAGGGTCCATCACCCAGCCACCCCAGCCCTCCCACCCCTCTCCATTCCAGCACCCTCAGTTTGTTTCCTGAGATTAGGAGTCTTTTATAGTTTGTCTCCCTCTCTGGTTTCGTCCATTTCATTTTTCCTCTCTTCCCCCATGATCTTCTGCCCTGTTTCTCAAATTCCACATATCAGCAAGATCATATGATAACTGTCTTTCTCTCATTGTCTTATTTCACTTAGCATAATACCCTCTAGTTCCATCCATGTCATCACAAATGGCACAATTTCCATTTTTGATGGCTGCATAACATTCCATTGTATGTATACCCCACATCTTCTTTATCCATTCATCTGTCAATGGACATCTGGGCTCTTTCCATAGTTTGGCTATTGTGAGCATTGCTGCTGTAAACATTCGGGTGCACGTGCCCCTTCAGATCACTACATTTGTATCTTTGGGATAAATACCCAGTAGTGCAATTGCTGGGTCACAGAGTAGCTCTATTTTCAACTTTTTGAGGAAGCTCCATACTGTTGTGGCTGTAACAGCTTGCATTCCCACCAACAGTGTAGGAGGGTTCCCCTTTCTCTGCATCTTCGCCAGTATCTGTCGTTTCCTGATTTGTTAATTTTAGCCATTCTGGCTGGTGTGAGGTGGTATCTCACTGTGGTTTTGATTTGTATTTCCCTGATCCTGAGTGATGTTGAGCACTTTCATGTGTCTGTTGGCCATTTGGATGTCTTCTTTGCATAAATGTCTGTTCAAGTCCTCTGCGCATTTCTTGATTGGATTATTTGTTCTTTGGGTATTGAGTTTAATAATTCTTTATAGATTTTGGATACTAGTCCTTTATCTGATATTGACTTTTAAAATAATGCTACATGTAATGTTTAGAGAAGTCCAGTAATACGCTCTGTATAACTTCAACATCGAGTTTTAAAAGTCAGATTTTTCAAATATTGGGGAGAAAATGATCTTCTGAAATTCTCTCATTAAACATTTACAGACCATCTTCCTATTTTTTGGTGAGAATGGCTGAAGCCTCTAGGCAGGAAATTTATGCACTGTAAATCCTATGTTCAAGCCATAGTCTAGGTCATTTTCAAACACAAGCACAGTAGAAAATAATAATAATAATAGTAAGAACACAAAACAAAAAAGAAAACTAAATTTGACCAAAGCTACGGCTGTATCAATATGTCTCTATGAGCACTAACTCACGGATGATTACCAAAGGAAAAGTGGAATCAAAATAAATAATATCTTTCTACCTGGTGGGGAGGCATAGTCCCTAGGGCATAAACTGGTCACCATCCATGAAATTCAGTTGAGATTCAATTCAATCATTTTTCATCACATTTGAGCCAAGAATATAAGCAAACAAACATCATATAATCTGTTATAGCAAACTGGTTAATCACTTTCAGTTTTGGTATTTGGGGAATATATTGATTTTTTAATCAAATTTAGGGGAAAAAATGTATTCTAGGTTTCAAATCAGGCCCCTGAGGCCATATAAGGAATATAAAACCTGGCACAATGACTACTATCAGCTTTAAAAAAATCTAAAGTATGTGTTGACAATTAGTTTCTTAGAATATATGGGTAAGCCAAAAAAAAAAAAAAAAAAATCACTCGACCAAAAATTAGATCACGAAGCATGCCAGAAAAATAGCACTTAATTTGTCCCTAGAGATATAATAATTTTGGCCAAAATCAAAAGTAACATGAACAAAAACAATACATTGCCAGACATACTTGTAAACAATTTTATGTGGACCATAAAAAATCTCACTTCACTAAATTATAATATTTGAGATTCTGTGGTGCTAGTTTAGACTAGAGATAAGACTAAATAAGTATTTAGAATGTTAGCAAGCATGATTCAGCAAAAAGCTGGAAAAAAAAAAGAAAGAAAGAAAAATACTGTGAGAATGTAAACTCTCCACGAGTCTTGACATACCAACCCAGCCACATCTCAAGGATAAAGATGAGAAAACACGGGATGTCTCCAGGGACAGTTAATACATATATGGAAATCTTAAAAGTTTGTACACAGAATGTTAGGTCTAGAATACCAAATACTGTCCATTCAATTTAAAAGACTAATGAGAAGGGGCACCTGCCTGGTTCAGTCAGTAGAGCATGTGACTCTTGATCTTGGGGTTTTAAGTATGAACCCCATATTGGCTACAGAGATTACTTACAAATAAAAAATATTTTTTAAAAAGGCAATTGTGTAACATTTAGCTTCCAGATTGTTTCGTTTTGTTTTGGAAGGGGGTTTTAATTTGCTAACGGGCTTGAGTGAAATAGATTCCATTATTAGGTTTTCTAAAAATAACCTTTGTCCTCATACAACTCATTCCAGAAGTCGGAGTGGTGACCTTGAGCGGCATTCACTGGCCTGTCCAGAAGGCACTTCTCTAAGGCAAGGACAAAGGGTCACAGGCTTCTTCTCACCCCTTTCCCGGGTCCCTGCTCCGCTCACAGTGGGGGAGAAGCAGACACAGCAGGTCGGGGAGCTCATGCACAGCCTTCCTTAGCACCTTGCCAAAGCCCAGGAAACTCCTTGCTCCGGTGACTTCCACGTTCACTGAGTAGGTGCTGGGCAGAGAGCTGAGTAAGGACCGCTGGCCCTCACTTCACCTTCCCGACTGCACTCTCCCCCCAGATCTGGGCTTTCTCTGGCAGACTTTTCAAAGGCTGCTTTTTTAGGGACTTCACCTTTTGAACTGCAAATGAAAAGGACATTTTAAAAAGTCATTTCATTCTGCTACAGTGAAAGAGCAGAAACAGGTCTCATTTTTATAGAGACGAATTCTAGAAAGTCCTGAATAAATCTAGAAGTGTCCCCTAAAAGGCAGAGCGTGTAACCAGAGAACAATCTAAGGAAGTCAGTGACATGTTTCATAAAGTAATTCTGGCATTTTCTGTTCACATTTGAAGTTTTAGTATATATTAAGGATATTTTTTAAGTAGGGAATGATTACCTGGTAGCTTGTGGAAGTGCAAATGGGTGTGATGGTTTGGAAAACAAAAATTAAACCTAAGTTTCACGGCTTTCTTTTTTTCTCTTTGTTCCATAGTTCACAACTCACTGCCCTAAAAATCATGCTGTAACAGAAGGAGCACTGGATTAGGAATTAGGAGCCAGGTTTTTAATCTTGCCTTTTCTGCTATGCCCCTAAGCCAATCACCATCACCTTCTGGGTCTCAATTTCTCGCCCTAAGAGGGGACTGAACTAAAATTGTATATGCAGTCCCACCTCTGAAGTTGCAAAGTTTATAGTAAACTACATACAGAGGGGGCAAAACACACACATAGAACATTTCTAAGAACTTCAGGGAAGCCCCCTTCTTGAGATTAGTGACTCCATTAAGAGGAACACTTTTTTTTTTAATGTTTTTAAAAACATTTCTTAAATGTTTAGAAAGCTCTGTTCTTGAAATCAGTGACCCCCTCCCCTTAAGAGGAAAATTTTTTAATGTTTCATGTATGAAATTATACATGAAAAATCCTGTCTCCCTCATGCCATAATTCTAATTCTTATTCTACTTAAATTCTAAGTAACTTAGCTCAAAACAGCATTCTTCCTGATTTCTTCATCTCAAAGGTAGTCACACATGGAGACTTTGGAAAGTCTCAATCGCTAGGAGGAGTAATTACCTTGAAAAAACAAAACCGAGCAACTCTCCACCAGAAAGCAAAACTTAAGACTCCCCACGCATTGGTCCCCAACCTCAATCAGACGCACAAATACCCTATCTCACCCAGGCAGAGCCACTGATGGAGAGATAGGCTTCAGTGTCATTGCCATCTGCAGTTCCAACCACAGGATCTGATTAGGTATTGGGCCTACACCACCGGGACCTGGCACCCACGTTATCTACAAGTGCACAGCTCAGAATTCTCAGATGCTGCTCATGGACTCACCCACTGGGGCTGAGTATACATCGGGCTCGATGAGACGTGACTGACCCACGTACGCTCCCCAGATTTACAAATACTTTTAAAAGAAAAAAATGTTTCTTGTATATTCAACACTACTTTATATGACTTTATAATAATACTTGTAATGTGCTGTTGAAGTCACAGATTTTTTTTTCTCACTTTAAAGCAGCTACACATATTCTACATCTTTTTAAAAATTAATCTTCCTGGGGCACCTGGGTGGCTCAGTTGGCTAAGTGCCTGCCTTCAGCTCAGGTCATGACCTCAGGGTCCTGGGATTGAGCCCAGCATTGGGTTCCCTGCTCAGTGGGGAGCTTGTTTCTCCCTCTCCCTTTGCCCCTCCTCCATGCTTTTGCTTTTGCTTTCTTTTTCCAAAATAAATAAAATCTTTAATAAAAAATGAATCTTATGTTCAAATTTATGTATTTAAATTCAGTGGAAATTTGAGATTATCATCACACCTCCATGAATAAAACTTTGTTACTGACATGTTCAGCTTAAAAACAAACTTCTCAGGGCGCCTGGGTGGCTCAGTGGGTTAAGCCTCTGCCTTCGGCTCGGGTCATGATCTCAGGGTCCTGGGGTCGGGTCCCGCATCGGGCTCTCTGCTCAGCAGGGAGCCTGCTTCCTCCCTTCTCTCTCTCTGCCTGCCTCTCTGCTGACTTGTGATCTCTGTCAAATAAATAAATAAAATCTTTTTAAAAATTTAAAAAAAACAAACTTCTCTTCAGAATTAGTGTCATATGAAGATTTCTTGCCATCAAGATTTCCAAGTCCACCCTGCTGTGTGTGCGGCAAACGTGTCTTCTAATATGTCCCATTCTTTCTATTTCCTATCTCCTTTCTAGGGCACATTTTTTTCCACGCACCATCTTGTTCCCTTCCTCTCCTATGTGCCTTAAACAATGACCCGGAAGTCCTGTTCTTCTTTTCCTTACTCCGCCCTGATGTCCGCGCGGCCCACGTTGCCGGCGGCCGCTGCTACGCGGGGAAGCCGTCCGGGCCGGGGAAGGCGCGGGGGCGAGCGCGTCCGATCCCGATCGAGCACCCGCAGCGTCCCCTGATTCTAGTGCGAGGGCTGGACAGACAGATTCCCAAAGTAAGAGCCACTATCTTATAACAGCTACTCCCGAAGCCAAGGCTCCTTGCAGACACACAGCCCGTGAAGGACGCAGACCAGCATCTGGAACTGCTCACGGGAGGCAGCCAAGGAGGGAGGACGCAAGTCAAGGAAAGGTGAGAACAGAAAGGACGAGCTGAATGGGACGAATCCGAGGAGGACATCAACCGTGAGGGCTCTGGGCTCCAGAAGCGAACTGAGGGCGGCTGGAGGGGCGGCCGGGTTGGGGGGGGGGGGTAGTGGGGGATGGGCATCGGGGAGGGCACGGGGGGGGGTGGGCTCTGGGTGTCACACACGACTGAGGGGCTGTTGCGCGCTACGTCGGAAACGAAGGCGGCCGGCTGATCCCTGTAAAACTAACCGGACACTAACGCGTTGGCTCACTGAACATGACCCAGAAAAGCGGAAGAAAACCGAGAAACCATCAGAAAGGGGAAGAACTGACAAAATCAGCCACACTAGAATTGTAGGGAAAAGAGAAGAAAGGAAGGGTCTCCCGGCCGGCGGGACAGTGACAGGGAGGGCGGGGTGGGCCCCTGAAACGCGCGGGGAAGTTCCTGAAGTCGGTGACCGGGAGCGGCCGAGGCAAAGCCGCGCCATCTGCCGACGAGTTTCGGGCCGCGCGGAGCTGCCGAGCGCACGTGACGGACGCCGACCGCGACGGTCACCTGGGCGTGTCCGGGTCGGCGGGACCACCACGTCGGTGCAAGAGAGAACGTCTGTCACGGCTCGTGCGCGGGGCACCCTGAGGCCACCTCAGTCGCTTAATGGGGGAGATACTCTTGAGAAGATCTCGGGGAAAGAGAGAATTTCCTCTTCTCCGGCTTAACGGCAGACGCTGTTGCCGGACTTCCAGATCGCCTGAGACTCTCACTGCGATTTCTAAGTAACAAGTCCCGTGACCGCGCGGCCCTGAGTGTGAGACACGGACAAGCTGCGTGTCCCCGCGACAACTCACCCTCCAGGACACACACACGGTCTCACACAGCCGGGCGTGAGCGCGCGGTGCCCGTCAGGCTGAGGAGATCTGGAGGGAGCCAGGGTCTCCTGGGCAGACCAGGCCGGCCGCGTGTGAGGTAATTCCAGAACCGGAGTCAAAGAGGAGGCTTCCTCACTGAGTTACCCGAACACGCTCCCGTGCTCTGCCACAGCAGTCGTCTCCCACAGGAGCCGCGGGGGCTGAGGTGGCGCCAGCAGCTCCGCAGCGCGCGAGCCCCCTCTTGGGGGGGGGGGGGGGGGAGAAGCGCGCTCTGCACACCCGCGCCGTCCCCGCGCTCTCATCGGGACAGGAGGAAAGGTCTTGACACCCCCCCCGGGGCAAAATGTCCCCACCAAAGCAATGCTTACAGCGGGATTCAGAGGAAAGATTTTCATTCCGATTTTTTTAATTTACTTATTTGAGGGGCGCCCGGGGAACTTAGTCAATTACGTGTCCCGTTCTTGATTCCGGCTCAGGGAGGATCTCAGGGTCGTGAGATCGAGCCCCAGGCTGGCTCCGCGCTGGGTGTGGAACCTGCCTAAGACTCTCTCTCACGGTCCCTTCCCCCCTCTCCCCCCGCTAGAAAGAACGACCTCTTTGACAGCCTCAGACCAGGCCGCAGGGCCATGCAGCAAGCGCGGAGCTGCATCACCAGCCCGTCTCCTCCAGCCATGAGCCACCAGTCTTGGACCAAATCCATATGCCTCGATTCTCTCTCCCGCTGCGAAGAGTACCTCTCCCCAGGACTTGGAATCCACAGACAGAAAACTCAGCTAGACGCACCGAATTCTGTCAGGAGCCGAGTGTGAACTCATACCCTTAGAAACACACGTTGCCCTGTCCCCGTCAGCTTGGCTGCTGTAACACAACACAGGGTGGGTGGCCACACAACAGAAATTTATTTCCCCACTTTTTGGAGGCTGGAAGTGCCATCAAGGTACCACCAATGTTGTTTCTGGGAGTTTCCGGTGAAACCTCTGCTAGCTTGGAGATGGCTGCCTTCTCTCTTCTCATTATCCTCACACAGTCTTTCCTCTGTATACACGTGGGGAAAACAAGATCTCTGGTGTCTCTTCGCACGAGGACCCCCGCCTTACCAGACCAGAGTTCTACTCTTATGACCTCTTTTACCTTTAGTCGCCACCCTAAAGACTTCATCTTCGAACATTGGGAGTCAGGGCTTCAACATACAGATTTGGAGGGGACATAATTCTCTCTACTGAAACTCCTCTTTATGCACAAATTTTAATTGGCAAGAAAGAGTCAAATACGAATCAAACATTTTGAGACCAAAAAAGTAATTATTTCAAGGCAGAGTGCCTGAATAGTACTGGATGCTGGTATGCAAGCAAAGCAAACAAGGTCCTCCCAGAGAATAACAAATTCAAGAACATCCAAGGGATACTTGAACTTCCACCTGAGGGTTTTTGAGTGATAGCTCCACTGAGTTGTAGGTAAAACTGACAAAATACTTGAAAGTAAAGCTGACAAAATGCTTGTATTTATACTTGTATGTATAAATATGTAAAATACTTGTATATACTTTGCTCCCAGCACGGGTCTTAAATTTATTTGCCGAGAGAGCTGATACATCAAGATGCTTCCTACTGTAGTAGTTTATACAGAGCTGCCTGCTGCTTTCATATATTGCTAATCTGGTTATTAAATTGGCAGAAGGAACTCTAGTGGTAACCGTGGTGATCTATAACTGGTTTTCCAAGCAGAAGATGAGAGCTCATGGCCCCATTCAGCACTGGGACCAAGAATCAAGGCCACAGTTGTTGGTTTCCAAGAGAAATTCTTTAATTCCTTGATTGCTGGCTGCAGAACTGCCAAATATGTTCCTGTTTAGAAGAGTGCTTGATCCACAATAAGCCCTCAATAAGTAATTCCCACAAGTTCTGGAAGTTCCAAATGCCAAATCTTTTTAAATCAGAATTAAAGTGTCCAGAAATTCAGCCTCATTTACAAATTGCCACAAAGTTCTAAGACAGCAAAGTGAGTAAATGTCAGGACTCAGCCAACTGTCAAATTTTAGAACCTTAATTCGTCACCACTTGTGATTATATAAAACAATGTCGTAACACATTTTGGAATTCAATCATACTTTTTGTCAAATGAGGTCATGACACTTGTACTTCAAATACATCAATTCTAACTCTTTCCCCTTTAATATGTAAAGAGGCACACAAAGTCTAGAGGCTGTGAAAGAGCAAGATAAATATTCTGAGAATAAGGGAGTTTTAACTTAATCTTTAAAACTTATTTAAAAATACAGAAAGAGGAAACAAATGTGAGAGAATTTAAAAGCATCTAAATATTAATGGCACCAGGTTGGAAGTAGATGTGTTATTCAAATTTCTACTTGATTAAGAATTTCTCCTATCATTTTGGTATGAATTTCCTTCATTGTTAAGAAACTGCACTTTGCTCATAAACCTGAGAAATTCAGTTTAAATAAGCATTTTTCAAACAGTAACTATGAGAGAATTCTTACTGCAGTTTTTAAAAGCAATAGGATCTGGAAAATGTCACTGAGCAAAGCATAATGTTCCTGTGTTTTACACTGAACAAAGGAGGCCACAATGTGTCCTGGACATACAACTTGCTTATAAGATTAGACGTAACTATTAAACAGCTGTTGGAAAAAAAATACCATAACTCAGAAATAGCTGTGTGGGGAATTCTCATGTATTTCTAGAAGATTGAATTTAATTTTTTTTACTCTTTCCTTCTTCAAAAGAAAATAAATTTATAGAGATCTATTGAAATACAGAGTACCTTTTATAAAAGATGAACAACAGAAGGCTCAGTCAATGTGGTTCAAAGCATAGTTTGTTGAAAAAGGTTAAAGGTTAAAGTATAAAATTCTGAGAGCCTGGGGAAAGGGAGAGGTCGTAATTTAAAAATAAAACTATAGGGGCGTCTGGGTGGCTCAGTCGTTAAGGGTCTGCCTTTGGCTCAGGGCATGATCCCAGGGTCCTGAGATCGAGCCCTGCATCGGGCTCCCTGCTCTGCGGGAAGCCTGCTTCTCCCTCTCTCTCTCCTCCTACTTGTGTTCCCTCTCTCACTGTGTCTCTGTCAAATAAATAAGTAAAATCTTTAAAAATAAAACTATAAAAATCATCAGACCAAAAAGGGCGTGCACATATAACGTAAAAATCCTAATAAGCAGAAGTAAAATAGGACTTTCAATAATGTTAATAAAAAATATAAACCATCCTCCATATATTGCAAATCTCAAGAAAGCCTAAGTATCATTAACAAAATTCAACTTTCACGTGATCCTTTTATTTTACTGTAATCACCTAACACTCTTCTACAATGATTCCCCCTCCACATGTTGGCCTTGGAGTAAAACACTCCATCTACACAAATTTTGATTAGACTATCAAAACCCTTGCAGGCTAGATTTCACAGTTTTAAGGTGGCTGGATGGCTAACCAAAATGATAAGGCATCTTATTTTGGAAAAATACCTATATAGAGGAAATAGGGCATTTTAAAACTGTATTTAAATCCCAAGCACTTTCACATATCTCGTTTTGTCAACATGAAATGCAAAAATAGATTGCCCAAAATGAGCTCTTCTGACAGAATTTCCTTAGGCTAACAGGAAGAGTTCGAAGCCTGACACTCCTCCAAAGCTGTGGGACCACATGCCCGCCCTAAACCTCAGCTCCGAACACTGGTTGTCAGTGCTGCTCTATGCTACAATGTATACAAAGTCCCTAACAAAGGATTTTGCATGTAAAGGACACTCAAACCTTTATTCAACACCTCACTGTGTGTGTGTCCTGTTTTAGAATTCAGCACATCGTAAGATAAAAACCTATTTCATTTTTCCCCGTATTTGTTTACTCCTTTGTAGAAAGACTGATTTGCTTAGTCTAATTCCACAAGATCTTTGAGAATTAGTCTCTATTTGCTTTATTTTCTTAAAGATTTATTTATTTTGAGAGAGAGAAAGACTAGTTAAGCTCATTCCTATCTGTAAAATCTATGGGTCAAATTTGTTAATCTTCTAGGGATCTTGATACATAGTTCCAATGTCATTCTCTAGAAAGATGTGGCCTTTAGTTCTCCTGCTCCCAATCTGAGAGAGCCGTAAGTTTCATTGCAACCCGACAAACGTTATCTTTAAAAGAATCTCAGCTAATTTGTAGGTGGAAAAGATACCTTAAGTTATTTTAATCTGAACTTCTTTTGATCAATAGTGAAATAGAATACACCTTTGTGTATTATTTCTCCAAGACAATCTTATTCTTGGTCAATTATTATTCGGTTACTTGACTTATCAAATTGTATGAGCTTTTTAAACAGCAATACTAATTTAATTTTGATTATCTACTTATTCATATATTTTTATTTGTTTTTAGCCTGCTCTTGTAGTTTATATAGTTTATGTACAAACACCTTTTTAATTTTATAGACTCAAACCTTTTTCCTATTTGCTATTTTTCATGTCCTTTATGCATAGCCTCCTTCCCTTTGCAGTCATTAGATATTATTTCAGAATTATGCCGATTATTGAGAAAATGGTGTCATTAATCACAGAGGAACATCTACAAGGCACCATAAGACTGAAGCTGGGATATGAACCTGTCTCTCTTCTCCATGTGGGAAAAAGGTCTACGGGCAAGCCTGTCATGCCTCTTTTCCTTTTCCACAACAATGACCTTGACTTCTTGGTAGGCACATTCAGTGTCTCCTTCACACAGTAACACCAATGAGAATTATACTGGACATGCTCTGTTCCTAGAATATGAAATCTATAGAGTAGTAGAATATCTAGCATAAGGAAGTAAAATTATCCAGAGAAAAAAGAAACTACAACTAAGTTTGCTAGAGAATGTAGGACATAAAATACCAATCATTCCCTCTTTAAAAAATCTCATTATAAAACTAAATGGTTTCTGAATGACATTTACAAAATCCAATTTTCTAAACCAACAGAAATTATAGGTTGTGGTTTAATTAAACTTTTACCCAAAACATCTACCCAACTGCCCTACCAATACTTTTAAATAATTATTTCTTCATGTGAGTTCTGTGTGTGGCATTCTTTTTCTATGTATGCATTATTATGCCTTATTTTCTTATGAACTGTTGATTGCTTCCAAGACCATCTGCTTTTTTTAATCCATCTGTTTTTGATTCTTTCATCAGTGCTGTGATATTTTAGCCTAAATTATTTTTAAGTTTTGGTAGGCACAGCAAGCATCCTTCATTTCTCTTCTTCTGAACATTTTTTAGTTCTTGGGAGTCACGGAGATTCTCTCTGAAGACACCATCACCCCACAACCTCCTGACTGGCACTTTCTGGAAGTTGTAATTTCCAAATGATGTATGTAGATGGAAGGAGAGGAGATCATTAGCCCTGCTAATGGTGCTCCCACATCAAACCTGGCACCAAGGCAGGAGAGGAGAGCTGCCTCAGCCCTTGGTGATCTCTCAAGCCACCTGTCACACTGTGGGAGAATTACACTGGGACTTGCAATTTTACTGAGGTCTTCTTCACTGCTTTACTTCAGAAAGCAAAACACTGGCCCATCATCAGCTTTTTAAAAGCTCTATTTCAACCCTCTAGTGTGGACAAATTCCCCCCAGACTCTACATATCACGGATCAATTGGGAGGGGGGAGGATGTAGGGGGAGGAGGAGAGTCTTGATTAGAATTTTGTTACAAAGTTGAGAGAAGGAAGGGACACCCTGCTCACCAGGCAGGTGGCATTTTATCCCCAAGTCCCTCTGCCTCTTGAGTCTGTGACGTTCATGGGAACACAGTCAAAAAAGCCTCGTCCTACAATCTGAACAGGCTCTACGCTTCCTTGTGTGGGAGAGGCGCTCAGAGACGGTCACAGCGTGGACCAACAGCTTGTCAGTCACCAACCAGGTAACCCTTCAAGAGTCCTTGTGAACCTGCCTTCTAAAAAGGAATATATAAGAATAACTTCTCCCCTTTTGATGGCATTTTGGGTTATTGGTCTTCAGATAAAAATACAAAATCTCTGTTAAAATCAAAAACAGTTTGGGTAGAAGGAGAATTAAGTGCGGGGCAGCGGGGGTGGGGGGGAAACAGCATCTCTGAATGCAAATGGTAACAAAATCTCAGTTGAGGCCCTTTGTCAAATCACACTTGTCCCTTGACATGGAGTTTGGCGTTAGGTATGGAATGCATGAGGTTTTTCATTTTCATTGTCCAAAATAGAGACATTAAAATAATAAGGGTCTTTCAACTCTGCTTGTAGTATAATTTGCGTCTAAAGATTAAAATCTGCTGGAGCAGAAGAGTCCTACCAGAGATAACTAGAAGTCATACTGGGTTACTGGTTAGTTGAAGAAGTTAAAGTGAAGATTATTAAGAATATAATCATGCTTTAAATATAAATTTTTCTGTGTGTGCATACTAATTCACTAGACTTTTGTTACAGGAACAAGATCTTATCTTTGGACTCGGCTATTGGCTTTCCTGCATATACACTACCTGCAGTGCTTTGTTTTAGCTTTTAATTAATTAAAGGGAATTGAGAAATTAAAGTCACTTGCAAAGCAATCCCCAAAAATAATATTCTTCTGCTACATTTCATAGGAGCTTGAAACATTGATCGTTGGCTTATGCAGACCTAACTGGACAACTTTTTAAACTTGATTTAGGATTTTATTTATTTGACACAGAGAGAGAGAGCACAAGCAGGGGGAGCGGTGGGCAGAGAGGGGGAAGCAGGCTCCCCAGTGAACAGGAAGCCCAAAGCAGGATCTCGATGCCAGGACCATGGGATGATGACCTGAGCCGAAGGCAGATGCTTAACCAAGTCACCCTGGCGCCCCTGGACAACTTTTTAAAATGAACTCTCCTTGACTGAGCCGTTTCAAAACATTCAGTTTTCTTATATTTCATATTAATTTTCCCACATATTATGGAAACACTGAATAAATATGCATCCATCCATTTCATCTAGTAACTTACAATACTGAGATAAGGAAGTCTGGATCACATAATTGCATAAGCTTGAAAAAAGCAATTCTTTCGGTCACCAAAATAGACACATGTGTTTTTAAAAGGTTTCAAACTATGGACTATGACTTTTTAAAAAGTCACTCTTTCACTTCCAGGAAGACTGTCCCTAAGTACTTAAGAATAAAAACATCATGCCACATGTTTACAAATCTCTAGTCTTTTTTTCTCTTTTCATGACCCTACACCTCCCACCTCAACCCCAAAGCGGCAGCTCTAAGCTCATACCTAGCAGACTTCAAAACAATGCGTCTGGTTAAAAGCTAAAAGATGTCTGGTAGAAGCTTATGCTATTGGGAATTAAAAAAATAATAATAAAGGAATAGGAACACAGCCTCCAGCCTCTTTGAACCAGAAATGGCCTTTCAGGTTATAATGCCATTTATAGTTTCCAAACAGAAGTCAAAGAAGTTGTGGGTAATGGAGCAAATCTAAAACATTATTCCTGGCAGCCTTCCATGTATTTTTCTTCACACGATGTTATGAACAATAGTCCTGTTTGAAAGGAAGGACCATAACAGAAATGATCTCAAATTCTGTTTTTCTCTCTTACCCTGTTGTCTTCTTTTTGGATTTTAACCTTCCAAGAAAACTTCTTCCGAGACATCCGCCCCTCCGAGCGCCCGACTGCTTCAAGTGGTCCGAAGGGGTGAAGCTTGCTTTTAGATACCATTTTTAATACATCTCTAACCATAATTTCTGTGTGTGTGTGTGTGTGTGTTCATCCCTTAGACTGACTAAAATATTCAAAGGTTAATTTATTCCACTTGGAAATATTAAATGCAGTCTGCCATTTTTTGCTTTATCACCAAAGGAATCTGATGAATTTTCTGCCTGTAAGTTTTGCCAGCGAGGTGACTTTCAGTACCACCGACAACACCTTCCCCGTCTTGTTGTCCTAGTCAAGGCTCCGGCCCAGCTGACAGTCCCCCTCTCTGCCTGATGGACTTGGCTCCTTCTCACGTGGCCTGCTGACCTCGTCTGCCTGTCAGTAACAAAACAGCTTTCGTCCCCCATGGCCTCGTGAGCTTCTGCACCACACGGTTCCATTTATATTAAACCAGACATTTCCATGTAATTTCATATTCTCTGCAATGGTTTTTTCCATAGCCAAGTAAACTCAACGAGTGAACTTCTGAGATAATATCTTAAAAAAAAAAAAAATCTCGGCTGCGGCGGACTAATGGAATGGGTTTCTTTAAAATGTTTCCTGTTTTCGATGCATTTGCCCCATAGAACCATTGTGTGGAACAGAAAGTCTGATTCAATTAGCAACTAAATTGTTACAACTGAATTTCTGCTCAAGCCATGGCAAGTCCGAGAGAGCTGAACCACTGGAGAAACAAGGACGGATGCCATTCATATTTGGGAGGTTTGGCTGTCTTGCACACTGACGTATAGGACCTTTGTCACTGGACTGGTGACCTTTGTCACTGGACTGGCGTGTCAGTTTAATGTCCTGTTCAAGAGCCAGACGCTTGGCAAATGAAGAGCGTCGGTATATTTTTTATCATGTATGGCACTGAGTACATTGAAATACCGGTCAAAAACAGCCATCTATGTCTATGTTGGAAATCTCATACTCCAAGTCATCTCCCATGTCAAAGAGCATCACACCAGGGCATCAGAGCACTTAGGATGAGAACATTTGCAAGATGAAAACAAGTTGAACGGAAGCATCTGGCACCAGTTTGTGACACACTCAATGCACAGTGTTCATGACTGATTTCAACTATTTGTTTAATTATGAAGAAGGCATTTCTGCCCATTACAGGGAAGTGTTAGTAAACTGGAATGGGGATGTTTTATACAACTATCCCCTTTATAACGTTCGGCCTTTTTAAAGAACTACATCGTCTGACATTGCCATCTCCACTCTTTGAGGAGTTTATAGCTGCCTCTTTATTTTCAATATTTCTTGATCCACTTAAGTTTGTTTCTTGAAAATAGCATATAGGTTTTTTCTTTTAATGTAAGAGTTTTGATTTCTCACATTTAGTTTAATGTCTTATATAACTGATTTCATTTTTTTTACCTTGCTCTATTATTAATTTTATAGTCACTTCCTGGGTTATTTTTGTTCATACAACAGGCGAAATCCAGTTCAACTGTCCATTCTACTTATTGTTAGGCTTTGCTTTCTCTGCTCTCATAGAGAGAAGATGCATTTATATGAAGGCAAGATAAAAACTCCCTTCTTTAATAAAGACAGAGTATTCCCCTGCCCTTATCAATTAGATGACAACTTTAAAATAATTTATTTCTAACCTCTTACTCATTTTCTTGCCTTTTCCCATGACTGCATTTGACCTCCATTTCTTACCCCCATGTTTGCTAAGATCACTTAATAGTACAATGGCCAGGCTTCGTGCTCATCAACACATAGCTGCCCTTTATCTTCTGGATTTCACTTCCCAGCTCCCCTGCACTCCGCTGTGGCCACAGAACATGTTTGACCCAATGAAATGTAAGTAACAGTCATGCAGAGCATTTCTAAGCTGAGTCAGCAGAAAGCTTTTGTGCCCTTTTTTATAGGCTCTCTCTACCTCTCCCCGAAAAATCATGGAAAAGCACTTAAGATGGTAGAGTCCCAGAACTTAAGTGGCTTGAAATCAGAAGGCCTGACAGAGGTCAGCTCTCTGGGAGAGTCATCCAAGGTGAAGAGGATTAGCATAATCAAGTGAGGACTAAGTTTTTATTGTAGAAAACCACAGAAATTTGGAGGCTGTTACCAAAATACGGAGTGTTCTATGCTCCCCTTACAGGATTCCTTCCTTGCCGCTGGTATTACATATTCTCATGAACCTGCATGCTACCATGTATCTGTTTCCTTTCTTCTTTATCTTCCCAGATCTTGAACTCTGTATAACACTTCATTTGGTTATTGGTTAATGTATTTTCTCAATTGTTTTTCTCATGGGATAAATGAGTGATATACATTCTAAACTCATGTTCATATTTTATTTAAGTGTATGCTATTTTAGTGATCTACAACTTCGGAGTTGTGGTCCTTTCTTCTCACTCATCTGTAGATATGACCTCAGTCTTTTAGTCTACATTTTTGCAAAAGTCAGTCTCTGGTCAGTTTGATGTTTTTCTCTTTGTAGTAACAAATGAGTTTAACCTTGTCGCTTATTTGGTTTTGGCAGAATATACATGCATGCTTTCTTACCCAGCCTGTAATTGACTGAGAGCTTTGAAATTCTAGATTCAAGTTTCCTTCAATTCTAGAGGTTTTCCTTCTATAATTTTCATTGTAGGCAGTCTTGAAGATGGCCCCCAATGGTCCCCACTTCCTGGTATTCACCCTCCTGTGGAGTTCCCTCAAAGACCGTGCCAAGACATCTCTGTTACAGCGTACAGTGCTAATGATGGTATGTCACTTCCGAGATAAGGTTGCAAGATTTTGGCTCCTCTGTGGAGCACTTGCCCACTCTTTCATTCTCTCTAGGCCATGAATTTGCTTGAATGTGGATGCTTGGGCAACAGTCAAGTTCAGACACTGCAGCCTTGACACCTGATTTGACTGTAATCTCTTGATAGACTGAGTCATAATACTACCCTGCTAAGGCTCCCTGGCCTCCCCCCACAGAAGCTATGAGATAATAAAACCATTTTAAGCCACTTAGTTTAGAGATAATTAATTACACAGCAGTGGACATCTAATACAACATTATTTTGCCTTTGGCATTTTATATTTTCTTTACAATTCTTGTTAGTAATATATTTGGCTTCTTAAATCTATCATCTCAGATGTGTTTCCTTTTTCCATCATGATTTTCAAATTTTTTTCAATTGTTCAATTTTCATTTTTTTTCCCTGGGTTTTGAAATATTTTTGCACTTGATCTTCCAGTCAAATAATTTAAGCTTCAAAGGTGATTATGTTCTCTCTTGCAATTTATCTACTGAGTTGTTTAATTGAGAAATCACATTTTAAAAAAACTTCTATTGGTAGGTAGGGAGTTGTCTATGCAGAAACACCTGGAGGAAATCTACCTTCCCTAAACTCAAGACAAGGAAGACTCAGCTCCATTTTTGGCTTTTGAGAGTCAGATCAGTAACATGGGACTAATACAGATTTTCCCATAGATATCAGAAAACTTGGCCGTTTTCAACATGCTCTGCTTTTTAATCTTTCTCCCCAAACGATGATGTTACTGTTCAGTCCACTGAGTAGCCAACAAGTAAGTGATCCCTCATGTCTCTGTGTCAGAATCCCCGAAGAGCCAAAGCCTTACCTACATTCTATTTCATGTAGATTACCATGGCTTTTAGCCTACTAGAGGCAAAAAAACAAAAATAACAACAAAAAGATTGGAGGTAGAAATGGGCAGAAGAGAAGTGATTTTAGACCATCATTTCACAGCCAAATTTTAGAGAAAAAAAATATACTTGACTCATGAAACTTCAGTCCTTGAAACAGTCATAATATACACAAAATGTTCAGTAAAAGGCAGTGACCTACTATCATCACATAATCACTATGTAAGGAGTAACGGGCTAATTCCTGCTCTAAGTAACTCTGAAGTCAAGAGAAGAGAACCAGAATTTTGTTGGCTTTTCAAAGTATAATACGTATGAGGCAAATCAATTCTTTCATTTTAGGTAATATGGAAACATACTCAATCCAGGCACCTTTTCATCTCAATCAAGTTCTTGCAGCCTTTTTTTTTCTTTCTTTCTTTTTCTTTTTCTTTTTTTTTTTAAGTCCAATACCTACTATATCTAGGGCTTTCCACTTGGCACCTTACACAATTTTTAAAAACTTCTTCAGAAATCCTCATACTGTAGTTACAATTTTTCTAATTTAAAGATTTGGAGAATAAGAAGCTTGTGGTTGAAAGCACATATTCTGAAGACAAAATGACTCATTATTCTCCCACATCTTGGATTTTTCATCAGTTAGATACAGATAACCAACTGTGTTCCCTCTAGGAAGGCTGCAACATTCAAAGTGGAGGCAAGGAAATCAGTGCTGCCCTTGGTGATACAGAGAGTACTGTGACACGCACAGAACATTTTCAGGGTTGGGGTTTCTATCCAGGCAGCAAGTCAAATGTCCTCTGATACACCCTCCTTCCAAAGCTGAAGAGAAGAGTTTCTAATGGCTCAAAAATATTGACCACATTGATACATTCACATGCATATTAGAGCTGCTCGGAGTACTAGAGCATTTGAGGGATGATGAAGCAGTATTTTCTCAAAAAAGTCTTTTTTCCCCTAATCACTTAAAATCCAGTTCAAGAATCTGCCAAATCCTGAATAATCATGTGAGAGCTCTCTTCTTCCTCCCATGCCATTACAAACCAGGAAAAACAATGTTCACTTTCAGCTGCACAGAGTTTTAACTGTCAAGCCCACAGGGAGCATCTCAAAGGTCACACACTACCCAACAAGTTTACAGCCATAGTGATACTCATGGCAACAAGAGACGGTAACCCATGTGTCAGTAGATATCGTACAAATCAAGAACACGCGTGGGCGGTGGGGACTGCCTGGGCGTGACACGCACTGTGCAAGCAGCCCCGGCTGAAAACACAACACTCCTGGCATCCTCCACCAGACAAAAATGACAGCACTGATGAGGACAAAAAGTCTCAAAACTACCTCCGGTCACAGATCTCTTTTGTACCTATTTCACAGTGAGAGTGGCAGCCACGTCTTTACGAGGGTGACAAGGTGACCAATTGGTTCCTGTGGGACAACTATGAGACTTCCACATGGAGGATGCTTGCATATTGAAGACAGGGGCAGGGGCGCTGAGAGAGGGGGGAATCATCCCTGCATGAAAGGACACGGATGACATGAACATGTCGCTGTGGGGGTGCTGGAGTCTGAGCCAGCCTGTGTTGCCACAGGTCGAAAGCCATAAGCAAACCACTCATTAGTCATCCCAGTCTTGACAGTCCAAAAATACACCCAGAAAAGGCTGAGGCCAACTTCCTATGAAAGGAAAAGCTTCATCTAAGTGCTCAGAGAGTCAGTCCTTGTGTTTGGAAATTCTGGGGCTTACCATGGTCCTTTCCATCCTGTACTTTTTTCTTCAATCCATTCGTGTGATATTCCAGGATAATTTTCACTTCTCATTTTCAAAAAAGGCTGTATGGTTTCTTAAGATGGTTCTAATTTGAGTCTGTAAAGTGAGAATTCCTTCAGTGTTGCAATGAAGGACAATATTCCAAGTAAATATATCATCTATTTCTGATTGAATCCCTCTTCTCTCCACAGTAAACTCTCAACGTACTTCCTGCAGATGCAAACTGGGAAATAACTGTATAGTAACATTCCAACCCTCCTTACATGTCATGGTTTGAAAACAGGAAGCTGATTTCACTAATTAGTTTAAAAAAAAAAAAAAAAAAGATTCTAAAGAATAAGCAAAGGGGGGAAATGCTTCCAAGCATCTTGGGGAGTTGTTCAGGTCTCCAAGAAAGTCCACCTTGTAGAAAATTATTAAGGCAAAAAAAAGGACAGGATTTGGGTATTTTTAAAAATATTTCTTTTTCCAGGGCGCCTGGGTGGTGCAGTCGGTTAAGTGTCTGACTACTCTTGGTTTGGGCTCAGGTTGTGATCTCAAGGTTGTGAGATCGATCCCTGCATCAGGCTCCACACTTGGTGTGGAGTCTACTTCAGACTCTCTCTCTCTTCTGTCCCCTCCCCCACTGACCCTCAGTCTGTCTATCTCTCAAATAAATACATAAATGTTTTTAAAAATATTTCTTTTTCCTCAGTGACTTTTCAAATTTTATGTCAGGCAATCCTTTTATGAATGCTTAGCCCTCAAATAGTCATGATAGCACCCATGATTTTCCATAGCTATTTGGTTCACAAGGAAGTACTGGATAAAAGTTTTAGGCTTTTATTGTGTGTTGGGGAAGGATATCTGTGCATGTCTCTTTGTAACAATGTGTGATAAGAATATTTAAAATTGCATTTTTAGTAGAAACAATTATTTGCTACTTCTTATATTGTTCTGTGTGCTTTGCATATGGATAACACTACTTTAATCCCCACAACATCATATGAGGTAGGTAATGTTACCTCCACTTTAGAAATGAAGACACTGAGGCACAGAATGGTTAAACAAACTTCCTTAAACTACAGAGATACTACATGATATCAATAGGATATAACTCAGGGCACCTGGCTCTCAAGTTCATTGTTAACTACCCAGCTACTGAGTGAAAAACACATACACTGTATTTTTTTTTGACTCCTTAATGTAGATTCAAGTCATAGCCCATGAGCTATCTGCACATTATTTTGGTGCCTAGATTTACTCTACAAATGAGGATAAGATCTTGTTCACCGTGAAAGCTGAATCTGCTGGGCTCCCGGGCCCTTTATTCTAAAGACAGGTGTACCTTAGCTAGGAACCCAGAAACAGGCAAAAAGACAGGAAAAAAACCCAACCCCAAACTCTAACTCAGCACATGCTGTGAACACTTCACCAGAAACAGAAGCAGGGTTGAGGCACGCTGCCTTCTCCCAGGAAGGCCTCAATGACACTGCTTGTCTCACAGACTCTCAGCTGCTCTTTGCACTTATCCCACCAGGCCCTTGAGTCTGGGTGCGCGGTGACCGGACCCCCTCTGTCAGGGTGCTTTCCGGAGCTCTGCTTCCAGCCTGTGAGAAGTCCGAGCCGTGGAGAAGCCACGTGTGGAGGCCCTGGTCAGCACGGCCACAAGCCATGCCCCTGGGAGAAGCAAGCAGCTGGTTCTCCACCAGAACTTTCAGAGGAAACGCGGCCCTGCCCACGCCTTGATTTTGCCCAGTTACACTGACTGTAGCCTGGTCCTCCCGAACGGAGAGAGAATCGATGTCTGTTGCTGGGTTTTGTTTTGTTTTGTTTTAAGATTTTATTTATTTATTTGAGAGAGTGAGAGAGCACGAGTAGGGGGAGTGCGAGAGGGAGACAAAGCAGCAGACACTCCATGCAGCAGGGAGCCCGACGCAGGACTCGATCCCAGGACCCCAGGGTCATGACCCAAACTGAAGGCAGACACTTCACCGACTGAGCCACCCAGGCACCCTCAATGTCTATTGTTTTAAACCCCCCAGTTTGTGGTCATTGGTTAGAGCAGCCACAGGAAAGTAAGAGTCCCTAAAATATAGTCAGAAAAGGTTGGAGGGAGACTTAGGAGGTGGTTACTGCCCACCAGAGCAAAGGAAACTCATAGGGAGCTTGGAGATAGTCACCCAGGGTCACGTGGAAAATACGAAATACAGCAAAGAACTCAGTAAGCTGGGGAAGGAGGTTTCAGGACAGGAGCTGAAGTATATATGGCTTCTTTTAGCCATTTATGGCAGAATATGAGAGCAGAGAGATGAACTAAAATGCAAACTATATTGTTTCCCAAAGCAGCTATAAAAGCCTTAGGACAGCATTTCCAGGCAGAAAAGTCTTCTCAAATAAGAAAAGGACTGTTGGTACAAATATCAAAACCAGAGTGCTAGCAGAAAATCATTCTCAGAGTAAAGATGAAACCTTTGGTTGACTACGGAAACCATCATGATGACATCAGAAGATTTACATCTGTGACCTGTAGGCATGTTCACACAGACAAAACCTTCTGATGGTCTCCAGGGTGTGCCTCTGTTAAGAAGAAAAAAGGGGGGAGCCCCTGGGTGGCTCAGTCGTTAAGCCTCTGCCTTCAGCTCAGGTCATGATGCCAGGGTCCTGGGATTGAGCCCCGCATCGAGCTCTCTGCTCAGCGGGAAGCCTGCTTCTCCCTCTCTCACTCACACTGCTTGTGTTCCCTCTCTCGCTGTACCTCTTCCTGTCAAATAAATAAATAAAATCTTTTTAGAAAAGACTTTAAAAAAAATCAGGGTTTCTTAAAAATCTTAAGGATGTTATTCCACAGATGTCACACGAGGACCCAAAGTAGAAATGGGCTTGTCTCCAAGAGATTTGTGAATATGGATTTTATATAGATGGCTAAGTTCATAAATTGTCATATAAGGAACCCACAATGTTCTTAGAGAAACTGTCTTTATTGGGACTAAACTGGCCAGGCAAGACAAAATGAAAAAAACAAAAACAAAAACAAAAAAACCCAAAACTTAAATCCTTGAACTACAGACAAGATAGAAGATAAAACCAAAAGTAACTAAAACTGTGCTTAGCTGCACATAAGCTATGGTTTATGAGAAAGTATGACTCAGGGGTTGAACGAAGAGCCCAGGACAGACCCAAAAGTCATAGAAACATGTCTCAGGGTGTACGTCTAATCCTTATTCCAGGGACTGCTATCATAGTACCTGCCATTTCCGAATTGTTCTGGAACAGTGGGTCTACTGCTGCGTAGGAGAGTCTGCCACAGTTATTCCAATCTGCTTACCCACTGTATATTTGCAGCTCTGGGGGCACGTAACCTGTCTCTCCTATTCACAGTTCAAACTGAGAGACCCCACACTTGAGAAACTGCATTCCTGGTGTCTTACCCACATGCTGCTCCGTTTAGATGACAAGATGCTAGGCCTCGAGCCTGAGGTGGAAACTAAAAAGAGGAAGAATTTTGGGGTCTTGACAGATAGTGACTACGGTGTGTGTCATGGACCATGAATGGCTGTGTCCCCGAGGGTGAACGGGGGCAGCCAAACAGATCCTGTCCCAGCTGCTTTCCTGAAGTGTGCCTGGCTACCCTCCCATCAGGAAGCACAGTCTAGTCCCCGTGCTCTGTCCTTAAACCTAGGTGGGTTTCTGGTGGCTTGAAGCAAGAGAACACAGTGCAGGGACACTCTGGGACTTTCCGACTGGGCCAAATACTGTGCTGCCCCTATGAGCCTGGTCATTCGAAACACTCACTCCAGGCACTGCCTCCCTGCTGTGGCCTCTCACAGAACGCAGCCACGGCGCCACGTCAACCACGACCCACACGGGGAGGTCATGAGTGGCTGCCAGTCACCAGTCCCTGCTGAGCCCAGCCTTTGAGTCATACCAATCCGGACACCAGACATGTGAGTTAAAGAGCCTCCAGATGATTCCAGGCCTCAGTCACTTGAAACTCCCTCCGCGGAGGCCCCAGGCTTTACACAAGACACCGGCCATCCCTGCTACTCCCCATCTGAACTCCTGACCCATAGACTCAGTGACTGCAACACAATTACTGCTGCCTCACAGTAGTAAATACGGATGGTCTTATAATGAAAAGACTCAAGTGAAGGGAGAGGGACTCCAGACGGTTGCAGAGGTGGTAGACGGCAACAAGGCCGAGACTTTAGTTCCCATGCAGCAGTCGGCCTCCGTGAGGGGAGGCGACCCCTGCGAAGGCACCCGGAGAGCAGCGAGTGCTCCTCGAACCACACGCGGCTCAGGGTTGCAAGGCAGAACCCAGTACGTGCCCAAGAGCAGCGTGGGGAGAGCAGACCCGTCAACATATTTTTGGGTCAGACAGATGCTTGACACAATGTCAGCAAGTAGTTTGTTTCTAAGCCTGCCGGATTTGCCAAAATACCAATAATGTTTCAGGCATGGGGGTTGGAGGCAGGGAGGAGGGAGAGTGGAAAGGAATTTTAAATTATCAAAGAAAGGTCCAGCCCAAACCATGTTAATAAAAACAAGACTTTAGAGCGAAGTTGCCAGATTTTCCAATGGATTCAAAGCATTTTTGATTCTTAACAGTACACAAGATGCTTTTCCTGCGGCGACTTGTCTCCTCCACAAACACAGACGTGCGTGTGTGTTTTACAGGCAGCACTGGGACTTTACAACTCTTCGGGAAAACAGGGCTCCTTATTTGTGTGTACAAGAAAGCACAGGTTTTAGACCAGACTCTGTTCTCCTTTGAACAATGTGTAGGAAGACTAAGAGGGGGCAGAACTGATTCACTGTTCCGACTGGCACAAGTCAACCTGCTCAGATAAAGGTGAGGGCATCTGCTCAGGCTGAAGGATGATGCTATAATAATAGCATATACTATAATAAGCATATACTATAAGCTATAATAATTAATACAATTCAAATGCTGAAATGCAGTTAAATAGTTTAATACTTTTTTTCTCATCACTTCCTAGTGATGGTGTTATCCAAGTGGGCAGCCAACGTCAAGATTAGGAACTGTGTCAAGGGCACAGCTGACCATTCACTCAACATATTAGTTCCCACTCGCCACAGAAGCGATTACCAAAACCTGAGCAGCTTTAAAACACCCACTGACCAGCTCATCTTCCCACAGGTCATGAGCCCGGAAGGCTGACTGCTCTGCGAGGAGCCAACAGGCTGCCTTCATGGTGTGGGCTGGGCAGACTCCATCTGAAGACTCTGCGAAGAGTCTGCTTCCAAGCTCCTTCGCCTCATTGGCACAATTCAGTGCCTCGGAGAGGCCACTTGCAGGTCCCGGCCTCGGGGACTCCCCATCTCTTAAGGCCATGAACTCTTCTCACAAAGAATCCCTCCGGCACTTACTCACTCTTCTCTGACCATGTCAAGAAATTTAATAAGGCTTAGATGATTGGGAAATGATCAGAGTGGATTTAACCTATCCTAAGGTGAAATGATCAGTCATCCTAGCATCTGAAAAATCCATTTTGCCACATAAGGTAACAAAATCAAGGGAGGAACACTGGTGGTAGAAGGTCACTGAGGTCACCTTGGAATTTAGCTTATGACTAGCCAACATCAGTGGAACCGCATTGTTAAATTGACAAAAAAACTAAAAATAAGAAATCCTCTACCCCTCCCTATTTAGATGGCTAATTTCAACTGTTAGGAACTGTGGCCTTCAAAGTGGTCTGATGTCAGAGGCACAAGTGAATTTAGGGTTCCGCTTCTGCCCCGACCGACTCTGTGATGACAGACCTCACCATTCATCACACTGAACCCTGAGTTCTACGTTTGGAAAGGAAAAGGAGAAAACAATACACATCCCCTAGGGTTTTTGTGAGAATTAAATGAGCTAATAAATGTAAAACAAATCTAGTTCTACGATTTGTGCATAGTGGGCACTGAAAAGAAATCCCCAAACTCTTTCTTCCACAAAATTGCAGGTGGGCTATAAGAATTTATTCCCACCCCATCACTTTAGATGCTCAGCATCTTTCTCAGTACCCTTTTACAATCCATATCGGTCAAATTTTTGCAATACTCAAACTAAGAGCACTAGGCCACCAGCAGAGGAGCACTGAAAATTCTGAGTATAGCAGTGTTCATGGAGTTGGGCTATACCAGTTAGTGTATATTTAGTAGGAGAATCTGGTACGTACAAGAAAAAAACAATATACTTCTGGCACATTTGATTTCAAGTGTAATGCCATTAAGCTCTGGAAAAGTGCTGTTAATTTTATAACAATCCTATTTCTAAGGAGAGTATATGCCAGCATTAATCATATCTCTTTCTCTATTAAGTTATAAAGTTCCTACTACCTGTATTTGTCATGGTTCAGAAAATTCCAATGATTTAGATAAGTATATATACGCCCATTTTGAAGATGAAATTTGAGAATAATTTAAATAGTTCCTCAGGATTTGTTAAATAAGTTCATGGCAGGATTAGAAAAATTCCAGAATAACTGTCTCCTAAGACAGAACAAGTGACCCAAGTCCTACACTAAGCCATGGACCACAATGCTACCTTCACATCTTCCAAATGTTTCTACCTCCAAATGCAGAAGGACAGCTAGTGAAATGAGCAAAGACCATCTCCACACAGCAAGTTAAACCAGGTCACGGTTCGGTCTGTTAAGAGCTGAGAATTGCTTCCCAGTCCCAAATGCATTATCTCATGGGCTCAGAAACATTGTATCCCCAAGCTTTTTAAAATTCCTATTCTTCTGTACAGAGCATCCTAGAAAAAATCACCCACTTTATAATCAGTTGTTGGTAATAACTGAGGAATGGACATGGAAAGTCAGAGACTTGAAGGAAAACAGATGTTTCCAGGATTTTTGTGTTTTCTTCCCCCACTGATACAAAAAAAAAAACCCCAAAAAAACAAAAAACAACAACTAAGAAATAACAGAAAAGCTTCCTGTGCTTCAGTGCATTTTCTCCAAAAAGCAAAAGTGAAAAAAGCTGCATTTCTCTCATAAGTGGATTCAAAAGCACCAAGTATCAAAACTACCACCAAAATAATTACACTAGACCAGACCAGAAAGCTGGCATTTTTAATCAACTCATCTGCAACTCTTCCAGAAATTTGGAAGCATGGGGCTGGTTTCTATCATTGGAGAATTTGGCAAGCAGGGAAAAATAAAAAAAAAAAAGAAGAAGAAAGAAAGAAAGGAAGGAAGGAAAGCTAAAAGGAATTTGGGAATACACTACTGAGGAGGACTCTAAAATTTTGTTCCACCATTAAAGTTTTAAGAATTCTTGGAAATTTTCTAACTTTTAGAAATGTAGGTGAATTTAAAAATCAGAATTATGACCTTTAATAAATCAATGGCCTTTTAAAGACTGAGTGGTCATATTCATTAAGTTTAAAATGAGCTGACAAGAGGTAAATGGAAATGGTTTTCCTATATGTACCCCTTATTTGACGCTTTGCTCACTTCTTTTAATTGACCACAATGTATTTCCACTAAAAGAATTCCAGCCACCTTGCATTCCTCTTGGACTAAGACCTGTATTTCAACTGCCTAATTACTAATCAGCCAAAGTACAAGTCACAAAAGTGTTTTGTCAATTAAAAAGTGAATATGGAAGTTTTACCAATTCTTAAAACTAGTTTATATGACTAAATCTTTATTTAAGGAAGACCTAGTATAGAGAAACTAACTCATCTGTAAATAAGTGGCTTTTTATAGGGTCTACAGAGAAACATGTAGCTCTTTCCTTCAGGAAGACTATAGTACACCCAATGTGTACTTTTCTCCTTTACACTCAGTAAAGCTGGCTTAATTCTCAAATTAGTTTGTATTCATGATCAAATATTTTTTATTCCTATAAGAACAACTGAGCAGGAGCGCCTGGGTGGCTCAGTGGGTTAAGCCTCTGCCTTTGGCTCAGATCATGATCTCAGGGTCCTGAGATCGAGCCCTGCATAGGGCTCTCCACTCGGTGGGGAGTCTGCTTCTCCCTCTCACTCTGCCTGCCCCTCTGCCTACTTGTGATCTCTGTCAAATAAATAAATAAAATCTTAAAAAAAAAAAACAAAACTGAGCATTACTTTATCCAGTCTCCTCATTCCCATGTCACTAATTCAACTTAAATACGAAAGTAGAGTAATGTTCCTAAAACACTGCTTAGACTATATTCTCTGCCAAAGCATTTACAGTGTTACCTTCCAGATCACAAGCAGAATTCTCCCCCCTTTCCACCAAAACCCCAGTAGGAATTTTCTACTACTATCCAGATTTCAATAAGTCTGGACTGGACCCTCCATTCCCCCCAAATATCCAGTACTCTTTCACTTTTCCCAACACAATACTTTCTTGGTGCCAGTCCCCTTCTGGGACAGCAAGTCCCATTCCTGTTCACCTTACTGATCTCTTATCTCTATGAGGAAGGTCATATTTTCTACAGAAACTATTTTCATAGTGAACCAGGTTACAAGGACTATAACCTGATTACCAAACATTCAGAAAATAACAAATTTCAAACTCACGTTAATTCTATCACCAACTACTCTGAATTAACATTTTGATGTAATATTCTTGAAAAATTGTATTTTGTTATGGTATATGCTTTAAAAATGGTATCCTATTGTTGCGAACATCTCATCAGCTCTATTTTCATTAGCGACTACATTACAGACATTCTAATACATATCTTTGCACACCTCATCGTTCTATTATTCTTCTGAATCTGTGTACCTCTCAGCACCCAACAGAGTTGTACCTTGAAGCACTCAATGCAGAGGGTGACAAGCAAACAAATAAAGCAATACACAATCAGTAGCATATTACAACTTTTTCCGATTTATGATTGGAATAAAAATAAATTCACTGATGCTTAGCGAATTTTCAGCTAAACTTTATATAACAGTTTCACATCAGAAAAACAAATAAATTGTCATATAAATGTATTTAGTACATTTATACTTTAGGAATATGAACACACAAATAAACATTTGTTAAAATAAATTCAATCAGAAAAGATTCTAAAAAGGAAGGTCATTCTAGAGAGAGAAGTTTCTCCAAAACAAATACTGATAATATATTTAAAATGATCCCTATGGCAAAAAAAGAAGTTGGAGCAAGACATCAAAGCAACAGTTTTGATATGTGGAAAAAAATCTTTGACCATCAACTAGTGTGTCTCAAACTTGAATAATGAATGGATCCATGTAAAATATGTGGGACTCTCTTTTGGCTATCAGCTGCATCTGTGGATTCATGGTCTCTGATTCACAGACTAAGAAATGATTTTTGAATGTTCTCTTACAAAGCAGGAACTAGACAGAAGCATCTGGCATGCTCTTGCCACCAGCTTCTTGTAGAGCAACAATTACGCACACATGTGATTAAGTTACCTTAAGCCCAACAGAACTGTAGGATTCTAGCTCAAACTGGAAACTGAAAGTTAACTTCTCCATTGCAAGGGAATCTAGCAGTGAGAAAATTGTGTTTTCATGGATGACCCCAAGAGGTCCAAGAGACCCCAAGAGAATAAAGAACATAAATATTCTTTTTTTTTTTTTTTTTTTTTGGTACTCTTCTGCTTTCATTTACCAATTCCCTCAAATTCCTCTGTCACTCTCTGCCTGTAGTACTTTTCTATTTCAATCACATGGAAACCACTGTATTGGGGGTGGGGGTGAAGAATGTAGATTCATTCAAGAAATAATTCAGTTATTACAAGTCTGTAGAGATTCACGCTCTTTGCTTTCCTTAGACTTCTACTTTGAGATTGCTAGATAATATAAAATGTTAATAATTTAAGAAAGACAGCCCCACATATAGCAAAGGCAATGAAATTATTCCCAAAGCTATGATATAATAATTAATACAATTCAAATGCTGAAATGCAGTTAAATAGTTTAATACTTTTTTTCTCAGCACTACAGAAGTTATGAAATGGATTCTCAATAGATCCTCACTTGTAGTTCCTCAGAATGTGACCATATTTAGAGACAGGACTGGTATCCTTTCAGAGGAGAAGATTAGTACACAGATGAAAGACCATGTGAGGACACAGAGAGAAGGCAGCCATGTGAAGCCACAGGGAGAGGCCTTAGAAGACACCAAACCTTCAAACACCTTGATCTTGGACTTCTAGCCTCCAGGATGGTGAGAAAACAGACACCTGTTATTTAAGCCACCCAGTATTTTGTTACAGCGCCGCCAGCAAACTAATACACTGTAGGTTCCCTGCTTACTCTTTCCTCTGCTATTGGTGTCCTTTGAGGCACAGATTGCCTAAATAACTTTGCAATAAGTATATGGGATTAACTTACATTATATTATAGTGTATTATTTGGAAATTATACCATGTTCATTATTTCTTTTGGATAAGAGGTCTCCATAATTAGGCATATCTAATTTTGATTCCCAGTTTTGCCATATGTGATCCATGTGAACTTGGGCAAGTTTCTTAACCAATGTGCCCAGATTCTCAATTTTAAAAATGGGAATAAAATTTTCTTCATAACTATTGTAGACATTAAAGTAATGCATGTGTCACTGACATGAATTTCATTCCATTTATTCAGTAATGCAAAAAATGAAGTATTTTTCTGTATGATTTTATCCTTTGAGGCAATATGTATCTGATGAAAAAAGTAAAGATTGGCCAACTATGGAGGAATTCAGTCACACCAGACTTTAAATTCAAGTAACATCTTAGACATGAGGAATTTACATAATGTCTTGGCATTAGGAGAGAACACCTGTTCCCAGATATTGACATCTGTTCACATTGAAACCTCTGAATTACTATGTTTTCCAGTCCTTGGACGTGATCAACCAAACATACTGACAAGTGCCAAGATGTGGTCTTCCCAGTATTTTCTGGCTGCTAGTCAATGTGATTTACAACTTCCTTGACTTTGACTCTACGGGACCTTATTTCCAGCCAACCCTATCCTTTTTTTTGGAATTTTGAGAAACACAGAGATGAATTTGATGAAACACAGAAGAAATGGATTTTATCAAGCTTTTTCTGTCTCAACAAGTGATGCTTCCCTTTCCAATCTTCAAGAGAGGGGCACAAGTCAGGAATACCCACGTTCTGCTTATTCACTTTTGTGAAGTTAAAAAGCTTATATCTGGGGCGCCTGGGTGGCTCAGTGGGTTAAAGCCTCTGCCTTTGGCTCAGGTCATGATCCCAGGGTCCTGGGATCGAGTCCCACAGCGGGCTCTCAGCAGGGAGCCTGCTTCCTCCTCTCTCTCTCTGCCTGCCTCTCTGCCGACTTGTGAGATCTCTCTGTCAAATAAATAAATAAAAATCTTAAAAAACAAAAAAAAAAAAGCTTATAACCGCTCAACTCAAGGCTGAGCCATCAAAGGCTAATCTGGAGAGGAGGTGAAGGACATAAGTGGTTCCTCTATAGATACACTCAATGTGCACTTTTTAAAAGATTTATCTGACAGAGAGTCAAGAGGGGCGAAGGGCAAGGGAGAGAGAGAATCTCAAGCAGACTCCCTGCTGAGTGTGGACCCTGACACAGGGCTCGATCTCAGGATCCTGAGCTCATGACCTGAGCCAAAATCCAGTCAGATGCTTAACCAGCTGAGCTACCCAGGAGCCCCAATGTGCATTCCTTCCATCTCTAATTTATCTTCCTTCTTGGAGCCCATGGAATCTTAATCATGGTCTCAGTGATTAGGGGAAAAACCTAGCCACAACCTAGCTCTTCCTTCATGCTGTTTATTGTTTAGGTTGGGAACCTTGGCTCTTATGATTCAATAAATACAGATTAAAACTCACTACTAGGCATTTACCCAAAGAACACAAAAATACTGACTGATGTTTATATCAGCATTATCAACAACAGCCAAACTATGGAAAGAGCCCAAATGCCCACTGACTGATGAGTGGATAAAGGAAATATGGTGTGTGTGTGTATATATATATAACGGAACACTAGTCATAAAAATCTTGCCATGTGCAACAATGTGGATGGAGCTAGACATTACTATGCTAAGCTAAGTAAGTCGGAGAAAGCCAAATACCATATGATTTCAATCATATGTGGAATTTAAGAAACAAAACCAACGAACATAGGGGAAAGAGAGAACGGGAAGGGGAGAGAGAGAAGCAAACCAAGAAACAGGTTCTTAACTCCAGAGAACAAACTGGTGGCTACTGGAGGGGAAGCGGGTGGGGGATGGGTCAAACAGTGATGGGTACTAAGGAGGGCACTTGCTGTGATGGGCACAGGTGCTGCAGGTGATGAGTCACTGAATTCTACTCCTGAAACTAGTATTGCTTTCTATGGTGACCTGCAGGAATTTCAAGAAAAACTTGGACGGTGGGGGAAGCCCAAGTAAAGGTTTTCCTCAATGACATGTGCTTTACCTTGAGGTTCAAAAGCCTGCTTTAAAACAATAAAAACTCCTCAGATTCCTTGTATTCCCACAAGAATCCTACCCTGAGGCAGTAAGAATAGATCACCACCCACACACCTGCTCCCTGAATTTGAGAAGCGGGCGGGGAAAGGAGACAGGAACTAAAAATGCGAGAAGTGAGGAACACATTAGTCTTTAAAATTTTATGCTGCCACACATGTCAAGTACTCACAATGGTGTCAACGATACCAACAGGCACTGATTTGTTTTAAATCTGCAGGAGATTAGCAGAGTGTGCATTATCAAGTTTACCAGGAAACGGAAGCACAAAGGTTGCCTTAATGGTGATCAGTCTCAGGCAAGTGCGGGAGACACAACTAAAACACGGATTCCCAGATACCTTCTTCTTTTCTTTCCAGAATATTGTGTGGCCTCAGGCAGCTTGTTAAAAGTGATAAGTTGTGGGGCACCTGGGTGGCTCAGTGGGTTAAGCCACTGCCTTCAGCTCAGGTCAGGATCCCAGGGTCCTGGGATCGAGCCCCACATCGGGCTTTCTGCTCAGCAGGAAGTCTGCTTTCCTTCCTCTCTCTGCCTGCCTCTCTGCCTACTTGTGATCTCTGTCTGTCAAATAAATAAATAAAATCTAAAAAAAAAAAAAAAAAAAAAAAAAAAAAAGTGATAAGTTGTTCTTCATATGTGCCAAGTCTGTCATTCATAAATCTTTTATTTTTATTTTTTTAATTTTTTTTAAAGATTTATTTGTTTGACAGAGAGACAGCAAGAGAGGAAACACAAGCAGGGGGAGCAGGAGAGGGAGAAGCAGGCTCCCCGCCGAGCAGGGAGCCTGATGTGGGGCTCGATCCCAGGACCCTGGAATTATGACCTGAGCCAAAGGCAGATGCTTAACGACTGAGCTACCCGGGAGCTCCCATAAATTTACTTTTAAATGAAAATTCAACGGGACTAAGAAAAAAATACCACTTTGAGGTATTCTGTAAGTTATAAGCTTTTCCCTAATATTTTATTAATTTTTAAGAGTGGATTTCTCTTCCATGGAAGAATGAACATTACAGAGCATGAAAGCTCGGTGTTTTGTTAGGCTATGGCGGAGTAATGTTTTGGGAACCTTTTGTACAGATTTTGTATATA
The DNA here is from genome assembly GCF_963455335.1 of Martes martes. Lineage (NCBI taxonomy): Eukaryota > Metazoa > Chordata > Mammalia > Carnivora > Mustelidae > Martes > Martes martes. The sequence goes on along the minus strand of NC_137889.1, from coordinate 8,015,485 downwards.
TTTCTATGTAACTTCATCTAAGAAAATAAGACTTGAAAAAGGACTAAGTTTGTTAAGTGTGTGAAGGTGAAAGGGAGAAAATATGCATAATGAATGCCCCCAAGTCAACTTTCAGGATGAGGAATAAAGTAATTAGAGAAACAGTGTGAAAATACTCTTTGCTAGGCAAAATTGTGGGGCCAAATTTTAGACATTTTATTAGCTCGGTGGAGTTCCCTGATACCATCCTTAAAGGGACCTCCCAAGAGGCACCTGGGTGGCTCAGTCAGTTAAGCATCTGCCTTTGGATCAGGTCATGGTCCCAGGGTCCTGGGATCGAGCCCCACGTTGGGCTCCCTGCTCATCAGGGAGTCTCCCTCTCCCTGCCACTCCACCTGCTTGTACTCTCTCTCTGTCAAATAAATAAATAAAATCTTTAAAAGGGCACATGTTGTGATGAGCATTGGGTATTATATACAACTAATGAATCCTTGGACACTACATCAAAAACGAATGTACTGTATGCTGGCCAAATGAACATAATAAAAATAAATAAATAAAGCCCCCCATATAATAAACGAATAATGGTGATAAGATTTTCCATTGACTTATGTCAGATTTTATAGAAAATAAAGGAATATGCAGTGCAATTTAGGCAAAGTAGGTGGCATAAAATTTCAAGTTTCCAACTACCCATAAATGTGATCAGCATATATAATACACTTACACAGTTCATTTTCCTAAAGAAGGGCAAAAAAATGTCAGTGATGGCAAAAAAAAGAGACTTTAATGATGAATTTTTGCCCAAGAAACCCACCCAACCGATCTTTTTCTCCTCACTTCACTGCTACTAGAATGAGTTCTTAGTCTGTATTTTTTTTCTTCTGTGTTTAATATAATATCACTAATAAGATCTCCATGCACACACAGTATAACGATTATTTTATCTGTGGTTACATTAAAATTCCCAATAATAAAAGGTTTTCTGAGATTGCTAGTGTGAGAGCATCTATGAGCAAGTATAGTCATGAATCTTTTGAAAATAATGTATCAGGATATGTCAGATATTCCATAACAGCTTGAGAAACCACAACATTAAGTTTTATATATGATGAACTTTTAAGGAAAGCTTCAAATACACTTTAGAAACATGCTGATGACTCAGGAAGAAATGGGTCTTGTTGAACCCCAGTGGATTTGCCAAATATATGAGCAGCCATTTTGTTCTGTTTCACCTCATGTGGCTTGTAACCAATGTTTTAGGGAAAAAAAAATATTTTTGGACTTCTTTTATATGTAATAGTGATTTTAGGTATAGATACTGCGACTATTGAGATTTTGTTTTGGAGACAGTTAAAATAAAATTTGGAATTTTTATTTTTTCTTTCTTCATTGGCCAAATGTACTGTAGCTATGAATGCCAAGTTGGAAAGAGAGGAGCACCATGGCTTTCTGGCTTTCTTAAGGAGACCTGAGCTGGCCCCAGACCCCATTAAGTAGCTCACAAAATTGTTAGAAGGAAAGGAAATCCAGTACTGAATCTGAGCCTCCAATACCGTGATGCCTCCTGGTGTAGGCTACCCACTTAACATTTATTGGCATAGAGTGGGAGTGGGGCCACAATTTTTCCTGTGGTCTTTGGCTAGAGTAGAGTAGTTATTGTCTAAAAGGTTTCTTGCTAGGCTGCTCCTTTCCTGGTCCTTTGGCTAGAGAGAGGAGACTTTTCATTGAGCTGGTGGTGGTGTTTTGTCCATACTTGCTGGCAGTTGCCAGCTTCTCCATCTCCAAGTCTGGGGTACTGGACACTAAAAGAAAACCCAAGGGAGACACTCCTGTGTTAATCCTTGGGCCCCAAGTTTCCTAGCTCTTCTCCATTTTTCCGAGTTTGTTTTGTATGAATGGGCTATGATTTTTAGTTATCCTTACGGAGAGAAATAGGGAGAAGTAGATCTGCTTCTTTCCAGAGGCAGAGTCCTACGGTACGCATTTTAAAGGGTGCTGTTTCAAAGGCATAAGCAAAAAAACTTCACACTATTAGTGATTTTATAACACATTGTTAGCCCCAAGTTTAAACTACTATTGGAAAATTTACATGAGAAAGTACAATTGGAAATTTACATGTAGAAAATGCGATTACATAGTATTCTTGTGACTCAAAGCAAGCTAAACATGTCTAACTCCATATGCTGGTGTGTCTCCAAGTCCCTAAAATTTACTTGAAGAGCAGAACACTGTTGGCAGACACTCCAAAAGGATCATTCTCGTTCATCTTTTTTAATGGGAAAGGAGAAAGCCATATGATAGGAGGAATACTTCTGCATCATGTGCCTGAACTAAGTGACTTTCCCCACAGTTTTTTTCGTTTGTGATTATCATTATCATCAGACTATATCAACCCAGTTATCAAGGTAGAAATCATCCGGAGAACTGCCCTTGGGGAATGAAAATGATGAGCTTTGCACGGAGACTCAAACAACTACCTGGATTCCAGGTGAGAAAATAATTTTAATCCGTGGAGGTTATCACACCATAAAAGCAATAGCTGTTGAAAGCTGGAAGATAATTAGTGGAAAGAACAAAAATATTCTAAATGATGAGAAGAGCAACTCATTGAAAAGGCATGGTCTAAGGATAATATTTTGTGCTATTTGTACTTGAGGCCAAGATTCGGAAAAATTATTATAGAGTCAATCATGTGGTTGTTTTTTGATTTTAACTTTATTTAAGGATGGTCTTTTGGTATAGAATACACTATATATGAAAATACACGATAACACACTGACACATTAAAGAAGAAACAAGGAACAGAAATGGAAAAGAATAAATATTAAAGGAGCTCAAGTATTTCCTAAAAAATACAACTTTGACTCTAACTTGGCCAAGATTGTATATGCTTTCAAGTACATAATTTCAACAATGAACAGGAAGTTCTCATGCTTTTTCACTACCTTTTTACAGTCACAAATCTAATTGTAAGAAAAAGTCCACTCTTAAGACATTTCATATCAATTGATTTATGCCTTTTTGCCATAGCTTGACATTTCAGGGTCATTAATAGAGGTCACAAGTGGTTAGAAATATACTTAACCAAGCTGGTAAAAAATCTGTACCCTCAAAACTTTAAGACGCTGGTGAAAGAAACTGAAGATGACACAAATGAATGACAACATATCTTGGGGTCATAGGCTGGAAGAATTTTTAAAATATCCATACCGCCCAAATCCTTCTATAGATTCAACGCAATCTGAATCAAGATGATGATGTTGTTTTTCATAGAAATAGACAAAAAATTTAAATGTATATGGAATCACAAAAGAACCCAAGTAGCCAAAGTAATCTTGAGAAATAACAAAGCTAGAGGTATTACACTTCCTGATTTCAAACTGTACAGCAAAGCTGCGGTAATCAAAACAAGACTACTGGCATAAAAACAAAGACCAATGGACCAGAACAGAGAGCCCAGAAGGAAACCCATGTATGTATGGCCAACTAAATACTCAGTGGAGAAAAGACAGTTTCTTTAGTAAGTGGTATTTGGAAAACCAGACAGTCATACACAAAAGAGTGAAATTGGGCCACTATCCTTACATTGCATAAATTATCTTAAGATAGACTGAAGACTTAATGTAAGATCTGGAATTGTCAGACTCCTAGATGAAAACATAAGGAATAAGCTCCATGAAACTGGTCTTGGCAATGAATTTTTGGACCAAAGGCACAAGCAACAAAATCAAAAATAAACATGTGGGACTACATCGTTCTGAACACTTTGCACAAAGGAAACAATTCAATGAAAAAGGAAAATATCAAAGGTTAATATCAAATATAAAAGAAACCCATACCACTCAGTAACAAAAAATGAATAATCCCACTTAAAAAGTGTGTGAAGGACCTGAATAGGGATTTTTCCAAAGACATACAGAAAGCCAACGGGAACACAAAAAGACGCTCAACATCACTAATCATCAGGGATGTGCCAATCAAAGCCACAATGTGGTATCAGCTCACTCCTAATAAACGGACTATGAAGAAGAGATAAACACTAGTAAGGACGTGGAGAAAAGGGAACCGTCGTACACTACTGGTGAGAATGCAGATTAGAAACCATTATGGAAAACAGTATGGATGAGTCTCAGATAATTAAAACTAGAACTACCATTCGATTCAGCAGTTCCACTTCTGTATTTATGTGTGTGTATGTGTATATGCAAAGAGAATGAAATAATCTCAAGGAAATATCTGCATCTCAGTGTTCATTGCAGTATTTTTTATAACAGCCAAGACATGGAAACAATGTAAGTGTCCAGTGGTAGATCAGTGGATAAAGATGTATACATACACAGTGGAATATTATTCAGTCATAAAAAGAAGGAAACCCTGGATTTGCAACAACAGGGATGAACCTTCAAGACATTACACTAAGTCAAACAAGGCAGAGCAAGACAACCAGTATATGATGTTCTTTGTGGAATCTAAAAACGAACCCTAGAAACCAAAGACACTGGTGGTTGCTGGAGGTGGGGGACATGGGTATGGGTCCACAAAGGGTACAAAACTCCAGTTATAAAATAAGTTCTGGAGATGTAACGTAGATCATGGTGCCTATGACACTATTTTATACTTGAAAGTTGCTAAGAGACTAGGTCTTAAAATTTTCCACCACAAAAAAAGAAAAGGGAGAGGATGTATTTACCTACTGTGAGAATCATTTCACAATAAATACGTATATAACATCATCTCATTGTATACCTTAAATGATGCTATATGTCTACCATGTATCTCGATAAAGCTAGGAAAAGCTTTCTTCAAAGATTTATAGGTCTTTATATTTCTAGGATGCCTCTCATTCTTTCTAACACTATATCCAACCCCAGTATTCGTACAGATTTAATACTCAGTCTCCTCAGTTCCTTGAGCTTGTCTACAATAAATGTTTATTACTAAGTGAAGAGCGAATATCATACTCCATCCATCTTCTCACTCCCACTGTCATATCCTTGGCTGTGTCATCACACATGTCTATAATCCTTAGATAATCCCAACTTAATTTATCCTACTCTGGGAACCTTCCAGTTTATTTCCTCCAGAATTCTCAGTACAGTTTCAGCACCACCATCCATTAACCCAGTCAGCTACCATGAAAGACTATGTTCATCTTGACAATGTAAATTTCAATTAGTACAAATACATCACAAAAGCAGAATTTTACAATGAGCTTCATGACATAACTAAGAAAGTTATGATCAATCCCTTGTCCGTCATTATGTTCTCTTGACAAAATCCCACCCCCGCTTACCCCCAACAGTCTATTCTACATCTGTACACATGTACCTCTCAGTTTCCTAGACAACTATTTTATACCTTCTCCTCCATCTTCCAACCTGTACAACTCTCCCCCCAGTCCTGTCAGCCCCCTAGCTCACAGGACACAAAAGCAATTCTTAGAGTGTTTCTACAAGGTTCACTCTATTGCCCATGCATTATCAGCTTCTTTTTTCCTCTATTGAACTTAACTCGTTTAGGTCTTAGAACCAATTTAGATTTACCTCAATGGTTGAACTTCCTAGACTGCATGATTCCAGAAATTTTACTGTATTTTCTGAAGCCATGTGTTAGTTCAGGTTCCACAGAAAACAGAGTTTGAGGTGCAGATTTGAGTGTGGGTAGTTTATTGGAGAGGGCTCTCAGGATGGCAACTAGGAGGGAATGAGGGAGAAGGACTGGTCTGTGATGCATTTGGAAGAGAAGATTCAACCAACACCATGGCAGCTGTAGAGCAAACATGGTCCTACAGAATTATCTCAGATTAAGGCAAGAGGACTAAGCCCTATGACCCTCAACTGACCAGCTAGTACATGCAGAATGCCCCCAAGAAAGACGCATATATGGGCAAGACAGCTCCCTTCTGCTAAGGCCACATTACTGGGGAGGAAATCATTGTGAGTTATCAGCAGCCAACTCTGACTCCTGCAGTCTTGGGGGAACGAAGGTCAGCACTCCAGCATCTGCATCTTCCACAACAGACTCTATCCAGCATGCTCTGGTCAAACCAAATTCATTTGCTCCTTATAGTAAGTGCACCCCACCTTGGAAGAACTCCTCTTAGAATCTGATTGGTCTTTTTGGAGGGAAGTCAATAGGAAGAAGATTAGTAGAACAAACTCCAGCCCCTTCTGCTGTATCCAGAGTCATACTGACACCCACCATCATCTGTACTACCCATTCTAAATTCTTGCACCCTGGGCTAGCATCTGCACTCAGTTAGGTGGTGGCTTATCTGGAGGAGGGACCCAAACCTCATCCTTGAGGGAATTCTGCTTCTGAATTCCATGACTTGCTCAGGTAGGAGTATAGCACTTCTCTGTGTCCAATCAAAACCAGGCAAGGAAGTGACCACCGAAAGATGTCCCAGCAGATCACCGGGAGCCTCCATGGTGCAGCAGCAGCCACCTTACTGTGTCCTGGTAAACAGCTCAACTGCCCTCGCCTGGATAGGGACTCCTCTTCGTGCCTGCTTATCTCTGCCCTGAAGCCCAAAGGTCACCATAGAACAGTCATAATATAAACAATCTTTGGCCTTGTACTTGGGCTTTCGCTGTTCTTAGGATGCAGGAGGTGAAGGTCTCTTTATATGCAGACAAGGAGGTGCTTGGTCACACTTCTACTCAAACTGGGGGTTAATACCCTTTAGTTCCTCATTTTCTGTCTCCAGTCCATCCATGGGACTCAAGAGTAGCCAACACACTCTACTGTTCTTACAATCACTACTTGCCCCAATCATTTAAACACTTGGGATAGTGCCTGGGTTAGTGCCCTGCTGTGCTTTCCACCCACAGCCCATCACAGCTGGCCCGGGGGGTGGAGGGTGGGAGCCGTGATAACTGCAGGGCCACAACCAGGCCTGGAGCCATGAGCACTTCACCTACCACCTGGATGGAGTCATCATCACCCACATCCTGTTCGTGGTGAGTCATCAAGATCCCAGGCCCGTTTGGGAGGCTGCTGCTCCCAGCAGAGTGCTGGAGCTGGCTCACCCCCTCTCTTGGGAAGGGACGACAACGTGCTTCTCCTCTGGACTCTCCATCCAGTAAGGTCAAGTCGGTAGCCTGAAATCTTTCAAGGTGGGAGTATTTATACCATGGACGTTGACTAACGCTACAAATTAAGTTGCTCCCCACCCCACCCACGTAGCCCCAGAAAGCCAGTTCTTAAACATTTGCCAGAACATCGCTAGTTTTCTCTTCAGCCCGCTTCTGGCACCAATGGTCTTAGGTTGAAGCCTCAAGAAACAGACGGAGATGAAGATTTGGCAGCAGCAGGTCTACTGGGGTCCTGAGGGAATGAAGGAAGCAGGACGGGCCACCGGGGGAAGTGACAACATCATGCAGTCTTGTCAAAGTCTCCAACAAGACCAACGGGAATTTTAGAGTTGGGACTGTCCCACCCAGTGGCCCAGAACTGAAACAGGAAACCGGGCCTTTTTATGCCACTCCTGATGAGTCAAAGATGCCAGCCACCCCCAGGCAAGTGTGGCCCCTTAGGTGAGGCAGTTACTTCCACGGAGGGCACTTCCTGGGGAGGAACTCAGCTGTGACTAATAAGTAGCCAAAAAGCATTCCTGCAACACCTGGGGAACTGAGTGTTTCCGCCCTAGAAGTGGGATGTGAACCACTGTGAGCACCCTTCTGTACAAGTAAATATTTATCTCACTTAATTTCTTAAGTACATCATTTACTCCACAAACCTATTTTCCCTATTATAAAATTCTCCAAAGCATTTTCTTATGGATAGTATTTGTACACATTGATATATTAATAGGAACACTGCTAAGAAATGTGGTTTTTAAATGGGTTGTATTAATTTATGGTATCATCAGCCCTGTCACCAACACTAGTTAATCAGTATTTGCAAATGTGACAGATGAAAAATGTATTCAAGTTTAGTTAAACTGGCAGTAAAATTGCTAACCGTCCTATATTCATCCTACTTTTTTCAATCTGAATGTTTTTCCTTATTGAATTGAAAGGGCTTTTAAAAATATAATTTTAAAAATATATTCTAGCCTTCTTTTAAATATTTTGAATATTTTCTCCATTTTTTAAATACATATGTTTTTGGCTACTGAGATGTTGTTTTACTGCATAATCAAAATTTTTGGTTTTTTCTCTAATGGGGTGTCACCTTTTTACATTTAAAAATACAACCACTACCTTTGAACATGTATAATGATCAGTATATAGGAGACTTTCAACCAATATCATCAAGTTGACTGATAAAGAAAAGGACTGTAAGAAAGAAGCATGTTGAATTATATAAAATTGGGCATAAAACTACATCATGAAGACAAAGATAATAGATGAAAGAAGTCTATAAACCTTCATCTTTAAAATATCTGAGAGTCATCTGTATTAAAGATCATCATTTGAGGGCCATCCTGGCTCATTAAGTACTTTTTAAGTATTAAATATTTCATTGCCATTAACTAACATATATTCATTTAAAAATTATATCCTCTATTTATTAAATTGAAACGAATTAGCAGATGCTGTGTTGAATTGATGATTCCTTAAACCTAAGGTAAGATCAATCTCTTTGGGATTTTCCTAAGCTTCTTAGCTTTATGTTATTTTCATTTATCTATGTGTCTTAACCACTATACACTTATTGAAGGCAAGAATTAGAACTTCGTCAGTCTTTTACAGCTACTGAGTAATTTAACCAAGTATCTTAAAAAAAAAAAGTATCTTCTTGCACATTACTATTCTATCAATAAAGCTAAATGTATTGACTTCTTAGTATAAAGTCAGCACCATTTTAAGTGCTTTCAATTATAATTCATATAATCTTTATAATAACCCTATGAAGTAGGTGTGTTATTTACATTTTATCAGATGAAGAAACTGGAGAACAGAAAAGTAATCTGCCAAAGGTCACACCTTTGTGTCCCTGAGAAAACAGTCTGACCCAGGCGGTCTTACTCCTAACCCCACATTTGGAATAAATTATATATTTAAATTATTCATGACAATAGTATCACATCGGATAAATTTAATAGGCCAAGGATGTGCCACTGCTGTATTGTAAAGAGTACCTGTAGAATTTGATGTAACTGGTATAGTTTGATGTAATTTTCATGAGAAAATTAAAGTTTGATAACATTGGGTTTCAGGACAATTTATCTGTATTTTCTAAATATTCTAGAATATCCTTGAATGATTGAGTAATATAAAAGAAATAAAACAGCATTTGGTTCGGAGTGGAAAAGGAGGAAAAGGTAGAATTCTCTAAGTAACTTATATTTCACTGACCAAATCAGCTAACATTTTGGACAGGAAAAGACCCTTTTCCTAGCATTATTCTTCCTTCGTTCCTCTCCTCAAAGAGAAGCTTAAAAGAGCACATTGATTTGAAGCACTCAACCACAGATTAGTAACAATTCTGACAATTTATACCCATTTTAGATAAATCCACTGAACCCTCAAGATCATTTATATTTATTTTTTGGTGTTTCCTTGATCACTTTTTAAGTATATGGTCAAATCCCTAAAATGAGGGTGTCAGGAAAGTTTAGTGAGTTGCCAGGACTGACCACATGGGGCTCATTTACAAAAGAAGCAACGCCTTGTAACTGTAAGAAAAGTCAATTTAACCGGCTACCAGACCACAGCTCCTCATTTCTGGTCTGGAAGCAATGGAGTTCTGCACCCCACGCTTTTAAAGAATCTTCTGCATAATCATATAATTGAGTTCACATTTTGAGTTCGGGCACCTTTGCTCCCTTGTTCGTAGGCACGCAGGTGGTTGTAACTCAGCACTGAAGGGAAGGCGTCATCCTTCAGAACCTCTAGCACCTGTGCAGGACCTACTCCATCGACGGCTGCTTGTCCCGGGTCAGGCACAGCTACCTGCGCTCCATGTTCTAAGTACTATCGTCCTCCCGCTCTTCAAAGCTAGCCACGCCCCTTTATCATTTATTATCACATTATCAGATGACACTGTGCAACCAACATATTCTAGAAGAGCATCTCCACAGGCTAGAAGCTTCCTCTACCATTTTCTTCAGTAACTTCATCTGGTGCTTTAACTTCAGAGAGACTCCGCTGCAGGCAGTCCCAGCCTTGACGCTGATATTTCAAATGACCTTCCCTGGGTTTTCTATGTGACAAGGCGCATAAGGGAATGACGCCGCGGTCACTTCAGTCATCTGGAGAACTTGAAGTGTCCCCAGGGAGCTGTCAGAACAATCAGCCCCTCCTTCAGGAAATGAGAGGAAGTGCCAACCCAGTGGAAATTTATTTATTACCTATTTGAAGGCTGCTGAAATAACAAAACATCCTTCTCACCAGGCAAACCAGGGCTACACAAAGAAACCGAGAATATTCTCACACTGGGGCGGTGAGTGTCATTCAGGCAAGTGCTAAGGAGTATTTTGTTAGCGGCGCTCCCAAAGAAGGAAGGAGGCAGCGTGATCATGTAAAATAAATTAAGCATCAGTGAAAAACTTTCCTTGACCCAACTCCTTGCAGGAAATCTGCTAGAAGCCGACCTTGGCGCCAACCAGGTCAACAGGTCCTGCGTCAGAGCGAGGCTTTGTTACAGCTCCACTGTGCTGGGAACCCCCCACACTCAGGTTCAAAGAGTTGGGGGAGGGAGTTTAAAAAAAAGAAAAAACCTGCCACCGGGAGCAACTACACCCCAAATCAGAGGGGATGGCAAGCTTTGTTTCTCCAGCCCGGGGAGAAACCCAAGGATTGGAAACCTCCACCGTTTTCTCCCCCTTCCCAAGGCAGAGCTCTGCATCTAGAGCCTTCGTGTGCAGACCCCGGGGCAGAGGAAGGCCGTCCCTGACCTAACCTGTGCCTTCTTTTTCCTTTTCTCTTTCTGCACGGCATTTTGGGGGCTACCTCTGAGCTGTAAATCTCTGTCAATCCCTGAGAACAGATTCTTGTTTTCCAAACGGCCCCCGCCTGTGCTTTCTTGGAGCATGTGTTCTTGGTCCTCTCTGTAAAGTCTTCCTCCTTTCCCATCTATTTAAAGTAATACAACACATGAAAATAGGAAGACGGAATGGAGTCTCAAGACCATAACACACACATCCTGTATGTCTCCATTCTGCGTGGCTTGCTCTACAGAGACCAGACTCAGGATTATCGTTTCATCGTGGACTTAAATTTCCAGCCTGCCACCCACCCTATGGATTTCAGCCTTCCCAGCCCCCACTGTCATCATTAACTCCACACCACGTGCTAGATGATTCCCCTCAAAAATGTGAGGAACGGACCTTGAGCTCTGAGGCCCCGCCAAGCAGCTCTGATGGTCCAGGCTCCTCCCCCCTCCAGTGCTCAGAAAGCCAGTTCCCAAACACAACGCTACATGGCACCCCGCGGGCTGGCTGCTGGAACCCTCACAAAGAGGAAGATCCTCGCCCTGCTGTGCAACCTCTTGTCTACCCAGGCAGCATCACGTCCTTTCTGGGGACAGCTTTTTGATTGGCAGTAGGTCCAAACAGCATGACCAAGAAACACCCCCAGTAAAGTTTTGTGACCACAGATGCTGGCAGCCACGTCCCTTCCAGAGGGGACACCTGAGAGGGTGACCGCTTACCCACAGACGCGCCAAGGCCTTTTTCTGACTCAGGACAGAACACAGACTGAGGGACTCCTAGGAGTCCTCCTGGGGACGCAGAGTGTGCAGAGCAGAGTGAGAGCATTTTTCTAGAACCTGGCTGTCCACTCCCCCTCTCCTCTAGTCTAGCTCATGAGCGATCCTGCTGGCTTGTTTTCCTTAAAGACAGCACATTCCACAGGGTCGTGTGTGGTCAGCTGTGCCCCACAGGCACTGGCCACCCGAAGTAGAACCACGGTGCCCTCTGGAGCCAGGGAGGGACTGCTGTCCCCAAAACGTCATCCCAGCTCATCCCCGGGGCAGCGGCAGGTGCTCTCCTGCTGTTCCAACGTTTGGGACACGTCCCAGGTGTCCTTGGGTTTCCCTGGCAGATCCTGGTATGTACCGCTATGGTCATTTTTATAATAAAGAGGCGACATGCTTTAAAAAGAGAAAAAGAGCGAGCCGAAACCTTATCTGCCCGAGCTGAAGCACTTCCCGGAGTTACGAGAACGCCGGACTCTTTCACAAGCCTGTTGGACACCCCCACCCCACCCCCAAGTCACCCGCAGGGGAAGTCAGTCCTCTAAGTTACAAACTCTGTGTTTGGCCGCGCTGCTCAAAGTCTGAACGGCTCTGCCCTTGAGACACAGCAGTGTTCGTGGCCACCGCCCCCAAGCTCCAAGGACAGGGGCGCGGCGTCCCCAGAGCGGGCGGGTGCCAGGGCCGCAGAAAGACTCCTTCCGACCCCCCCCCCCACCCACCACGGCCACCCACCTCCCAGCACCTACGGGGGGGCCCAGATGCGCCCCCAAGCGGGCCCGCTGAGGAGGCCCCACGGCACCCAAAGTCCTGGCCTGCCAGACCTGGCTCCCCTCCCCCGGGGCCAGCCATGAACCCCCACCCCCACCCCTACAAACCCCAGCAGCTGGTCAGCGGGAATGAGCGGCCCGCAGAGAGCCCAGTGACCAAGGAACCAAGGCCCCGCGAGAAAAGTCCTCAGTCCCCGAGACGGCGCTCCAGGCCCCCCACGTCCACCAGGCACCCGGCCAGGCAGGCAGGCGCCCCTCCTGGCACCCTCACCCCCACCCTCACCAGGCCCACCGGAGCTGGCCTACCTGCCCGTGGGTGGGAGCTCTGCTTGTCCCCCGCCGTAGGACCGGCGCCAGGAGCAGGGCACGCGGCCGCCTCGGGGAAGCCGTGACCTCCAGCTGACCTCCAGGTGAGCTTGGCCCCACCTGCGACTGGCTGGGAGCTTGCGCCGTGTACGCAGACGCACGTCGACGCCAGGTGCCGGGCATCCCGGACATCAGGCCCCCGGGGTGCAGCTGGGCCCCGCCTGCCCCACCCGCAAGGTGCTCTAGCCGCCGCCCACCGCCCACGCTCCGGTCCCAGCACCTGCCGCCGGGATCCGCCTGCCGCCGAAGGAAAACGGGTGAGAACGGACTCGTGGGGCTGCGGCCGATGGGTCACCTTGAAGAACAGACGCGGTCCCCGAAAGAGGCATGGACACCCTCCAGTCCCAAGTGACAGATGCGGAAAAACACAAACAAAACAAATCTTAAAGCCTCTCAACAGAATGTAGAACCACCTCAGAAAACTACACGGTTTAAGTGAAAACCCTGCTTTATTTAGACTTTAGGAAAGTCTGGAACTGCTCGCTTAAGCTGCTGCTTCGTGGAGGCCAACAGCACATCCCACCGAGGGAACGCGACGACGCGCCTGGAAACTCAGGCTGGGAATGATCCGAAGAGCCAGTTAAAATCTCCGAGGAAGGGGCACCTGGGTGGCTCAGTGGGTTAAAGCCTCTGCCTTTGGCTCAGGTCGTGATCTCAGGGTCCTAGGATAGAGCCCCACATCGGGCTCTCTGCTCAGCGGGGAGCCTGCTTCTCCCCCCTCTCTCTCTGCCTGCCTCTCTGCCTACTGTGATCTCTGTCTGTCAGATAAATAAAAAAATCTAAAAAATAAAATTAAAAAAAAAAATCTCTGAGGGAAAGTGTGCTGAAGCCGGTCAGTTGGGCAGGCCTCCTTCCAGATGGTTCCCTGAATGACCCAACCTGGCCCTAGAGCAGATGCATGGATTACAGCAATGGAGGTCATCTGGTCATCGACGCTGATGGGTAGATGCTTCTTTTAAAAGGCTTGAGGGAGAAAAATAAGAAATACTCAAAAACATATTTGAAGAAAATCGAATGAGTGAGGAACCTACAGGAGAAATTTTAAAAACCTTCAAAACTGTGTTTGCAGTCTGAAAACGTGCAACTTGGAAGAGATTCAGCTGAAACTTCAAGTTCTGCCTAAATTACACCCAAAGCATGCCATGGACATGGACAGAGGAGGAAACGTGCTGCTTAGAAATAGAGAACGAGTGTCCCCAGTGCATGGAGATAGCCCCCAACACATCAGAAGCCCCCCTTCTACAGGGACAGGTGAAGATGTGGACAAAAAACAGAAAAGAACTGCTTTTTTCCATCACAACCAGATTCTCCTCTACGGGAAAAGAGCCCATGGAAGTCTGATGGCAGCTCTGTCCACCAAGAGGCTCAGATCATGATCCTGGGGTCCTGGGATTGAGCCCCAGGTCGGAACAGTTATAGCGGCTAAAGCAGACTTCACTTCTAGCCTTCCCAGTGGCCCTTTTGCTCTTGCTCTTACAGCTGCAGCCACAAAGACCTGAATGGGGGAGCGGGGGGCTGTCCGTGGCTCATCAGGCCCCCAGGGAAAGAGGAGTTCCAACCAGGACAGCTCAGAGACCCACAGTCACACGCAGGCTTGATTCAGCTTCCGCAGCAGCAAACCTGAACCCCACAACCACAGCGGAAGAGCTCCCCGTTTTCTCTCTTTAAAGGGAATTCTGTAAAAAATTAAAACAGTAAATATAAATAGGTAAAAGTAATTTTGATGTATCTCTGCAGTTGAACTGCTACGACTTAAATCATGCTACAGTTGCTCCTCCTGAAGCCTTGACTGCATTATAACTTTAAGGGAAGTGTTTTTAAATACGGATTTGTTTATTGTAATTCTTATGGATACATTATTTCTGCCACTGTGGGCCCTCCAGAATTAGTTAGTGTATGTATTGTTATTTTGTTTTAAATTAAACACTATGACTGAAACCCATCATTGAAATTTGATCTAAATAGAGATGTTTAAGACAGGAAAGACCATTTCTGTGTGGTAAAATAATGTATTTCACACAAAATTTGCCTGTAGTATCAATGCATCCGTCTACTTCTGCCTTCCACAATATTCTTGTCTTCTGAGCTTTTTGTTCACTTCAGCTGACTTTTATTTTGAGAAAGAGAGAGGGATTATCAGAATTCTACTCTGGATAGGAGCAGGCAACCAAAGAAGGAATAAGAAGTAGGACATTATATTCTCGAAGCAAGTTAAGCACAGAGTCACGGCTTCTAACCTGTCCACTTGTTGCCCTCACACTGATTGTGCACCTGTTGGCTGTCAGACACTCTGCAGGGGGCTGGGGTTCTAGAGGGTTCCCCTTGGACCACGTGGCTGGGAGGGCTCCGGAGCCAGGAGCGAGCTGAGAGGACAGCGCTGCAGGAATGTCAAGCAGCAGACCCTTCCTCAAACGCAGAGGGGCCTTGAGGGGCCAGCAGCTGAGGGAGGGGAAGAGAAGGGCGCGCTAAGTGGAAGAGAGAAGGAGAACACGCAGGAGAACAAGAGCAGCCGTGGCCCTCAGGGTAAGACCAGCAGGTGTGGCAGGAGTTGAAAGCCCGCCCGCCGACCGGGGCTCTTGCCCACCGTGCTTAGGGCTTGGGCTTCTCCTCACACTCCCACGGAAGCAGCTGAGCAGAGCGTGCGGACATCGCGTCAGAGGGAAAGTGATGGCCGCTCCACAATAGAAGCCCTGGGGACAAGACGGGCAGCGGGGGGGTGGCCGACTGACCCACGGGGTGGAGAACGATGGCGACTTCAGGAGACCCTGAAAAGGCAGCACGTGTGGGATGTGGACTAGATGCGCACGAGGGAGATGGAGTGACAGAAGAGTGTGAAGTTGTAAGATTTTCTGAAGTCCCGGTGGCTTTAAAGGATGCACGAAAGAACAGACGGGGGTGGGGGTGGATCAGGGAAAACCAGTTTCCTGTTCGGGCTCCGGTCCCCAGCACACCCCATATAACCACAGAAACTTAGAAGGAGACTTTTTACCTGGTGTTCCAAGTAAAGACTAATGTTGTTAAACTGTTGTGGGTTCTCCCTCTCTCTCTCTCTCTCTTTTCCACTTGGGGGCCTAAAACTGAATTTATCATATTTTGTACGACCCACTCTCCATATTGATACATGCAAAGCCTTTTCTCTACCCCTCTCTCCTTGCCTTTCCTTCTTCCCCTCTTCTTAATGATGCAGTGAGCACCTGCAAATCTCTACTATGCAAATCAGGGGCCGCCTGGGTGGCTCAGTGGGTTAAGCCGCTGCCTTCAGCTGAGGTCATGGTCTCCGGGTCCTGGAATCGAGCCCCACATCGGGCTCTCTACTCAGCAGGGAGCCTGCTTCCCTCTCTCTCTGCCTGCCTCTCTGCCTACTTGTGATCTCTCTTTCTCTGTCAAATAAAATCTTAAAAAAAAAGTCTCTACTATGCAAATCAAACTAAAATGATCATGGTAATCTACACCTAAACTTGCGGTTCCTCCAACCCCATCCCATTCTCTCACTCTGCTCTCGTGCAACCTGAATCCTTCACTCACATTTCTATGTAGCTTAATCATACATACACACACACACACACACACACACACATATATTTATATATATTCCTAATACTGGATATTATCTTCCTTATTCCTATATATTCCTACCTATATTCCTATATCTATTCCTATATATTCCTTATTCCTATATTATGTTATACTCCTAAAACTGGCTATTTAAAACATTTAATCTGTTTTTAACTTTTTACTTTAGCATTTTATTGCTAAGATTCATCCCTAAGGTCACACACCACTCAGTGCTTTTTGCTAATTTTCTTAAGTGGGAACATACTGTAGTTTATCCACTCTCCTGGTGAAGGACATTATATCATTTCCAGATTTGAGCTTTTATGCATGCTTTTCTCCCCCGGTCTACAGGATGCTTCTACCAAGTTGGGATTCCCCATTTTTTTTCAGAAGAGGGAGATGGCATGAATTCTCTTTACATATTTTTCCCCATACATGCTCTAAAAACACTTATTTCAACCTAAGTGATGTATCTTTTCACATTGACTATTGATCCTGTATCCACAAATAGTCTGTTTCTATAACACCAAATATGACAAGCCATTTTGCCTAGTTTAAACTACTGGTTGGCTCCACGGACAAATAAATCACACAAGTTACTGAAACTAACCCAACCAATGTGTGCAAACAGTGCACACAGAAGCCCCATAAATCCTCACAATGGTAGACTGGAGTGTTTTCTCTAATTTTCAGATAACACGTTGGTAGTGAGATCGATTCCTATCCCTTAAGACCCCTATTCCTCAGTGGAACAGAGACTAAGTTCCCCATCTAACAGGGACTGTATCAAGGACACGCAGCTTGTACAAAGAGAACAAATGTCGTTCCCGAGCTTCAGGGCCCTGAGCGGTAGCATTTCCACTGCTGTGCTGTCAGTGTTTCTTCTCCAACATGTTCTCCAAACTCCTAAAAAGTGTACCTCCCGGGGCCTTTCCTGGCCTGGGGGTATCTGTAGCAGAAACACCTGCACTGTGCCGGTCGGTACAGTCGCATGGGGACCTGCACAGAGAAGGACACGGGGATTCTAATGCTTTCGAGAAGATACCACCTGCCAGCCTCGCAGATGTTAACATCCCCAAAGTGGTGCAGAATCGAAAAATGTTCCACTGGTTAAGACACTGACGCTTTGTCCTGCTGACTACAGGTGGGAGTTTGGAGGGTTGGGGGAGGGCTTCTGGGATAAGTGTCAGATGATTTTACCTCCCCAGTGTTTCCAGAATCTCTGTCTCAACCAAGTTTGAACAACATATTCACAGAGTTTTTACTCTCTACATTTTCATTTCCTAAAATCTCTCTGGAAATTGGGACTTTTTCTCTTTCCACCAGAGTATATAGTACTCATTTCCTTTGCTCATTCAACAAATACGTCTTGAATCAGAATGAAGTTCCAGGCACTCGGCTAGGTCCCAGACATAGAATTCTGAAAGAAGAAAAACAGAAAAATCCCTTGCCCTTAGGTGTTCTAACGAATCACACTGTGAGGTGTCGTGAGCATGACAGCAAGGAGGCCGAGGTAGATCCTGATCCATTCTGGGCAGTGCAGGAGAGAGAATCCTCAAGGAGATGAAATGACGCTGGGGTTCCAAGGTGAGAGCTGAATGAGCACCGGCAGGCATCAGAGAGGATGCATTTCCTATTGCTGCTTTTCTTCTGTCTGTCTGTCTGTCTGTCTCCCATGCAGGACACAGTATCCCCTGCTGACCATCACACCACCAGCAAGGAGGCTGGTCTTCCCACTGCCATCCTGCCCAGGCTAATCAATTCTTTTCTCAGTAAGCTTGGGAATATTTTGTTGTTGTTGTTAAGAGAGAGAGAGAGAAAGTGGGGGAGGAGGCAGAGGGGCAGAGGGAGAGAATCTTAAGCAGGCTCCATGTTCCCACAAAGAGCCCAACATGGGGCTTGATCTCATGACCTTGAGATCATGACCTGAGCCCAAATCAAGAGTCAGACACTTAACAGACTGAGCCACCCAGGCGTCCCAAGCTTGGAAAATTTTTTAAAAAACATGATCAACATGAATTAAGTCATGTTAATCCAGCCCTTAACGTCCCTCCACGGCTTCCCATTTGTTTCTAGCTAATTCTCTTTGCTGTGATCCTCAAAGCCCTGTCCAGTATCCGCACTGCCTATCATGTGACTTCACCTCCTGCGCGTCCCATGGACCGCTCACAGACTCAGCAACGCTCTTCTTCTCAATTCCCCCAGCAGGTCAACTTCCCCGCTCTGGGTCTTCAGGCCGGCTCT
Organism: Martes martes; assembly: GCF_963455335.1. Lineage (NCBI taxonomy): Eukaryota > Metazoa > Chordata > Mammalia > Carnivora > Mustelidae > Martes > Martes martes. The sequence continues at coordinate 7,996,925 of NC_137889.1, read as the reverse complement.
CTGCCCAGAATTCCCTGCTTCCTTTCTGTATGATTAAAAGATTCTCGTCTTTCAGGTTTCAGCTTGATCGGGATCTCCTCAAAGTCTCTACCCTTTTCATGTCTTTCATAGAACCTACAAAAATATTTCATTTATTTGTACAATGTTCTCGCTCCTCTACCAGACTAAAATCTCCATAAAAGTAACAACCATATTCCCTGTTCTGTATCAGAGGCTAGTGTAGGGCCTGGTACATCATAGACCCTAAATGCATGTTTTTGCTGAATAAATGGACTGATGTGTTAGATACACATTTTCTGTCAAATAAAATCTTTGTTACAAAATTAATCTACAAGCAAGGGGGAAAACGTGCAAAAACTTTACATAATAGACACTGATAAGTCCCAAGATCTTTAGGATGAGTCAGCAAGCTGGAGACTCAGGAGAGTAAGTGGTTTAGTTAGAGTTCAAGGTCAAAGGCCTGAGACCCGGGAGAGCGGATGGTGTCCTTGCACTCCAGAGGCAAGAGGAACCTATGTCCAGTTGGAAGGCAGCTGGGCCGGAGGAATTCCCTCTTACCGAGAATCCTTTTTGTTCTATTCAGGCCTTTGCTGACAGGATGAGGCCCACCCACCTACCACTCGGTTGAGCAGTCTTCTTACTTAGCCTGTCAAGTCCAATGTCAAAGTCACCTGAAAACACAGACATACCCAGAATGACATTTGACCACATGTGTGGGCACCCTGTGGCCAGCCAACTTGACACATGAAATTAACTATCCCCATCTCCCAGTAACCTCACAATTGTGTTTCCGCAGCATATCACTGACCTTTAAGCTTTTCAGTTGAGCCCTTTAAGCTTTTGGTTGAGCCCAAATTCATAACACGGGGGACTCCAGAATACAGTGTGGGTGATTCCAAGATGCAGGTCCTCATGACTCTTGCCTGCTGCCAGACTCTTTGTGCTTCTGGAGCTGGAATTCTGCCTGCAAGGGAACAGACGTAACTCGAGGCACAGCAAGAACCCAAAAGTGCAAAGTCACCATCGCCATCAAGTGACAGAACACAAGACATGGAATCTATAATAAATAATAAATATAATAATGATAATATTGTAATTGTGTAGTAATAAATGTTTGTCATTATTACTGAATAAACATCATTTATTTACTGCATGCCAAATACTGTTCCAAGTACTTTACTTATCCTAATTTAATCACCATGATGACCCTAGTTACTACGATTATTCCTCTTCTATAGGAGAGCAAACGGAAGCACGGAAGCACGGGGAGGTTAAGTGACTTAGACTAAGGATGGAGATACTAAGGGCAAATCCTGGGTCCACACCCATGTCTGCTCTAGAATCTGTGTTCCTTCCTAATGCGCTCGACTGTCCCTCGGAGAGCCCACGGTGCTATTGACACATTACTTCTTTAACAGCCACATCAGTTCCGCAAGTTGAAATGACTACACGAGGAAAAGGAGGAAACAAAGACTAATTTGCAGTGAAGACACTGAGGTTGACTGCTGAGGTGACATGCCCAAGGCTATAAGGCAAGTTAGCAGAAGAAAGGATTTTTCCAGCCTAATCTGTTGGACCTCTAAACCAAGTCTCCAGTATTCCTCAGTCACCTCATCTACGTGGATTGACGCCCAATGGATTCCTCCACCTCCAAAACCAAGCTCCCAATCCAGATGAAACATCATCTTAAGTGTAGAGCACAGTCGGGGTCAGGGAACTTTAGTTGGGTTGTATTTTTTCTACACGAATTGTATGTATGCAGTGAAATGGGATTAAGTAGGGCTTGTGCAGAAATGGATTTGTATTTCTGATTTCTCTCTGCATTGATTATTTTTGATGGTAAAAATGTATCAGTTGGAACGACAAATGTCAGGCACTTATTTATAGCTCCGGTCACTTACGTGGCAAACCAATTGACGTAAAATATGTCTAAACCAATTGTATCAGATACTAACCAGGGAAAGAAGAGGACCAAGTCATGAACTGCCGAGAGTCCAGCTTTGCGTAGGTACAGGCCAGGAGTCCACTGGGACAGTGTAGAGACGTTTGTCATTAGCTAAAATTCATCCCACCACTCTCTCTACTTCTGGAATTTTGCTTTTGTGAATGGAGAGACAGGAACCTACCTAAACAATCAGGAAATCTGAGCCTACCCACATATGTCTTTAAGGCCTCCTGCGTGGGAATAGCGTAACTCCTTGCACACACTGCCTCAAGGACTATGAGGTCTGGATTAGCAACATGAAGCCAACGTTGATATCCCTTCAGCCAAGCACCATGCATTAAGCACGATATCTACAAATACCACTGCTACCCACCTGTGCCCACCACTTTCATTGTGTATAATTTTTCCTAGAATGATAGAATTCTCCAGGGAATCCGTCAGGTCCTGGGCTCTTGTTTTTTGGGAGGCTTTTGATCACTGCTTCAATCTCGTTCCTAAATACCGGTCTATTCAGGTTGTCATTTCTTCCTGGTTCAATTTTGGGAGTTTATAGTTTTCCAGGAATGCATCCATTTCATCTAGGTTGCTTAGCTTATTGGCATATAACTGTTGATAAATAAATGGATTCACATTCTGTAGGTTGTTTTAATAATTCTAAATATTTCAACCCACTGTTCAAATGTTTGTGGGTATATAGCCATTTGGCTGTTTAAAAATAGTCCCTAGGGATAATCGTTTACAAATATTTTTCCCAGAAAATCACAGGTACTTAGGAGGATGGGCTTGTGTTTGGGCACTGTGTGCACAAAATAATATCCAATACATTAAAAATGACATTACAAATAGTCTACATTAGCTAAATGGGCAGCTGTGATATATGTTTCTCAGCAGATATTTCTAAATAGTTGCGATTCCCATCTGCCCATCACAGTTGCCGAGGCGCTGCCTAGATGCCTAGAAGCAACACGAACACATTTCCTCTGTTTTAAATATGCATAAACAATCTACCAGGACACACTGATCTTTCCCCCATTCTTTTTTTCTTTCTTTAACAAAGCAAAGGCTAAATAAAGCAGCTACAATAAGGGAAAGCAAAGCTGATTTTCTAAATGTGAGCTGTCACTGTAAAAACCTCCCGTAATTTTGGGTTTGGCTGGCAAATGTCTGAGGCTGTATCCCTGGAGAAGCTCCCATCCTCTACCTGCTAAAGACACAGACTAAAACTTTGTACTGCCTATTCAGAAATAACAGGCCCGTATCATAGGATGAGCTATCAAGTCTGACAGAGACCTAATGAACATACACGTGGGAAATACCTCTGAGGACAGGTGCTGACGGCTGGCACAGCCCACGGTCAGTCAGTGGCAAAAAGAAAAGGTCAGGCGGTATTATATACATTCACAGTTTACTGTGGTGTTTGTCCGGTGTGCTAATAATAGCTCAAAGAAAATAATTTGTTCTCAGGTAAGTCCCAACAATTCTCTAACTTCTCATAGTATTGACGGACTGAACAGAATCCTTTCTACTAAGATTTGCTTTCATTTTCAGTCCCATCGTCTTTTTTCAGTGGGTCTATGAAAGACGTAAATACAGTGTGTCAAGGAATATAATTCAGTGATTGTAACTCAATGAGGCATTGGCTCCATTTCCCTGTGGGATGTTCTGCAAATCTTTCTCTCCCTGAAGAAACTGATGGAGTTGTACCTGTCAAGAACAACAGGCTGCTATGCTTGGCATTTCCCCAAGTTGTGCTAGGAAGACCTTGAATTTGACTCTGTTATCTTAGTCTGAAATATTTCGACTCTACCACGAAATGGGGCAAACCAGCCAAAGGAGTGGGGAGAGGAGTGAATGTATGTTTTGGAAGAGGAAGACAGAGTCTTATCTTCTGCAATGTGTCACTGGCTTAGATTTTTAACTTAAGTGTACAAGTTCAAGTTCACACCAGATTTTACTTCTTAGAATTATGACTTACTGAGGTCTAGAAAATGCAGATAGCTTACAAATGAAACTGCTTTTTCCTCTTTTTTGCTATCTCATGGGTCTCAGAGTTAGAAATTTTCCCATCACGTGTAATATTAAACTCTTCCCACACTCCTTCCCAGGTTATTAAAGAGATATGTTATAGAAATAACCTCAAGTCCCTCGTTACATGATAAATACACGTTTTCACTGTTTGCTCAGTTTAATTCTGTATACAAGAGTTGCATTTATAAGGAAATGCTTACCTTATAGGACCGCTGAGAGCAGCTTCCTACCTTTGGCTCATAATAGTCACCTGTTCTTGGAAAGCTACTTAGAGGCTTTTTCATAGTAAGCAGGAATCCCATGTGCATCACGATATCCAACACATTGTAACTGACAGAACTTCGGCAAAGGACATTCTGGAGCTTAGGCACAGGAAGCCAAAAACCAACAAAGTGAAATTCACATAAAATTCTGTGAGCCAATCAATGCGTGGTAGCCTAACAGGACCTGGCAAATATTAAAATATAACAGTATGAACAAAGCACTAGAATAGAGAATTTGGGGAAATCCGGGAGGTGGTTTAGCACAGGATGAATTCAAATCAAGGAGGACAATCAATGAGTGAGTTCAGCACGTCAGGACAACTCCTTGAAAAATATCTCAAATTTAAGTGTCATTTTCAAAGGCAAATGAGCTATTTGCATGCTTTGCTGCAAACTGAACATGGTGCTAATTAGAATTACAGCTGAATGGCTTCCAGCACCCATCTGTTTCACCTCCTGAAATAGATTTGGATTCGATGCAGTACCTATATGTGAGATTTGGTTTTTGCCAAGCCATGTAGGAAATTTTAGATGTTCCACAGCCTGAATTTTGTAACTTGGCAGTAAAATGTGTAGGTGTGTCTGTGTATATACATCCATTATTCTCTTAAAATATATGCTTAAAAATTCATGCTTTCATGTTATCTTAAAGTATTGAGATTTCATGAAACAAATGAGCTCATTTAAAAAGGATCATTCACCTTTTGTTCCATTTTCCACTCCCAGGTTATGGTTTCGAGCATTGACCCTACCTTGGAAAAAAGTCCCCCTCTTCCCCTCCACCCCCATTCTTTTGGATTTAGTGTCTCTCGGAAGCAGCTTTCCCTTCCTGTTTCTTCACATCTCATAGAAAAGTAAGAAAAAAGAAAGATCCTGGGTTCTCAGCAACCTTCAAAGCAGCCACACAATGGCCAGACGGAGGAAGGTGATGCTCTTTGATGGGCACTGGCTTCCTCAAAGTCTGTCACCGCCTCAGTTTTCAGCAGCACCTGGATGACGCTTTTCTGTGTCCTCATTCTCCGTGCGCTGCCCAAAGGCCTCAGAGGTGGGTAAAGGAGTGTGTGCCACCCCGGCGAGGAGGGGCTTGAAAATGCTGCGGAGCCAAGGATGGGACAAGCAGGGGTTCTAAAGTACCAGCCGGCAATCCCCACACCCCCAGAGATGGCGGGTACCATGGCCACAGCTGAGAGATTTGGGATCACTGAGGCAACAGGGAATGGGAAAACAAATACATATTTGAATTCAGGTAGAGTGACTTAATTCACAAATCAGTACTTCACGATTTCCAACTTTCATATCGTCACACCATATTTTTTTTCCACCCCGTTCTGTTCTTCCTCTGTACATAAAACTTCCATAGGTACCAAATTACTGGAGTTGACAGAACAAGATGGGACCACTCCCTGAATAAAACGGTCCCCTCTGGACTCTGCTGAAGAACTAAAATGTTCACGGTATTCAGTTAGTGTATCGGGAGCTACACATTGTTAGCCCGCTGCCTTACTCATTCCTCCCAAGACCCAGGGAGACAGGTCCCATTACCCTGCCTCTCCAGTAACAAAACAGAGAAAAGAAACAGTAAGTAACTGTCCCAAACACACACAGCTATTAATTTCCCAAACAGTATGGCTGCCAAATCTCATTCCTTCTTCTCCTCTTTCCCCTGTGGGACAGTGAGACAGGACATCCCGGTGAACTCAGGGACTGAATGTCTGTTGGCCTTCAGAGGTGTGCAGCTCAGCAGCCCTCAGATCTCCTCAGATCACGGAATAACCGCACGTGAGCCAGGCAGTAAACGCAAAGATTGGAGTCTTGCGACCAAAGATTGGTCGCAGGTAAACGCAAAGATTGGAGTCTTGCGACCAAAGATTGGTCGCAGGTAACGAAAACTAGGGAAACAGCACATCAAAGTATCAAGTTCGGGCTCCTCTTGAAAAACTCCTATCCCCATTCGTACACCATAAATTAAGCCCTTATGGGAATTCCACGTGTGGGAGCTTGACCTTCACCCAAAATCAGTTGTAAATATGGAGCTAGACCATTCGGAAATACGTAGACCCTGAGAAGGAAGAATTACACTAACTAAACAAATGGTCACAATTTTCCTTGCCAATTGCCACTTTTATTACCATTCTGGGGAGAAAGTATCTGCTTTACCCAGAGGGAGAGCAGACGGCTCAGTGGGAGCTGAACTCTGACGGGGCTTAGGAGCTACTAAATCTTGGCCGGACAGATGGAGTCTCAAGTATTAAGCATCGCTAAGCAGTTGTTGCCGAAGTGTGTGCCCTTTAGAGGCTCTGTATAATAGTATTCATCTCTGCTCCTGGCCGGGCAAGAAAATCCACCTGAGAGTCTCAAAGGTCTTTTCTATCCAAGATCTATGGGCCAACATCTCCGCTTCTTACCAAGACAAAATGCCCACCGAGCACTCGCGCACTCAGCAGAAGCTTTGAAATATAATTCTCTGGTTCCAAAAATGTCCACATGCTAGAATTAGCTGATGATTAAGAAGCTTGTCTCCATGTCAAAGGGAGGTTCATTTCCCATAAGTAAATTCGTGGTGGGCAGGAGGGTATCATTTATAATCCTCCATTTAAACATACCAAATTGAATAGATGTTGTGGGAGTTTCTGTTCAACTAAAAATAAAGATGTTTCCTTTGGTCTGATAAATGTTAGGAATTTTCTATAAACCCGTGCCTCTGGCTCCACCCTCCAACCCTTTTCCCTTGCTTATTTCTGTCTCATATTTTTCATATCCTGAGCCACTGCCTTTCTTCCAGAACCCTTCCCATTCTGCTTCTCAGAGTTCATGCTTCCTCCAATAGAACACTAGCGTCTGGTGTCCACACATCTTCACTTCTCCCTCTGCATGTGGTTTTTGGAGGCACATGATGTTGTATTTAAAAGCACAGGATCTGGGACAAAGCAGAGCCAGAGGGATTCTTTACTCTTAGCTCGATGAACGTGGAGACCCAGCCTCTTTACGCCTGGATCTGCAAAATGGGAACAAGAACCTCAGATGTTTCTTGGGAAAATGAAATGGGGGAGCACTTACAAAGCACTTCTCACAGTGCCCAGTAACTGGCACTCACCACATTTTCTTTGTGGAGCTGTCAAGAAAGCGTGGATCTCTCTGATTCGAGCTGGCATGGAAACGAATAAAAATTGTGTTTGTCATCACTCGGCATCAGGGAAATACAAATCAAAACCACAATGAGATACCAACTCACACCAGTCAGAATGGCTAAAATTAACAAGCCAGGAAACGACAGATGCTGGTGAGGATACAGAGAAAGAGGAACCCTCCTACACTGTTGGTCGGAATGCAAGCCTGTGCAGCCACTCTGGAAAACAGCATGGAGTTTCCTCAAAAAGTTGAAAATAGAGCTACCCTATGACCTAGCAATCGCACTACTGGGTATTTACCCTAAAGATACAAACGTAGTGATCCGAAGAGGCATGTGCACCCCAATGTTCATAGCAACAATGTCCACGATAGCCAAACTATGGAGAGAACCTAGATGTCCATCAACAGATGAATGGATAAAGAAGATGTGGTATATATATACAATGGAATACTACACAGCCATCAAAAGAAATGAAATCTTGCCATTTGCAACGACGTGGATGGAACTAGAGGGTATTATGCTGAGCGAAGTAAGTCAATCAGAGAAAGATAATTATCATATGATCTCCCTGATATGACGAATTTGAGAGGCAAAGCAGGGAGTTTGGGGGGGTAGGGAAGGAAAAAATGAAACAAGATGGGATTGGGAGGGAGACAAACCATAAGACACTCTTCACAAAACAAACTGAGGGTTGCTGGGGGTGGGGGGCTAGGGAGAGGGAGGTTGGGTTACGGACACTGGGGAGGATATGTGCTATGGTGAGTACTGGGAAGTGTGTAAGCCTGACAATTCACAGACGTGTACCCCTGTACCCCTGTACCCCTGGGGCTAATAATACATTATATGTTAATTTTAAAAAAGTAAAAAAAAGAAATTGTGTTTGTTATTTATCTTACACCGAAAACGTCCATATTCCCCACCTTTGTGATCTGCCCACGATATTGTAAAAAACACACCTCAAGTACATATTTTTGAAACACCATTTGTAGTCTTGTACAAACATTGTATAAACATTGCCTAAACATGGTATAAAATGTTTCCGCCTTCGTCCCCCCCATGCATAAAAAGTTTTTAAAGTAAGATTACAACAGAGGCTCACCTTGAAAACACTTTAAGATTCCAAGTTAAATAAAGTATTTTGTGTATTAACATATTTAATTCAATGGGCTTTTTTTTTTTTTCCAATTTAGCAATAAAGACTTGGGTAAAATCTATACTTAGACTACTTAGAATATATCCAAAAAAGAAAAAAAATAAGTTAACATTACATGCTCTACGTGCTCTGGTTAAATAATGGAACCAAATGAGAAGGAAATTACTTACAAACAACCCTTTGAGGATCATAATTTACAGCAGTAGAAAGTAAGGGGGAAGAGGTTAAGTAACTTGCCCGAGGCCATGCAATTAGTAGTCAGTCAAAGCAAGGAGCTGAGGCAGGTCTAGAATCCAATTCCAGCTGGCTCCAAAGTTAAAGTTCTTCCTACTCCGTCGCACTGTTCAGCCATGCCCCACTGGATCTGCAAGGCCCTGTTCTTCAATATCACAAAGCTGAGGTTCAAAGCAGATGCACAACATATAATTATTCTTAATTCAGAATACACTGCAAACACTTTCAGAAATCTTTATTTTAAAATATCAACAGTGTAGTGCAATGGTTCTTAACTAAGGACAATTCTACTCTCTGGGGAATATTTGCCAATGTCTGGAGACACTTTTGATTGTCCTTACAAAGGGGAGGATGATGTTGCTGGCATCTACTTAGTAGAAGTTAGAAATATTGCTTGAGGGGCACCTGCCTTGGGTTAAGTGTCTGCCTTGGGCTCAGGTCATGATCCCAGAGTCCCGGGATCCAGCCGCAGTGTCGGTGTTGGGCTCCCTGCTCAGCAGGGAGTCTGTTTCTTCCACTGCCTTTCATTCCATTAGTGCTCTCTCTCTCACTGGCTATCTCAAATAAATAAAATATTTTTTTAAAAAAAGAGAAAACATACTGCTTGAGCAACTTATGATATACAGGACAGTTCCCTCCAGCAAACAATCATCCACTCCATAATGTCAATGGTGCCTGAAAAACTTGACACTGATGTATGGGCTTCTGCTTCAGGACAAGTGAAATAGTTTTGCTCACCTTCCCACTGTGGACAAATTTTATAAACCAATGAAATATAAGTTGATATTTTCTAAAACACCGAAAAGACAGTAAAGAGTCATGGGATCAAAATCTGAACAAAGGGAATATTCTAGGGAGGTGAGTGTAGCACATAAAACTGCTTTTGCCCTGAGGGCATTTACTGATAAGAAGCAAGTTGCCAAGTTAAGCTGTGGTTTAGTGGTTCTTCAGGAAGAAGGAAACGGACCCCCCCCACACACCCCCCCCACCCCCCCCCCACCCCCGCTATTCAATGTGATCAGTGGCATCCTCTTCCAATTTAGCTGGGAGTTAAGGGAGGACACCCAGGGTTGTGCTGAACTAGAAATTAATCAGCCTTTGGGCACACTTGCGGTCCAAATTTGTATCTTCTTAAACTTTACTGTTTATTTACTACCAGACTAGTAGTGCCTTGGAGGTATTGGGCAGCTGTGAATGGAAATTATTGCTTCAACAGGTTAGTTATAAAAAGCCTTGAAATTTCTTAGAAATTTTTCAACTACAATGATCATCACACCGTCAAAAATAACGTGGTATAGAAGTACCTAAGAAGATGCTCTCAAAATAACAAAGGACGAAAACTCAACGTGTTAGGATAACTACACAGGGAGTGTTAGAAAATTGTGCTCACTGTGGGTAGTGGGCATTTCCATAGGTCACGGCCATCTAGCTCTGTCGTGCTTCCAGCTCAGGACAGAATCACACTTCCTCGCCTCTTGAAATTAGGAATGGCCATTTACCTTTCTGTCACTCTGCCTAATGCTGCAATTTTGGCTATAGCTGTAAGGAGAAATTACTTGATACCACTTAATTCCCAAAATGACCATGGTGCCCTGCAATACTTACCCTTTGACGTTAATATGCAGCACACTGCGACCAGGGTACAACATGGAGTGGCTCTGCAGAGAGGAGGGGCTCTTGTTCTCAGATTGCCAGAACGTTTAAGTGCTGGAGGTCACTTTCAGCCTCAAAGCAATCTGTCTCCAGGCACTTAGCACGCCTGCCTCGCTGGCTCTCCAAATGAACTTGATGTGTCTAAATTATCGGTGACTGGAGAGTCCAGACACCAATTTATTGTGCCACTTAGATATTTATGTTTGTTTCTTATCTCCCCAAACAGCCTGTAACTCCTCAATGGAGAAAACTGGTCCTGATCCAGGCCATTTCTCCTGTAATTCTTGGGGTGGGGGGCACAGTACATAGCAGACAATATACATTAGGGGTGGGAGTTAGGGTTGGGGGGGAAGCACTGAACAATCCCAAGAGAAGAAATCACATAATGTTCCCAAGAGTAATAGCCATTTAGCTTTTGGGTAAGGAGCCCCCTTGTGATTGAAACCAAGGATATAATTTTAGGACCTCAACTGTAGAGATGAAGGAAAGTGGACTTTTTATACAACCCCAGACAATCTTGAGTCTTTTGTTGTTAGGTTCTAGAAGGTCTCTGCCACTTAAAGACATTATTCAAATGACAGTGCTTTCCAAAAAGTAGCCTAAACCCAGGCTCAACTTGGATCTCTATAGAAAAGAGAATTCCAGAAACAGCTGAAAATGGCCTCTGCTTTGTGTGACCAGCTTTGTTCAGGGACACACTGCTGCTCTTTGTGGTATGAAGAGACCACAGAACCACGTCGGACGAGAAAATAGATGTTGTCTCTTGAAATGTTGTAATTGTGAAGTTTACTTCAGAAACATTAGCGTATTGGTGAATCTTTCCTCTTGAAATATCCATTATTTTATCGAGAGACTTGGGTAGCCGATCTCTTTCATGTGAACTTCCTCTTAACCGTGAGTTATAATGCAATGTAATGTGCTGAACGTACTAATTATATGAGGTTTCGTCCATCTTGAACCACAGAAGGTCACTCTGCTTGAGTAATTCATGCTTCATAGCAAGAATTGTGGGATAACCAACCTTATATTGTGTGTAACTCACACCTAGAGACACAGATATTGTTAAAAATATGGGATGTTTTTTCTCCCTTCTTTCTTTCACAGACAGGGAAATCCTTCATCATTTTAAGATGGAGATCCGTCCTTCCAGGTGTATGCTGGAGTAAGGCACGGATACACATCGAGCTCCATAAAAGAAGAGGTCCCTATTAGAAGGTGAACATGGCATCTTTTATAATTATTCTAGGGCCTTCCATTCAGGGGAAGAAAAAATAAAGAAGAAAAAGAGCTCCTTGCTGAGAGCAGCCTCAAAGGTCACCCACTTCCAAGCTCACCCATGTGTATAGTAACCGGGCCAGGAGGTATATAGTCATATTTGACCTGTTCCCCCCACCCCACTAGAAGGACTATCTAGAACAAAGTAAAAAGCAGTAGCCGCACTTGGATTCAGAGGTCCCTTGAACAATGAAAGTTTGGAAAAGATTATTAGCTTCTTTCTTTCTTCTTATTTTTTTTTTAACTTGAATTCATCTAAAACATTTCCGTATTCCATATTTCCTACAGCTATTATAACATAGGACCACCAATCGGGTGGCTTGGAATGATAAAAATTTATTTCCCCACCATTCCGAGGACTAAAAGTCCAGAATCAAGGTGCTGGCCCAGAATCAAGGTGCTGGCCATGCTCTGTCTGAAGGCTGTAAGGGAGGATCCTTCCTGTGTCTTCTGAGCTTTGGGTGGTCCCAAGGATCCCTGGCTTGTGGCCACAGCACTCCAATCCACGCCTCCATCTGGATGTGGACTTCCCTCCCTGTCTGTGGCAAAATAACCTTCTTGTACAGATACCAGTCACAGTGGACTAAGGGCCCATATTGCTTCAATATGTCCTCATCCTAACTTAACTAATCACAGCTAGAAGACCCCTTTCTCAGACAAATTCACATTCGGTGACATCACGGGGTAGGATGTCAGCCTATCTTCTGGGGATACAGAATTCAACCCATAACAACCCCCAACTAGCAACAGGCAGAATCAGGCTGGATCACTTGGGATCTTGCATTTGTGTTTTAATGAGCTGAGCATCAAGCAGTCTCTTGGGTTTCCTCAAAGAACTGGCTCATGGCCAGCGGCAGGCAGAGGAGGATACACAATTCAGTGGGCACTCATGCAAACAGGACAGTGCTTCTGTCCAATTTCAACTTGAATAGAAACGTTTCCTTCAGGAGAAAGTTAACCTCAAAGAAACACAGGGGATAGAAACCCCAGAGATGTTGACGACTGTAATCTGGAGAGCGTAGGGACAGTTGGACCCACACAGGCCTCTCCCAAGCAAGCAGAAACATGGCCGCCGTGTCAGACTCACACCCACTCACACCTCGGCGGCCTCACGATACCCAGCTCTGTGCCATGTTTCCTCTGGGAACGTATGGCTGGAAGCTGCTCAAGGGCTCTGCCATGATTGGGTTGGTTGCCTAAGCAGAACAGGGAGGGAAGGGGGAGGCAGTGGTGGTTGATGGCGGAACCAGTGGCGATGATCTTCTCCCACAAAAGAAGCCAAATGGATCTCAAGGAGATTAAAGGGGAAATACCATTCACTGAGGCAGGGATCAAAGTTTGCCTCACGTACCCCTCACAGTAAGGGTGTTTGCTTTGGGGGTAAACAGTTGGAGTTGTGTAATGGCCCCGGGACATAATGCTGTAACCACAATTTGCTACTCGTGGCCATTCTTTTTTCTCTACTGAAGCACGGAGGAGGATGGGTGGGATTGAAGAGGTGATAAACTCAATAAATCTGCTTAATTAAAGACAACAGATCAAGTGGGTTTCAGAGACTTCCCAAAGCTGATGTAAAAGTCCTTTGCTACTCCGGCCGGTCACTACACAAGATGGACAATCGCTTGCATTAGTGTCCACACCAAGAATTTGCCTCTTCTTAGGGCTCTTTTTCAAATGATCGTTCTTGAGTTCTTTAACTTCATTTGCATCTTTCTTTCATAATTTCTTTCTTTCATATTCTTTCTCTTTCTTTCTTTCTTTCTTTCTTTCTTTCTTTCTTTCTTTCTTTCCTTCTTTCTTTCTTCTCTTTCTGAAAATGCCATTACTTTTTCTTTGCTGGAGAAACATTTTAAATCCGCCCACTTGCCTATCTACATTTTGGACAAGTTACGTGGAAACTTCCTCCTCTGAGCCATGTACAAACTACATTTGTGTTATTCCAGTTCTGAAGAGAAAATATATCTACTCTCTTTTTCTAGGAAAAAAGAAGAATAGGAAAAAATGAGCAAGTGTGGTAAAAGATAGTTTAACTTATCATGAATGAGAAATGTTGTAAATACTTTCAAGTGAGAGAGCACAGAATGGACACATTACTTGCCAGGTCACATTTAAACAGTTAGTCCATACCTAGAAGATTATCCAACTCGTCACTGACCTTGGCAATGGGACAAGAGTAACATTTTTAAGAGGATAAAATGTTCTTGAAAAATATCCCAGAAGGATCAGATGGATCCCCACTTTGTTTTCATGACTCTCCACGGGGCTTTGCCTATTTCTCTTCTTTAGCCAAGAAATAGGGAGTCTTTTAAAACAAAGGTAGGAAAAATGTCATGCTTGATTCTGTTTCCATGTCTTGGATTACTGTTCATACTTAATAGAGTCATCATGGAAATAATCTCCTGAAAATGTGCATGTATTTTACTTCTCTTGAGGTTGAATGGCAGTAAAAGACTGTAAATGGAGACTAGAACAAGCCACAAAATCCTGATCTTAATCATCGGGAGTAATTTTTCGTTTGTTTGTTTGTGTTTGTTTATTAAAGTCAGTGATCCCATAGACCTGTCTTGTTCACAAGAAAAGATTTCATGCAATGAAAGAAATGAATGAATGGCTAGTTCAATTAAATAATGAACAAATATGTAAATAGGAATATATGAAAAATACAAATATTTTTAATTGTTATGATTTACCCTTCTTTGTTGATTATGTTCTAAGTTTAAGGCATTGAAATGTAATATTTTAAGAGAATTCACGGCAATCTCAGATTATAGTAGCATTCTAAAACATCATGTCCTAGAAAAATAGAAGCTGAGAAATTATATGGTCTCATAAATTTTTTTAAGGTGAAAATTTTTGAAATTCGGGAAATCACATGGCTCTCATCAGTGAGTTGATTTCTTTGGACCCTTGCTGAAGTAGCCACTTCCATTCATTAGAAAAAAAAAATTGTCATGCTTTGCTCAAGCAAGAGCTTTCATGGTTAATAATGATACAGATTAAGGGTGCCTATGTGGCTCAGTCAGTTAAGTGCCCAGTTCTTGATTTCAGCTCAGGTCATGATCCACAGGGTCATGGGTTGAAACGCGAGTTGGGCTCTGTGCTCCACACTCAGTGGACAGTCTGCTGGAGATTCTCTCTATCTCCCTCTGTCCCCCTCCCACATGAGCTCTTGCGCTCTCTCTCTTTCCCCTCTCTCAAATAAATAAATAAATAAATCTTTCAAAAAACAATAACAAAGCAGGTTAGTGGCCCCCAAATGATAGCTGCACTAAGAACCACTCAGTTATTCAGAATGAAAGAATACAAAAGTTTGTTTATTTGATGAAAAGAAGCCAATTGACAGAAAGGAAAAGACAGAAAGAATGAAGTGGAGAGATGCTATTTCAGTTATCCGGATTGTTGAAACTCTCATAGGATCTCAACAAGTAGAGAATTCGCCCAATCATTGCCATCCACGACAGTCAGTGAAAGAGAAGTGAGCTTATGCAAATGAACTTTGGAATTTTTTTTCAGTGAAGAAGGGTAGAGTTTTCAGACTAAACGCACCATGTAGGTGTCCCACAGAATAACCTCATTCCTATTCGACAACATTTATGGGCTTGTGTCAGGCATGGCGATGATGCAAGGGGCCAAGAGGCAGGAGGGAAGAAAGCAAAGTCCCTGACTTTATGGAGTTTTTATTCCAGTGAGTGAAAAAAGCCTAACATCTCTGTGATATTCTAACACACCAAGGATAAAGATCCTAGAAGATTCCAAAGAGAAAAAAATAAAACTACAGAAGGGAAATAATCGCATTGGCTTTCAGATTCTTTTCAATAGTCCCAAATACTTGAAGATATCGGAGAAATGCTTTCAACATTCTGAGGGAAAATAATTTTGAACTGAGAATCCTATGCCTAGCTAAAATAGCACGTAATGATGAGCTAAAATAGCACGGAATGATGAGCTCTGACGTCAGGATTCCACAGGAATTCAAGATCGCAAGAAACACGCCTTCTTCCTTCCTGCTGCCATTTTCATTCAGTCTGAAGGCTTTCCTCTGCTGGTCCCTAGAGCTTAACTAAAAGAGATGCCCCAGCATGTTGTGTCCTTTTGCATATTAAAGAACAGGACTTAGGTATTACATATTAAAATGTTAAGTCTCAGAGTTTCCTGTCACACCTAGAAATTTCTCCCCCCATCCTACTCCTCTAGCTTCTCTACCTCGCCCCGCCCCCACTCCCACCAATTCAGCTCTGACGCAGGGAACAGGGGGGAACAATGTCCTTTTTTCCCCTCTCTCTTGTCATTCTTCGCCCTGTGTCAAACACCCCTGCTCTTCTGAAAACTCCAAAAGGAGTAAGGAAAACCGGAGTGTGGTGACACTGCCTGGTGACAAGAGACGGACGCTGCTTCCTGAATGCCACACACCGTTTCTCTGTTCATGTCAGTTCAAGCACATTTACATGTGCCAACAGCCACAGGGAACTACAGAGCAGAAGCGGAGCCCTGCACGGCCGACTGCTCTTTCCGTTTCACGAATTTTCCCTCTTTTCACCTGACAGAATGAGCATCATGTCAGGATTTTCCTTCACGGCAGCGTATTAGTGAATCTCTAAGTGGGTTTACCAGTTACGCTCAAATCCAAGAGGGGAAAAAACAAAACAAAACACTAATCTCTGCTGCCGTCTGTCTTTCATGGTTTGAAGAGACGCCTGAAATAAACTTGAGCATGGCACTAGATTCTCACTAGAGCATGGCATGTTCATCTAAGTACAAAATATGCTTTTTATGGCACGTACAACAATGCCCGGGATGTAATAAGTCTTTCCCCTAAATGTCAACTCTAAGGAATTACATGTTTCTGCTTTCTTATTCAGTGTATATTTGAGTAACGATATTTATTTTGTGTACAAAGCACAGTGTTCTTTACGTGAGTGACTCACTCAATCTTCCTAATAACGCTATGAGGTCCTATGACCACTCTCAACGTCCAGATTAGGGAACCAAACAGAGGCACAGAGAAGATAACTAACTTCCCTAGTCACACAGCTTGAACCCAGTCAATCTGGCCCTGCAGCCTACCATTGGCTCTGAACAGGTTCTACCTTGTCAGCTCTCAACTCATGCTTTGCTAAGACTATGTCTATATTAAATCAGATGGTTATGACAGTTTTCTCACTAATTCACCTGACTTGCTGAAGCATTAATGAGCGAGCCTGTGAAACCATGAAAGGAACTTGGTCTTTCGAAAGGTGTTACATCTCCAGCCTCCCTATGTCACCGCCACCTTTTCTTACTTGCACCTAATGCCAGAAACATACAGAAACAGAGCCTATGAGTCAAAAGAATCTGAGACGTTATTCAACCCAACATCATCCCATTACGGGAATCTTCACTACAACTTTCTTGTAGCATCTGGCTGCTGCTGCGGGACTCCCTCACCGTAGACCATCCCATGGCTAGACCATACTACTTACTGAAAAAACATCCTTATAAGGAGTCAAAACTTTCTTCCCAACAACTTCTATTTCTCTTCCCAGTACTGCTCTGGAAACATGAGAACACATGTAATCTTACTGCAACATAGTGATTCCACCAACGGAGGCCCAGAATGCCCTGACTTCCAGACTGTTCATTTTCCTACTAATGCGCCGAGCATGGTCCTCCACACCTGCAATGTTTGATGATCACAGTTGTCCGGACGCAAGAACAAGAACGGTTGCGTACAAAGTAATGCCATCCTCTTCTCTACATAATTTTATGTCCTGGTCCTCAATTAAGACATATTAAGTTGAATTAGTTATCTCGTCGGCCACAATCTACCACTGACTAATGCTGATCTCAGAGGGTGACTGTTAGAAGGCAATGACTTAATGACTTAGAATGAATTAGTTCAGTGCCCAATAAACAGGAAGTACTCAATAACCAGTAACTCATTTCATTATGACCTAAATTGCCTAATTTGGAATGTGGCCCATTATTTCACCAAGCTGATCTTCCAACATATTAACTTTTCCTGACATTTTGTCATTCTGAAGTGCTGTAAGTATGCCTTATACGGCGTCATCTGAGCTGACAGCTGAGACATCAGCAAGCAAACACAGAGACCTGCTCTCAGGAGGGCGCTTACTGTGCCATGCTTCTTTCTTGAAAGCGCAAGTGTCAGGCGTCTGGGTGGCTCAGTCGGTTAAGTGTCTGCCTTTGGCTCAGGTCCTGATCCCAGGGTCTTGGGATGGAGTCCCGTATCGGGCTCCCTGCTTAGAGAGGAGCCCGCATCTCCCTTTCGCTCTGCCTCCTGCTCCCCCTGCTTGTGCTCCCTTTCTCTCTCTCGGTCAGATAAATAAATGAAATCTTAAGAAAGCATCAGTGGTTAATGGGCCTTTCATTTCATGTTTGCTCATGTCTAAGCAAGAAAAGAGAAACAGCATCCTATAAAGAGAGAGGACCAGATGCCATAGCGGTAGGGCTCAGCTTGGGGAGGACCTTCTAGAAGAGCCTACTCTCCCTCACATTCCTGTGACATCTGTCGTGGATGTTTGTGTGTCTGTGTTTATGTGCATGTGTATGTGTCTGTGTGCATACATACATACGTGCACACGTATCAGAAAGCAAAATATATCGAAAACAAATGAATTAAGCTTGAACTCAAGAAGTTAAACGGGCAAGAAAATAAACAACAGAGAAAAGGAAGCAGTACAGGAAAAGAAAGCAAAAAAATGGAATAAGATGAATGACAGAATTGAATTGGTTTTCGGAAAAGAACAAAAAGAAATGAAATCCAAGTAAGACAGATTAAGAAACAATTGCAAGATTAAAAATATAGAGATAAAACCAAGAATATAACTGAAAACAAAACAAATATTCAAATAATACTTGTTTTTCTGCTGCCACTCCACTTGTGAAACCTGTACTCACGCCTTCCATACTTTCTCAAATTGCCAAGGTCATCCTTCAGGAATCAAGGTCAACAAGAGCCACGTCTTCTATGGCTGCCAAGAGAGAGGGAGAGAGGAAGGGTGGGTCTGCCTACATTGCTCTCTGCAGTGGAATGTGGAAGATACTTCTCACCGAGGTTCACAATCCGGGGGGGACCCCAAAATGAGGAGGATGTAGCACAGAATGAGAATGGCAAATGTCTACTACCCTTACTTTTTGACAGCTCAATCTCCACATATGTAATTTATCCTGTATTTATACTCGAAAAGATAGTCCCTACCAAGGACACAACTATACCTTATACTAAAACCAAAACCACATTTATGTCCTTTCACAGAGAAACAGATCCAAAAGTTAGGAGTTACTATATCTGATAGATTCGGAACAACTGGGTGTTACAAAAAAAAAAAAAAACAAGAAAACCAGCCCCAAACGGAGTTGCGTATGCTAAGCCCCACGTCACCAAACCGAAACAACTTAATTACGGTTCTGGCTGTCCCGAAAATGGAATGTTAAACCAGCCAATCAGGAATCTCCTGATCAGCACCAGTCAGGTCACCTTTCTACTGGAGCCCTACCATCCCTGGAAGGAAAGACATTTCCAGTAATCAACCTGCTACTCTAACTTGCCTACTCTAACTTTCCTGTTCCCATTCCATTCTCCCATTGAAACTATTCGATCTTGTACAGCTCCTCAAGCTCCCTTCCATCTGCTAGACTGGAGGTTGCTCAATTCAAATTGATTTTTGTTCAAATAAACTTCTAAAATTTTTAATAGGCCTCAGTTTATCTTTTCTCTCAACACCTGAGTAATACCAATTCCTCCCCAAATTCCACTGCGTTCTTGTTTTGATAGTTTTCCATAGACAAAACTGTAGATCTCACACAGTAGTAGAGGGATTTGGGGGGAGGGGAGGGGAAAAATTGAAATATGTAAATACTACCCCTCGCCCAACGTGCTCAGACATTCACTGTAAGAGATCTGGCTATTAATCCAACAGATACTGTAATTTGATGACCCACGGGATCAAAAGGTGTGTTTTGATTTTTGGCTTGATCAGCCTTTTGGTAGCACTTACGAGGTAATTTATCAGTGTGGCCTTTAAATTTCCCTGGGGTATGACCTGCTTTTTCAATTGAGAACTTAGAAATTCAAGCTACCCATTTTTCTTCTTCAATCTGCCCTGTGCCAGCAGAAGCAGCCGCTCTAACTCAAGGATTGGAATTCTGCATGTCCTTCATGTTCTCTATGATAGGGGAAAGAGCTTCCCCAGAAACTTGCTTAAAACCAGCACTCCTTCCAGGGGGTAATGTATTGGTGCTTTTATCTTGGCGTGCCTTGGGCTGCAACACTCCCTCCCCTGACGAACGACAGGATTTTTGTGGTCCCTCAGCCTCAACTGATCACCTCCATCTCCTGCGAACATGTCAACCTCCCGCCACCACCTCCACATTACTCTGAGGGGCATTGCCTGTAAGACCCTCCTCTGGTACTGGTTTATTAGGCAGAATTCTCGTTACAAAGCAAAGGAAATTACTCTGGTTAATTTAAGCAAGAAGTTGCTTACTGCCATCGTATCGGACAGTTATAGAACCTGGAAAATCAACCACAGGAACTGACATTAAGTCGGGAAACACACAAAGCCGAGAGAACCACCTGAGCAGCTGGTCGATAGGGTGATCTCGGACACACAGCTCTGGTTTCGCTCTTTTCACTTTGTGTCTTGATCCCCCGGTTCTGGTCGCCAGGGAGAAGGGAAAAGTTGCTCTCTCTGCTTCAGTTTCTGTAGGGGCTGATGGACCCTGCCTCCAGCAGGAGTCACAGAATTCTCCAAACGTATAACGCATACGTACGACACCTTGGTCTCGTCCCTCAGCTCTGCACTGCACCTGTATGTCACTGGAATAAAACTTACTGGCGTGTAAGTCCTCTGTTGCTCTACCTCCTTTTTGAGACACGTGTGTTTCTATGTCCTTGTTTCTGAGAGATTTATTGTGAAAGGTTAGTAGGTGAAGCAGAGAACTGAAAGAAACCAGGAGAGTAAACTGACTTATGAAAGAGCTAAAGAACTAATCGGAGAGGAAAAGTGTGGACAGGAGAGAGGAGTCAGATGGGCACCTGATATTTCCTGGAGAGGGGAGGGGATTGGGAGAATGGAGAATTGGATATTGAATATTTGAGGAGAGGAAAAGTACGCAGTTACCATGATAAGGAAGTTTGGGGTTTTTTGTTTGTTTGTTTGTTTGTTTTTAAAGCAGGCTCCTGCCTAGCATAGAACCCAACAGGGCTTGAACTCACAACCCTGAGATCAAGTCGGACACTTAACCAGCTCACCATGCAGGCAACCCCATGGAATCTTTTGATGGAGGGAATCTTTAGGCTCTTGGGGACTTAATTTCTTTTCAAGAGACTGAATAAAGGCAAAGTTACGTTTCATGTTTTCTCTTTCTTATTTATTTTTAGAAATGTAGTTATGTGTCTATTTGAGGAGATCACAAAAAAGCGCCGTTTTATTAATGCTAACATTGAAACCTTCTTCATCCTATTTAAATTTCTTTGGGGCTGAAGTCTGCTTGGTCTGAAATGTGATTCTTTTCACGGAAGCCCTGTGTTCTTGTAGTCTCTTGACAGTTCCAGACCCTTCTCTGGGTGTTGCCTTTGTCTCAGAAGCTGCCTTTACCCTGGAGACTCAGGGTGCTGTTCAATTTCTACCACAACATAATATTTCTTATTGCGCTGGTGTCTTGTTTCCCTTTGCTCAATCTCAAATGAGAGGAAATCTGTCCACCCTCTGGACACAGGTGAAACTTTCACTGCTGTCTGTTTCAGAGACTCTATAAGCTGATGGAGTCTTGAAAAATTACAAGCCGGCACCATTGCCACCAACCCCAAACAGAGCGCACTCCTTATATGGACTCTAGCTCTTGCATGGGATAAACCACGACCAATTAGCCTTTTCTCCAGCTGTGTTTTGGCGATTGCATGTGCCAAATGTTCTTTTAAAAGAGGTGCAGAGGAGTGCGGCAAGGGGCACTGTCTGAATGAGGGATGAGTGTCTGAAGTTCTCTAATTGCTACAGACCTCAGGGTGCAGACAGTAGTAGATCAATGGATGGTCTTTCTAAGCATTTTTGTTTTTCAGCCTAGAGAGCTCACAGTATTGCAAGAGAAAGCACGGCGGCCCTCCAATCTTACTGATTAATCAGCTCTACTGAGTTTATAGTCGATTGAAAAACTTTCACTATTCTAAAGATAGTTTTGTGATTCTTAGTTCTTTGATATTATGAATTCTCTCTGTCTTCCTAAGTGGTTCAGTGGGTCTTTACAAGTGACTACATCAGGTCCACTGAGGCAAACAGCATTTGAAATGGCCTCATTGGCGATGAGACCATTTCAAATAGAAAACGAATATACTGAGGGCAGGGATTGTGTCTTACTCTTCCTTATGGTTCCAGCCCCTGTAACAATACGTGGCATAGAGAACATGTTTGATAAATGTCAAAATACAGTTGTTGTTTTTTTTAAGATTTTACTTATTTATTTGACAGACGGAGATCACAAGTAGGCAGAGAGGCAGGCAGAGAGAGGGGAAAGCAGGCTCCCTGCTGAGCAGAGAGCCCGATGTGGGGCTCGATCCCAGGACCCTGAGATCATGACCTGAGCTGAAGGCAGAGGCCTAACCCACTGAGCCACCCAGGCAGCCCATCAAAGTATAGTTTAAAGTATACACACAATGTGCTTACCAGAAGATTTCAGAACCAAACTTTTTTTGTCCCTCTATTATTTTTTTGTATTAACATATAATATATAATTTGTTTCAGGGGTACAGGTCTGTGATTCATCAGTCTTACACAGTTCACAGCACTCACCATAGCACATACCCTCCCCAGTGTCCATCACCCAATCACCCCAGGCCTCCTACCCAACCCCCTCTACTCCAGCAATCCTCAGTTTGTTTCCTGAGATTAAGAGTCTCGTATGGTTTGTCTCCCTATGACCCAGCAATTGCACTACCAGGTATTTACCCAAAGGTATGAATGTATCAGTCCAACAAAGAGGTATGTGCACCCCAGAGTTTATAGCAGCAATGTCCACAATAGCCAAACTATGGAAAGAGCCTCCATGTCTATCGACAGATGAATGGATAAAGAAGATGTGGTATAGATATACAATGGAATATTATGCAGCCATCAAAAATGAAATCTTGCCATTTGCAACAACATGGATGGCATAGAGGGTATTACGCTTAGCGAAATAAATCAATCAGAGAAAGACAATTATCAGATGATCTCACTGATACGTGGAATTTGAGAAACAAGACAGAGGATCATAGGGGAAGAGAGGAGAAAAATGAAATGGAACCAAACTTTTTGTTCTTAATTTCTCATCTCCCTCTTCCTGCTACTGCCTGACTTTGCCCTGATCTCCCAAACACCAGGGCTCTGAAGGCCCCAAACCCCTTCCTCCTTGCCAAACCAAGTATCCTCTTTTCAGTTCTTGGCCGCATGAACTGTGATGACTGAAGTTGATGGCCATTCCTTCATCCTTCCAATGACCTGCCTTTGGTTTCTGACACCAGTTTTGTTTTACCTCCTCCTCTTTCCCTAACCGTATCTCCACTGCTCAGTCAATTAATCTGAGGGCTTCCCAGGATTCCATGTGCAGTCCTCTGCTCTTCTCACTTTCCTTCTTTCTGTCCAATACTCTTTGCCCAAGTGTTTTCTTCCAGTGGATCCTGATGCTCCTTCCAATCTTAATGAGCTCTGCCTCTATCCAAATCCAGGTTTGTGTTTTCCACAGATTTTTTTTGAACCTGGATGCTTCATTGGAATGGCACACTTGGTATGTCCAAAACCCAATGTATCACTCTCGCTGGGACCCACCCTCCCAACTTTTCCAGAGCTCCCTTTCCTCTAACATTTAAAACATAGTTAATGTCATTTCTCAATTCCCATAAGTTTCTGAGCAAGATCTCAACATTATCCTCGGTTCTTCTTCCATCTTCTTCTACTACCATCCCCACATCCAATTTCCAACTAAACTTAGTCAAGTACACCAAACTCTCCTCAGACATAGCCCCCTGATTTCCATCCCAATGCTGCTGCTTTCTTTCAAACCCACATCCTTTCTCTTTCAGTACAATCCATGGCTCTCTCCATCACATCCACTTCATATGCCATCAAAATCACGATTCTGATCACAGTGTATCCTCTCCTACAGCGTATAGTTCAAAACGGCTAGCAGGACACCAAAAACTTCTTATAACATTCTGCAGTAGATCTTACCCACTGACCTATGCCATCCACCCTGTTGGTGTGCAGTCTTACCCTTCTCTGACCGTTCTGGGGTCTCTCACGCCCCTGTTCCACCTATATAATGCTGTTCCTTCTACCTGAAATGACTTGTCCTAGCCCTCCCTCTTCTCCCAATCTGAAATTATTCTATAACTTTAGCCTGGGACCTTCCTCATAAGTCATGATTTCACCACATCCCACTATCTTTTTTTAAAGTTGCTGACTAAGATTTCAACATAAGTCTGTATTTCCAGCATGGCATTGCAACATTCATCATTCTGTGGTTATCCCTGAAATGCTGCGGGTACGTGAGAAAGTGAAGGGAGCATTCTCAAGATTTCAACACAGTTGAGTTTTTCTAACAATATTTGCCAAGGCTCTGCACCTTAATTTGCTGACTGGACCTCCTTTCAGCAAATGGGTAGAGAAGAAAATAATTTTTAATGGAAATCATAACAGTTATTTCCTTAGAATTTTTAGCCTAACCATGCATATGCAAAATGAGAAATGAGCTCCAGGCCTAGATTTGCCCTAATCTGGGCTCACAATCTTCATCCAAAGAAAGAAGGCTAACAAATCTGCACATAGAATTGTTTGAAGAAATATTTAGCTTACACACAAAAGTTATTTTTGTGTGTGTGTATGGTGTACATTTGAGTACTATAATTCATTAATTCATATATAAAGGGAATTATATTTCATACCTACATCTGATACACCAAAACTATAAACACATACTCATAAGGTTTTCAAGAAACTATTGAGAACTCCTCAAATCAATCATAAGTCCTAAAACCAATCATAAAGGTACCACTATGGCATATAAGTATTGAAGATTATTTAAAGATAGAATATACTTTCAATCTGTAATTTCAAAAGGACTTTAAAGATTTTATTTATTTATTAGAGAGATGGAGAGAGACCATAAGTAGGCAGAGCAACAGGCAGAGGGAGAGGGAGAAGCAGGCTCCCCTGCTGAGCAGGGAGCCTGATGCGGGACTCGATCCCAGGACCCTGAGATCATGACCCGAGCTGAAGGCAGCTGCTTAACCGACTGAGCCACCCAGGGGCCCCTCAAAAGGACTTTAAATGCAACTAACCTGGAAATAATAGTTCATTAATTTCATGTTAACTTATACATAGCTGGTTTTAGGTACTTCCAAATGACACGTGTTAATACAAAATGGTCAAGAATGTGGGAGAGATTACGGTCTTTGATATGGGTAGGGAATATCGCATGGAAGGGAAACCAGGAGAGTGTACTTCTTTTTAATTTAATTTTTTAATTTTTATTTATTTTTTGAGAGAGAGGGAAAGGACATGCACACACAGCAAGAGGGTGGAGGGGCCAGAGGAAGAGCGAGAGAGAGAGAGAGAGAGACTTATTCTTCGCAGGCTCCACACCTTGCTGGGAGCCTGACTCAGGGCTTAATCTCACCACCCTAAATCATGACCCAAGCTGAAATCAAGAGTCAGATGCTCAACTGACTGAGCCACCTGGGTGCCCCAGGAGAGTATACTTTTTTTTTTTTTTGCATTCTTTTTTTTTTTTTTAAAGATTTTATTTATTTGACAGACAGAGATCACAAGTAGGCAGAGAGGCAGGCAGAGAGGCAGGCAGAGAGAGAGAGAAGGGAAGCAGGCTCCCTGCTGAGCAGACAGTCCGATGCGGGGCTTGATCCCAGGACCCTGAGATCATGACCTGAGCCGAAGGCAGAGGCTTTAACCCACTGAGCCACCCAGGTGCCCCGAGAGTATACTTTTATGTGAAGAACTTCTGCTATAGACCTAGCTACTACATAGAGCCAGAGGTGTGACCCCAGGGCATAAACTCTAGATGACTGGAAAGATTCTGATGCATTCCAGGCCTTGACCACATCATTACCATATTGTAAGCAGAGACTTGTCAGTAAGTATTCCTTCCTTGTTCAAAGACATACCGCGCTCACAACTTCACACACGTGGCTAATGTGACTCTGCCATTCTGACACTGGTTGGATCCACACCAGTATCACTAAACTGAATTCCAAGTGGAAATCTAGAAAGTATCCTTTAAGGAAGAAAAAGAATCCAATCCTTTAAGTGTTTTATTATATGATATAATATTCACTACATATTACATCCTGATTTACTTATGGCTAAGCT
The DNA here is from genome assembly GCF_963455335.1 of Martes martes. Classification (NCBI taxonomy): domain Eukaryota; kingdom Metazoa; phylum Chordata; class Mammalia; order Carnivora; family Mustelidae; genus Martes; species Martes martes. The sequence goes on along the minus strand of NC_137889.1, from coordinate 7,970,887 downwards.
CCAGGCTTAGACAATACATTGATTCAAATATTTTTAAATTTTTGCTCGGACTCAAAGTTCCAATTTTGGAACTCTTAATCCATAGTATAAAAGTGTCCTCTTTGCCCAAAAAAGGGTGACTCTGAAACTAAAATGTGGTACTTAGATGATAACTCATCATCCACAAGAAAAATCTAACTTTTCTTACCTTCGGATTTAATTTGAATCCTGACTCCTGCAAAGAGTTAAAATAAGGGAAGGTCTCATGGTTTGAACACAGTTCACTCCACACCTTCAGTTATTTCCTCAACACTGATTTTGGTAGCACTGAGGCAATGTGCAAATCAGAGGACATCAAACTGGTAAGTTGGCTAAAATTTCAAATCAGTCCATGTGTGTCACAGGTCTATAGGTGAACTCTATGCTCGAAATATTTGTCCTGTCTCTACATTATAGTTATTTACTCCAGTTGCCTTATGTTGAGTAAGGAGAACAAAGAATACCCAGACTTAAGAAAATCTCCCCTGAAAAACCTCACCACATGAGGCTAATTAAATCTGCATTTAACTGAAATCTTAACGGTAATAGTTCCTATCCTGGAAAGGTAGAGTCTATGCAGGTACTCTTTCTACCACTATTCCCTGTATCTATACATGTTGGTGAGGAATCAGCCAGTATCTTTGCTTAGGGTTTTATGAGATTTCAACCATTTCTTCACCTCCTACTTTGATTGACACAGTTGACTCGAAAGTAGGATTTCATATATTCAAAGATCTCTATGGCACTTTGTTAAGGTTGTAAAATGGTTCACACTCATCTCCTTGAATTTTAAAAACTATTCCAAAGAGTTATAGTCCAATGTCTATCAGTTGAATAACATTAATACATTCTAAATTGAAAAAAAGAAAGCAAAGTCAAATTGATGTCATACCTTTGAAGTAAAAACTACAAAACTCAACTAATCAACAGAATGTTCCTTTTTTTCTGTCTTCATACTAGCACAAAGGAAAAAGTTCTCCATGTACTGAAACCAATGTGTAATTTGTAAAGAAGCACTTTTACACAAATCATTGAAAAATGAGTTCATGGTTAATCCTTTGCCTTGCAAAATAGGATGAAGAATCAGGTACTTTCAAAACTACTGAGAACTCCTTTTTTCCTAACAGTGTCTCTTCCCATCAGCCATCTGTGGAAATCCCTCATCTGGTCACCATAATGACTAAGCATAAGCTAAGTGACTGACTCATCTCACATCTAGTCAATGGCTATGTAACAGAGTAACTCATTAGTTGGTAAGTGTATCCCACACTCAACTGAGAAACATGAGTCTCAGGTTCTGGTGGGCTTCCCCACTAATTACCTGGATGATCTCTGATAAGCCACTTAAATTCTCTGGGCTTCGTCATAAAATAAAGAGTTAAGTCTAATCAGTGACTGTGTCATCATATGTATTACTCAGGGAGATGTTAAATACATGCCTATCAAACAATAAACACATCGATGGAATGATGTACCTTAATAAAGCGTACATGAACAGACCCAAATAAATGCATACATTTATTTTATGAAAAAAACTAGTATGGCATAACAATGGGGTAAAGACAATATTTAATACATTATGTTTGGGTGATTAATGCTCTCTTAAAAATAACTTAATTGCAACCCCAGCTTACTTATTAGGTCAAAATAAATCTCCTAATGATCCACAAATGTCAATTTTTTAAAAACATAAAATTTTAGAAGATAATGTAGAAAATAGTTTTATCGTATCTGTATGGGGAAACCTTTTCTAAGTTAGACACAAAACTTCTTTGGCTTTACAGAAGGACAGACTGATTGCATTTGATACCTAATAATTAAGCAATGCCTGAATAAAGCCACAGATAAAGTCAGAAGACAAATAGAAAACCGAGATAAATATTGACAATACTTATTACATAGGGATATTACCACACTAGGTTCCTTTTAAAGTCTTTCTTTTTTTTTTTAACTTAAGTATTCCCACCACCCAACCCTGAGATCAAGAGTCATGTGCTCCTCCAACTGAGACAACCAGATGCCTGTAGGGTTTCTTTAACATGTAAAGAGAGTGACAAATCAGTAAGTAAAAGATAACTCTGTTATTTTAAGCATTTAATAAGAAAGATACAGTACACAGGAAAGACTATACAAATGGTTTTTAAAATATGAACTACACCCAATCTCCTTCAAATTTCAGACAACGCTTCTGGAGTTAAGAATTGAAACAGTGTCATCTCAGTCCTTTTGGTTTTAGAAGAAATTCTGTTAACTGACTCTAGGTTGAAAACCTCTGAATTAGCTATTTCTAAAACCCACTAATCTCAGAAGTGAGGTGTGGTTAGGCTTTGTCTGTCTGATCCAACCAATTCTACTCGGCCATTTTCCATGCCTGACCTACAAACAGCCAACACTATAGCCATCACATAAGCACTGCTCTTCGGTTCTTCAACCAGGGGGAGGACGTGGCTGGAGGAAAAATTGTCACAACTGGGACTGAGGCTCGTTCAGATTGCTGCTTTCTAAATCTGTGACCTTGATTACACTCTTCAGGATTTTTTTTTTTCTTTTTGGACTTTCCCTCTTACATTCACTTCAGCTTTATATCCTGAATGTTTCCACGTCCTTAGGCCTCCTACTCAGACTGTGGCTTCTTCATTTTTACTGGATGACCTTGTCTCCTTAACTCACAAAGGAAATAGAGTCATCACTTCATTTCCTGACCAGCATTCCTTCCCTGAATGCAAATTCCTTGCATCCTTATGCTCTTTTTCTCCTTCATTGGCATCAGAGGAAAATGTGTCTCTTCTGTACAAAGGACGCACCTTTATCTATGTTCTAAAGCCCAGAGCCTCCTTCTATGTCAGTGGGTTCTGCATTATTTTTTCTCACTTCTCTCCATTATATGGTCTATCTTCTCCACTGCCTTCTCTTCTAACCCAGTGGTTCTCAACAAGGAATAATTTCTCCTCCCTCACCAGACAATGTCCAGGGACATGCATGATCATCATGGTGGCATCTACTGGCATCCACCAGTAGAGGCCATGGGTGTTGTTAAACACCCTACAACGCACAGAACCTTCCACCCCCACCCCCACCCTCACCACACCTGCACACAAGACAGTGTTACCTGGCCCAGGACAGTGTCAAAATTGATAGATCCTGTAGCCTACAGACGTATTTACTCTCCCTGCCTTCCCTCGGTCCTTCCTTCCATCCCTCCTTCCTTCCTCTCTCCTTCCTTCCTTATTTCCTCTCTCATACACATACACACACAACTACATTTTAAACACATGCCTCCTTCACCCTTCATCCCCCTCTAACTATGCTTATCTTTCTCTTCCTTTTTTCCCAGCCAAATATTTTTGAAAAAAAAAAAAAAAGACTAAAACACATTGATATCACTTGCTTATGTATCCACCACTTAAGGCAATCTGGCTTCACTGAAATCATTCTAACAAAGGTCACTGATGACTCAGTGTTGCCAAATCTTAAAACAAGTCTCAACTTTATCTCAGAATAGTTCTCTCAGGCACTTAGCTTTTGTTCTCTCTCTCTCTTTGACATCTTCCTCTTTAAAATTCTCTTATTATTCTATGTGTTGGCATACCTTACATTTCTAGGTCTTGGTTTGAGAACATTTTCATTCTCCTTTTAATGATTCCGCATCTTCTTTTTGGCACAAGGATTGTCTTTATTCTTCTGTATCTTATAGTTTTCTCTTCCAAGGCTGTATCTTCTATTTCAAGCATATTGTATCTACCACCTAAAAGCTGGTGGTGTGTGAATTCATAACTATAAACAAAGCTTTCTACGGAACTCAGAGCATATATAAGCAATCATCTGTTTGGGTCTCATCCTGCATATCCCAAGGCCCTTCAAATTTTATATATGAAAATATACATATATAAGATATATATTTTTTTTACACTTACAAAAAATGTCCACTTTTCCACACATCCTATCTCATTACAAACATCACTATTCAACCAATTCTCCAAGCAGGAAACCATATACCTGGGAGTCTGACTTCATTCACTATCACTCCTTACAACCCAATCAGTGACAAGTATTATTAAATTTACACCTTCAGTGTCTTAAATATTTCCTATCAAAACATGCCACTGTTAGTGCCTTGGTTTAGGTTCCTATCATTTCTCATTTAGGTCGTCGTAATAGCTACTAATTGATTTCCCTACCTCTGGCCTCTCTACACTGCTCCAAAGGTCAGGTTTTAAGTGTTTGCCTTATCATGGCTCTCTCCTTTCTGAAACCTTCTCAGAGTCCCCCACTGCCTGAACCAGACTCTGGAGTCATTTTAAGGACATAAAGGACATAAAGTTTTACTAATCTGAGCCTTGCCAAGCTCTTAATCCTTATATCTTTCACCTTGGCTCCTTCTACTTCATGTTCCAACAATACCAACCGCTGTCACCCTCCCACACTCATGAAATTGTTTCCCAACTCCTTGCTTTTGAAAGTTTTCTTCTTGGTGCTAGAATCAACTGGTATGTTCCATCTAGAAAACTTCTATTCTGCTTTTAAGACTCAGGTGTCTTTCTAGAAAACATTCTTTTGCATTCTTTGAGAATTAATTGCCGTCTTTCCTCCTCATTGCCTTGTTGCTCTGTACTTGGTTTAAATGGTATGTTTGTTACAGTGTATTCTAGTTTTAAAATACACATTTGTTTCTAATAAATCATGGTTTGTTTGGAAGGATCTGAGTCTTAGTGGTCAATAACATAGCACTACAGCTTGGAAGATATGGAAGACTAAGCATTCTCCAAATGTTTGTTGAAGGAAGGAAGACAAGTGGTAACGAATACAATATTTATGAACAAGCTACAACACACAGTCTAAAAATTGTTTGACCTTGGCATCAGAAGCATTTATGAAATGTCTGCACGCCCTTGGTGGTACATTAAGCACCACACAAGGCAATCGAATGCAACTGAGGAAATGTGTTTCAGGTAAATATAAAACCAACAGCTCATGCTTGATACCGCTCAGTGTGATGCAAGTCTGCCTTCATGGGAGCACACCCAGTGAATCCCACGGCCATAAGCGTTCCCTTTTTCTAGCATCTCAGCGGACCTTTAATTGCTTCACTGGATTTTGGCTCTCTAAAAACAAATGTCTTAAAGATTGTTCCAAGGAAACTTGTCCTATGAGACTTCCTCACATAAAAGTCTCATGGGCACTCACCTATATACAACACGCATGTTGTACGCTTTCTTTTGGAGGTGGAGAATATACGTTAGCACAGTAAAGGCTTGCAGAAAGTTTTGTAGGGAGAAAATCTGTTCTATTTGTTAAATACAGTGTTTCACAAACTCATTTAATTACAGAACCTTGTTCATGCCTTATCTATAACGGCTTGTGAAACTAAGATTCTATGCCACAAGCTTTGGGGGACACAGGGTAGAAGGGTCATTTACAAAGCATCTGAACTTTGCCCCCCTCCTCCCCTGTTCCATGGGCTTGGTGGGTGCTGGGCTGGGAGTGACGGCTGGGGAGGTGGGTCCATATAGCAATTCCGGGAATCTGAAATAAATCCCATATGTATTCAGAATTGGTTAACCTAAATTTGCTTAATCACAGCAGAAAGTATTCTACACTTAAAAAAATTTTTGATATCCCTTTTTCATAACATTTCATAGAACAAAAATGATATCATTATTTTGCTATAAAGATTAGTAGGCAAAGGGATATGTCTTAAAGTCACTTCAAAGGGTTTTCATCCAGACCAATTATCTGAAAATAAAGTGAAGAAGAAGCTGAAGGGTCCTATGTCATAATTAGGTAGTAGGACATCAGGCTTTTCTTTTTCTTTCTTTCTTTTCTTTTTTTAAGATTAATTCATTTATTTTAGAGAGAGAGAATGCACACAAGCCCAGGGAGGGACAGAAGGAGAAAGAATCTCAAGCAGACTTCCTGCTGAGCTCAGAGCCTGATGCGGGGCCCTGGACCCCGAGATCACGACCTGAGCTAAAATCAGGAGTCACGCTCACAGACTGAGCCCCGCAGGTGCCCCGTCGGGCTTTCCGATCTCATCAGGAATATGTACTATATAGCTACAAAGAATTATAGCGCTGAAAGGAATTTAGATATCTCTTAACTCAGCCACTTAATTTTACCAGCGAGGATTCTGAGGCCCAGAGAAGATACGTCACTTACCAGATATTATTTCTATCCTCAGAAGGGTTGAAAACATAGGGCTGTGACTTGTACTTCAGAGCCTTCCCTACATTCCACTTCCTGCTGATGAATTTTAGCCAAGGGATGGAGTTCAGGGTTGGAATCAAATGAAATGTACCTAGATAGTAACCTGATCCATACTGAGTTTCATGCTGCTTGTAAAAGGCGGTCATATTCATTATCGCGTTTGACAGCCCCATCTGCCCTCCAAGGTGAGTCAGGCCGTCCTTGTTTCCTTCTGCAAAGAATTACAACCTAGCCCTAAGTGAAAAGTTCCCTGTCCCTGGGAGATGATGCCTCATTAAAATGTAAAGAAGCTTAGTTGTGCTTTCTAGGGACAGATCCAGGAATAATTCACGTAGACAAAAGACCGGGTACATACATGTCAGTGTAAACTGTGGTTCTGAGAAAATTACGGCAAACCAGAGGTCCCATTAGCCTCTTTTCTGCTGTTGTGCCGTACAGACCGAATCCCGAAAGTTCCACAGCTGAAAATACACATTTTCAGGATCCCAAAGTGTTTAGCTTGAATCAAACCTACAGTAAAAGACAAGCAGTCTGGGACACGGGCGCGCTTCCGAACCCACCCTCCAGAAGACAAAGAAAACAAGGTCGGCCCTGAGCTGGACCCCTTCTCTGAACAGCTCTCACCAACTGGAACCGCGGCCTCGATAAACGCACACGATTAGAGCTTCATGCAAGATTAAAAAACATTCTACTGCAAACAGCACTTCCAGACCCAGAAACCAGGTCACTACTATGTAAACATTTTGCACCGCTTTGTAAACAGATAAAAATATCAAGTCAGCTTGGTGTAAACAGACCAACAGCAGGAGAAGCCAGCATCCTTCTCGGATGGGGCTCCGTGGACAAGCAGAGACGCGGTATTCGCTGATTTGGAATTGTTTCGTACTGTTCTCATTTAAGGGATTACTTTTTCGAAATCTGGCCCGTTTGTAGACAAGCTGGTGGCAGGAATAACAATAGACTCAGGATGGCCCACAGCAAGCTCCAGACAGTCTTCAGGAGCTTCTAATTCCGTCCCTCTGCAACTGGACAACTCCTCACGCTATGATTTCAGATAGGAGCGGACCAGTGTGGACATGAAAACCACAAATGACCGAGAGCGCTCGGCAGGCAGTGGGGGTGAGGAGACAGGAAGATGGGGGAAAACAAAGCCTGGACGTGAGCTAATCCCATACGCTGGGGTCAGGACACGTGACTTCCGGAGTATCTAGAATATTTTGGCAAAGTATTTCATTTCCTCCTCCTCTACCACGATATCCTACCCACCCTTCCTTTCTGCCTTTACACTTAGCAGAAGCAGAGGCCGGTGGGTAATGGATAGAGAAGGGTTTCCCCCCTCAAAATTTGGGGCATTGAAGGGAGTGATTGGATTGGAGTCACCTTACCGTTCAGTATCTTTGAAGGTCGTTTTCATTTACATCCATGATTAAATATTTGTTGAGTTCCTTTGGTTGCCTGTCCCTCTACTAAGTACAGAAGCGATCAAATAACTAAAACATGGTACCTGCTCTCAAGGAGCGAGCTTTGTATATTCAAATATATTTGTAAATTGTGGGGCCTGTAAAAACCTATGTCCATTTAGAAGCCCTTCACCCTGTAATGACAGGCACTAGGAGAAAGGCAGATGGAAGACATATTAAATATCACACAGCGCTCACACTCACCCGCCACTATGTGACGGGGGTGATCAACGGCGACAGTTTTCAAGAATTATGGGTCTGGCACCTCCTGTGTCCAAGTTCTCGTGGCCTCACATTCAGCTACAGCTGCGGTGACAAGCTCTGGGCCTGTCTTTCCCAGAGTCTTCTCCGACCTCGTGACAGGGAAGCCCACAGAAGGGCTGACGACCTGCGAGACCATCCTCACAGGACGGAGGAGAGACACTGACAGCAAGTTGCCTTCCTTTGTCCTCCTTTAGATAGCCAGTGCCGAGATGCACTCCATAAAGGTTCTCAGAGAGTCACGGTGAAATGTGCATCTGTCACAGACGGTGAGGACCAACCCAACACATCTTGTACTGACATTCCCTCCATCTGTCCCTCGCTTCTGCTCCCAGGGAGCACACTCTCTATAAACGGCCCGCCAACAAGTGTGATCTCAGGTCTGCTTTGGGGGAGAGCCAGATTGTAACAATGTGATGTTCAATGCAACTGATTTTTTTTTTTCTTTCTGCATTTTTCTCAATGATCCCTCCCCGGGACACTGAATTCTAGGAATCTAGAAAAGATGTCATTCAAAGATTATTTACCATCTTTTAGGAAGTTTCTCCTTTGACACCTTCACTATTCACATGGAATTAGATCTAAGCATTGACAGAATAACAGCAGGGAGAGAAGGAAGAATGGAAGGAAGCAAGGAAGGGTCAAAACAAGTCTATCCCTTTCACAGAACTGAGAATCCATGCCTTTTTGAGAAACCATTTCTTATGATTATGTTTTCGCAATAACAGAATTCTAAGGTGTTAACTTGTTAACTTATAACTCTGCTTTTTTTTTTTTTTTTTCACTTACCCTTCTGTCTTCTCATTTTCCAGTTTCTACTGCTCTTCTTTTGGTCAGCTGTGTGGTGGGAAACACATCAGAGAATTAGGGCTGGAACAGAGGGAAAGGGCTGGAGGCAGAGACACTCTGAGGGACAGCCCAGACATGCACTGGGAGTGGTGGCAGGGATCGTATTAGAAGCAAACACTAGAGCTAAAACAAGACTTCCTTTTGTGTTTTTTTACGCAACTCATAAATGGAACATACTACATATGTTCCTGCAAATTCAATTTCCCCTTGTTACCCATAAAAAACTATTCTGTTCTCTTACAAAACAGCATCAATATTCCCTGGTATCATGATGCTACATTTGACTTCATCATTTTTCCCACTCAAGGATACAGTTCCGCCTCTTTGGGTATGCATCAAACTGACAGTTATTTCTGGGAAGGGACTGGGATTGTCCTGGTAATCAAAGGAAGACTAACCTGCATCAATAAATTTTAATGTCTTACAAGGAGAATTTATTCATGTGTTACTTGAGAAACTTGAAAGCAATGATTTTTAAAACCTCTCATGTCTTAGTTGACATAAAAAGGCAGGTCAACGGTGATACAGGAAAATGTCTTCCCTACTTTCGTATTCTCCACAGATCACTTGCTGTGTTTCGGGACAACCTTCCCCTTTCTGTACCTCCCTTTCTTTCCAACATTTGCTCTTGGTTTTGGTGTTAATTATAATCTAATTTCCTATGTGTAAGATGTTAACCTCACAACACACCATCGCCTCTACCTGCTCACTCACTGGCCATGTCTGGTTCCATATTCGCCCCTCCGTAGTCTGCAAACCACATGCCCCTCGCACCCTTCCCAGCTGGCTTCCTGCTCAGGTCTGTCCTGTGAAAGCGTGGTCAGGAGATCAGAAAGCAGGAGGAAGAGAGAAGTTTCCGCTCTGGGCCCCACAGCAGCGAACATTGCTGGCAGTGGCTGGTTGTCGCCATCGGGACAGAAAGGACAGGCTGGTGGCAGCAGTCTCTCCCGGGGTCTACAGCTCTGACAGAGGCAGGATCTCTAGAGAAAGCTGCAGGTGCGGGTTCAGGGGATTTGACTTGGGAGCACAAGCAGATTCCCAATCTCTGCACCTCACTCCTTCCGTGGCAATTCTCTCAGCACCCTCTTCTCTCTCCTTTTTACTTTTCCAGTCCCTAAGCATCCTTTGCATCCAACCCCCTCTACTTGAAATACTTAGCATGGTTTTGTCATCCTGACTGGACGATGCCTGACACATTGCTTTTAGCTCTAACAACATCCAGTTTTTTGGTGTGGAAGTATTTACCCAAACTACGTTAATTTCTCTTTTACACCCAACTTCAAGCCTTGACACAGGCATAGAGCAACACATTCTATAATACATGAGATTGATTGGAACTTAGGAAGTAATAACGTGGGCCTCAAAGCAGAGAATCCTATTTTATAAATGCAAAGAGTGAGCATGTCAGTAAAATACAAAGGCATCAGGATGTCAAGAAGAAGTTTTGCTCCATCCACCAGATGTTTTATGTCTATGATGCCGAGCATCTAAGTGTTTGCAAACCCCTAGATGATCATCTAGGACTTCCCAGGTAGCTTGACATTCTGGATCCGCAGCTCTGGAAGGGACTCCAACAGCTGCAATAGTGTCAGGACTTGTTTTAGCAGATGAGAGCAAAGTGACTGAAATCCCGCCTCAGATTCTCATCATGTGGATCTCTATAGCCATCAGCCTATCATGATGCTTTTAGGGAGGACACTGACGAGCCCTCTGCGGTTTCAGACTTAAGCAGTCAGCAGCCCACACTGTTGGAACCACACAGCACCAACGGCAGGCAAGCAAAGCGTGCTCAGAATACATGTATTCATGTGCCACGTTACTATTTCTGCACGGTTTGTTTTCTCAGCAGTATTTTGCTATCTGGGGACCCCAAAAAAAATGTGTTTTGCTTTACAAGGGAGACATGATTGATGCTTTACTAGGAGAGACTTTTCATAACAGAACAGATGTCTCCTGACAAGAAAGTTATTGGTAGAAGCAAACTGCATTATTGCAATAATGTTAAGGCTCAGACTTAAGCAAAAGTGAGAGAGTGCGGGGGAGGGCACTGGGGAGAGAGAAAGCAAGTACGAGTACGAGAAAGAGATACAAGATGAGTCAACATCCTTAACCTACCGTATTTCCTTCCCCTGTCGTCTATGCGGGTGGCACAGGGCCCCCAGGAGGCTAACACACGCACCCTCAGAAAGGCCAATCTCTGAATGTATTCATTTGTCAACATCGTAGCAGCAAGCACTTGCCTTTCTCCAGGTTCTCTTAACTTCAGCATAGCAAACCATCTCGACTTGCAAATGGAAGGTGCCATTTCTCTCATTCCAACATGGTGGATTCACAGACCCCTGTGATATACAGAATATTGAATCACTTAGAATTTTATTCACATGCTAATTTAACTACAAGGTTTTTGATTTTTTTTTTCCCATTATCATCAGTTTGTACAGAACGGAAGGCTAGGAGAATGAAGACGACAGCTTTTAGAACAGGCTGTCGGGGTAGTGAGGAAGAAGGAAGGTAGAGCGGTGGGCCTCCAGAAGGAACGGAAGCCCTCCATTAAAACAAAGCAAAAAGCCAAGAGCTTCGCATTGAGGATGTAAAGCTGAAGTAACAGATCAGAGGGGAATGAATTTACTTCAAAAACTTGATTACACAGTTTCATGAAAATCTGCTTTTCCTCAGTGGAGTAAAATATCCAAGACAAGGATGAAGATCGTTCATATAGAGCAATCCTCCTAGTCGAGCATGTCACTGCGTATGTGTGCGGTTCCAGAAGAAAAGAGGATGGTGTTTTCCGCTACACGTGAAGTGATACACTCCTCCGTCTGCGACGGGCTCTCAGAACACTTTCCAACAGGCTAACAGTGTTTGCCTCTCTCTCTCTCTTAGAATCATGGGCTAAATATGCCCGTAAGTCATCTGTCCCTGAGGTCCCCAAGTTGACTGTTACACGCTACTGTTCTCTTTTAGTTTCTGCCCCCACTCAGTGTTGTTGAGGTTGTATTTTAGGGGAACTGGGTCACATTTCTTCTCCATACCCTGCTTGTGATCATTCCACTTCTCATCACACAGCAGTGCATTAGAAACACCTGTTTCCCTTCCTCTTCTGCAGGTGTCCTGTCGGGCCAAGGAGCTCATGACAAGGAAGCCCTTCAGTGATGCTTGAATGGTCTTGTCTTGCCGTGCAATACTAGTTTATAATTGTATTTGCCAACCCAACAGAACCACTCCCAGAAACACTTTAGCTGGGATTTGGTCAGTCAAAACTAGGCCGTCATTTAATGGATGCAACATGTTCAGTATTGGTAGGCCTTCGGTTATCTGGGAAATAATCGATCCCAGTATCTCAAGCACCTGGCGAACAAGGTATTTGGAATCCATGATGTGTCTTTTGACGTCTTCACTTATTTAAACAGGATTTTGACGCACTTTCATGATGAATTTGGGTCTGGTTTTTCTTGTGACAAAAACCAACCTTAGGATTGGCTTCTCTGGTGAATAAATAAGCTTTTAAAATTGTTTTCTCTTCTTGAACACAGAATATTAATCTATAACAGATTCTGATAATCTCTCAAGGAATTTTGATAATACTCAGAGTATATTGAATCGTAGGGATTTTTCTCCAGAGGAATGTAAACATTTATACACTGAAGTATGGATAGGATAAAAACCAGAGTGGGCTTTCTTGCAGATGTCCTCCTGTGGACATGAGGTTGGAAGTTGCTTATGAGAACAACAACAACAATGACAACCCTGGACATTTAAAACTTGGAAGAATTAACAGAATGTGCCGAATGAGTCAGGTCCCACAGCCAAAGACTCTTCTTATAGCTTATGTGAGATCTAGGGTTGGCTTAGGGTAGAATGGTAACCCTCACTATAATGAGCAAACCATTCAGGAAAAAAAAGTAAAAATATAAACAGGGATCTCTCTCAACCGTTGCTACCAGGAGGGATGTTAAATTGTGCAAAAGAAAAAGAATCTTGATATGGTTGGATTTAGACTTTACAAATTGCACTTCAAGCCAAGGGGGAACTCTTCTCATGAGAAATGTGGAGTACAGCATTCTCTTTGCTGCAGGGAGGCAGGCAGACACGGAGAGCAGAGAACAAAGCTCTCGGAGGCAGAGACCTTGGAATACAGCCATTCCCATGATAACATTCTCCATTTGGCAACCAGCACTCTCCAGAGCACTTTAAATTTGTATGAAAAGTTATTAATAAATGTTTAATATCTGAGGCAAACTGAAACTGCATCAGCAGAGATGGAGAATCTGAAAACAGCTGTAAGCACCCTGGATGTGAGGAGATTAAAATATCGGTTGTGGAGCACGGACAAGAATCAGAATGGAAGAGGCCACTGGGCCCGGGGTGGGGTCATCTCTCAATCATGATGACAAACTATTACCACAAGTTCCCAGTGAAGAGGAAATGCAGACCGTTATCAGAATCACATGGTGTATACTTCTGGTTCTCCTTCTAGGGCAAAGGGGTAGTCTTTCTCAGTAAACCTTTTTACATATTTTCTTGGAGTCCTTTGAGGCAGGAACCTAGAAATACCTGCTCAGAGAGATTCCACATGTCACTGAGTGTCCTTTATGTTCTTGAGAGCTCCTTTAGTAACTATGACAGATTTGAATTTGATTTTTTAAAAAGTAGTATATGGGGACGCCTGGGTGGCTCAGTTGGTTAAGCGGCTGCCTTCGGCTCAGGTCATGATCCCAGCGTCCTGGGATTGAGTCCCACATCGGGCTCCTTGCTCCGCAGGGAGCCTGCTTCTCCCTCTGCCACTCTGTCTGCCTGTGCTCGCTCGCTCTCTCTCTCTCTCTGACAAATAAATAAGTAAAATCTTTAAAAAAAATAAAAATAAATAAAAAGTAGTATATGATTTATTAAAATCAAATTTTAAAACTTATATTTTCCTGAATCCTTGAAGTTACGACTATCATTTTATTCTATTCAGTAATCTGCAAAATTTAACAAACATCAAGAGAAGCATTTCAGTAACCACGTTTAATTGGATCTATCAGTTTATTGTATTTTTCTTTTGAAATATTAAAAATGCCTCTTATAAAACAAAACCTTTTAAGTACTTAAACATCCTTATAAATCTAACAAATTTGACTTACAAATACAGTGAGCCCCAAGTCATTCTAAATTTTTAACATTGTTTATGAACAATAATTTTCTCATGCTTTCTAACTTAAAGTCACAAGTCTAAGTCAATTCTCATATTATAAATTGAAACTCAAGTCAAATCTCCTACATTCTCTAAAATGCCAAAATCTGTTACAAATACTTAAATATCACATAAACTAAGACAATGTCTAAACTTAAAACAAAATTATGAATGCTTTGAATTTATTTTACTACTTCTATACTTATAGCTGGCTGGAGTTAAACCATACATGTCCAATGTATTAATTAGGGAATAAACAGAGTTGATATTCAACTAGAATTCACTGATGCAGAAGCCGTTATTTACAATTGGCCTCTAGTCCTATGGTATTAGCATCCATTCCGACTGGGTTGGTTCCACTGGTATGGTAAACCAGGTTTCCAGAACAGAAAGCTCCTAATTTGTAGCATTTGCCACTTTCTATGGTGTAAATACTCACCAACGGGTTATTTCAAGTACCAAAGACTTAATGACTGGCTGATAAAATTCCTAAATATTTAACAATTGGTTCTCAAGATCCAGTTTTAGTAGACTTCAGCACAACACTGGATGTTCTCTATGCTGCATTAGTTTTTAAACATTTTGATCATCACTCAAGGGTAGAAGTTCAATTGTATACAAAATATACTTCAAGACACATTATAATATATATAATTATAATTATATACAAATATATTTATAAATTATATATATTCAATATAATTATAAATAAGTATTATTTATATAACTCCCATTATATGTAAAGTAAAACATTCCTTGGGCTGCAAACTGTTCTTGGAATATATTTCAACAAGCTAACATTGTCTCTCTGTCTCTTAGATTGATGTTCTGAATATTCTCATAAGTCATCAGTACCTGATTTCTTTATTCCAGCATATAATTTACGTAATAATTTATTCTGTGTGTGTGTGTATATATATATATATATATATATATAAAATATATATTTATATTACTGGTGGGAACATAAAAAATGATACAGTCACTTTAGAAATAGTTTGGCAGTTTCTCAAAATGTTAACCATAGAGTTACTATACAACAGTAATGCTATTCCTCTCTCTATATATATATTCATATAAATATATACCCAAGAATAATAAAAAACATGTCTGAAAACTTGTCAACTAATGTCCATGGTTCATGCTAGCCAAAAAGTGGAAACTACCCAAATGTCCACCAACTGATAAATGAAAAAACAAACTGTGTTGTATCCATACAAGGGAATAATTCTTGGCCATGACACAGAATGAAGTACTGATACATGTTGCAAAATGAATGCACCCCAAGAACATGATGCTGAATGAAAGTTAGTCACAGAAGTTCACATACTATATAATATCACTTATGCAAATGTCCAGAATAGGCAAATCTATAGAGACAGAAAGTAGGTCAGTGGTTGTCTAGGACAGAAGGGTACAGCTGAGGGCTTGGGGGTGGTGAAAATGTTCTAAAATTAAGTTATGGTCTTGGTTGCACAATTCTTTTTTTTTTTTTTTTAAGATTTTATTTATTTGCCAGAGAGAGAGAGAGAGAGAGAGTACACACAAGCAGGCAGAGAGGCAGGCAGAGGCAGCGAGAGAAGCAGGTTCCCTGCCGAGTAAGGAGCCCGATGCGGGACACGATCCCAGGACCCTGGGATCATGACCTGAGCCGAAGGCAGAGGC
Source organism: Martes martes (assembly GCF_963455335.1). Classification (NCBI taxonomy): domain Eukaryota; kingdom Metazoa; phylum Chordata; class Mammalia; order Carnivora; family Mustelidae; genus Martes; species Martes martes. Next base: position 7,955,257 of record NC_137889.1, on the reverse strand, counting down.
TTAACCCACTGAGCCACCCAGGCATCCCAATTCTTTAGATATTATACAGTTAAAACAGGTGAACTTTACAGTATATCAAATTATATTTCAGTAAAGCTATTTAAAATACCTATGCTTGAACAAGACACAGTTTTATTTCTTTCTCATGTGAGAGTTTAGGAGTGGAAGAGTTTGAAGTGCATATATCCAATTTTTGTATGACCTTCAATAACGAGCTGGGCCTCTTCAGTCAGCCCAGGGCCGACAGGGACTCAGAGTTTGTGCCTCCTACGTGGCTACTCTTGAAGACTCTGTCTTTGAGTTCTAGCAAAAGAGTACCCAGTTTTCAAGTCTGATTTGAATCTGCAATCTTCTCACATGAGTCACTGCGAAACTAGATCGGATTTAATGAATCTATTTCTTTATTCTGAATTCTTTTCATACTCCTCCTATCCTATGTCAACACTTAGATGGTGTTCGATTGTGTTTAACGTTTGCTCCTCACTTGCTGCTGCAAAGATCACTCAACTAACAGTGATTACCACAGTCAAGATCTTAGCTCCCGAGTGTGCCAAACCAGGTAAGAAGCGTCATTTAGGGAATGCTATCCTCATGTTTATGTTGTCCTCTAGAGACCAGGGTTGAGGTCATTTTTGTTTCAATAAGAACAAAATGTGTTAATTAACAGAAATCAAAATTAGCAATTGCTATTTCATATGCTCAGGTGGGGCCTTCCTATATCAACCTTGTGGCCAACAGGCATGGAGAGATCACTTTGATAAATATTTCTGGTTTCTTTGAGAATCATTCTTCTATCTCATGAGTATTTTGAGTTATAAATGAAAAGCATCCTTGTTACTGATCATTCCCTCATGCCTTCTTATTAGGATTATGCACAGTTACTGGACAGCCATGCATATTCTGGGCACCATTAACAACATGTTTGACCTGGGTATTGTCCTAATCTCCTTAGGCCCTCTTAGTAAAACAGAGGAAAGAAAATATGTCACGGGATGGTGGTGAGTGTTAAGCAAAAATATAAAACACTTAGCACATGGTAAGTTCTCAAAAATGTTAGCAATTACTATTTTCAAGACAATTTGCATGTTCTGAGACAAATGTCTGCCAAATATGTTGATTTATCACTGAAGAATAAAACACGGTCCTTTCAGGGGAAAAAAACCTCAACCATCTCATCTCAAATTTTTCTTAGTATGTGTAACAATCCTCCATATATAAGCAAAAAAAAAAATCATATTGGTACTGTATGTGGCAATAGCATCCTCTTTTATTTCAATTCCTGCCCCTTTTTCCTGGTGTTCCATCTTATGGGATTCCTTTTCTCTGTGTTGAGTGGGGTTTTCCTCCAGGGACTTTGGTAGGATAAAAGTGGGAGATGATGAGAACACCCTCTTTCTTAGCTCTCTCTCATTTGAAGTAACTTGGGCCCTGAGCAGAGCTCTGAGGACACTGCAGGATGTCACTCCCGGCCCTTTTGTGTACAAGTACGCACACCCCACAGCTGTACTTGACGCACCAGGGGCAGAGGGCTTGTGCCTTATGACTCACTCTGTAAGTAACAGCTCTTCTGGGAAGTAATTTACATACCGATGGAATATGCTTTTGTGGGCTTCTGTGTTGAAAAGTCATTGTCCTTCATGCACTGCATATGCCAGTGTCGACCAAGGCAGCCTCATCAGCAAGACAAATCTTGATTCTCCATGAAAATCTAGACATCGGGTCTAGAAAATATAAGAATGATCTTAAAATGTTTCTATCTCTACATACACATATTTCCACATGTAAAATATGTTCTCACAATTGCAAACACATACAGGCATGACTCTATATGGACTTGATGCCTGATTGATAGAGAAAGGCAAAATTCAGAAGGAACTGAACATTTTTAAAGAAAATTAAGGCTATGTTCTATTATCCAGGGACTGGAATTCAGCTGTTTTCTATATCTGAAGATTGTTTTTTATTCATTATTTTTATTAACACATAATGTGTTAGTTGCCCCAGGGGTACAGGTTCTCTGAAGATTTAATGAGGTGTTTTCACCTTTACCCATTGATTCCATGTAGCTCTCCTTTCCTGGATATTTAAAAGAGTGAAAATATCAAACAGGCTTCAACTAAAGCAGATTGAAGAACTATCCCAGAACTACAAATTTCCAACTCAAAAACTACACATTTCCTTTCATCAGAGATAGGCTTTGACTCAAATTCCTACATTCAAAATGAATTAAAAAACTCATCTCCCCCAGAATTGCCTTATCTCCCATTGTCAGGCCTATGACCTCGTCAGCCAAAGAATGGGTCATATTAGAAGAGAGTGGAATCCTGTTGGCAGAAGACAGAGGCACCTGGGCTCATGCCATTCTTCCAGAGCTCAGGGATTCAATGGTAGGAAGTGGGTAGACAGTGTCTGCAGGGCATAAGCCAGAAACACATGGTCTAAGGGGTCATTTAATTCACAATCTCAAAAATGATAGCAAATTACGAATGAAAAATCAAATGCTCTAATCACAAAGGCCATGGTTTTCTTATATCCGAGCTTGTAAGTATCAGCAGGGAAATGAACAGTTGTCTAAGATAATGATGGCATACACTGACAGACAACACAATACTGGTGACTTCTCATGCTGACTAAAATCCATATTGTAACCTAGATTTTCCTGATCTGCTGCTGTGTTCTACATATGTGCAATGAGAAAATTACAACTGAAAAAGGAAATTAATGTACATAAAGGCAAATCGGGGCAGCGTCAGAAAGGCATAACTAACCTTGAATTTGAAATCAGGAGGCATGAGTTTCGATGTGATTATCTGGTGAGTGACTGTACGACTCCAAGAAAAACAAGAAAATTAGTATATATGGAGCACATTTTACTAGCCCTGAGTAGGATGCTGTATATATTGTGATGTCATTTAATCATCTTAAAACCTCTGCGAGTTACATAAATTACTGCTATATCACAGCTGAGTAAAAAGTTTCACGTGGCTATTATCTGTGTTGCAAGGGAACCAATGAACCGATTTCTCAACCTGCTGAAGTCATTACTTTGGTAGGCAGAAAAGATTTTCATCTGAATCCTATCACATGAGATATTAATGTGTCATTTCAAGATACCTTCTTATACCATCTAATATACCATCTAATACCTTGATGGCCACCTTGATCATGTATTTACTAAAAGCTTAAAAATCACATGCATTTTGTTTTTTCTGTTGAAGCAAGAATTTAATTTGGGAAACCCTAGGTCTCTCAGGTAATGGTTTGAAAACCATTGTTTTAGTTCTTTGAGTCAATGTTTCTGTATACTAGCAGAAAAATAATAAATGGAATGTTTTAAAATAAGAAAATGGGGTGCCTGAGTGGCTCAGTGGGTTAAAGCCTCTGCCTTTGGCTCAGGTCACGATCCCAGAGTCCTGGGATCGAGCCCCGCATCGAGCCCCACATTGGGCTCTCCGCTCGGCAGGGAGCCTGCTTTCTCCTCTCTCTCTGCCTGCCTCTCTGCCTACTTGTGATCTCTCTGTCTCTGTGTCAAATAAATAAATAAAATCTTTAAAAAAATAAAATAAAAAATATATAAATAGCAATTAGCCCATATATAAGGGAAGCTACCATTAAAATTACTGCAGATAATCTTTTTTCTATGCAATAATAAATATTCTCCAATAATTAATATGCTTATTTTGAATACCTTAGTGAATGAGAGTACACATTTGTGTGTGTCAGAGTAAGCCGTCTTCTGACCTGAGAGTAAGGGAAAATCAAATCTCAGTTATATAAACAACACTTTAAGATGTGATGCCTTGGTCACATTATCAGAAAGAATAAAGTCTTATATGAGATAACTCATTTTCTAAGGACCTTCTATAGTTCATAGTTTGTATACGGGCCATAGATGTCACATTTCAATCTGTTGATTGCGAAGAGATTAATAGAGACAGTTAATTATGAAATGATGTATGTCAACTGTTTCTCGGTAAAACTGGAAAAAAATTTTTTTAAAGATTTTATTTATTTGAGAGAAAGAGAGAGAGAATGAGAGGAGAGAGATCAGTGGGAGAAACAGACTCTCTGGCGATCAGAGAGCCCGATGTGGGACTCGATCCCAGACTCCAGGATCATGACCTGAGCAGAAGGCAGTTGCTTAACCAACTGAGCCACCCAGGAGCCCCTGGAAAATTTTTTTTAAAGAGACAAAGTTAAGGCAAATGAGGAACAGGGAAGCATCAAAGCTACCACCCCTTGGCTTGAAGGAAGGGAGGGATTACCAGATACCTGTCAAGAGCTGTGGCCCTATGGGGAGAAACGGAGCTGTGGCCAACACATGACTTGGTCCAGAGGGAGACTGGAGAATAAATGCCTCTACTTTTCTCTTCCCTTCCCATTTCTTGTTGTACTTCCTATTGGCCATGCCAGCTGGAAGCCGGAGGAGAGTGATTGATGTAGTCAATAGAGATCAATATCTCCTGTCCAGAGCAGTGTGGTGAACGGTGGAGAGCAAACAGGGTATCCAAACAAATGCCTTTCTAATAGTAATTCACTTGTTGATTCTTTCATTCTTCCGCAGCAAGCACATTTGTAAGCACCAATTACGTTCAAGATGTAGTAGTTCATGTACAGGCTGATAACAGAAGAAGGAGGAGGAACTGCGTAAGTAATTACCCCTGTTCTCAGGGACTTTTAAAGATAATGAGAAAAGTACATGAAGATTGCCAGGCAGAGAGTGACAGGCATGAACTCAGTATGGAGGGGTTACAGGAATTCAGTGTAAAGGAACCATGACTGAAGCAATGAGGAAGGGCTCAATGGAAGGCATAGTCTTTGAAATTGGTCCTGCAAAACAGGCAAAATATCCAGGGAAAGAGTTGATGGAGAGATAGCCCCCATGGAGGAAAACCAGGAGGTGGCGGGAGGTAAGCCATGTCCAGCGAAGTCGATTGGAACTGAGTGCTCCTTTGATGAAGTCATGAGCAATGAAAACAGAAATAGAGTCAGATAAAACAGACTACCTGTCCGGTCCCAATCTCACACACGTGTTCATGTGTACGCACCCACACATGTGTATTAAAAACAAGACTGTGTTAGTGCAAAACCTCAACAAGGCGTTTCTGAAGAAAATGCAAAAGCAATGTGGTGAAAGTGAATGATATAATCTGACAGGAGCGTTATCTTCTGCTGGAAGACAAAATCTAGTATGCACCCTGAGCATTCTTTCCTTTATTCTGGCTTTATTCTGACTTTACTCTGGCATGGTTTCCAGGGCGATCGCAACTGGGATAACAGCACCATCTAGTGTGTTCTAGTCTTATGTTAAGTTCAAGGACTTCTGATCTGTTTCTAATACTACACAGAATCTTTTCAAAAGGACCAAAACAACAACTGTGAAAAACCCTCCCATCCATTTGGGGCTTTAAAACTTGCAGTTTGATAAATTGGAATTTGTGGGGATTTATGGTAGTTCTAAAGAATCCCCCTAAAAGAAAATTACCATATGTCATCAATACCTGAGAGGAGGAAAGTAGAAAAAGTAATTTCTCATCATGTTGTGGTTTGCCCAATCTGGCAACTAAAATACAAACAACAGGATTAATTAATTTTCAGTGGAGAACAAATGACACTCTTATTTCTAGGTGCAATTTTAAACATATAAATTAAACAACACATATCACGTACATTAAATATCCTTGATCGCCATTTAATTATAAAATGGAAAATAAAAGCTCCAAGGACTATTTATTTTCGTAATCGGAAGATAAAAATGAACTTTGAGCCATACATCATAAACTAATTCTGGAAAATAATCAGGTCATGAAGCAGGAAAACCGTAACTAAGGAGAATCTCGGTTTCATTTGTCCTGCTGCTCCCTGTGCTCACCAAGACCAAGAGAATGATGAGAAGTGGTGTAACCAAGGATCAGACTGAGGAGGAAACAAAGAAGGCAAAATGGAAAAGAATAGTGGGAATTCACAGGGACGAAAGAACGAAAGTCACATTTCTTATCTCTCCATTTCCCATCCTTCAGAAGTCTGTATCTGGACATCAGACCTGCAAGCCCACAAAGTTATTTTTTTTTTCTTTTTTTTATTATGTTCAGTTAGTTTTCGATGTAGTGTTCAATGATTCATCACTTGCATAGAACACCCAATGCTCATCACAACACATGCCCTCCTTAATACCCATCACCATGTTACCCTCACTTTGTTTCCTGGGGTCCACAGTCTCTCGTGGTGTGTGTACCTCCCTGATCTCTTGCCCTTCCGTTTGCCCTCCCTTCCCCTAAGGTCCTCCGCGCTATCAGCGCAACCATATATGATAATATGATAATAGGTAATGGAACATATGAGTGCAGCCATATGATAATTGCCTTTTCTGCTTGACTTACTTTACTTAGCATAATCCCCTCCAGTTCCATCCATGTCGATGCAATTGGTGGGTATTCATCCTTTCTGAGGGCTGAGTAATGTTCCATTGTGCATATGGACCACATCTTCTTTATCCATTCCTCTGTTGAAGGGCATCTCGGCTCCTTCCACAGTTTGGCTATTGTGGACATTGCTGCTATGAACATTGGGGTGCATGTGCCCCTTCTTTTCACTACATCTGTAGCTTGGGGGTAAATAGCCAGTAGTGCAGTTCCTGGGTCGAGGGTAGCTCTATTTTTAATTTCTTCAGGAACCTCCATACCGTTTTCCAGAGTGGCTGTATCGGCTTGCATTCCCACCAACAGTGTAAGAGGGTTCCCCTTTCTCCACATCCTCACCAACATTTGTTGTTTCCCGATTTGTTAATTTTTGCCATTCTAATTGGTGTGAGGTGGCATCTCATTGTGGTTTTGATTTGTATTTCCCTGATGGCTAGTGATGTTGAGCATTTTTCCATGTATCTGTTAGCCATTTGGTATTTTCAACAAGCACACCAGGGGATTTTCAGGTGAAAATATGCTTTTATGAAAGCAATGTGCATCCCCTGGTTTTTGTTTTCTTCACCAATAAAAGATTTTTCTCTCTTTACTTCATGCAACCATTATCGTTTGCTCTTTGAACAAAAGGTCACCTATATTGATAGATTAATACTGCATAATTGTTAGCAACTACGATTCTTGTAATTTCTGATACATTTACTCTAATTAAGGGTTCAAAGTGCAAAATCTGAACTCTCCCATTTAAAACTGAAAGCATTTTCTTTTACTAAAAACTAAGTAAGATTTTAGCAGGTATATAAAATATTTTATTTAGGGTCCACTATAGACTTCTACAAGATATGCTGATTTCTTTTCTTTGCCTCACTACTCTCCGGTCACCAAGAACCAGCATTCAACCATCCTCAAGAGTCATTTCCTTCCTCTGCCTCTCTGTTCCTATTTCCAACTCTAATAGAATGTTTTTTCTCCCCACACCCATCTGCATAGCAAACTTCAACAAACTTTAAAGACACAGATCAAATGTCATCTTTCTTGTGAATTCCTTCATGAGCTTCATGACATAGGATTGACTACTTCCAACCCCATCCCCTCCTCTGTGCTCCCTACACATATAACATTGAGCTGCATCTATCCGTTCTGTGTCTCTCTCTACCAGTCGAGCAGGAAGCCCTTCAAGAGAGGATGGTTTCTTAGTCATTTTATAGTCCAGTATCCAGCACGGTGTAGATAGTAAGTGTTTGTAAACCATAAATAAGAATTTCTAGATTGAATGTATAAGCAATTCTAAGCACCCAGTCATCTTGAAAACTGTACCAAAGTGAATTTTGTTCTAAAGTCATACTTTGAAGTGTCACAGAAATAGTGAAAATACCAAAGTCCTCACTCACTTTGGTCTCAATATCATATCTTTAAAAACAGTTCCTTGTTTCTTCACTGATTCCTAATTTAAAAGGATACATATTTGGGGCAAATAAAAATGGTGTAAAGGGGCGCCTGGGTGGCTCAGTGGGTTAAGCCTCTGCCTTCGGCTCAGGTCATGATCCCAGGTCCTGGGATCGAGCCCCGCATTGGGCTCTCTGCTCATCAGGGAGCCTGCTTCCCCCTCTCTCTCTGCCTGCCTCTCTGCCTATTTGTGATCTTTCTCTGTGTGTCAAATAAATAAATAAAATCTTTAAAAATTAAAAAAAAATGTGTGTAAAGTGGTAGAGAATGTAAGGGCCGCACACCTAAACTTCTTCCTGATAATACTCATCGGAGATTCTTTGAGATGCTTTATTTTGTTTTCTTTCATGTCTAAATAACAAACCAGCACAGAGCTGTTGCTACTTGGGGGATAAGAAAATCTATCACACTATTCATCATTTCCCAGCCAGTTACAGGAACTTCCAGAATTCTTCATTGTTTCTTAAAACAAGGAATGTATCAGAAATGAGAGAAGAGATGTCTCCAGAGCATGAACAGACCCCAAAGTGACAAGTTCAGCAGAACACATTCGGTGTCATCCAGTCTCAAGATATTTGCCTAAACCCTCACGAAAGTAAAGACATGAAAAAGTGAAAACATATTTGTTATAGGTTAGTATAAAGTAAATATTGTATGGAATTTTATATTGCAAAGTACCATGACTCTTGGCAGTAAATTATCCACTAATAAAGACTAACCAGATGATGGTCAGCAAAGATGCCCTATCTGTCTACATTTGGAAGACACTACACAAGACATTTGGTTTAGGAGTAATAATAATATTGATTGAAAGAGCCTTAAAAAGCACATGTACACCGCATTTCATCTTTTAACACTGGAAATTCACATCAGCAGGAAGGAAAAGTACAGCTGTTTGCACCTTGTATCTTGTCAAGGACAAAAGTATCACCACTTCTTAGTCTCGGACCTGGACCTTCTATGGCCAGAACATGCGGGCTCTATTATTTATTTATCACCTACATCCTATAACTGCAAATAAAAACACACATCTGAAATGAAGATATGCTTCCCATGTCATTTTTTTAGCAGTACAGGAAAATATGCTATAATCACCAGTGGAACCCACAAGCGTCCCTGCAAACAAGCAACGTGGAGTTTTAATTTATCGATACCAAACAACCTGAAGCAAGAAAAGATAAAGTTAGTGATTTCATGATGAATAAGTTTAGCATTTTCACATTCATGTTATTATCCTTCTGATGTCATTAAGGAAAACTCGTGGGGGAAAATATTAACATTTAGGATTTGTATCCTATAAAAGTACTTGGAGTAGAGATTTTTAATCTATTTTTAATGTTTCTTGATTGCAAGGCACATTGGGAATGTGCTCTAGTTATGAAAGAAAGAATTTTCAAAAGGTTATTTTCTTGAACACAAAGCATATCAATGATATTTATTTTAGAAACTGAGAATCATAATTCAATAGCCGGAAAGCAACTATAGAGTAGTAAGACCAACGATTAAAAGTTTTATAGCTATCCTTTTACATATATCTCTATTATGTGTGTGTATATATATATTTTATAGAGATATTTATAAAACTTATATGTCTCCCCTCATATGCAGAAGATCACGCACCTCCCTTTGGGCACCCTGAAACACAGGGTCCTCACGATTCCTCCAATGCCTTCTCCTAAAACACGTCACTTCAGGTTCTGTTTGCAGGCAGGGTTACACAATATTTATTTACTTAAGTGATCCCAGTGGCCTGGAACTTTCTGATGTCTACTGTGTCAATGTTATCCTCTACCAAGCTAAGTGTCTGGGTTAGGATTGGACAACAACATGCTGTACTTTTGTCTACACAAGTGTGGGACTCAGTGAATGCGGCATTCCCACTCCACGTGTCGGACCTTGACAGGCAACTGAATTCTTGTGGGTGTGTTCTCTTAGTTACTCCAAACTACCTTAAAAACATAGCCCCTGGCTTGTAAATAAAAGAAAAGAAAAAATATATACCTCCCTTGTTCAGAAGTTTCCACAAGATTTGATTTGGAGTTCCCAGGAGCACCGGCTTCAAACTGACCTTCAGACAAAAGCTGCTTGTTGTAGGCTCTTACTTTGATGATGAAGCGGGAGGGACATCAAGAGAGGGAGACAGTGCAACTCAGAACAGGAAAATCAGTGACGTCACGTAACTGAGCTCCCACGTCTTCATTTCATGAGTGAAGGGCCTAATCAGACCATGATTTACTGCTTCACTATTGTCACTTTATATCCATAGTTAGATGTCAGTTCCTCATCTGTCATCAGTATAGCACAGGTTTCACTAAAGACTACCTGGTAAGTAACTTGACCTTTATGGAGAGTTATTTGTATAGGATAATTTTACAATAATCAATAGAATACTTGGAAGTATGTTTCCAAACTCATTAAATAATTTTTACTATCACTAAACATCTTCCCCAAATTAGTTCCATATTCATTTATTTTTCAAATACAAATATCAATATCCATTAGTAAGTATGAAAAGCAAATAATCAAATTGTATTGAAGCAAAATAGCCTCAAACAGCTTTATAATAAAAACCAAATGAGATCCCCTTTTTTTATCCAGGATAAATTATATTCAGGGACATAATGAGCTCCAAGAATGCATTCGGCGGGGGGGGGGGGGGGGGGGAAGAGAAGGAAAGAAAAAGGAAACAAAGAGCTAAACTTTAAAACAGACATTTAGTACAAGATTAACACTTAAAATCATTAATGATCTTCTGACACTCCAGAGTTTAAAAGAAGGTATATCCTTTAAAGAACTAGGTCTTTGTATTTATATGACAGTAAATGGCTCAAATTCAAAGTCTGTCCTCTCCTTTCAAAGGGTGTTTGGCAGTTCACAAGCTTGACAGTTCTCAAGTGCACTGGATTATAATGGTACTTCACAACCTCATCCAAACTCAAAACTTCCCAAGTAAACTTAAATTTCTGTTATTTGCCCTGATCTCATTTTTACAGATCAATTATCTTTGACAAGAATTAATAAATTCACTTTTTAAAAGATATTCACTATATCGCATATTTGAAAGTTGCTAAGAGGTGTAAATCTTAAATGTCCTTACCAAAAAAATAAATTATAGTTATCTGAGTTGAAGGATGTTTCAACTAATCTTATTGTGGTAAACAATTAGCAATATGTCTGTGTATCAAACAATCACATTATACACCTTAAAGTTATACAATGCTGTATGTTAATTATATCTCAACCAAGCTGGCGGGGGTGGGGGTAGAAATCCACACATGGCAAGGTACAGCCTTCCACAAAAAACAATCATAATGTTTAACATACCTCTCTGACAAAGAATTACTCTCACCCATCTCTCACATGATAAAATTTTGAACAAATTTCCTAAAAGAACTTGGCTTAAAAGAAAGGGTGGATCAAAAGCCATATTCTTGAGGTGTTGGAAACACCAACCCATGTGTGACATGTCCTGCACAGCACTGGACAAGAACAAGGATTCATTAGTTATTAAAAATAAAGATCTTTCACTTGGAAAACTATGTCTTTAATTTCAAGATGCACAAGAACATATTAAAATATGAAAGGCAGTCATTTGACATTTTGAGGTAATTGATTTCCTGAAAATTAACATGAATTAAATTTAACCAAAATTTATTGAGCAATAACTTTCAGTTGGCCACCCTGCTAGGGTTAGGAGTATACCAAAATGAAGAAAACAGGCCTCTCTCAAATTTCCTTCATCTAAAAGCACTGTTTTTCTTTTGATCTAGCACTCGTTCAACAAACACAAAAATTCCACACCTTCCTTTGATGTCATTCAAAACCTCCAAATATTTCCAATTTTCTAAATTCAACACAAACCCACAACACATATCATTTTAATAGTTTTTTAATTTTAATAAACATGACTGAGGCACAAATTATACACAATACAACGGACACATTATATGTAAATGTTGATGACTTTTGACCAATAACCCTATAATCATTATCCTGTTCAAGATACAGAACATTTGCATCATGGCCAGAAGTTTCCCTGTGCCTCTTTGCAATCAATCTACTCCATTTCCTGCCCCAGGCAGCCACTTTCTGATTAGTCTGTACAGATTCGTTCAGTCTGTTCTAGAATATCCTATAAATGAAATCATAAAGTATGCATATTTTTTACTCTGGCTTTTTTGCTCAACATAACCTTTTTACAAATAACCATATTGTTGCATTTTTTCCTTTTTATAGTGGAGTAGTCCATTATATGTATATACTACACTTTTTAAATCTATTCATCAGTTGGTAGATAATTAAGTTGTTTCCAGTTTGGGACTATTATGAATAAAACTGTCATGAATGGTTCTATACAACTCTTTCTCATAATTGCTGTGGTTGAGTTTAAGATTATAACATTACTACTTATTTTCCATCTGTCCCTTAAGTTTTGGGTTCCCTTCTACCCTTCTTTATAATTGGTCAAATGTTTTTAGTGTCTGTTTTACTTTTTCTGCTCTCTTCTTAGCCAACTATCTTTTTATTATTTTTTAGTTGTTGCTCTAGGGCTAATGGCATTCATCACTTTAATCACTGACCTATAACTAACAATATTCATCTCACCAATCTTATTTAGGGACAGACAGTATTATCCCTCCTTATACTTCACACTTGGAACTTTACAACTCCCTCACCGTTTCCCTCCTAGCCTTCAACACAGACTCACCACGGCCTACTTCCTGCTCTGGCTTCCCACTTGGCAAACGCACTTACCTTACAACGTCTAATTCTATTTGCCCACGCCTGCCCTTTCTCAGCTGTCTTTATCTTCTACTTCTACATGTGCTATAAATCTGAGTCTAAAGTGCTATTCTTTTTACTTTAAAGTTTTGTGAAGAAAACACAGTCATCTCTATTTACCTACTAATCTGTCATTTTTAGTTCTCTTAATTTTCTTTGTAGATTTTAATTTCCAGGTGTAAAATTTTCTTTTGACCTAAAGGACATATTTCTTGTAATCCAAGTCTACTGGTGGTGAATTTTACCTCTTCTTTCTTTTTCTTTCCCTCCCTTCCTGCCTTCCTCTTCTCCCTCCTTCCTTTCTTTTTCTTTCCTTTTTGCATACCTGAAAATGATTTTATTTCATCCTCATTTTTGAAGAACTTTTTCACTGGATATGAAACTTTGACTGACAGTGTTATTTTTTCTTTTAGCACTTTAAATGTGCCGTTCCAGGGCACCTGGGTGGCTCAGTCAGTTAAGCCTCAGAAACTTGGTTTCCACTCAGGTCATGATCTCACAATGGTGGGATTGAGCCCAGCATCAGGCTCTGCACTGAGTGCAGAGTCTGATTCAGATTCTTTCTCCCTCTCCCACCCACTCCTGTCTGTCTCTCTAATAAATAAACTCTTTAAAAAAATAAATAAATATGCCATCCCATTGTCTTCCAGCCTGCATTGTTTCTGAGGAGAAATCAGCAACCTTTATTATCCTCATTCTCTTATACATAATTTCCTTTTTTACTGTGGCTGTTTTCAAGATTTTCTTGTTCTCTTTGTTTCAGTAGTGTGACTGTGAAGGGTCTCAGCCTGGTTCTCTGATATTCATCCTGCTTGGAAGCTTTCTGTATTTGTAAGCAAGTTGGTGTTCTCAAATTTGAAAAGTTCTTGGACATTATTTCTTCAAGTACAATTTTCATTCCCAATTCCAGTCTATTCTTCTGAAATACCAAGTAAAAATAAATTAGACTATTACATATTTTTCCATAAGATTCCATTCCATCCCTGAGGATTTGTCTATTTTTCTTTAATTTTATCTTTCTGTTGCTGAAATAAAATAATTTCTTTTTACCTGTCATCAAGTTTACTGACTCTTTTTCCCCATATTGAATCTTTAGTAAATTAGTAAATTACTAATTTAGTAAATTAGTAATTGAATCATTAGTAAATTTTTTATTTCTACTATTGCACTTTTCCATTCCAGTATTTCAAGTGGATTATAGTTTTCATTTTTCTGCTGAGATTCCCTACCCTTTTGCTAAACAAGACTATTTTTACTTTTTCTTTTTTTTTTTTAAAGATTTATTTATTCATTTATTTGACAGACCGAGATCACAAGTAGGCAGAGAGGGAGGCAGAGACAGAGGAGGAAGCAGGCTCCCCACGGAGCAGAGAGCCTGATGCGGGGCTCGATCCCAGGACCCTGGGATCATGACCTGAGCCGAAGGCAGAGGCTTTAACCCACTGAGCCACCCAGGTGCCCCTATTTTTACTTTTTCAAGAGAAACTTATGGTAGTTGTTTTAAGGTCTTTCTCTGCTTAAATTCAACAACTGAGCCATCTCAGATTTGTTTTCTTATTGATTACTTTTTTCCTTGACTATGGTTCAAATTCTGTTTCTTCAAATGTCTTGTGATTTTTTTTAATATAGCAAGTTTGTTTATTAAGGTACTATAGAGACTGGAATTTTAAAAATCTCCTTCTGAAATGTATTCATTCTTATTTTAATAGGTAGCTCAATTACACACTCTTATGATAAACTTGGGTGCACTTAAATTTTTGCTTTGTTCGTGTAGATTTCCATAAAGCCCAAGATTCCCTAAATTCCTGTAATTTAATGGGAGTAAATCTCCAAACTGTTTTCTCTGCAGATCTTTCTAAGGCTTGATTTTAGGCTTTGTTAAGGTGGCTCTACCATATTACTTGAGGGGTTAGTAAAAATATTACTTGAGGGATTAGTCCGTATATGGGGAGGATTTATGGGATCTGACTGGTGCTATGAAATTGTTGCTGTGTCTTAGCTAAGTGCAGAGTATCAAGAAGGAAGATATTGAGGTCACTCTAAAGTACTTCTCTTCCCCAGCATGAGCAGCATCTCTTCTTGTATCTTTCTTCTCCTCTTAATCCCTTAGTACCTTCGGTCTCCACATACACAATCCATCCTCCATTCATAGGCCTGTGACATTGCTCCACACAATCTTTAGGATTTGCCTCTCTGCATATCTCCCAATGTCCCACTCCATAGATTTAAGCTGCTTTAGATGCCTTACATTCTGATCTCTGCCTCTTCATTTCATTGGAGAACATCATTCCCTCCGAAGTCTCAAGCTCTTTGCAACAAAGGAAATTTGCTCTCAAAGAACTGGGGAACTCCTGGGACCACTGTGGCCTTCTCTTCTTCTAGAGGTCCTTGATATGGAGAGTTACATTGTTTATTTGAAATATTTCTTCTTTTTAAATCTAGATTCTTAGGGCTGTACACCATCCTTTCGGTACTGCTTTTGTTACATATTTTGTTTCCATAAGTTTGGGTATGTTATGTTTTCATTTGTTCGTCTCAAGATACATTCACATTTCCCTTTTCATTTCTTCTTTGAGCCACTGGTTATTCAAGAGTATTATATAATTCCTACATATTTGTGACTTTTCCAGTTTTCCTTTCCTGTTGATTTCCAGATTCATTCCATCGTGGCCAAAAAGGATACTCAATATAATTGTAATATTCTTAAATTTATCAAGACTTGTTGGGTAATATAACATGTGCTCTATTCTGGAGAATGTCCTGCATGCACTTGAGAAGATTATGTGTTCTGCTGCTACTGGATGGGACGTTCCGTATATGTCAATGAGGCCCATTCGCATATAGTTTTTAAATCTTCTTTTTCTTTGATCTTCGGTTTGAATGTTTTATCCATATTGACAGTGTACTGAAATTGCCCACTCTTATTGTAATGCTATCTACTTCTCCCTTCAGTTCTGTCAGTCTTTCTTTCATGTATTTAGGTGCTGTGTTATTGGTTGCATATATATTTATAATTTTTATATCTTCCTAGTAAATTAGCCCTTTTATAAGTATATAATGTCATTGTTTTGTCTCTTCTGACAGTCTTTACCTAAAGTCTATTTTGCTTAATATAACTCCGGCCACCCCTGCTCTCTTTTGGTCACCATTTGCATAGAACATCTTATCCCATTTTTTTTTTACCTTCAGCCTACATCGGTACTTAAATCTAATGTGAGTCACATGAAGACAGTGTATATAGCTGGATTTTTTTTTTTTATTCTTTCAGCCACTCTGTATCTTTTGACTAAGGAGTTTAATCCATTTATATTTAGAGGAATTACTGATAAAGAAGGACTTACTATTGTTGTTTCTTAGTAGTTTTATGTCTGGATTTCTGGATTTCTGACAAAGAGAATGGTGGTATTGCTGTCGAATTGGTGTCTCTGTAGAAGAGAGAGTCTAGGGCTTCTTATCAGCCATCCTTCCAACTTCCTGCAAAGATCTAATTTTAATTAGTCAGGATTATTTCAGGCCTACAGTGGTATTCAAGTTAAAATAATAACAACTGCAAATAACCAAAAATTAGTGGCATAGAGCTTTTTAAGTAAGTCAGGGCTTAAATAGTATAGTTCAAAGCTCTTTTTCTCCACCATTCAGGCTCCACCCGGAAAATTCTCTGATTGCCATGACTTGTATCATGTGTCTTTCCCTGAACCAGCCACAGTTTCCAGGAAAATGGGGTCACTAGTGCTCTGAAATTCATGCTAATATGTGCTCATTGCAAGGCTGACAGTGATTTCAAAGATGTAATGAAATGGATTCCCCATACAAAATGGGCTTCTGTTTCTATGAGAGTGGGAAGACCCGTAAGCTGAAAAAAAAAAAACAAAAAACAGATTTTCCGTCTATCCCACTCTTGAAGACAAGTTTTATGACACAGAATTGCTTAGGGCATCACTGTAATGTCTAAAAACCTTAAAATACACTAAAAGACCTAAGTAATAAGGGAATGGTTAATAAATGGTGATATATAGCTGACCTTTGAACAATGTAGAGAGATTAGGGGCACCGATCTCTGTGCAGTCAAAAATCTGCATAGAACTTTTGACTCCCTCCTAAACTTAACCACTAATAGCCTATTGTTGAATGAAAGCCTTACCAATAACATAAACAGCTGATCAACACGTATTTTGTATGTTATGTGTAGTACATATTGTAATGTTATAATAAAGTAAGCTACAGAAAAGAAAATGTTATTAAGAAAACCATAAAGAAGGAACACCTGGGTGCTTCAGTTGTTTAAGTGTCTGCCTTCCACCTGGCTCATGATCCCAGGGTCCTGGGATCGAGTCCTGAATCATGCTCCTTGCTCGGTGGGGAGTCTGCTTCTCCCTCTGTCTGCTGTTCCCCCTGCTAGTGTGCTCTCTCTCTATCCCTCTCACTCTCTGTCTGACAAATAAATAAACAAAATCTTTAAAAAAAAAAAAAAAAGAAAACCATAAGGAAGAGAAAATATATTTACAGTACTGTACTATATTTATTTAAAAATTCCATATATAAATGGACCCAGTTGGTAAAGGGTCAACTGTATGCATAAGACCATTAAAATTTGCATGCAAAGAGTTTTACTAATGTGGGAAAATGTGTTATAATGTTAAATGACAAAATAAGTACACAACTTTAGGAGACTCTGTAGCAGAACATAAGTATATAAGAGGTTGTAAAACACATAGGAAAATATCTAGAAATGTTACAATAGAAAGAGTAGATACATCTGGATATAAAATAAAATTTTTTGCTTTTCTCTGTTTTTCTATAACACATATAGATTTTATATTTAGAAAATAATCAAAATCTTAAATTAAGTAGAGACAAAAAATAAGTTTCTATGTTTACTAGCTTTGTATTTGAAGATGTGTTTTGAAATTAGGATACTGGTATCACAGGAGGAATTATGAGGTGTGATAAATGTTTGAAAACAGAGGTTTAAACAGACAAATTGTGTTTCAACCAAGAGACTGGAGATTTCATTTATTTTGAAAATGAAGACTACATTAGCAGGCATTCAGGGATTTGGAACGGTTCCAATACATGACACCAAGGTGCCTTTCTTAATTTTCTTTTTAAGTAGTGCAGCCTATATTCGCACCTTGTTTAAGAAGCTGAGGTGTGTTCAATGTTATATAGCCAACAGTCAAGTTTTAATAGGGGTAGAAAAGGATGCTTCTGCTCATTAACTCCACAGGGCTCACATTTGGCGTAGAACTTCAATAAAACCAAGAAATAAACGAGACTCCGAAATAAAACTGCATGAACACTGGAAAGTGTATCTGTCGATTATGTGGCACTAAATAAAGTCGAATTTCTTTTAACAGTACCTGTTTCTAAGTAAAGTTAGAACCAATGACTCTTAGGGTGTGAGAGACTGTGTTAATTTCAGAAAACACCTTCCATCTGGATTCTTGCTGATACTATTCTTGTTCTTTTAATTACAGAGTTTTACATTGATTTGTTTACTTATTATAACCAGCAATTGTATTTCAGATTTAATTTTTAACATCTTCACTGTGCTACTGTGAACGTCCTGCCTCCCTCTTTCCCTCCGTTCTTCACAGGCGGGCTCACACGGCACGCTGCCAGGAACGGGCCGTGCGTTTCCTTGCACAGTGTCCTCCAAGTAGAAAGGAGGCACATAATTATAAAAACATAAACATATTAATTTGGCAACAGAGTAGAATCCACAATTTAAAGCTCCCAACCTAGAACGGTTGAGAGTTACAGATTCATGTACATAAATGCCTCCTCATCATCTGTTCG
The DNA here is from genome assembly GCF_963455335.1 of Martes martes. Lineage (NCBI taxonomy): Eukaryota > Metazoa > Chordata > Mammalia > Carnivora > Mustelidae > Martes > Martes martes. The sequence goes on along the minus strand of NC_137889.1, from coordinate 7,936,814 downwards.
CGGTTAGGACTGTGTCCAAAGAGTCAGACAAGGCTTCTGCTCTCAAGGAGCTTACAAAGTTGTTGCAGAAATGAACCTATAAATCACGACAATGAGGTTAAAAAATGGTGAGGACAGTAAGAGAAAAATCTGCTAATTAGGCAGAAAGGAAAGGAATTTTAGCTTTTATCTGCAATGGCATAGAGAACTTCAGGCTGAGGGATTTTTTCTTTCTTTCTTCAGAAAAGTCATGGGTTTAGGAAAAGTGCCCTCGGGAACACTGAAAGAGGCCAGTGTGACTGCAGCCTAAGTGTGTGATGAGGACAGCAAGTTGTACGCAGATTATCGAGGACCTGGATCCCTTGCTAGGGACCGGACACGATCTTATAGCAAATGGGAAGCCACGGGAGCGTGAGAGTAGCAGAGTGTGGCATGAACATTTCCGGGCTTTTGTAAGAGAAAGCGTGTGACAGAACGAATGATGGATTTAAAGGGCAAGAAAATATAAACAAGGAGGCCAGTCAAATGCAATAATCCACATGGGAAAACCAAAGGAAATCAACTAAGGCAGTGGCATGGAAATAAAGGCGGGGCGCACAACCCAAAGACAGTCCAGGGTTAGAACCAACACAGCGATAGGCCTGAAAGAGACACAGGCTGACTTCTCTGCGCCCCTTACTGGAGTAAGGACGCCGGCACTCTTGTTCGTTCAGTCTTCCAAACAGCCCTGGGAGCTGCTTTCTGCTTAATATCCCTGTTTTCCAGCTAGGAGAATTGAGGTTCAGGGAGGATAAGGAGTTTGTTCAAGGTCATGTAGCGAAGAAATGGTAGAGCTGGGACTGAACTCAGGTCTGAGTCCAAAGCAGGACAAATCCCTGCAATACACACCTCCAACTTGCCTGGGTGACCATGGGAAATGAGGAAGTGGCAACAGATGATGATCGTGTTGTTCCTGGCATCAGTAACTTCAAGAATGGGGACCGGATTGGCTGGGGTAAGGAATATATGAAGAAAATTGGTTTCTGGTAGAAAATCAATCAATCAATCTTAGTGTTGATATACAGATATATCTATATCTATCTATAGGTAGATAGATAGATAGATACCTATTTACAGATCTACAGACAGATAGATCTTAGTTTTTGTACACATTTACATGATTACCCTGAAAAATGAAAATACTGCTCTATTCAGTCAGAAGCCAGAAGTTCAGGTTAGGGCTAAGTCTATGGCGCCCTGAGTGCCCCTCCTGGAGACTGCCTTCCAAGCCAGGGCAGAGCGCAATCTCACTGTAGAGCATGTGATTAGAAGACACCAGCCCTGGGGACAGATGCCTGGGATCCCTTCTTTAAGGACTCAGGACACGTGATGAGTCTGGAGAGAGAGGAAAAGAGCTTTCAGAGATGCAGCCAACACTTTGGAGAATGCATGGTTAAGGAAGTCTAGGCAGATGAGAATTTTGAAAAAGTGATCCCGAAAAATAAAACACACCATTTCAAAAAGCCGAGTCTCGAATATCAAAGAGAGAGCCCGTTGGAGGGGGAGCGTGGGGTGTTTGTTGCATTTGGCATTCGGGAGATCCCCGCTGACATCTGAGAAGGTGGCTGGGGGGAGGCAGGCATCAGGCATGGGGCACACGGTGAGATGCAGCCAGCAGGGCAGGGGGCAAGCGGGAGAGCTTTCTCTGGAAAAACGGATTCTTTTCTGGTGTCTGTGCTCATCTCTTCCTCAAATCCCTCAGTGGAAATAATAGTGTTACAAAGCAATAGCTATACTTTTACAAGAACATTCAACACATGCGTAGTCTAAGAGAGGTGTTTTTCTCCTTTCAGCCTGAGAGAGAGTCTGAATTGTTTTTGTTAAAAGAGAAAACTTCTATGCTTTCTTCCTCTGGAGGGTATTCCATTCGTGAACCCCCTGCTAGCTTGTTTGTGCCCCCTTTACCGACTCACACACCTCACTGAAGCACCTTTCTATGGAGGTAAGTCTAGAGCGACCTTGACAAAGATGTACAAGGCAGCAAAAGGCATCAGCAGTTTAGAACCAAATTTATTGCTTCTTGACCTTGAAATACACTCACATATAACAAACACATGCAAAACCACAACAGATGCCAGCTGCTACAGAGACCTCAGAACTCCAGGAAGTTCTAGAGACAACTGGAGTTTTTCCATAAATTTGTAGACCCTGATATAGTTGTTGTTTTTTTTTTTAAAGATTTATATATTTCCTAGAGAGAGAGAGAGCACGGGAGAGAGGGCAGAGGGAAAGAGAGAACCTCAGGGGGAGGCTCCATGCCCAGTGTGGAACCCAATGCAGGGCTTGATTGATCCCAAGACCCTGAGATCGAGTCTTGAGCTGAAATCAAGAGGTGGACGCTTAACCAGCGGGGCCACCCAGGGACCCCTGATACAGTTGCTTTTAAACTACCAGGCAGCTGAGTTTCACATGGAGTGTTCTGGGGATCTATCTTTACCTTGTTGGTGGCAGGTTTGGTGAGCAGCAATAGATCAATGATCAATTGTCTGGAATTAGTCTCTCTAGTCAGGACCATGGATTTATGAGGATCTCCACAGGCTCAAAAGGAAACTACTCAGAAAAACCGAGGATAGGTGTCAAGGGGATATAGTCACTGTAGGGGGCTTTCAATGGGCTCACTATATTATGTGGGGATCTGACTGAGAAACTTCCAGAATCCACAAGCAGAGGAAAGACAGTGTCTTGAGGAGCATATGGCAGAGCCCAAGTGGCACAGGCTTTGGAAGAAACACAGGAGTTTCATCACAAGAAAATGTTGCTAGTATTTTTCTGGTTGAAATAAATATGGAGACAAGATGAAAGCCATCACTAAAAGCAAATTTCTTGGGCTGAAGCAGCTCTATCACAAGAGGCAGAAACATTAACCACTGTGGCAGAGGATTAAAAATTATTTTTATAAGATACATAGTTGCTATATGACCAGACAGAGTTCATTGTCTACATAGCACTGAAGTGCCAAGAACACAGCACTCAAAGAGGAAATGGAAATTAAGAACCGTGCACAGATTTCTTTGCTAGAAATGGCAGGTGCATTGTACTAAATCTTTTTACTGGAGATTTACCCCTATTAAATTTAAATGAACAAGTCATAGATTCTACTTATCTTGTGTCAACTCACAAGTCACAAGTGGCATCTTGATGAGAACAAAAATTAAGATTTTTTTATTTCTATCACCTGTTTTAGGAAGTTAGTCCCCAAGATGGCCTCGAATGTTCCCTACCTCCTAGTATTAAAACCTTTGTGTAATATTCTCTGTTGAAGTTTTTATTATACTGAGTGACTCTTTTTTTTTTTTTTAAGATTTATTTATCTGAGAGAGAGAGAAAGAGAAACCATACGCATGGGAAAGGGGCAGAGGAAGAGAGAATCTCAAGCAGACTCCCCACTGAGTATAGAGCCAAGGAGGGGCTCCATCCCATGACCCCTGAGATCATGACCTGAACCGAAACCAAGAGTCAGACATTCTCCCAACGGAACCACCCAGGCGCCCCGAGTGACTCATGTCTAAGGAACAGAGTAAGACAGAAGACGCGGCGTATGACTCAGGATTTAGGACTAAATGACGGCGCCCTATCACTCTTCCTCTTTCTCTACCAGACCACTGGCTCTGGGGGAACCCAACTGCCAGGTTCTGAGGAACTCTGGCAGCCTTTGGAGGGCACCCCATGGTGCAAAATTGAGGTGTTTGGCCAATGTCTGGTGAGAAGGCCCTACTTGAGTGGGTTTGGAAACGCTGACCACAGCCCTGGAGGGCAGCTGAACACACCCTCTGAGTAAGACCCAACCAGAAAGAGTGCTCTTGGATTCCTGAACCACAGGGACCATGGGATGATACGTTTGTTGTTTTAAGCTACTAAGTTTTGGGGTGATTTATCACATAGCAATAGATAAATTAATATGCCTTCTTTCATTTAGAAATAACTGAGCTTTTACTATAGTTTCAGTTAATATTACATGAGTTCAAGGGATTTTTTACCTGGGAAAACATTCTAGGACCCAAGGGTTGCCCATTTTTCGTAAAGTTGGTATCTACAGGCACAGTGTAGTTACACGCCTTCATGTTCTATTAATTCTTTGGACTTGGGAGAGAGAGACATGTTAGACACTTTGTGTTAAATTAATAAAATATATGAGGTCCTGAAGAAATACACACCATTCTCCTGTATCCAATTAAGAAAAACCTCTAGCAGAATTAAAAATTGGGCATTATTTTAAATTCTAACTTTTAACTCATATTATCAAGAAAATTAAATTTTAAACATTACTTTCTTTAAAGCTTAGTAAGTGTGGCCTTCCTCTCTATGAATTTGACAGCAGAAGAGGGCTTCTACTGAGCTTTTCTGGCATCTTATTATTGTAACATTTATATATTTAATTCTTAATAATGTCATTAAACCTCCTTGTAGAACCAGTGACATGTTATGTTGGCAAGCACGGCTGGACACAACTTGCGAAGGAAAATAGAAGTAGTGAGTAAATTGTCAACGCTTACCTAGAGTAGCCCTGGAGTGGATTAATTAATGAAGTAGCAAACTCGTTTCAGAGCCTTTTTAGGGCAAAATGTATCTTTCCTAGGAGTGTGCCAAGAGGAGACGAAGGGAGCAGTGATTGGTCTCCAAGAGAGGGTGAGGAATGGCCTTGTGTGTGTGGCAGCAGCTAGAATGTGCTAGAACGCTCATCTCCTAGAGAGAGGACCCCCCGCCCACCACCACCAATCACGCACGCAAGGGCTGAGGAGCTTAGCCAGTGAGAAAGAAGAAACCAAATAAATCTGTTCAAGGGAACTCTGTGTTTTCCTCCTCTGAAGGTGATTCTATTACTATAAAACCTGTCTCTCGTCTGCCCCTTTATTCTGCCGTATGGAGATGGAGTGGTTGATCTGATAGATAAGTTTCAAAAGAAAGAACTGGGTGTGCAAAGCTAGCCCCTTTTCCCTCTTGAGAGCTATTGGCTCCCAACTGTACAGTTTCTCTGTTGGTCTGGGGGGCCAGCTTTCTCCTAAAACCGTTGGTCCCTAATGCTTTGACTGGGTGGATAAGTCTAATTCTGGGTTCATTTACCAGGCTTATTTAGCCCTTGAAAACTTAACCCTTGTTAGTTGTTGGGAGGTTTTGTTTCGTTTTGTTGCTGGTTGGAGGGCGTGGCTGGCAATATTTTCATTTTCCTTATACATCACTCTTCATCTTATCTGTCAATTTGTTTAAAGCCTGGACAAGAAAAAAGGCAGTTATAGAAGGGAAACCAACACTTTCATCAAAATTCAAGGCATTCAACTATCATATGATCTCCCTGATATGAGGAAGTGGAGATGCAACATGGGGGGCTTAGGGGGTAGGAAAAGAATAAGTGAAACAAGATGGGATCGAGAGGGAGACAAACCATAAGAGGCTCTTAATCTCACAAAACAAACTGAGGGTTGCCGGGGGTGAGGGGGGGTCGGTGGGAGGAGTGTAGAGAGAGGGTGGTAGGTTATGGACATTGGGGAGGGTATGTGCTATGGTGAGTGCTGTGAAGTGTGTAAACCTGGCGATTCACAGACCTGTACCCCTGGGGCAAACAATACATTATATGTTTATAAAAAAACAAAAAATTAATTATAAAAAAAATTCAAGTCATTGAAAAGACTTACCCTGAAATGTTCAAAGGTGATGATACAAAATTTCCTTTCAATTGTATGCTTTTAGCACAATCTAATAATATACGATTCACGGGTTCCTAGGATGCCCCCTTTGGAACATATATCTCCCTTGTTTATGTAACAACGAATAACATGGGGAAAAGTAGAATTAATAGGCATATCTATCCTCAAAAGTCAAGTTTTGGAGACAGGCATGAAAGACTTCTAATCCCACATCTGGCAAATCATGGAACCTTCCAGAAGCCTGTTTCTTATCTGTACCTGCATCTTTATCTGTGTAGGGAGGAGTCACAGCTACTCTGGGGGTTTGATGCAAAGCCCAGAGGAGACAGCCCTCAACATGTCAAGCATGAAGGCAGTATCTGACGTGCAGCGGGTGCCTAGTACACGGGAGTGGTGATTTGTGGGTCCTAATGCCTTTTCTATTTGACTGTATAATAATTCATTAGGGCAAAATCTTACATATGTATATTAATTATATATATATATATATATATACACACACACACACACATATATATTTATGGTTTTTTACCTAGAAGATTTTTACATCATAAAGAAATTTCCTGAATTGTGATTTCCTTATAGTATTTTTATTCTCATGAACACTTTCTCTGTTAAGCTTGCAATTAGTGAATCTGTTACTTTAGGCAAATGTTAGTTCATCTTCCCTCCTTCTGCTTTAAATTCATAATGTGTCATTTTAAGGTAATTCAAACATTTCACCACTTAATTTGTATGAATTTTGGATCCAAGGGCAAAGTGAGGTCAAGGAATAAAAGTCCCTGTGGGGGGGAAAAACTTTTAATACTTTTAATATTAGATTTGCTTGTAGAATGTCCATGGTACAATCTAATAAATTCTGGGTTTTTGCCTCAGTAAAAAGTTTCTTATATCAGTCCTTCAGGAATTTTTTGGATAAATTCCTTTCTTGGTTAAGTTATCCTGTTAGCTGAACTGTCCACTGTTGAGAGACTCCATTGTGAAAATGAGACTTTAATAACTTTAAGTGTCTAAAATTGATCTCTTTCCCAGCATCTAGATCTACTGCTGCCAAACTGTAAGAGAATCCTTCCTTACCTCCTATCTTGTGCCCAAGGGGAATCTTCTGGGCTCAACTTTCCAGGCTGGCTCACAGATGCTCTGTAACATACTTTTCTTGGGCTCCTGTGTTTGCACTGTCTGATTTTATAGACTTAAATTTTCAGACATTTCCCAGCTTCCAGCTTATTCTCCTTCTCCCCTTCTCTCTCCACTTCTCTTCATTCTGTGCCCCAAATCCTCCAGCAACATGAACCCCGCTCAAGACGGGTCCTTTTTACAGAGCTCCCCAGGACCATGTTCCGTGTGAAGGAAGAATGGCTGTGGAAACCACAAAGGCAGTTATTTAATGAAAGAAGGTCATATTTCTATCAACGTAATTGTACCATAATGTCATCAAAAACGATAAATAACAGTATTCAAACCTAGACACCATTTTTGTGGAGTTCTCTTATTTGTGTTTGTATTTTTTTCATTTCAAAATCTTTTGTTACATGGAATACAGCAATAGTCAGATTTCTAACTTTCAGAAATGAATGTTCCCTTCATTCATTTCCAAAGGGAATGTTCCCTTTGGAAATGAAAGTTTCCAAAAGGGAAATCAAACAAGATATTTCCTCATTAAACATTAAAGAGAATATATAAAAGGGAACATACCCAAGTTCTAGAACCGTAATGTATTTCTTAAACTCTTATAGTTATCATACCATAGAACATTTTTTATTTCCCTAGCTGAATACACAAAATCTTCTCACCTACTGAAAACTAGTCCTTTCCAGAAGTAAACTTACTCAATGGTGGAAAATGGGTGTAGAATTATGTCTAATGTTTAATGGAAGACTTTCTTTATAGAGCTGAGAATACTTTAGTTTAAACTTAACTTAATAACCTGAATAAGACAGAATCACGGGTATTAGTATCAAGGGCATGTCAGTCACTCAAGTTCTCCTCTCTACCCCCAACTTTTTTGGAAACATACCTAGTGAATCCAAACAACAGAAATAGTACATGAAGAGTATGGTTACCAGTGAGAAAGAGTCCAGAAAGGGTCCAGAAAGGTTTCTGCTTAATAACAGTGGGACCACAGACACACTACCACTTTGCAGTTTTCTCATTGCTAAAGGAGAATTAAAAATAGTTTCTACCTTATTAGGTTGCTGAGAAGATTAAATGACAAAGAGTGTAATGTAATTAGCACAGTAGCTGGAATATAGTAAATGCTCAATAAACATTAGTCCTTAGCATCAGAGAAAAGGAACGAATACTTACACAGAAACAGTTTTATAATGTAGACACTGAACAAGAGGTTTTTATAAACTATCTAATCTAGTCATGAATTGGCCATATTGAAACAAATTTTTTTTTCAGTTTAATTTCCTTTGAACACAGTTGTTCTACAAGCTCAAACATGTACACTGAATTTTTCCTGACATTTCATTTACTATTACATTCCTTGGGCTAACAGCAGGTTTTTAATCTCAAACAGATTTTCATGCCTCAATCATCTTAAAATATTTGCTGAAACTGGTATTAAAAGAAACTAATATAGCAATGCCAACATGCTTTAGATAGAGGTTTTCCTTCCACAGAGTAAGGGAAACATTTTTGATCAGACCATTTTCAACCTAAGGTAAATGTGGAACCAAACTGATTTATTTGGGGCTCTCTTAACAGCTTCCTTGATAAGAAATTCAATCTGTGCCCAGCTTCTGAAGTTAATCAGAGGCAGTATCATTTTCCCACTGGTACTTAATTTTTTTTTCTTATGTTTTACTGTTCAAGATCTTGGGTCTCACAGAAAACCACAAATTGTTTCCATTTCAACCAAGTACTCTTTCCCATTGGACTGGATAACCTCATTTAATTTGCATATTCTTCCATGGTATCATCATACTAGAATCTTTTAACTTCATAAAAGAAGTCCTGTTTATGTTCTTACTTTTGAATTGTTAAATAATCAAAACCACTCTTGTCACCGCTTTCCAAAGACTCATTCATGAGTCTGTTCTTTCACTTCCAAATAAAAACAAATTACTCTGTGAGGTCTTACCACTGTCATTGATATCCTGGCCACTGCAGAAGTTGGTCCTTTCCTCTTAGATCCTCCTCGGCCTGTGTTCCTCACCAATCTTCCAGTTGACTCTCCACTTAATTTCTAGTGGAAAATAATTTTTATTGCTTTATATTTCTAGAGTCTTCATTTAAATCTCTGGTTATGCTCCTTGTGCGTATGGCTTGGTATTGGTTGGCTGGACTCAAGTTTACCTGCCTATCAGAGTATAGTCCCTTTCAGTATGTCATTAGAATCACTATACTTCTTACACCCCCTGGCACACAATTTGAATATCACAGGCACTTACTTAATGTTGTTTGAATTGAATACCTTTGTTGAAATGAATATTACTGATTCAGCCCCTTGTATTTACTGGCCATGTATTATGTGCCCACCACCGGCTTATATGACAGTGCTCCAGTAAAGGGAAAACTCTCACACTGAACAAGCCTTGTTATTGATCTCATGGAGGTCAGTGGGCATCTGCTCTGTGCCCATCTTTATGCAAAATATATTTGCAATTTTTATAAGTACCTTTCAGATAATTAATATAATTTATACAAGGGGTTACACAATCCAATTTTGCTTGTGCCAAAAATGCTCCACTCTAATTCCCAGTCTCCTTTGTAGCCAGGACTCGTCCTACGGTACAGTTCTAGGCAGGACACATGTTGACAGATGCAAGGAAGCTTCTGGGAAATCATTCATCTATTCATTTAATTTTTTGATAAAAGGGATGGGCATCAGTGACATCATTCCTCTCCCCCACAACCAGCCTTGAGCAAAGACACAATATCTGGAACAGAGATGCAATTAGGCAGCCACCTAATCACAGTAAGGAAGAGACACCAGATGCCCAGGACAGCTAGCCTGTCATTCCCGGAATGCTGAGTCATTGTCCCTGATTGCCTAACTCCTGACTTCTAATTGTTATAAAAGGAAACCCTTCCATGCTTATGTTGCTCTTTCTTGAATCTCATCCTCATTTCACAGAAAGGCGTTGTTACCCTCTTTTCTCAAAAAAGGAAAAAAGTGACTCAGAGAGGTTAATGTGCCTAAGGCTGTGCATTTGTTATGTGACATACTGGGGCAAAGTTTAATAACGAATGCAAAACCTGACTTGTATACAAACTCTAGTCAAGTGCTCCAGATGATAAGTTAGGCAACCGAACATTCTGTATACATTCATACTAGTTGCAACATCTTGCAGAGAAAGGGCTTCAAGCCTCACACTGCCCAATCTTGTCTTTGAATCTTTCACTTGTGGTATAATTTTTTCTTAATAATTTTCAAGTAATGTGGTTAAGCAAGGAGAGTTAGAAATGAATTTTTTCACTTTATATATTGTCTGTTCTACTTAAAATAAAAGCATATTGGAAATTTGACCCACTAATGAAAAATCAGAATGCCACCTCATCTAGATACTTCCCTTCAAAATGGTAGAAACCGGGGCACTTGGGTGGCTCAGTTGGTTGGGTATCTGCCTTCGGCTCAAGTGGTGATCCCAGGGTCTTGGGATGGAGCCCCACATAGAGATCCCTGCACCCCCTCCGCTCCCCTATGCACTCAAGCTCTCTCTCAAATAAAAAAAAAAAATTTAAGGAGGGCACATATTGCATGGAGCACTGGAGGTTATACGCAAACAATGAATCATGGAACATGACATCAAAAACTAATAATGCACTGTATGGTGACTAACATAACATAATTTCAAAAACTGTTTAAAAATGTTTTAAAAAATGGTAGAAACCAATGTCTTAAAACAACGGGTGGGCATTATTCCCGTAGATAAGGCTCTACTATACAAAATGCTGTGTACAAATTTATCTATGGCCAAAATGCTGGTTTTCCCTCATGAAAATACTGCCCCCAAATTCCAGTCATTCTGAAAAACAATTAACCTGTCAAGTTTAAAGTTTTTGTTCATAATTTGGACTGTATCCTGCCATTGATATTTATTTTAATCTCCTACTGATTTCTGTGGGAATTCTTCTTATAGAATTTAGGCAGGATATAGCCCCAAAGGAATTTCTACAAAGAAGCTTCCCACTTTCAACTCTTTGTGTTTGATTTTTATTAAGTTTAGGTCATGACGCTATACATCTAAAAATAGGTCTACAGGCTAAACCTCTGATAAAGTCTTCTATTTTTAGATTCAGGCTGAAAGGTCAATGAGAATGCTAAAATCTCACAGGAACAACTACATTACAAATGATTTTTAACCACACGTTTTTGGTACAGTTTTTTAAAAATGGGAATATACTATTTTAAAATGTCTTTTTCACTGTATATGTCCCCAGATGTTTATCTGCCATGAGATTCATTTTTTAAATGCCATTTAAACCATGTTTAAAACATTTTAAAACACTAGATATAATAGTATATCTAGATATATACTAGATATAATTATATACTAGATATAATAGTAGACAGTCTTTTAAAATTATAGAAATGGGGGTGCCTGGGTGGCTTGGTCACTTAAATGTCCAACTCTTGGTTTCAGCTCAGGTCATGATCTTGAGTCATGAGATCAAGCCCCGGGCGGGGGTGGGGGCGGGGGGGGTGTCTCTGCACTCCTTAGGAGTCTGCTTCAGATTCTTTCTCCCACTCCCCCCACCCTGCCTCTCTCAACTCACCGTCTCTCTCTATAAATGCAACCTTAAAAAGAAAATTATAGTACTGATGACGATAGAATTATGGGTCTTGGAAATGCTTTAACGGTGTAAAGTTTTAAAAAAAGCAAAGTAGAAAATTATATATACACATATTTGCAGTAACGTAAAAATGTACCTAAATAAAGACTGGATGATAACAGAAACTTAAAATCTATGTTATAATTGGTGAATTTTATTGCTTACCAAATTTCCTTGTGTTTTGTATTTTATATATTAAGGTTAAAATTCAAGTGCCAACAAATAATATCATTCACCTTTAAATTCATCAAATTCACATGAACTTAGAGTCATGACAAAAACTGAAAAAAGTGAGAGTAATGTCACTGAGAATATGCTGGTGAGCATAGCTTAATGTACACACTTATCAAATCACTATGTGGTCTGCCTGAAACCAGTATAACATTGTATGTCAACCATATTCCAATAAAAGATAAAAAGAATGTCCTGGTACCTCAGTTTTAGTAGTCCCTGGATCACTTCTAGAGCAGCTAAGGGCACCTATGGTCATGTGGAAATCTTTTTTTAATTTTTTCTGGTGTCATGAAAATATCTTTAGAAGCTATGGGATACTCATAAAAATTGACCATGAGAATTTCTGACACTGCTCTGTCTACTTGATAGGGTTATTCTGTGGACCAGATGAGATGATGGTTATCTAAACACTTTGAAAGTACACACGAAAAGCAGCATCATAATATTCAAGGTTACTGCAAATACTTTCTAGATTAGATCCACAATTTGATCTCAGTTGTATGATAAATAAATAAGATGAAATGAAACAATGATGACCCTGACGTGTCACAGTAACATGGAAGCACACTGTCCTTTGTCCCTTAGAAAGAAACGGATGCTAAAATGATTTACTATTTTGAAGCCACTATGCTGGGAAGCTCTCACGCTGGAGAAGCAATGTCCTGTCTCCATTATACAACTGCAGATCAACCTCGTCCCCACATTTCACTACCTGAATTCATTTGGAAGAAGTGGGGCTGAGTCCCTCAGATCCTTTTTAATATGGGAGGAGTGTGGTTAGCAGACAGCATTTGCACCAAGTGACACTCTTTTCAGGATGGTCCAGAGGATGACTGATAACAGAACAAGGCTGAGGTACAAAGCCCTCACCATTTCCACCCAACTGGCAACCTCTAGCAGGCAGACCCGGCTCTGGACCTCCATACTGGCAGCGCTGAGATCTGTCAGGCCCATCAGGGTCTGAGAGCTCCTCCAGCACAACCTTGTTTCCTCTCTTTTCCCCTCACAAAAGCCTTCTGTCTCCATCCCAGTGTCTACTCCCCAAGAACCCAACAGACTCCAAGAATAGCCCAAGACAGCTGGCAGGAAAGGTGTGGTTCCAAGACTGGCTGGCCAACCCCCCATCTGATTATGTGGACACCATCCCAGTGGTGTGTGAGCCATGAATAGACCCTGGCACAAAGAGGCAGCCCAATTGCTAAAGAGCCATTGACGTGACTGAGTAGACTATTCTCACAGAAGGAAATGCCATGACTGGAGAATCTAAGAGAACAGGAAACAGTGTACAGAAGAATGGTGGAATGGTTGGTGGCCCTTAAGTCAGTACAATGTCCTTCTCAATGAAAAGCTGACACTACTCAACAAATAACTGAGAATCAAGTGTAAAGACCAGCATCCTTGTTGGTAGCCTAAAAGAAGCCAATTTTCTCTCTTGGGAGAATGGAGAAGGCCTAAGACAAAACCAAGGATTTCCATGGTAGTCACTCATCTTCAAAGCAGTTGAAGCCTCAGCTGAAGCAGGTCTGTCCTAGCAAGCTTGGGGCCCTGGCTAGGTGGACCTGGAATCCTGACACTGAGATGAGGATATGTGGGTAGATGTCCCTTGAGATTTGGATTCCTAAGACCCTTTATTTTAATTCTTAAACTTCATTTTTTGAGCACTTTTAGGTTCACAGCAAAACTGAGTGGAAAGTACAGAATGTTCCCTTGTATGCGCAGCCTCCCCCCGCTCAACATCCAGACTCTTCAGAGCCCTCCAAGCCTATAGCAGTGAGCCTCTCCTCCCTGTCAAGACTTCTCCACACTCCCGTGGAGGAAAAATGTGCAGACCTACTGCCCTGCAGATCCGCAACAGCTCTCTCAGGATATTGCCCATCACTGGTATCAGCTTCACTAAGAGTCAACAGTGACTGCCCTATGCAGGCCAGGCCTGAGAGAGGAGAAGCTGTAACAGAACTTGCCTCACTGAAAGCCACAGGATACTGAGGTCTAAAGCAGTGAAGCCAGTGGCTTTTAAATACCAGAATCTGAGAGGCGGGGATTCACAACGACCCTAACAACCATCCAGGTCAGAGTGGCAGCTGGTGGGGTTTGCTTCATGGGGAGGTAAGCAGATGATGAATGTAACATGGATTCTTTAGCAAAAAAATACACGTGTGAGGGTGTTATTTCACATATAATCAAAAGAAAGCAAGAATGGATCAGCAAGAGGCGGGAGGCTGTCTCTCCCTGTAAAAAGCCACAATCCAGAGGCAGTTTTCAAAGTCGAGAGCCATTAATTGAAGAGGTAGCTGTGTCCACAGGAAGCAAGACCCTAAAAAAACTTGGCAAACGCATGCTGTAACCATACCTCCACTCGTTCCCCAGGTGAACCTGAAACAATATACTCTCGTAACTCTTCACTGAGAATAGAGCAATACTCAGGCATTTCAAGGACTATTAGACACAGGTCTAAGTTGATATGGATATCCAGATCACTAAATTATCCATTTGGCCCCCTTGTTGTCATGGGAACCTAGGGTGCCCAGGTAATTAGTGGACTCCCAGAATTAATGCAACCTAAAGTGAGGCTCTGGGTCTACAAATCCACCCACAGGTCTTTTCTAAAGTTCCCAAGTACACAAATACATTGACTTTGCTTGGAAAACAAAGTAACCTTCACGATGGGTTCTTGGCCTGTGTAGTAAGAGCTATGATAGTGGGGAAATCTCTGACTTTGCCCCCCATCCCAGTCAAGATAGTAAATGGAAAGTATATACCAGGAAGGTAACAGAATAGTGCCACTCTTCTAGATCTAAAGCCAGGGAGGTCCCAATGTCAACTACGGCTCCATTCATTTGTCAGGCCGCCTCCTGCCAGAAATGGATGGATCCTGGAGAAGGATCGTAGACCTCAAGGAGTAGGCTGACCAGCTGCCCTGCTGGTGGTAACAGCATTGCTACAACAAATGACTATGGCCTCAGCCACATGACGAGTAGCTAGTGACTTTACTAATACAGACTTTCTCTCCCAATCAACAGAGAAGAGCAGGAACCATTAGGTTTCCCTTGGAAAAAGTAGAGTTGCATATTTACAGTTTTCTCCAAGGCTTCTTGACAACCCCACCCCACCATAATATGGTCTAGAGAGATCTAGACTTTTTGGACATTCCACAAAACATCACATGGATCCATCCAATCAGTGATATCAGGGAAATCTGGCAGGATGAGCGAGGTGGGGGTGGGGCTTGTGGAGACACTTGTGTTCCAGAGGAGGAAAGGAGAGTACTCCAGCGAACATTCAGAGACCTGTCTCTCCAGTAAAGATTGGAGGGCTCCAGTGGTCAAGGACATGCCAGGATGTTCCCTTCACAGGAGAAGGCAAACTGTTAGAATTTGAATTCCTACCATTTGGAACAAATCACAGCCCTTGGTAGGCGTCCTCATTTTGGAGGCACCATGTTCCATACCTGGGAATACAGCTCTGCCTATACGTGGGATGAGCAAGACATTGATGAGGAAGGGGCTCCACAAGGACTGGAATTAACATCCGGAGGCATGGCAGCACCAGCTGGAGAGCAACGCTCTGTGAGGATGGGATCCCCTCTTCCAGGACAGGGTACATAACCTTTATATGGGGCTGTGGACCCCTCGATAAAGAGCACATTGGTTTGGGTGCAAGAGTGAACCATCGTGATTCCCAATGACTCACACTTACAAATCTGAGCTCTATGGGATTACAGGTCCTCTTCCTCAAAGGAGAACAACAACCATAAAAGTTAACATTTAATAAGCCATTACTATGTGCCAGACACTATTGTTTGTGGTCTACCGGTGTCAAACCATTTAATCCCATCAAAACACTGGAGAGTACTTACTATCATCAACTTCTGGCTAATGTGGAAACCAAAGCACAAAAGGAAACTTGCCCAAGTTCACATATTTATTAAGCATAAAACTCAACCACTATGAATACCAAAATTTATGACATGGTGAGTCAGAGAACATTCAGTTGATATTGGGCAGCCAAGATCTAATGGTCACATGAGACGGTACAGTCAGGCCTTCCCCACGTAGTAGGGCTTGGAGGCAAGTCAAGAGCTAATTTATTTACAGCAAAGGCATGATGTGTCTCTAAAATCATCAGAGCTCCCTCTTGCTCTCAGCACAGGGTCTATGCAGCATCTAGAGGACCCAAGGAGTCACAAGGGCCAGATGTAAGGGGGTTTGCACTGTGGTCTGCACCAGTTAGGGGAGCATTCTTGTTCTTTGGGTCAAACTAGCAATTGTTTAGGGCCACTATATATGGATCGGTGCTGCTCACAGATTTATGATTTATTTTTCTTTCAAATCAAAGAGAAACTACTTAGATCATAGGAGCCCTATGGAAGTGACAGATCCTTGCACTTCTGTGGCATTTATTTTCCAAGCTGGGTACTCATGTATCTTACAAGGTAATAGGGACCCTGCCAGGTTTTCTATATATCAGTAGGGTGCTGGCCATGATGATGTCCCGAGCACTGATGGGGTAATTACTTATCCTTGCAGAATGACTTGGGACACAGAACCAGAAAGGTGATATAACCCTGTGACAAGGCAGTGAAGATGTACAGCTGTCTCTATCACATGAAAAGAAACTTCTGCTGTTTACTGCTTTTGGAGTTAGAGAAAAAAGCATTTGTCAAATCAATGAGTGCTTAGGAAGGGCCATATTGATTTGTTTCAATGAAGAGCCCATATCTTGTACAAAATTGCAATACTGAATCCCCACTTGATTAAACTTCTGATAATCTATAGTCATTCTCTGTGCTCCGTCTCTCTTTTTCACCAGCTGAACTAGACAGCCAACTACAAAAGTGATGGGGATCTCCACTCCCACATCTTCCAAGTCTTAAATGATACTGCAAATATTTGTAATTTCACCAGGCCTGTGGTAATGCCTTTGATGTATTCCCATTGTGAGTGGGAAAGATTCTAGAAGCTCCCACTTAGCTATTCCTAACAATGATAATAACACTGCATTGATGAATACTGAATCTTCGCTCCTAAGTGTGTGTGTGTGTGTGTGTGTGTGTGTGTGTACAGTAAGGGAGAAGGATCTAAGACCATACACGCTAGGTCTTCAGACACACCATTTACCAGAGAATCTCTCAGGGTGAAAGCAACAGCAAGTGTATGATCTTCTGTGGCCCATGAATTCTGGAACAGCACAGAGAGATCTTACAGGACCCAACAAATGATATTAAGAAAGGTACCCTTTCAGACTTTGAGACTTTTAAGCTCCATGACTGGAAAAGTACCAGCCTCTCCTCTGGCAGGATCGAAAGCTCGTGTTCAAGCCTTGTAGTTATGGTAGTAAAACAAAGCAGAGAATTGACCTCCAAGTTCCTACCCTGGTATGATCAGGGACCTGGGGTCTAGAACATGTAGACTGAGTCCACTTCCGCAGTACTCCCAGCCTTGATTACTGTACATATGTGGCTAAAGCAATATCCAGGGAGATTTACAGGAGACTAGCCCACAAGGAATCAGTGCTAGGTTGATGGCAAAGACAGAGGTATCTCCCTTTTCCTTCTTCCGGTTATTCTTAAAATGACCATAGAGTCCTTTGAGGAAGGCTAATCAGGAGATTCGAAAAACATTATTGAGTTGCTATTGCACAGATATTCTTGTGCACTCCTGGCTTCTCCATCAATCAAAGGACACTGAATGTGGAATCAAAGAAAGAGTTGATGTTATGATCCTGTCCAAGCCAGAGTTTGCTCATCTGACCTGTCCTTGCTCAGATATACAAATCAAATTGGACCAAATTTAATCTGTTTCCATCCTCAGAATCTCAGATTATCCAGCCACCCCCAGAGACCTTCAGACTCTGATGACCAAACACACAGCGCCTGATGCCTATTATGGTAAGCACATCCATCTTACTTTGCGGGATGAAGTGTGACAACTTGGCTTCCGTCACCCCAGGAAATTACCTTATCCATTGAAATCAGGAAGTCATTTCAATTGCCGTGTCTTCCTTCAGCAATCGCTACCCTGCTGGCTCTCCAGTCTGCAGATCAGCTATCAGGCATTGATAGATGCTCTGTCTTCAGAGTCCTCTCTGGTCAAAGCAAGGTAGGGAGACGTTAGCCACATACATTCTACTCCAACATATTTTCTCTCCCAATACCTTTGGACTTCTTGGCTTATTTCATTCCAAACATTTTCTGCCTTCTCAGTTTGACTTAGTAAGAGCCACCTGAGACTTTATTTTGGTTACTCAACCAAATCATAATCATTACTGCCAGTGCTTAAAGCCACACTGACATCAGAATTCTGGCACTCCTACGGATAAATCCAGCCCAATCTGAAACTATGTTTCCTCCCTTGTTCAAGCATGCATAGACCCATTCCCCAGATTCTTCCCGATATGAATTAGGAAATTGTTCCAGCTCTTGGGGTGGGTAAATCCCATCCTACTGGTCTCGACTATATAATCCCTCCTCCCCATCCTCTGCCCCCAGTGTGATGGGATCTAATGTAGTTGTAGACTTAGATATGACACAGCATGATAATGAGGTTAACTGGCTTCCCATTGAAACACAATTCCCTCCATCCCGTGAGATTCTAAGTGTCTAAACAAGGCAGTAACAAGCTCTTAGGAAGTAGAAAGGAGTAACTTCAGCTGGTATGGAAAGTTTGTTGAAGTTCAATGCCTGAATTCCTTCATCTGCTAAATCCATCCCAGATAACCCCACGCTAGTGGTAGTAGTTCTCTTCCTACCAACCGTGGCCCTGCTGTCTCATCAAGTTTCTTCAGTGGTTGTAAGGCACACTGGTGTGGAAATCCACAACTGCAGAAACACATGGCACATTTGCTTTTCAGCTATTTCCATGCTCACGGAAAGATGAGAGATTCATTCAGCCATTGGAGGAATCCCCTGCGATTCAGTTTATACATTGAGTTATGAATTTGAAAACTTGAGCTCATCATTGTCTTTCTTTAATCTTTAATCTTTTCAGTATCGATAAAAAGCCTGGCACGAATGCTATTTCTTGGCAGTGGCAACTCGGCCCCTCATAGCCTCACCTTTGATGGATACCTCAGATGATAGTTGATTAAGCTGTTTACCACTGCGCGCCATGGACAGCCACATTCCCATAACTGTGTAGACGCCACTGCCTTCAACACTGGATGACCAAATAAGCCCCTGCCAAATAACTTCCAGTTCCTGGGGGACTCCTGACTACAACCCTAATATCAATTTCTAAGTCCATTCACATATTTGTATCTGCCAAAAGCAAAAACCCCTACAACACTAGTGCAACTTCTGTAGGATCTTGCAAAAGAGGGCATTCATGAGTGTAGGCTTCAGAATAGTTTAACCCCACAAAACAGGGATGGCAATCAGGCCTCCGATTATTTGTTTCTTCTCTCTACTCTGCACAGTGCTGGATTCATCTTAAGGCTATTTCACCTCAAGGCCCTAGGAAGTTTGCCAGTAGCAATCAATGCAGGTCATGTGGGAGAAGAGAGTGGCTTTCCTTGGCTCTGTGTCATGAACGGAGAAGAACTCGAGCCAAAGCCTAGATCCAACAGAATTTCCTCATGTCCTTTTGCCATGCAAATGAGTTAAATTCTTTAATGTGCATTCATTATTGTGGATTCTACTTAAAAGACATCTTTTATACTTGAAACAACTCTCTTTCCTCTCTGGATTCTTTACTTTGTTACTATAAGGAGGCCAGGTTAGCGTAAGATCTATCAAGGCAGGCACTTAATTTTATCATTTTTTGCACCATGAAATTTCTAGTGTTCCATAAATACTCAATAAGCATATGTGCAATGAATGAGAAAGATGACTCTGAGAAATCTTCCCTGTAGCACTCGGAGATGCCTACGAATGGACAATCCCAGCCCATACCTGCCATGCTCTGGATTGTAGAGCATAAAATAATCTCTTTCCCTCAGTGTATTTTTTGTTAGGTTTATTTTCCTTTGCCTCTTGTGATCTGAGTGGCCTATTAGTGGCCAGGGTTTGGATGTGGATAAAAAGGAATGAGTAAATAAGGCCTATTTTTAGCCTAGACTCCCTTAATCTGTCTAGTCTATACAAATGAAGTCACCCCAGCTCTTATGTTTCCAGCAAATGAGAGATTGATCTTATGCAGGAGTTGCATTAAGACGGGACTCCAAGAACACTGAAATCCCCTGATTCCTGCCTTGGCTGGCCACGCTTCCTTCTCAAAAGGCCCTGTATGTATAATTGTGGCAACATAGGAAACACAGTACTCTCTTATTAACTAGGATTTTATGCCTGAGTAGAAGCCCAGTGAGTAAAGTTGAGTCATGTGGAAGTATTTTATTTTTCCTATACCAGTTAGGTCTAAATATTCCTGAATCGAGGAGGTTCTCCTGTCTGCTCTTTTTCTCCCGAAGCTCGAACCAGCCTCTCAGAACTCACTACAACAACAAAATGCAAAGCCCACCTGCCCAAAGGACAACTAGAGGCCACGTTTCCTTCACAGATGAGTCACTCCCCCTCGGAGCGTTGGCTTCGCCGAGCACCTGCAATTGGAACAATTCAAATCCTTGCCTTTCCTCCTCAGGAGTAAGATGAGAAGGGAGAGGACAGAGCCAGCACAGCCCAGCTCACAGAGGCTGAGTACTCAACACTGAGGCCTTGAAGGCAAACACTTAAAACAGTCAACCGCATACTTGGGTTGTGGTTTCTCTTCTATCTCCTTTGTGCACCTAAACGACAAAGGGCAGCGGATGGAGAAGCCACAGGTTTGGATGCCAGCCACACTGCCTTTTCTTTTATCCTTGGAGTCCCAACTAATAGGGAAGAGAAATTCCCATTAAAACGTGTGTGAACACAGATTGCTATATATTTGGAAATAGAATGTCATCTCATCAGGTGGTTTTCAGTGCTGTGTCATCTCTCTTCCTTGCCCTGAGACAACCGCCCACGAGTCGTTTTGAAAACATCGTCGCATATAATTTCCTTAGGGCTCTGGAGCAGAGGGTAGTTTGGGGTTTGGGAGTTTTCTAGAAACAGATGCCAGTGTAGGGATCATTGTAGACCTGGGATGTGATCTCAGGAAGGGGTCGTAGGGCTTGGAGAAGTGAGGAAGAAAGGGGAAGGTGTTAACCCAGGGCGTGTTAAGGAGCAGGTTACTGCTGAGTGCCTCTGGGGAGATGTGCAGACACACACAGAAGTACTTCTCCCTAAGAGGTGAAGAAGTCAGCTTATTTATCCCCCAACTCCTATCCATCATGGCCTGTAGGCTGCTCTAGGGGCATCAACTTCTCAAGTGTGGGCATGCCAGGAAAAGCCCTCAGGCAGAGATTTCCAGGAGACTCTGGAAGGAAAGCTCACTCCTCAGAAGGAGGGTGAAGCTTGGGAACGTGGATAGGAGCCCCCATAGCTCCTAGTACAATACATAAACCACCATTGATAAAGTTATCTTGGATTAAGACTCTTAACCAGATCACCTCCTGAAAATCTGATTTAAATCCTTCTTAATGTCTTCATAAGACTATAAAATCAGGGTTATATTTTTTAGCCTTCATTGATAGAGTAACATCAGTGTATGCACATTTCTTGCAGATTATCATGTCTCTCCTCCCCCATTATGAAAACATATTTATAAAATAGTGATAAAGACCACCTTTGTCATGAACCTATATTATTGTTCATAACATTCAGTAATATGCCACATTTCTAGTCTCTTTCCTGATACAAAACAATATTAGACAATATTTTTTGGAAGTTTACTGTGTCCCAGGCACTGCTTTAAAATGCACACGTGATTTAAATCACTAAATCCTCCCAATCAGCCTGGAAAGGAGGGACTTTTATTGTGCCCAATTTATAGATGAGGAAAACAAGGAGATGAGGGGCTAGTTCACAGAGCAGGAAAGCGCCCAGTGGGGGCAGGCTGTCTTCAAAGCCTCATGTGATTGTCTTCTCTGGCCTATGCTGCTAACAGAAGTGTAGAACCATAGATTTTGCAACCTATTCTTTTTTTTCTTTTTTCTTTAAATTTAATTTCTTTTCAGTGTAACAGAATTCATTGTTTATACACCACACCCAGTGCACCATGCAGTAGGTGCCCTCCATAATACCCACCACCAGGCTTCCCCAACCTCCCAACCCCCATTCCTTCAAAACTGATTGTTTTTCAGAGTCCATAGTCTCTCATGGTTAATCTCCCCCTCCAATTTCTCTCAACTCCCTTCTCCTCTCCATCTCCCCATGTCCTCCATGTTATTTGTTATGCTCCACAAATAAGTGAAACCATATGATAATTGACTCTCTCTGCTTGACTTATTTCACTCAGCATAATCTCTTCCAGTCCCATCCATGTTGATACGAAAGTTGGGTATTCATCCTTTCTGATGGAGGCATAATACTCCATAGTGTATATGGACCACATCTTCCTTATCCATTCATCCGTTGAAGGGCATCTTGGTTCTTTCCACAGTTTGGTGACCGTGGCCATTGCTGCTATGAACATTGGAGTACAGATGGCCCTTCTTTTCACTACATCTGTATCTTTGGGGTAAATACCCAGTAGTGCAATTGCAGGGTCATAGGGAAGCTCTATTTTTAATTACGTAAGGAATCTCCACACTGTTCTCCAAAGTGGCTGCACCAACGTGCATTCCCACCAACAGTGTAAGAGGGTTCCCCTTTCTCCACATCTTCTCCAACACACGTTGTTTCCTGTCTTGCTAATTTTGGCCATTCTAACTGGTGTAAGGTGGTATCTCAATGTGGTTTTAATTTGAATCTCCCTGATGGCTAGTGACGATGAGCATTTTTTCATGTGTCTGGTAGCCATTTGTATGTCTTCATTGGAGAAGTGTCTGTTCATGTCTTCTGCCCATTTTTTGATATGATTATCTGTTTTGTGTGTGTTGAGTTTGAGAAGTTCTTTATAGATCCTGGATATCAGCCTTTTGTCTGTACTGTCATTTGCAAATATCTTCTCCCATTCCATGGGTTGCCTCTTTGTTTTGTTGACTATTTCCTTTGCTGTGCAGAAGCTTTTGATCTTGATGAAGTACACAAAGAAAAACTCAAAATAGATAAAAGTGAGACAGGAATCCATCAAAATCATAGAGGAGAACATAGGGAGTAACCTCTTTGATACCAGCCACAGCAACTTCTTTCAAGATATGTCTCCAAAGGCAAAGGAAACAAAAGCGAAAGTGAACTTTTGGGACTTCATCAAGATCAAAAGCTTCTGCAACCTATTCTTTACATGTCAAACGTTGCAGAATGGTTCTTATACTTTCCAGATCTCTAGCGCTGTTTCCATGAGTCATACCACAGACTAGCATCTCTGTGACTGAAAGTCAGCCCTGTGACCTATGGCACCTGTACAACTTGATGCATAGGAAGGGACCTCCCCCTTGGTCCTTATGATCTATGTTCTGTGTATGTTTCCCAAGGTCACCAACATCTACTCTCTTTTAGTTGGTTTTCGTTGTTTTTTCCTTTTTAAACATGTTACGTATTAGGTCTCCCTGTTCTGTGATACTACAAAATTAACCAAAGGATCAGAGAGGCCTGACTGCATTCAGTGCTCTTAGGATGCATACGACTGTTATCTCGGGCCATTCCATTTTGATGATAAGAGGCATGGAATATTTATCAAGTTGCTATTTATTTCTTATGGATAAATCTATGGGATTAGAACTGGATTAAGAGATTTATGGGAAATGATAAGCATTCCAAATTCCCACATTCAAAGGAAGATAATTGGTACTAGAATTAATGGCGTGATACCAAATTTTTTGAACTATTGTGCATAAAAAGCAGACTATCACAGATAACGTACCTCAGGAGTCAGAGGCTCATTATGCTTCATAACATTTATTAATTTTTTTCCTTGATTATATTACTTGCACTATGCTGAAAAACAGAGTTGGATGTTGGGTTTTTGAGAAATCCGGTTTAACTTGAAATGCATGGGATGCTATTCACTAACCTACTTCTACATTCTGATAACAAAATGTGTAAACATTTTGGGAGGCCCCAGGGGTTTTCAAATTTCAAACCTTTTTGCAGGGATGCCTTGAAGCATTTTAAAATAACAAACACTATCAGCATCCTGTTGGTTCCAAATGTTTTTGATTTATTCCCACTTTCAGACCAAAGGAACTTATTAAAACCTGGCAATTCTTTTACTTTTGACTTTTTTAAACAAATTCTAAAAGTTTCCATGGTTAGGAGAAAAGAGCAACAGTGTAGATATTTTACCTTTTGTGGCCATTTTCTAAGTATAACCAGAATCAAAGTCTCCTCATTATAGGGAAGATAATGTGGCAAAAAAACAGTTACTGTTTACTTTGGGAAAAAATCAAGTAAAAAAATTTTAAAATATGGCAGCAGCTGTATTTTCATAACGGAACAGTCCAGTTTCTCGTCAATTTCATTCAGAAATCTTCCAAGAAACTTTCTGGCCCTTCAGTCCACTTTGACTAAACCAGTAAAAGAGAGCTAGGTTTATACACTGAGGTGATGGGTTCTCCAAGCTGTAACCTACCGGCTGATCAACATGGGTGCCATGTTTTTCTCTGACACAAGCTTCTTTGATGTCGTTCACATCCTGTCACCAACCACGCAATCCACACCATTTACGATGTTGGAACTGTCCTCTGTTCTGTTTCGAGCACATAGTTATAGTACTTTTCATTCTTTAGTTTGCCATTCACTTGAGCAATCAGTAGTATTTAAAATGACAAAGCCATTTTTAGAATATTCATGCTGATGTGATTTCTACAAGGCAGGCAACGTCTGGAGGAAGCTTCTGGGCAGTCAGGAATGACCTTCCAAATCCCAAGAAGGTCAGCAAGTTGGAGAGTGCTTATCACTACATCTGGAAGTGAACGAGGACCTCCACCTACTAGTGTGTGACAGCTGGGGCCATCGGACAAAGGGGAAGCCCTCTGGTGTCATCCTTGTTACCAGCCCATGAACTCTGATGACGCGACATGGTTTATAATCCTGACAAGCAAGGAACTTGAAAAGTCAGTAGAACAAAGGCAAGCAAGAACAGGGATCCCTCCCTTCTCCACTTTGATCATCCTGTAAATATTTTTGTCTAATCTTTGCACGCTGTTTACTTCCTTTCTCTGCCCAGAGAACAAGAAGGCATTTTGTAACTTTAGATCTTGTTCATGGCAAATACCAAGACCGCAGTAATTTAGAATCTAATGACACATAAGAAAAGGCTACCTTCTTCTTGATAGTTGTTCTCAATAACAATAAACTGAGTGGTCTTATCTGACAGCCACATTGTTTAGCACTTTGCCCCATCGTTCTTAGGATTTTTTTTTCCAACCAAACAAAAAAAATTTTTTTCCAACCCACCAATGTTTTTTAAATTAGTTTTAAAGATTTTCCCTGAGGCAGAAGATAGGTTGGTTTGCTTACTTTTGGGTTTTATTGCTTTGTAAGACATTGCATAGTTCCAAAGTCAAAGTAACATAAAAATGTTCTGAGAACAATCGTTCCCACTGCTGCTCCTCCTCCCTACCTCCTCCCTCATCATATAGGTGGATACCCTCTTTAGTTTTTGGACTAACTTTCCATTCTTTCTTTCTGAAAATATAAGCAAGCATACACACACACGTGTGCACACACATACATGCACACACACTGATCATATCAACACTCTTCTGAACCCTGCTTTTTTCATTTAATAATACATCCTGGGATTATGCGTAGCCATATATAAAGATATTCTGTTTTCCATTTTACAGCTGCACACATATCACCATGTGACCATGTCATCCTTTATTCAACCAGTCGCGTAGCGATGGATATTTGCGGTGTTTCTTGTACTTTGCAATTACAAATAATACTGCAATGCCCTGTGCATACGTTTTTTGGCTAATTTTCTGCCAGTTCTAACCAACCAACACATATAATCCACGTGATTTGTCATTTAGCCATCAGAGGATCCACACAAATCTAGTGGAACCATTTCAGAGTTCAAGGTGGAGATTTTTCACCAAGCTTCAGAAAGACCATCCCACAAGAGAAAAACACAAAACGTGAACCAAACAGAAAAGCAACCAAGACTAGTCATGGTCTCCTTATGGGATAATAAGCCCTAGGAAAATGTGAACAGCTCACACATCTAATAAGCATCAAATTATAACTATGACAACACAAATATTTAAAAACTTGTACTGCATTGTGATCCTTTATAATCCACCTCGTGGCAATAATTGGGAAGGCAAACTGTGCTTTCTCTGATGTAATAAAAACTAGACTCAGGGAATGTGTTTAGGGAAAGTCCTGGTGACTTTAACGACAGACTTTTCGTAGATGCATTTCATCATCTCATCTCATTTTCATGTACTACCACATAAAATAGCTTTTGAACCTAAAGGCTGCCGATGGTGCCATGTTTGGTGTTCGCAAAGAATAAAACTTTTAATTTGAGGCCTCCGATGTATTGGAGGGACTGAGATTTTTAAATGTTGAACTGCATCTACTAACTTACTTTTCAACACAGTGGAGAGCTCTGCGAGCTGCGCTTTCCACTCCACTTCCTGCTTCCTTTAACATCACGTGCTTGTCATCCAAGACAACACACCCTTGTTAAATAACAACACACTATGCAAGCTGAAGATCAATGAGAAAAAAAATAAAATAAAATGAGAGGTAATTCTAGTCATCTTATGGATCTGCCCCCACAGTTTCTGTGCATCTATGCACTGAAACAGTCTATCAGAGTGTGGACTTTGGAATACCAGTGCCTGAAGTCATGAAGGGGCGATGCCAGTAAATATCTGAGTGGCCTCTGGAAAGTTACTTAACATCATGGTACCTCAGTTCCCTCATCTGTAAAAGGGAAATAAAGGTTGGGGTGCCTGGGTGGTGCAGTGAGTAAAACATCTGACTTCAGCTAAGGTCACGATCTCAGGGCTGTGAGAGGGAGCCCTGCATCAGACTCCACGCTTAGAGCCGCGTCTTCTGGAGATTCTCTCTCCCTCTCCCATTCCTACTCTGTCTCTCTCTCTCTCTCTCTCTCTCTCTCATTCTCAAATAAATAAATCAGTCGTTAAAAATAGAGAAAATAATGGTAGTGCCGTCTTACAGGGTTGTTTCGGCAATTAAATGAGCTACTATTTAAAGCATTTGCTCTTGGGACAGGTTAAGTGCTCCATAAATTTTCACTATTGTGAATCCTAAATTATTATTGTACTTAGGCTCATCTAGGATGGGAAACTGGTGGAACCTACGGTAAAATGGATGGCTGACCAGCGTTCAGCATGGCAGAGTGAGAACAATGACCTTCCATAGTGATAGAGGCATAAGGATGTCTAAAGACAAAGCCAGAAATTTCCCCAGGAAATACTAAGAGAACTCAGTGATGGGGGGGGGTGGGAGTAGGGAGGGGGATTCCAGAATCTCCTAAATTCTTCAGCACACAAGACGGCCACAATTATTTTGAGCCAGGAAATCGTTAGATAGTGGTTTTGAGTCACAGAGTATTCACATGAAACCGCTTTAACACTTCAGATTCAATATCCTTTGGTAACATCGTTTCTGGGATCTCCCTGCACACTCCCTTCCACAAACCTAATTTCAGGGTTTCTACTTTGTATTTTAGCATCAATGCATAAATGATGTTTATTCTATTTACATCAATGCTCTGGTGATGCTCCATTTTTATTTCTTTTTTTGGACTTAAAGATCCATGAGGGCAATAATACTTATTCTGTTCACCCATATTTTCTTTGTTCCTATTACTGAGGAAATTGTTAAAAAAAAATGACTTGACATGAACAAATTCAGCTTTGGAGAATATTTGAGAAAGAAAGCATTAGAGTTATAAAATTATTAATATTTTTATATTTTGACAACATTTAGATACTAGAACCAATTTTATTTTATGCTCTGTCTGGGTTTGTGATGATAAAATTATATCATCAGAATAATGGTCTGCATAATTAGTTGCCACGTCTCTGTGAATTAGAAATCTAAGGTTTCTAATCATTAATATGATTTCATGCAATAGAGGAATCAGAACTTTTTACATCAAATCTGTTGTCTGATCACTAAGGGAATTCCTCTCGTTCACCATGATTCTTACAGTGATATTAAAATATATAATTCATGTTGAATCCATGGGGCTGACACATTACATCATCTTCAGAGTAAAAGAGGGAATTCTAGGAAGGTCAAAAAAGCTGCAAAAAATTCATGAGAAAATAACTAGAATTACATAGAATTCTCTAATATTAACCAATTCTGACACAAAATTGTAGTTTAAAATAATGTTAGAAAGTGTGACTATCCTTGAAGCATCCCAGCATTTAATGCAAAATAGATGGAGACAAGAAGCCCCACAAAGAACTCGTGTAAGAGGTATACGTGAGACTCTTCCTGTCTTGGAAGTGCCGCTGAAGAAAACAGATCAAGTTCATATATAATCTTAGGACGAGTGTTAGACATATCTGTTAGATTTTCTTGAAAAGAGAAACAGCGTTCCATTGTCTATGGTCTATGTCTAGGACAGGTGCCATTGCCTACATGAGAAAGAGATCTGAAGAGGAAGAGAATTATCAGATTAGTACTGCAGTAGCAGCAAGTGACGAGTTCCTGTCTTTCTTTCTGGTGGGAGTGGTGCCTACGAAAGAGCCCAAAGTCGAAGTGTTTACTCTTGATTGTCAGGTTAAGAAGAAGCAGGCAATGAGCAGGTCTGAAATAACGCTGGCCTTCCTAAGCGGTAGGAGTTGTGTCTTACCTGACTCCTCTGTTGACGATTCGAGGGTGGCAGGTGTCTCAGCTTCCAAGAGGACAGAGGGGAAAATGGGCAATTCTAAGGTACTTCAATCTTCAGTTAATGTAAAAGGGCCCCTTTCCACCAAAAAAAGTTCCTCCCCAAACCATTTTAGAGTTCAATTCTCGAAGATCTGAAGAAACAACATGCAACTGTCCCAGGGAAATTTTCTGAAGGTCAGATGTGTCTTCCTTCTTTACCGACTGAGAGATAGAAACTTTTAGAAGGAAGAGTAATACTGAAGTACAGAGCAGCTCAAAGGGACAATCATGGGACAAAGTGAGGGTCCTGGGCACTAAAGGGCCAAGCGGAGAGAGGACAGTGGGACATATGTACCACAAACCAGGAGAGAGGTTTCTAATTTTGCCTCAACTTGGATTTCCCTCTCTTTTCCCCAAAACTGGAATGGAAGGATACATCCACGGGTCTGAGCAGCTACTCTGTTTTCATTTTAAGTCCTTACCTGCTTACTGATCTTTAATACTCTGACACTGGTGTCCTCACTGGTCTGTGGGAGATAAAAGTTCCACAAAGTGGGGGTGTTGACATGGAAACACTCTTTCTTTGTCCATTCTCAACATACAGCATGCTCTTTGTACCTGGTTATGAGGATTTACAGATATTATCGGATGCATACCAGATGGACAAGAGGCTTACAATGCTTTCTGTGAAACAATCTCAGATTAAAAATAATACCAATAATGCAAAATTAACGAATGACTAAAAAAGACTCCATTTGGGTTTCGTGCTCCCAGTCTTTTAATGTACACCTATAAGGACGTTTGTGGGTGATGTTTTTTGTTTTTTGGGTTTTTTTTAAAGATTTTATTTATTTGACAGAGATCACAAGTAGGCAGAGAGGCAGACAGAGAGAGAGAGAGAGAGGGAAGCAGGCTCCCCGCTGAGCAGAGAGCCCGATGTGGGACTCGATCCCAGGACCCTGAGATCATGACCTGAGCCGAAGGCAGCGGCTGAACCCACTGAGCCACCCAGGCGCCCAGGACGCTTGTGGGTGATGTTAAACCAGTTCTCTCCTCATGTGTGGGAGAAACTTTATCACTGGAATTTATAAAAAAATCTCCCTGAAATTAACAGTTTGCTACTATCAGTCTCTGAGGCTGATTTGTAACACATGGAAATCCACACACACAGACATGCAAGCACACGGCTGAAGGACCCTGTGTGACTTCCCACAAGCCCTCAGTGAAAAGTGCTGTTTCCTTCTGATGTCCTCCATCAGCAGCGCCTATCCCTGGTGACAGAACAGTTCTTACTTTGTACACCTCCAGGCCTTCTTGTTGCCTCTACTAAGCCTAGGATAATCTTGCTTTTTGATTCTTTTTCCCGTGTCTTGCATTCAAGAAGACATCTAGGAAGGTGTCCTGCCTCATGCATGGCCTCATGCCTCAAATGTGGGCAGACGCCGGGAAAAAAGGAGAAGCAGGATGCTGGCCAGAATTCCTCAAAAATTTGGGGTACCTGGGGTGGCTCAGGAGGTTAAGTGTCTGTTTTTGGCTCTGGTCATGATCCCAGAGTCCTCGGATGGAGCCCCGCATCGGGCTCCCTGCTCAGTGAGGAGTCTGCTTCTCTCTCTGCCCCTCCCCTGCTCATGCTCACTTTCTTTCTCAAATAAATAAATAAAATCTTTTTAAAAATTCCTCAGATATTCCCTTCTGAAGAATAAGGATATAAAGAATATAAACACAAATAAAGAATAAAGGAGGAAGACAAAAGAAGACATAGGTGTTTTAATGAGGGAAGGAGAAGAATGTGTTAATGGCAAAAGAGATTTTGCTAGTGATTGCTCTAGGTATTATATGTAGCATTTTATTCTTAAATATAGAATTCATGGTTGATGCTCTTTGGGAATTTAATTAAAAAGGTAATGATTCATGCACTCTGGGGAGTTCTTAATCTAGTTGAGAGGCAAGTTTTACATAGAAGCAACGCCCAGAAATATACTCAAATCACAAAAAAGTCAAGTCCATAAGTACCGCTGAAAACAAAACAGGGTCAGAAATATTAAATCAAGGAGAACTTCCTGGAAAAGGCAAACTTCATATGATTCTAGCAAAGAATGGCAGAAGCGTGTTGGACACAATTTCAAGGTGGTGGGAAACTTGTGAGGGCAGAAACTCTGACTTTCAGCATCACCTCTCGCTGTCCTGCAGACATCCCCTCCATGCCCGTGTGTGCGCACACACCAGCCCCTGGTTGTTGGGAGAGCATCGGGAAGGTGCAGTCACTTTCCTCTTTCCTCCTCTGAGAACATTCAGACTCTGTATTCAGAGAACTGGAGATGATTATTACTTAACATGTCCTATCCCCCAAGTTCTGCATTTGTTTTTCATCTGGCCTTCGGAAAACAGTGCCTTCGGCCATTAAGGCAGGTCTACCAGAAGGACTGGAGGCCCCGGGTCAGGGAGAGGCTGCAGGGTGGCAGGACAGAATGCGTTGCACATTCTACCCCTTGTATACGCACAGTCAACCCGTGAGCCTATGACTGTGTACAGAACGGGCGATTAAAACCACATGCTTTTATTGAAAATCAAAGCCAACATTTAAGTGACTATTAAAGTGAATACTAACATATCACCCTTTGAAAAATGGAGAAAATAAACGAAGTAAAAGGATTAGATTATCTCAACTCCCTTCCCACACGTTTTTAAAAAGCATCTTATTGGAACATTGCGTTTTAAACCGTAATAGGCATGAATATGAGAGTGACTATTTGTCTCAGGACACAGAGGACAGTCCCTTGTTATCACTCGCAGGCTAAGCAAAGACTTTTTACCTCCACCATGATGCGAACCCAGAGGTAAGACACTCCAGCCCCTAGCTCAGTAATGTAACCTTCAGATTAACTTAATAATCGGCTCACATAAATTTAATCTTGCAGAAAGCCAAGTCTAATAACTATTAAAATTCAATTTTGCTTACTTGTATTTCATTTCAATTGAGTTTACTTTTAGAGTTTTTATCCTCAAAATTTCTTTAGGGCAGTTGTTTTGATCATATCATATTATATACTGTCACTGAAACTACAGCAATCTGAGTGTAGATGTAGTGTACCATCATACCAGGACACATTATTTAAACTCAGAGGAGTTCCAAAGCCATATCCCTTCCCAGTAGCAGATCAGACTTGATCCAAAGTGTGGTGGAAAGTTCTGAAGAACCAGTCAGATGTCTACCTGCTGTCCTGCTATAACCTCACTAGTTAAATTAATCCCACAATGAGGTATCACAATGCTCTATGAAGAAAGTTTCTGAGTGTCAGATAATATGTTATAATTTGCAATCATGTTTCCAAGCCTATAAACTTAAATTTTCTTTTACTTAGGATTTGATGATGTACCTACTCAGACTTTTTAAAATCTCACCATATGATATAATCATATCAAGCTAGGATTCAACTTACTTATTTTTTTTGTTAAGGATGTTTACATCTATGTTCATGAAGAATACTGGTCTTTTTCTTGTAATGTTTTAATCAGGTTTTGAAATCAGAAGTACACTGGCTTGATGAATTGGTCAATGTTCGCTTTTCCTCTGTTTTCTCTAAGATTTTGTGTAGGATGGGCACCATTTTTTCCTAACATGTTTGATAGAATTCACTAGTGAAGGTATTGTGGTGAGAAGTTTCACTGTGGAAATGTCTTTATTAATGAATTCAATGTATTTAAAAGGGTATGTATGGTTCATCTGATTTCCCATTTCTTCCTGCCACAATTTTGGTAACTTTTGTTTTTCAAAGAATTTGTTCATTTCTTTGAAGTAGTCAGATTTGTTGACATGAAGTTGTTTATAATATTCCCTTGTTCTTCTTCTCTAGAATTGGTATTATCCACCGCTGCATAGGCAAACACTTAGAAGCTTAAAACAAATATTTAAAGATTTCACACAGGTTCCTAGGTTCTGGGTCAGGAATTCCAAAGTGCGGTAGCTGGGTGGCCCTGGCCCAGGGTCTCTCATGAAGTTGCATGCTGTCAGATGTTGGGGGGAGGCCGTAGCCATTGGAAGGGTTGACCAGGAATGCAGAGTTTGCCATCAGGGCAGCTCACACATGAGTCGGACAGATTAGGATTGGCTGCGGGCAGGAGCTCCTTGTCATGTGAACCTTGCCATTAGGCTTCTTATCTGTGGTCACAACGTGACAGCTGGCTGCTCCCAGAGTGGGGGATTCAATGACAAACAAGGTGGATGACACAATGTCTTCGAGGCCTGGCCTTGGGAGTCACACCTGGTGAGTTTCACAATATCTTTTGGTCATGCTTTCGAGCTCTGTGAATGTAAAATTCCTACCTGAAGTAGGACCACCAGGAGGTGGGGATGGCTGGGGCAATCTCAGAGGCTGGCTAATAAACATTTACATAAACATAATAAATAAATAAATAAATAAATAAATAAATAAACATATTACTCAAGATGCATCATTCCTGGTATTTGTAATTTGTGCGCTAATATTCTTTTTATTGTTTTTTCTTTCATTGGTCTAGTAAAGGTTTCTCTAATTTTATTGATATTTTCAGAGAACCACTTTTTGGCTCTAAGTTTCTTGATTAGTCATCTGTTTTCTATTTCACTAATTTCTGTTATTTTCTTCCTTTTACTTTCTTTGTAGTTATGTCCTTTCTCACTCTTTAAGGTGAAAGTTTCCATCACTGATTTTAGAATTTTCTTCTTTTCAAATCGACACATTTAAAACTCTAAATTTCCTGGGGGGCCTGGAGGGCTAAGTCAGTTGAGCATCCCTTTAAAAAAAAAATTTGACTTATTTATTTGACAGAGAGCACAGCAGGGGAACAGCAGAGCGAGAGGGAGAAGCGGCAGCTTTCCCCAACCCCGCTGAGCAGGGAGCCTGATGCTGCGCTCAATCCCAGGACCCTGGGATCATGACCTGAGCCGAAGGCAGATGCTTAACTGACTGAGCCCCCCGGGATGCCTGAGCGTCTTACTCCTGATTTAGGTTCAGCCCATGATCTCAGAGTCGTGAGATCAAGCCCCACGTTGTGCTCCACAGGCTCAGGGGGAGTCTGCTTGGATTCTCTCCCTCTCTCTCTCTCTCTCTGCCCCTTATTCCCCACTCACATGCTCCTTCTTTCTCTAAAGTAAATAAATGAATCTTAAAAAAGAAACTTCTAAATTATCTCTTAAGCACTATTTTAGCTGTAGTCCCCAAATTTTGTCACACTGCGTCTTTCATTCACCTCAAAATATTTTCTGACTTGCCTTGTGATTGCTTCTTCAAGCCATTCACTATTTAGAAACATGTCGCTTAATTTGCAAGTATTTGGGGATTTTACTAATATCTTTCTATTATTTATTTCTAATTAATTTCACTGTTCTCAGAGAACATATTCTGCAATAATTAAACTTTTTAACTATGGAGACTTGGTTTATGGAGAATTTACCACATGCACCTGGAAAGAATGTGTTCTGTGTTGTTGAGTGATTTGCTCTAGAAATATCAGTTATGCCAAGTTGGTTGATATTTTAAGCATTCTATATTCTTATTGACTTTTCTTGTCTACTTGTTCTGTGATTTGCTGAAAGAGGATTGTTAAAATCTCTAGTTATGATTTTTTTTTCTATTTTATTTATGTGTTTTGAAGCTCTGTTTTTAGGTGCATATCCGTTGAGGTTTGGTACCCTCTCTTAATGAGCTCACCCCTTAATCACCATGAAATGTCCCTCTTTATATTCAGTAATATTGCTTGTCCTGAAGTCTACTTCTTCTCCTACTAATACAGCCACTCCCCACTTTTGCTTCTTCATGAATAGTATTTGCCTGCTGTATCTGTTTTTACCTTTTTTGTGTGTAACTCATCTATTTCTTCATATGTAAGTAGGTTTTTTTGAACAGAAAACATGGTTTTATTTCCCCAGTCTGACAACTTCTGTATTTCATTTCTGTTAGTACCATGTCTTCATTAAAGAGGGATAGAGAGGGGCCAGACCTCCAAACAAGAGGCAAATGACCACCTAAAAAGGCAGATCAGGCCCGAGGGACTTACGAGCAGGCTGCTGAGAGGAGTCAAGGAGGTCAGGACCCCGCAGGAGCCCAGGAGACGCTCAGTGTGAGATCTCAGACACGGGGCCACCACTAGTCCTTCAGGGGGAGCTGGTCAGAGGTGTCCTTGAAGCAACTTCTGCCTGACCGCCCTAGAACAGAAAGTGGCAACGTTTTCCATAAAGGGTCAGATGGTAAATATTTTAGATTTTAGGGGCAGGATTTTGCCCATTGAACCTAGCTTGCTTATCCCTGCCCTAGATTATTCTCTGGTCCTGGTCTGGTTTTTGGCCTTTCACGTCCATTTCATTTCTTCTCCACCAGAAAGAGACGCATTAGTTATTTGTCCCATTCTTATCCTGCGTCTACGGAACAGCACGCGGGTCTCCCTCGCCATCCTCTTTGCCCTCGCCATGCTTTTCCTCCCCACCCCTGTGGTGCTGCTGGCGTGGTGAGAGCCGGTGGCCCCCCCATGCCTCCCTTACCCTGGGCTTTCCAGTAGTTACGACTCTGGTCTGTTTCTAGAATTCTCTCAAGCCAGGCTGCTTGTGGCTCCTCCTCCTGGTGCAGCTGTTGCATCCGAAGGAGATCAAGGTGCCTAAATTGCAGGCCCCAGGAACAAGAGGGAAGAGTGAGGAAAACAAAGTGGATATGATTCCCGGATGTTCTGGGAAGTACGACAGCCTGAGGCAACTCCAAATCAGCTTTTTTTTTTTTTTTAATTTAAAAAAAATTTTTTTAAATAAACATACAATGTATTTTTATCCCCAGGGGTACAGGTCTGTGAATCGCCAGGTTTACACATTTCACAGCACTCATCATAGCACATACCCTCCCCAATGTCCATATCCCCACCACCCTCTCCCGTCCCCCCTCCCCACAGCAACCCTCAGTCTGTTTTTTGAGATTGAGTCTTTTATGGTTTGTCTCCCTCCCGATCTCATCCATCTTCTTTCATTTTTTCTTTTCCTACCCCCCAAGCCCCCCACATTGCATCTCCACTTCCTCATTATCAGGGAGATCATATGACAATTGTCTTTCTCCGATTGACTTAGAGGGTATAATGCTTAGCCAAATCAGCTTTTTAAGCACAGTATTTAGACCATTTAATTCTTTTTCAGCATGGTTGGACATAGTCTACTATCTTTCTATGTATTTGTGTTGTTTGTCATGCTTTTTCTTTCTTTTTCCCCTGCTCCTTTTTTGGGGGAGTGAGTATTTTGGGATATTATACTTTCTATTCACTGATGAATTATTGGCGATTCTAAGTTTTTTAATGGTTGTTCCAGAGTTTATAAACATCTTCAGGTTGTAACTGATAGCGCGCAAATAATATCACATGATTTTATGTATAATAAAAAACTATGAAACAATAGAAATCAAATGTCCATAATTCATCCTTTGTGCTAGTGTTGTCATGCTTTTGTTTCTACCTCCATCACAAAATTCAATATGCTTTGTTTTATTTAAACATTCATCTTTTAAAGACATTTATTTATTTTATTTTAGTTTTAAAGATTTTATTTATTTATTTGACAGACAGAGATCACAAGTAGGCAGAGAGGCAGACAGAGAGAGAGGGGGAAGCAGGCTCCCTGCCAAGCAGAGAGCCCGATGCGGGGCTCGATCCCAGGACCCTGGGATCATGACCCGAGCTGAAGGCAGAGGCTTTAACCCACTGAGCCACCCAGGCGCCCCTTTAAAGACATTTAAATACTTATCCACATACTGACTTTTTGTGTTGGTTTACCAAGTTTCCATTTGTTATCATTATTCTTTCTCCTGAGAGAATTCCTTTACTATTTTTTTGTGCTATACATTTATGAACAACACATTCTCTGTTTTGGTCTAAAAAATAATTTCTTTCTTCCTCCTCAATTTCTAAAACACATTTTCATCAGATACAGAATTCTACATTGAGGGCGCCTGGGTGGCTCAGTGGATTAAAGCCTCTGCCTTCAGCTCGGGTCATGATCCCAGGGTCCTGGGATCGAGCCCGGTACTGGGATCCCTGCTCAGAGAGAAGCTTGCTTTTCTCTCTCCCACTCCCCCTGCTTGTGTTCCCTCTCTTGCTCTGTCTCTGTCAAATAAATAAATAAAATCTTTTAAAAAAATTATACATTGACTCTTTTTTTTTTTAAATGTCAGCACTTAACATGATTAATTTATTAGCTTCTGTCTTCCACTATTGCTCTTGAAAGTCTGTTGTCCTTTTTATCTTTGCTTCCCTGTAGGTAACATGTCTGTCTTTCTTCTGGCTTCTCTAAGTCCTTCTCTTCTCCCTAGTTTTCAGTGATTTGATTATGATATGACTTGATGTTGTTTATTGTATTTAGTATTTAGCTTCTTGCATGTGGGAACTTCTGGTCATTATTTCTTCAATTTCTTCCAATCCCCCTTTTCTGGATCTCTGCATCTTATCACCTTTATATTGTGACACAGCTAACTGAGGCTCAGTTAAAATTTTTTTCACTTTTTCTGTCCTCACAACATTTCGGAATTTTTCTCTTTTCACGTAATTAGTTTCACTGGTCTTTTCCCCCTGCAATGTTTAATCATCTAATAAGTCCATCCAGTTAATTTTTCATGTTAAACATTGTATTCTTCTTCTCTAGAAATTCCACTTATTTTTTTAAAAATATATCTTCCATTTCTCTTATTATTTGGATCATGATGTTCTCTAAATCCCAGAGCATGTGTACAGTAACTACTTAGGAGCCCTTGACTTCAACTTCTATTATCTGTGTCATCTCTGGACCTGTTTCTATTGATTGGTTTTTCTTAGTTATGGTTTATATTTTCCTTCTGCTTTGTATGTCTAAAAATTTTTGATTGGATGGTAGGTATTGTTCATAAAATGATATTGATGCTTGGAATATTTTTATCTTCCTTTAAAGAGTGCTGAGTTTGTTTCACTGACAGAAACTTTCAGCAGAAAGACGACACAATTGTAGGCCTTACCTCATTTGTTCCTCTTTTCTCAGGATCACAATCCTATCCTGTCCATTCTCTAATATCTAAAAACAGGATTTTGGTTTTTTCTCTCCCTCCCCCTTTTTTCTAGTTGTTTATGGTGATACAGCAATTCCTGTACCAAATACTCCATCATGGTTGGAAGCAAAAGTCCTAAATTCATGACTGAGTTATTGGCTGGCTAAATAAAACCAATCTAATAATCTAGCTTAATATTGTATAGTCTGAAATTTGAAGATACTACTTCATAACTATTTTTTTTTTCTGTATTACCATGAGATGTGAAAGTTCCATTTGTGCTTGGTTGTGAATCTTCATTTTGTTCCATCTGGCAGTTAT
Source organism: Martes martes (assembly GCF_963455335.1). Lineage (NCBI taxonomy): Eukaryota > Metazoa > Chordata > Mammalia > Carnivora > Mustelidae > Martes > Martes martes. Next base: position 7,899,033 of record NC_137889.1, on the reverse strand, counting down.
GGCTTAATAGTTAACATACATTCCTTCAGAGTCAGAGCACCTTGGTTACAGACTCATTCGTAATGCTTATTACCTGTGTGACACTGGGTACGTTTTTAAATTTTTCTCTGCCCTACTTTATCATCTGCTAACTTGGGATAATCATAGTACCTACTTCAAAGGATTAAATGAGTGTCTACCTACAAAATGCTTGGAAGGTTGTTTAGCATCTCCATGCCTTAGTTTCCCATCTGTGACTGTGTGATAATCATACTACCTACCAACTTCATAGGGGTATAGTGAGGGGTAAATATTAGTTTTTGAAAGTATTCATATTTTTTGACACCTTGATTTCTTTCCATTTGAAATTTTCTTTCTTAAATTCTGGTATAGATTTTTCTCTCTTTGCCTGTTATTTCTGATAGTTAGGCATTATACTTTATGTAAAGGAAAGAAAATAAATATTTTAGACTTAACAGCCAGATGGTCTCTGTTGCAACTATTTGATTCTGCTGTTGTAGTGTGAGAACAGCCATAAATAATACATAAGTGAATGGGCATGGCTGTTTTCCAATAAAACTTTATTAACAAAAATAGGCAGTGGGCCAGCTTTGGCCATAGGCCATAATTTGCCAACCCACTGTAAACTATAGCTGTGGACCCATCAGCTCCAACTCCATTTTAAATTCCTGGAGTTCAGAAACTGTGCCCTTATTTTGTTTGTATTTTTATATCCCTTACCCAGTGTCTCGCATAAAATAGGTGCTTACTTGGTGATATCCTTTTTAATAATTATTTATTGAACTCCTACCAGGCACCAAAGCACCAGAAAAATGCATATTGTGAGGTAATCTCTGCCTATTCTTGCTGTTCTACCCAAGGAAGAAGGATGGAAATGCCACGTCAAGAGTTAGAAAAGAATGAGTCCAGTCTCGTATAAACAATCCCGTTAAGCTTTATGTTCTTCCAGCACTGGGGTCATTTATGTTTCCTTTGCACCTTGCAGAAGTAGTTTAACCTAGTCACAGCCATCTTTTAAATCCTCATTATCTGGCCACATTCCCTAGACAGGACATTACAAATTTCCTTGATGATCATTTCACTTTGAACCTCATGGAAGGGTGGGTTCAGTTTCTGGTCCTCTAAGTGTTAGAGCCAGGACAATCTGTGTAACTCTGTTACGTTAATGATGAGGAAAGCAATGTATGTTTGATGAAGAGGATTTCCTGTCCCTGCCCTATCCCCCATCCCCACCTTTACACGCCCATCACTCAACTCTGCTTACCTCAGTAAATACACCCTCATGGGACTTATGTCCCTAAGGTTCATCCTTTATCTTGGGGTCTCCAAACTTCTTCACCAGGATATTTTAGACGAAAGAATAAAGAGTCAATCTCATCTTTAACGCTCTTTATAGATAAAATAAGATTATTATAATGTTATAAAATGATCATTTTTACCCAAGAGAAAGGGGGAGCCATTGTAAAACATCAGATTACTTCCATATCTATCTTTGCCAATAAACCAAGCATATTTAAACCAATATAAATTTTCCATGCATGTTCCTTTCAGGAAAGAAAAGTAGATGGCCATATTACAACCACTGAAGGTGTTCTGGTGTGTGTGTGTGTGTGTGTGTGTGTGTGCGCTTGTGCTTGAGAAAGAAGCTACAATATAAACACACTTAAAAATCATTACATCTTAATTGAGGCAGGGTTGGCACCACTTGCCTGACTCGGGTCATGTAAATTACCATTTAGCCTTGTTTAAAATCAGAGCTTCCGACGTTGGCTGTGGACAGCATATTCCACCTAGGGAAGCAAAAACAATGACCTGATAGCTGAGACATTAAGGGATGGGTGTTGATGAAAAGATTTCCTTGTATTATTTTCATTAGGTTTCCTGCTTGCCTCATCAATGCTTGATGGGGTTAGGTGCCAAAAAGTAGAGCTTACTTTTATGGAGCATCTTGTGAATTTATTTCCTCTAAAACCTGATGATATTCACCTTAGTGATAGAACAGAGCACGGTCTTCACTGCAATTAGAAACAAATGGGCCGGGATGTGCGTAATCATGAAATGCCCTAGGGAAGCTAGTTTAGGCACACTCAGATAAGCTCTCATCCATCTGTGGTCATTGTCTTCCAAGTTCAAACATGATGCCATCCCCCCCCCCACCGAACCCCCCCACCCCTGCTGGGTTGACACTGCTGTTATCAGTGTTCCTGGAGATAGTAATCTTTGTTCCAGTATGTGAATTTAGAACATATTTCTACTTTATATTGGTGGCCCCCGCCTTTTTAGCTGTGCTCTTCTTCCTTGGCTTCACCCTAACACCTCATCGGTTCAGTCTGCTCTACACCAGGGCTTCTCTGCTGCAGTTTTTGACATTTTAAGTTAGATAATTATTTGTTAGGGGTAGTGGTGATTATCCCACCCACCGTAGAACGTTTATCAGCACCCCTAGCCTCCATCCACTAAATGCCAGGCTCATCCCCCAGTTGTGACAACCAAAAGTGACTACAGATACCGCCAAAGTTGCACCCAGGGTGCAAAATTACCTCTGGTTGAGAACTTATTGCTGTATACTAAGCTGATTTTTCTACCACTGACAGGGGTAACCATAATCATATAACTCCTGCCCTATTTTAAAATGTGTTTTGCTCCTAAGTGAGCATTTCTTTCAATACATCATTTTGAAGATAAGGAAATGGAGATTCAAGGTAATGAATTCAATTAACCAAGATGACACAGCTCACTGATGACAAAGCAGGGGTTAGGCCTTATTTCATTTCAGTGTTTCTTCTGACCTGGCCCTGCTCCCGTTTACTCCATCACAGAAAGTTGTCAGCAAAGAGGGGCTACATCTTCTGCTCTGTGCTGTTCAAGCAACCATCATTAAGTAGCCAAGTAGTTACCCATTCATTCATGCAGTCAACAAATATCTGAACGGCTTCTTTGTACCTGATACTGTTGCAGGTTCAGGAGATATAGTCAGGAGTTACCAGTCTGTCTCTGCCATCTGAGAGGACAAATGAAGTAGGTCAGGTGGTGAGAAATATAAGTCCATAAAGGGAGACTGGGAATCGGGAAGGGGGCTAGGATTCTATGCAATCCAGCTGGATATTGAAGGGAAGGGCATTGCAGGCATGGGAAAAGCAAGCACACATAGGCCCTGAGATGGAAGTGTACTCGGCCTGTTTAAGAACCTGAGTGACCTAAGAAGGGAGTGGTAGGAGATAGGACTGGAGAGGGGCCAGAGGAAGATATCGAGACCACAGAGAGGGGGCAGTGATGTTGATTTACTCTGAGATGGAAAGGTGATTGTCAAGTTCAGATCCCAGCTCTGCTACTTCGGAAGTTACTTAATCTCTGCACTTAAATTATTCATCTGTTATATGAGGAGTTGTGAGGATATCACTGGATAGGGTTGTGTGAAGTTTTAAAAGTTAACATATTTAAAGTACTTAGAATAGTGCCTAGAAGTACTAAAAAGAAGTTAGCAGTTATATTATCGACTGTTTAAATGATTGTTCTGGCTGCTGAGTAGGAACCAATTAGGGGAGTAGGGGCGGTGTAATGTGAAAAGAAAGAAAACAGTTAGGGGTTTGTTACAACAATCCAGAGTATCATAAAAGATGTTTGAAGAAATGGCCTGAGTATTTGGAGTATAGTTTGAAGGTAATACCAATAAAATTACGGATGGTTTGGATGTAGTCTAAGAGAAAATGAGAGGTCAAAGATGACAGCAGGCTCTTTAACTGTCACCTAAAGGAGTCACCTGTTGCTCAGATGGGAAAGGCAGCAGAAAGGACTCATTTGGGGTGGAGAATTACAACCCATTTCGGAGCATATTAAGCATGAAATGTTTATTTGGCATCTAAATAAATATGCTGAATAGCTGGTCTGGTTCATCTGCTGGAAGGCGCAGGGAGAGAAAACTGGGCTGGGCGCACACAGTTGGAAGTTATGAGCAAGTAGAAGCCCTTTGAAGCTGGGAGCTGGACGCAAATATCTTGAAGGAGTGGTGTGGACAGAGACAGAGAGGGCCAAGGGAAGAACTCGGTTTGCAGGCTGGCAAGATAAGGAGAAGCTGCAGAGAGGGGGAGAGGCATGTGTGAGGAAGGGAAGAGGCTTTATTTTTTTGTTTTGTTTTATTTTTTATTTAATTTTAATTAACATATACTATATTATTTATTTCAGACATAGAGGTCAGTGATTGATCAGTCTTATATAATCCCCAGTGCTCTTTACATCATGTGCCCTCCTTAATGCCCATCACCCAGTTACCCCATCCTCCTACCCCCTCTCGTCCAGCAACCCTCAGTTTGTTTCCTATGATTAAGAATCTCTTATGGTTTGTCTCCCTCTCCGATTTTGTCTTGTTTTCTTTTTTCCTCAGGAAGAGGTTTTAAAGGGGTCAAGTGCTGTTCTGGAATCCAATAGAAGAAAGTGTCCCAAGGCATAAGGATCTCTAGCCCCAGCAATGTAAGACTAAGTGTGGTTATGAGGCCAACCCTACCTTTGAGAGAAACTAGACCAAGATCTAGATGAAAGATAAAAACTACCTACTGAAACACATTAGATAGCTAAAAAGAAAGTAGAAATTGTTTAATCTGCAGAGATATTTTTCCCTTCTAATTCTGAATGTTTGATTTTTTTTTTTTTAATTACTAAGCTATGATCTAGGAAGAGAAAAAACACCAAATGATAAGCTCGGAATCTATGACCTCTTTTACTATGGCATGGCTGATTCTGGAGAAGGTGGCTGAGAGGTTGGGAAGCAGAATACTGTCAGAAGTTTCACAGGCCTCATAAAACACCATCCATAAAACCCAATGCCCTGCACGTGGGAGCCAGGAACCGGTGAACCTGTGGGCAGCTCAGTGTACCAATGAGTGATATGCTAAGTTCCAATGAACTCCCATAGGGAATCTTCTCAATTTCTAGGGCTTCTCTCAATTTATTGCTGTAATTTCTAAAACTGTATTTGGCTCACAATAAAAAATAGCCTGGCAGATGAGAAGACAACATTTTTCTAAATAGCAGAATTAAATGACAGTAGAAACAGATCCACAGAGGCTGTGACAATGAACTGAAAATAATTAAGCTTCTTGGGTTCCAGTAAATAAAAGACAGGATAGAGAAACAGGACAGATGAGTAGAAAATATAAAAAGATAAGGCAGAGTTGAAAAAAAGACCACTAACAGCAAAACAAAGAAACCAACAACAGGAGGGTTTAATGGCAGATCAGCTAGAACTAGAATTAGTGAACTGAACGACAGGTCAGAAGAAAGTATCCAGTACGACAAAGACACTCAAGGTTGGAATATGGAAGAGAAGGTGGCAGACACGGGGAACACAGAGAGCAGGTCTAACAAACAGACACAACACATAGCAGACGAAAATTTGAAAGTAAAAAGCCCAAGAATTCCAAAACTATCAAAACATAAAAATAAATTGAATTCTAACAGGTGTGAGGTGATACCACATTTTAGTTTTGGTCTGCATTTCTCTGATGATCAGAGATGCTAAGCATCTTGTCCTGTGTCTGTTGGCCATCTGGATGTCTTCTTTAGAGAAATGTCTATTCATGTCTTCTGCTTTTTTTTTTTTTTTTTTTGAGAGAGAGAGAGAGAGAAAGAGCTTGAGTGGGAAGGGGCAGAGGGAGAGGGAGAGAGAGAATCTTAAGCAGGTGCTCACAACCCTGAGATATCATGACCTGAACCAAAATCAAGAGTCAGATGTTTGATCGACTGAGCCATTCAGGCACCCCACTTCTGCCCATTTCTTAATTGGATTATTCATTTTTGGGGCGTTGAGTTTTATAAGTCCTTTACATATTTTGGGTACTAACCTTTTATTGGATATATCATTTGCTAATCTCTTCTCCCATTCCCTACACTGCCTTTTAGTTTTCTCGATTATTTCCTTTGCTGTGCAGAAGGAGGAACCCTCTGGCACTGTTGGTGGGAATACAAACTGGGGCAGCCTTTGTGGAGAACAGTATGGAGGTTCCTCAAAAAGTTAAAAATAGAACTACCCTACAATCCAACAATTGCACTTTTAGGTATTAACCCCCCAAATACAAAAATACTAATCTGGGAAACACACCCACCCCGATGTTTATAGCAGCATTATCAACAACGGCCGAACTGTGGAAGCAGCCAAAGTGCCCATCGACGGATGAATGGATAAAAACGATGTGGTCTATACATATACACACATGCATACCAGGGAGTATTACTCAGCTACAAAAAAAAAAAAAAAAAATGAAATCTTGCATTTGCAACAACATGGATGGAGCTAGGGAGTATTATGCTAAGCAAAACAAGTCAGTCAGAGAAAGCCAAATACCATATGATTTAACTCATATGTGGGATTTGAGAAACAAAACAAATGAGCAAAGGGAAAAAAAGGAGAAAGAGAGAGAGAGAGAGAGGCAAACCAAGAAACAGACTCTTAACTATGGGAGAACACACCAATGTTTACCAGAATGGAGCCTGGGGAGATAGGGATGGGTGAAATAGGTGATGGGGATTAAGGAGTGTACTTGTTGTGATGAGCACCAGGTGTTGTACTGAAGTGGTGAATCATTACATTGTGCACCTGAAACTAATATTATACCGTACGTTAACTAACTGGAATTTTTAAAAAAATAAATTGAGGCAGGATACACAGGTAGGATAAATTTTTTTAAATGGACACGTGGAAATATCATACTAACACCTTTCAAAACCAAATACAAAGATAAAACATTAAAAGCAGCTAGAGAATAAAATGCAATTTTTCTTCAAAGGAGTAAAAAAATTGAAGGAAAAACTGACTTCTTAGAAGACACAATGGAAGCCAGGTGAAAACGTAGTGCTAAAATTCAATTATGCCAGCCTATACTTTTGCCAGTGAAGATGTCCTTCAAGAATGAGCATGAGAGAAAGACATGTTCAGATCAATAAAAACAATTTACCACCAGTTGAACGGCACTAAAGAATACTAAAGGGACTTGATCAAAAGAAAAAGTCCACAGTTGCAAACAAGGAAATGTAAGGAATGCCAGAGCAATTCAAAAGATAATTACATAGTAAATCCAACTGAATACTGATTATAGAAAACAGTAACTGTAAAATGTTATACGGTTTTAAGTATATATCATTAAAAACCATTAATAAACAAAAGTATGCAATTTGGAAGGAGTTAAATGAAATCAAAGACACCTTACCTTGTCCACAATAGGGGTAAAAATACAAATCAAATTTGGCTTTGATTAGTCAAGAATGCGTCTTGTCATCTCTAGGTGACCTTTGAAAATAATAAAATATTATATAACTATGATATTTTTGCATAATGAATATATTTAAAACAAAACTACTCCGTCACCTCCTAGCCCTCTATGCTTCAGTCAAGTCTCACTCAACCTTTCCACTAACTAAAGTGTTTGACAAAAGAAGGCGTGAACAACTCTTCCAAGAGAAAGGCCTGGGTTGAGTAGATAAAGATGCAGAATTTGACCTATGGACTTAATAATCTGGAGGTCACTGACAAGAACTATTTTAATGGCAAAGGAGGGCAATTAAAAATAGTAATTGGAGTGGGTTCTCGAGACAAAAGGAGGAAAGAAGGAGGAAAAACAAATACAGAGAACTTTTGTGGGGAATCTCAGTAAAAGGCAGAACTTATAGCTGGAGCTGAAGTCAAAATGAACAAAGGATACTTTCGAATATGGAGGACAGTACGGGATGTTTGTATGCTCGCAGAAATGATCCCGCAGAGGGAAATCCTATTGCGGAGAGAGGGTGTGGGGTGGGGATTTCTGGAACAATCACCTGGATTTTGAATGAAGCAATGCAATGCAGTGCCCAGGGAAGGGGTTGGCCTTAGAGAGGGGAAGACAACTCTTCCACCATAAAATAGGAGTGACAACAGATGGCAAGTAGGTTGTTGGATGAGGTGGGGGACCGTGGAAGTTCTTCTCTGATCGTTTTGATTTTTTTAGTAAAATAGAAAGGAGATGAAGTAGACTTGCCAGGCAGCACTAAGGATCATCAACACCAAGTGAGGCTAGCCAACAGAGCTAGATGTTTTTCTTTAACAGCCTGGATGCAAACACACGAGAGAGGAGGATTTTAGCAGGTATGGAATTAGCTGCGCTGAGGAGAGGGGACAGAATGGCTTTATCGTATAACATGAACTGAGCAGAGAGAGAAGTGAGAAGACCAGCATAGTGAGGGATGATGAAAAGCTGGTAGAATCAATGCATCATAGAGCTGTTAACAGAAATCAAAGTTTCTCTAGGGTTCATTCAGGTCCTGGGAGTTGACCTGGAAACACACGAGGTGGTGCTGGGAGATGGCATCCTTGACGAGGAGAGACAAATTGTAGCGATCTAGAATACCAGCATGAGGGTGCTCTCGGAGTAGTCAGGAAGCGGGCAAGTCCACCCATCAATTAATCTTAGAATTAATCCACTAATATTCATGTAACAGGTTTTCAAACCATTCTAAGATTCAAATCTGATCATGCCATTATTGAAAATCCTGTAGACTATGCTTCCCAATCTCTGAACTAATTTCCAGTATGAAATTCACCTACAGGGGTGGGCATGAGAGTCCTTTCACTATCTGATTTCTCCTTTCTTCTACAGTATCAGCAACAATTTTTACCCCCACACACCCTCTCTGGACTAAGTATTAACTCTTTCAAAATATATCTCAGGGTGCCACTTTTTCTGAGACGTAGACCTGCAATCATGCCCCACCAAACTGAGTTTAGACATGCGTCTGAGTTTGAACACTTGTCCCTAGCATTGCACGTATGTTGCCTTTTCACTATTAATGGCTTCCCACAAATCAGAAGGTCTTTGAGGACATGGAGTTCTTTATCTCTAACCCCTGCTCTCTCACTACCACTTCAATATATTTGTGCATTAATCTAATTACCAAGAAAATGAGTAAATAAAGAATAAATGTGCATCCTACTTGAGGGAGAACCAAGGATTTAGCCTTGAGACTGCAGTCAGAAATACACACTCTGTTGTTCCCAGAGAGGATTCTGGGGGCGAGGGGCAGCTGTAGGAAGAAATTAACTTATCAATGCATCCCAGTTCTTAGAAACATAGTAATGTGTTACTAACCAGTAGCCCTGCAGATGCAATTGAAAATTTATGGGCAATTCCAAAAAGTGAAATGGTACTCAAGTTAAAGAAGAAACTAGAACATGGTTTCAGGATACATTTGGTATAAATGTCAGTCACTGATGGCTTTGGCAATATGTTGACCATTCAACATTTCTGCTAATTTTTTCCCCAATCTTAAAGTGGCTGAATGTCAGTTGTGTATATAAAAGAGGTAATTAATGTTTGGCAAGAAACTGGAAACAATGATGCTCAACTCTACCTTTATTTAATTCTGTTCAACATCTTTGGTTTCTATGTTCAGCTGTTTATTGGTATCTAGGTAGTTATTTAATTAGCTGTTTATTTAATGAAGCCATTTATTACTGCCCAGATAGCCCTAATCAAAGGTATAATATAAATAAAGTATGAAAAAGATTAATATCAATTCACCAGCCAAATATGAGCTCCTATACAATGGGGAAATTTAATTATTTCAGGTCTGGTATTGAGATTAGCCTGACTGAATTTCTGGCTTTGATTCAAAGATCTATTATCTCGTTTCGAGATCAAATCTAGTGTGAAATAGTCCTATCATTTGTTTTGGAGGCCAGACGAAGGAAAAGTATATTCATTTACCTACCATAGCCCCTGACAAAACAAATTACTGAGCGAGACAGAAAGTATTACAGTTTTTACTCATTAAGCTTCATTATACAAATTTTTTGTGCTGTGCTAGGTTTTAGGAAGACCAAAGTTGGGGTTATGTTATTTAGATAGGAAGTGGTTTCTTTTATATTATGGCACAACCTGACAAAAGCATGTTATTTTGAAAATGCTTACCTATAAATTACAGGAGAAAAAGATTTACTGTCTTTGTTTTTTCAAAAATACACAAAGGGAAAAATATGGACTGAAGAATAATTAAAATATTACACAGTTTTATGAGACTCCAACACATGGCCCAAAGGCATACATTTACATAATGTCTGTGGGTCCTGCTCCTTCCATGATGGGACCACAGCTACAATCGCCCCACTCAAAAGCTGACTTAATCTCATTAAGATCTCTTTCCTAAGGAAGGAAAGAGCTAGAATGGAAGTACAAGTAATTAGGAAACAGAAGCACAGGTGGGGTGGGAGAATTCATACCTGCCTGAGTAGGAAACCAAACAAGAAAACTCAAAGGGTTTCCATTTGATTGGAGTATCTTTTATTTCATGTGACCTTAATTAATCAGAAGGATTTGGCTCCTAGAAATACAGTGTTAGGTAAACCAAATTATATAGTAGAATCAAAGGCACTCCAAGTGATTTTTTGTCACATACAAAATGAAAAAAAAGTCTTGCTACCATGTGGAGATACAGGAGACAGCGAAAACTGACACCATGCTATCACTAACCCAGCTGGCTGATTAAGCACAAATAATGCTACTCACAGGAGAGGACTGGGTTTTCCTGGAGTAACTGCCAGTCAACTGTTAGACAGAGGTATTAGAACTCCAAATGTCTGAGCTGACGGTTTTCGATCTCAGGCTTTGATCTTTATGTGTTGCCTTCAGAAACGGAGAACACTGTACAAAAATTCTGTCAGGAAAAGGATGTGTCAGGATAAAAGATTGACACTTCCACATGGCATAATTTTCTAGCCATATTCATGCTTGGTTGTTCTCGAAGGGCAGTCACTCGCTATTTTATGACTTTCTAGCCCACTTAAGCCATTTCCAAAACTCAAGTTACTGGATTTCATGCAAAACATATAATATGTTAACCACAATGTCTTATGATTTAATTCAGATATGTTTTTGTGTGACAACTTAGCACCAGAGGGGGGGCAAGTCTATTTTTTCTTCAAAACTACTGCACAAGATGAAAAAGTTATGGGCCTTTTTAGTTGGCTTTTAAAGTAAGATCATTTCTTCCACAGTCACTTAAACTCTCATTTATACTCACACACTGAGAAAGCAGTCCCAGGCAAGTTCTGCAAAGCTCTGCTACAGAAGGATTTCGATTCAACTCAACAAGGATTTCCTCAACAACTACTTTGTGCTGAGCCCAGTGCCGGATATGCCAGGAGAATGCAAGGAATTATAAGAATGGCTCCTCCCTTCAAACATGTATTATCTAATTGGAACGACAGAGCATACGCATGCATGATGCGGTTTTATACATGTTTATGTGTTAAATATCACGTGTGGTGCTGTACCGTAAATTAATGTAATATAGCACACTTGAACAGAGGTTCAGTGGACAGGAATTTATTTCACTCTGGGGGAAATCCTAATAAAAGAAAAGTGACATGAGTGAGTACTGAAACTATAAAACATAAAATAAGATACTCTATCATCCAAAATTTTAAGAGATCAGATATCAAAACCCAAACAAAGCAAACCAGGGAAATGGCACAGCAGCTTCAAAAATCAAGAACATTCTACCAAAATAAATTTATATATATCAACAGGAGTAAAGTTATAGGAACAGCAAAATTACATGTTGCTGGTCTTGAGGTGGATAAATATGAAAAAAAAAAGGATAAGATCGTTAAGATTTTGAGGGGAAAAAAAGACTATTGTGGAAAGAAATTATGGAGGCATGTGTTATTTTAACTATCCTGTGACCTTTTCTCATAAAACACACTGAAAGCATGAGACTTTTCTAAAAGACTCCCATTGTTTCCATCAAGTAAGAACATATTCCAGCAAGTTAGTTTGAATAATTAAGAAGAGATTTTTGTCCTATAAATGATTTCTTTCGGGGAAAAAAAAGTGAAAGTAAGCTTGGAGGTTCTAATCATTTTGAGAATTGAAAAGGCATCATATAAGGCAAAGGAACATATGGCTGAATGTAGATTTATTACATTGGAAAATTCAGGTTATCAATATGAACTCAAGGGCACAAAAATAATAATAATGATATGAACCACATACTATTCCAATATGTTTTAGATCCTAATATATATATTCTACCATCTATACTATTATACTCTATTTGTAATATATATATATTTATCTCACAAAGTAATTTTAAGGGTTAAAATAATTAGTATATATTTAATCCATAATATTATTATAGTAGCATTATATATTAATATAGTTATTTAATATTATGTAGAATAATGTATATACATATACATATTCCTTAAAGTAAGTCTCTGAGGTAAATGCTTGATTGTCCCCATTTGCAAAGGGAAGAATGAGGTCTAGAAATGATCAGCAAAGGGCCTAAAATCCCCCAGCTGGGATGTAGATCTGCGGATTCAGCATAGGCATCTGGCTCCAGAGTGTGTGTTTTTCGTTTGTTTGTTTGTTTTTAGAGAGAGCACAGCAGGCTTGGGGGACAGAGAGAGGGACAGGGAGAATCTTAAGTAGGCTCCATGCTCAGTGCTGAGCCCGACACGGGTCTCGATCTCAGGATCCTGAGATCATGACTTGAGCAGAAATCAAGAGTGGACGCTTAACCGACTGAGCCACCCAGGCGTCCCAGAGTATGTGACTTAGTACATTCCATCTCTCTCATTCTTGCTGTTTTTATCGGGTGCTGACTTTAAGAGTCAATATGCTTAGGGGTCGATGTTTGGATCCCAGCAAAAGTTGTAATCAAACTTCTAATGCCCAGAGCAGACAGCCAGTCAGGAAAGCAGCAAGCCTTACACAGTGAGGTCCTTAAAGGCTTCCGTTTGGTGCCACACATGCTATTCCAATTCCCTTCATTCCAAATCTTAGAAACAACAGTCTGACACCCTGCAGAAGAACTGCTGCTCTCCTATGGTGCATGATATGTCACTCCCCTCCTCAGGTTTATCTACAGATGGTGATGAAAGCCCTTATTCCTACTTTCCACCTCAAATGGTGAGTCCTCCCACCTACCGAATAGGATAGCAGAATAAAGAAATTATGTAATATTAATATAGTAAACAAGGAGTAAAAATAAAGGGGTCCCATCCTTTCCAACCAAACACAAGAACCTTGCTTTTCAACAATAATATCCTAAAGCCCCATCTCTACTGATTTGCTTCATTTCGTCCTCTGAGTACTGATAAAAATTACTGACTATATTACTGTGTGGTTTAATGCCTAGCTTTAATGCCATCAACAAGATTTTCTTCAGTGACTAAAAGAATAATTGTACATAATGGTCATATGGTCATAATGCCTCATATGTCATATGTCTCATGTTACGAACATTTAATTTATGATAAATATTTATGAGCAATTCCAGAAAATACTGTCTGAAAAACAAACAAAATAAAAAATAAAAAGGGTACTTTATCCTTCCTACTATGGCATACAGTGAAACCATTTTAAACTTTTAAAGGGAAAAAAATACTGCAAAGATTTCAGTATAATGAAGTCAGAGGTGAATACTTAAAGTTCCTTCAGTTCAGGAACCAAAATATATATGAATGTCAATGGAGGGGCGCCTGGGTGGCTCAGTGGGTTAAGCCTCTGCCTTCAGTTCAGGTCATGATCTCAGAGTCCTGGGATCGAGCCCCGCATCAGGCTCCCTGGTCAGTGGGGAGCCTGCTGCTCCTTCTCCCTCTCTCCACTCATGGTCTCTCTGTCTCTCCCTCAAATAAATAAAATCTTAAAAAAGAAAGAAAGAAAGAATATCAATCCAGGGGTGCCTGGGTAGCTCGGTTAGTTAAGCATCCAACTCTTGACTTCAGCTCACGTCATGATCTCAGGGTTGTGAGATCGAGCCCTGCTTGCTGCGCTCAGCAAGGACTCTGCTTGAGATTCTCTCTCTGCCCCTCCCTCTGCCCTTCCTCGCTTCCCCACCCCACCCCCTCAGAAAAATAAATCTTTTAAAAAAGGATGTAAATGGAATGCTATGTAGAAATATCTCATGATACAAACATAATTATTTAAACTGTTTCCTTTTGCATTTTGAATTATTACTTTTGAATGTGAATGACCCTGAAAACATTTTTTCTGCTATTTCTTATACAGTTACCACAAAGTAATGAAGTAATGTGTTTCCTTTCAATCTGTCCCTTTGCCAAATGTCAAGCTTTAAAATGATTAGCATCACCAATATTCTTAAAGAACGTTTATGTTGAAGTTCACAGAGTTCTAGATTTCTGTGTTATTAGAAATGAATTAAACAACATTGTCTTATACCGCTTGCAGGAAAAAAAAAGTGTTACAAATATACCTCCTTTTAAGCTTTAAAAGTGTGGGTGGTATTTTATTTTCTTTTACTTTATACTAGTTACACTTGTTTTATTTTATTTTATGCACTTATTTTATTTTTGCTGTAGAATTGCCATTAAGAAGTCCTGGTGCCTCATGCAAAAGGAATCAAGATTACATTTTTCTTATATTCCTACACTTACCAGTTACTAATTCCAATAGGGAAAATTATCTTTAGCTTAATTAGCTCTATTAGACAAGCAAATATTATTCCGTAACTGTTTTTTTTTTTTAAATTTGATAGAGATCACAAGCAGGCAGAGAGGCACGCAGAGAGAGAGAGAGGAAGGGAAGCAGAGCCCAATGCGGGGCTCGATCCCAGGACCCTGGGATCCTGGGATCATGACCTGAGCCGAAGGCAGAGGCTTTAACCCACTGAGCCACCCAGGCGCCCTATTCCGTAACTGTTAACGAGTATAAATAACAACCGTACCAGCTGCTGTATCAGTTTGAGTTGGACCTTGTTGTACAAGTAGGGTGCATTGCTGGGGATCAAGGGCTGATGTATAACTCTCCCATTCAAAAGGGAACACCTGGAAAATTAAAACAATAAATAAGGGAAAGAAATCAAAAACAATGATTAATCTCTTAAAGCTCCTAAAATTTCCTGGTTTAATTCTTGTTGCCTTGAGGCAGGGTCAAGTACTTACTCATACAGAGAAGCTCCTTACGTTCTAGGAAGCAGGGGCATGAATGGTGAGTACTGCATGGGACCGTGTAGGAGTGAAATGATATAACACACGTGAGACACATGGAAAACATCTGGCACAGAAGAAGCACTGAATAAATGATAATTATGACAATAATTTTCATTATTTTTACTATTACTTCTAATAATTCACAGCAGTTACCTTCAGTCGAACAACCAGAAGAAAGGTAAAAAGAGCTCAGTCTGCTGGAGAGTTATAATTTACCATTGCTCTTAAGCATTTGACTTTTTTCTTTTTTTTTTTTTAATTAAATCTATATCCCACTGGACTTTCAAACTCAATAATTTATACATACAAACCTTTAAACTTCATAGCGATACTGGTCTTGGGTAGTCTTCAAGGGAAATGCTGAGCAAGAAGAAACAATTTGGAAATCCCAAAGTAACAATGAGATAACCAGAATTCTTGTTGAATGCAAGATCCTACCTTTTTATGGGGTCAATCAGTTTTCCAAACACATGCTCAACATATATTATCAAATTTCATCCCACTGAAGCCCTGTGAGGCCACGTGCATTCAGAGGAATGAAGGAAGGCTCATGACAGACATCTGGAATCACTGGTCTAGCAGACACCCAGAAGGAGAACCAGGGTCAGAACTCATATGTTCTCACTCCGGGACTCCCCATTAAACCTATGTTGCCTTTATGAAGTGTTGACCTCCATGACTACCTATTAAATAAAAATTAAATAAACTTCTGAGCACTTGCCAGTAGGACAGAAAGAAGTATTGGTTTCAGCAGGCTTTCTAACTGGGGAAACATAATGCCGTGAGGGACATAAGTATCACTTTACCTCTATGTGTGGCATTGCTAACTCTGTTTCTTCAAGGAAACTAACTAAGATGCCTCAATTCTTTAACCTCCTTGAGCATGGGAGTTACAAAGAAATAATGAGAGAACAAAGAAGTTTGTAGAAAAATGTGAAGGTAGAAATTTAGTAATACAGGAAATTCCTTTTAAAGAAGGTGTTCTGGGATACCTGGGTGGCACAATTGGTTAAGCATCTGCCTTTGGCTCAGGTCATGGTCCGTGGGTCCTGGGATCGAGTCCAGCACTGGGCTCCTTGTTCAGTGGGGAGCCTGCTTCTCTCTCTGCCTACTGCTCTCCCTGCTTGTTCCCTCCCTCCATCTCTGACAAATAAATAAAATCTTCCTTAATAAAAAATAAAGAAGGTGTACTTTTTCTTTTTCTTTCTTCTAAACCCTTTCACTCTCCCCCCTTTTTTGTAGTATTTGTGAAATAAGGGATCTGAAAGGAAAGAGAAAAGACTTACATAAAACGGAAGAAATAAAGTACAGTTTGTCCATGTACCTGGGTCCATCTTCTTCTTCAATCAAATGTAACAGCAAGAGGTGGGCTGTTTCCACAATGGTAACCCAAGTGGTTGAAAGTGACACTTCCCTCATGTTACTCACATAACACAAAGTCTTCTTGTTATATCTAATCTAAGAGTGGAATTACTTGTGTTCCCATATATTTCTCTCCCGGTCATCATACACAGAATAAGATATCACTACTTTCAAATGTTGAATTACTTCTTTCACTGTATTACTCTTTCTGGGGTTGACCTTATCTCTGCTTGTCTACACCATTTCTCTCTTCCTGTTTTAACCACCCCCCCCAAGATATAACCCTAGTTATAACAATATATAGAACTTCCTCTACTTGACAAATTTCACAAAGACCAAACAGGCAAAAAATATTTGTTTTTTATATGAATATGTCAATAATGGGTGTCTGTCTGTGACCCATTCTGAAAAAAAAAAAAATAAAATCACACACATTATTTAAAGGGAACCATTAGGTATTACCACTTTGGCATTAAAGTCACCCAACTGAGAAATTGCTTCTCTGTTATTGTAGTTTCTTCAACCTATTAATTCAGTTCATTACAAGAAAATACCCTACTTATAAAACATCCAGCATCTGAATATACTTTTTCTTCTGAGTCTTGAGAGAGACCAAAAATAATCAAACTGCTTTGGAACTGAAAGAAAGAAAGAAAGAAAGAAAGAAAGAAAGAAAGAAAGAAAGAAAGAAAGAAAGAAAGAAAGAAAAAGGAAGAAAAAGAAAGAAAGAAAGGAAGAAGAAAGAAAACTCAGGGAAAGCAATTATTCATAAATTGTAACTCTGTAGTTGGGCATGAAGATGAGACTTGAAATGGTCTTGATAAGCCCTCCACGGACACACTGAGGAGAAATTTTCCGGCTTCGCTTATTACATGGCTATTCTGAAATAAATCAGCCCTTAACATGGACCCAGAAATATTTTTTTAATAATTTTTTTTGATAACATCAACTCATCCTTTTTCTTTTTATCTGTATTTTTCAAACAAAATTTGCTATTCTAATGTCTCCCTAAGCAATGTGAGCAGAGATAACACTGGAAATCTTTTCCAGAGAAATGAGATTTCCTCTTATTGTGAAGATGAAAACACTCCCTCTTAGTCATGGTGAAGGCGGGGAGGAGATCAGTCACTTGATTGTGCCTTGGTTTTAGGTGTGCCTTCTTAATTGGATGGCATTTGCAAACACTCAGGATACAAGACAAGGACTTCGCCTAAGTAGCTCCTGATCACTAAATAATATAGATTTCAGAGATTACATTTGGTCCTACTCAGTGAAAAGCTGTATGTCAAAGAGGAAATGACCTTTAAAATACCTCCTGATTGCTCATAAGAAAAATCAGCTCATAAAACTAGTCCCAGAGAAGCAAACCGAATTTTAGTATTCTCAGCTAGGTGACACTGTCATTAAACTGACATTTTGGTTTTAAAATAAGATAGAAGCTATCTTCCCAGTAAAAAAGAACTCATTTCTATAATATAAATAAATTCTAAAGGGGCAGTGGAGAAATGTGTCAATTTTAAAGAATAAGTGATATAAGTGTCATTTCCTGAGCATAATACTCTAATTGTTTGAGGCTATCTCATGGCCTAACAGATCACTGATCTCAGAAAATGTTTCACGTGCACTTGAGAAGAATGTCTAGTCTGCTGTTATAGTGTTCTGTAGAGAAGTATATGAACTGAGTACTTCTCTACATGTAGGTGAGATTTTAATGATATTTTTCTCAAAAAGAAAGAAAAAATAATATTGGCTTTCCAACCTGTAGAAAGGTCTCTAATCTCATTAGTAATCAAAGGGAAAATTCAAACAACTAGATTCCTGTTCTTGCCTTTACAATTAGCAAGGATTTTTATTCACATTTTTAATGAAATACTGTTAAGCATGAGTGGCCAAACTTCTACACTGCTGGTAGGAGTGGTTTGGTATGACTCTTTCAAAAACAGTTTGGCATCCAATCATTTTACTTTGGGGAAAAAAACATTAAAGTGTTATTTATAGAAGCAAAAACTAGAAATAATCAAAATGTAATTGTTTACAATGAGGTCTGTGAAAAGTTCATAATGTGGAAAAAAACAAAAGACATTAACTATTATTTAAAAAGACTGTCAGGGGGCACCTGGGTGGCTCAGTGGGTTAAGCCTCTGCCTTCGGCTCGGGTCATGATCTCGGGGTCCTGGGATCGAGCCCTGCATGGGGCTCTGCGCTCAGCGGGCAGCCTGCTTCCTCCTCTCTCTCTGCCTGCCTCTCTGTCTACTTGTCTCTGTCTGTCAAATAAATAAAATAAATAAAATATTTTTAAAAAAATAAAAAAACAAAGGACTGTCAGAATACAAGCACACTCACGCACACGCACGCACACACCAGCATGCATGCTGCGTCATTATTCAACAGAGGTTGCCCCCAGAACGTAAGGACACCTCAACATTTGAAATGCTCTCCCTGTAATTCACCATACTGGAGAATAACCACGTGACTCCAACAACATGTTTTTTCATTCCGGTTAACTTGCCTTGTGACTGAACGTACCTACAGAAAATGGATTGTCTAACCCTTTCCCTCTGTTTGGAACCTAAACTACATGCCTAGCCGAGGCAAGTGAGCTCCAGCAGAGTCATGAGCCGACCTCTGCTTCTGTGAACTCATTCTCTCTTGTATAAAAACTCAGCAGATACAATACACTTGGGCACTGTGGCTCATAAAAAGCACTTGATGAATCTCAATAGGCATAAATAAGTCTTAAAAAGTTCTTTAATTAGGAACAGAAAAGAATTTGCTTATATTGATGCTTCTAAACTTATGGCAGGCACTGTAAGCTCCCTCACTTTGCACCATTCAAATATGCTCTGGTAGAAAACTTGAAGCACCGAGGTCAGAAAGCTTAAAAACTACATCCTCCCTACTTTTATTACAGCTCGCCTTCTGTGTGGGACCTGGCTTCAGCCAGACAGATGTATTAGGTGAGACCTGGAAGTAACATGGCAGAGAGACTGGCTTGTGGAGGTGGAGGTCTTGTATTTCTGGGGAAACTGAGGCACGTGTCAGGGCATTTGCTCACAAAAGCCCCGGGTGCTAAATGGCAGGCAGTAACCCCGGCACTAATCCACCAGAACCTGGCTGTCATGAGAGGGGTAGAGACAGTGACTTCACAAGGACAGAAAGGAGGGGACAGAAAGATGAGAGAGAGAGAAAGAAAGGGTTTCTGTCTGCTTTCGTGCCTGAGTGTCACTCCAGGTCTTCTCGGCTGTACCTGTTTGGGGCCACTTTGCTCTGCCCCTGTGAGGGCTGCAAAGTTCAGCCTCGTGAGATGGACCAACCCCTGCAGGACGGCAGGATGGCCCCTGACGCCATGTCCATGATCCACACCCTCAGCCCCAGCCCTGGGGCTGCGCCGCGAACATGTGGCTGTGGAAGACGTTATAGCCCCCCCAGACCTGAGCAAGGGTGTAACACCGCCCACTTTGACCAGCAGGAGTTGTGAACTGGCATCACTTCTTTCCTTTCTTCCCCACATAGAATGTTCTGGGAACTAATGGTCCGTACAGCTCGAGCTGATACGCTCTACAAGATCAAAGAGTCGGCCTTCTGCGCTGCCTCCTGCCAGCTCTTCCCTCGCCCTGGCTCCTTCTGCTGTCTCCTCACTTCCGTCTGGCGAGACTGCGAATCCTCGTAACATGTTAGTGCAGATGCCTCTTCCTCAGGCCCTGTTTTCTGGAGAAGCTGGCTCACGCAGGTAGACGAGCAAAGATTTGTGCGCCTTGGTGCTCAGACACACACTGGCCCCAGAAACGTGATTAACCTACGTCTTCCACCTGGGGTTCAGGAACAAAGGGAGGAAAGGGCAGAAGCGGGGAGCAGAGAAAGCAAAAAGGAATGAGAAAATCGCTACAGAACACTGGCAAGACAAAAGCCTGGATCTCTAAAAACAAAACGCTAAGATAAATCTTTAGGGAGAGAAAAACAAAAGAAGGAAAGAAAAATTTAAATGGAATGGAATAAATGACAGATTTTTCCAGTGATAAAAAGTTCTTGTGCATAACTCTATGTAAATAAGTCCAGATCAAATGAATGTATTTCTGAAAAGATTTTTTTAAATGTTGAGAATTTAAAAAAAAGAAAGAGAGGAAAAGAAAAAGAAAAAAACTAGAAAAAGCTGAATCAAAGGAAGTATTAAGGAAACTGAGATGAAAATAAAACACTCAGCCTTTTGCACACACCCCCCTAAAGAGCTCTAAGGCCATAGTTTTCATTGGTGAGTTCTAATTTCGAAGAGCAAATAATCCTTAATTTGTAGAAATAGAGAATATGGAGGGAAAAAACGTCCTTATACCAATATATAAAGCTCGTATAACCATAATAACCAACCCAGGTACAGACAGTACACCGACACACAAAATACATAATACAGCTCATGTATATGGACTCAAAATTCTAAATAAATTCTT
Organism: Martes martes; assembly: GCF_963455335.1. NCBI lineage: Eukaryota > Metazoa > Chordata > Mammalia > Carnivora > Mustelidae > Martes > Martes martes. Next base: position 7,878,252 of record NC_137889.1, on the reverse strand, counting down.
AGTTAACGCAGTTTAAGTAACATTTTTAAGTGGAATATATCCACTTAGAATTTCTTACTGGAAAACAAAAATAACTTTGTAGCAGAAAATGAATCAGTGTGATTCCCCATATGACTGACTAAGTGAACACGACTATGTTAACCACCTAAACCATTGAAGGAAAAGTGCATTTGAATTTTAATTCAGCATCTACTTACAACAAACATTCTAACAAAAATAGAAACAGAAGAGAACTTTCTTTACTTATTGTAGACTATTTGCAAAATAAATTACAAGATGTCACCACATCTAACGGAAATTGTTAAAATAATTTTTCTGAGGGCACCTGGGTGGCTTAGCCTGGTGAATGTCCGACTCTCGATTTCGGCTCAGGTCATGACCTCGAGGTTCTGAGATCGGCCCCACACCAGCTCCAGCCTCCGCAGAGAGTCTGCTTGAGATTCTCTTCTCTCTCCGTCTCTCTCTGACCTTCTCCCTGCCTGTGCTCACATTCTCTCTCTCCTAAATAAATAAAAATCTTAAAATTATTTTTTCTTAACATCAAGTTAGAAATACCAGTTGTCACCGCTATTGCTCAAGACATTACTGAGACTCTTAGAAAATGGTTTAGAACAAGGAAAAAGGATAGAAATACAGTTTGACTTGCACAGAAGATTAAATTGTCCTGATTTCATGATGACCTAGTCATTACTAAAGAAATCCCATGAGGGTGCCTGGATGGCTCAGTTGGTTAAGCAACTGCCTTCAGCTCAGGTCATGATCTGGAATTCCAAGATCGGGTCCCACATCGGGCTCCCTGCTCAGCAGGGAGTCTGCTTCTGCCTCGGACCTTCTTCCTCTCATGCTCTCTCTCTCTCTCTCACATAAATACATAAAATCTTAAAAAAAAAAAAAAAAGAAAGAAAGAAAAGAAAAAGAAATCCCATGAGACTCATCTGAGTTTCTCAACAGATAAACTTCCAGATTTATTAGTGTAATAAAGAGTCTGACTCCGTTGTTTTGATGTGACAGCTAACAACATTTATGCTTAACCCCTACCTCTTCCGTGGGGGCCCCACCTCTGAGCAAGCCAATAAGGCGGCCCTGGTGCTGTGTCCTTGGTTCCTGGCAGGAGCTTCCAATGAAGCCAGCCCCCGCCCACGCACGGGAACCCTCACTGGCCAGGCTCCTTACCCAGCTCTCAAGCTGGGGAGGCCTGCCCTCCTTTCCCAAGAGACCTCAGTTTCATACCCTCCTGCCGTGTGTGTGGTTATCATGAGTCTCAACATTTGAGCCCAATTGGGGTAAGGGTAAATCCTGTATCTTCGGTGTGGTCACAAGAAACGGTGAGTGTCATAAAGGCAAGATTATCATACTACAACCCGGAATGTTCCTTTGCACCTGCAACTGCCAATAATGAGCCAGACAAGAAGATATCAGCAAGAACAAAAACTTGTAAAATAGCTACCGACTGCATTTTTTTTTTAATGCATATAGGTGGCTTAGCGGGTTAAAGCCTCTGCCTTCAGCTCAGGTCATGATCCCAGGGTCCCGGAATTGAGCCCCGCATCGGGCTCTCTGCTCAGCAGGGAGTCTGCTTCCCCCTCTCTCTCTGCCTGCCTTTCTGCCTACTTGTGACCTCTCTCTCTCTGTCAAATAAATAAACAAAATCTTTAAAAAAAATTAAAAATGTACATAGTTTTTTTGGGGAAAAAATGTTAAATTTCTTTTTAAAAACACAGAAGGTCACAGTGTGGTACCATTTTATTGCCCTTCCCCAGCTGGGACCACTCCGACAGTCTACACTCTCAACAGCATCCCCTAGAGTTGTGCTACACATACTTCCCGATTGTGCTCACAACAGCATTACAGATATTCATCCTCTAATTCTGAAAGTACAATGCCGTTCAAACAAAAACCCCTGGAGGATACTGAAGAGGAATATAATGACGTGATCTGAAATTTACTATGGGAAAATAAAAATACAAATAAAAGTCTCTATAAAAAGAGTACATTACCACCATCGTTAAAATAGTGTAAGACTTGTTCCACTTCAGGTCAAGAAGGAGTAACAGAAACCAGATTTCACTTCCTGCCTCACACAACTAAAAAGACAAAGTATCTGGAATAATATTTTTTCAAGACATCAGACATCAGGCAACAAAGCAGTGACTCCTGAGCACTGGGGATGCGTGAGCCCTGTGGTTTCCCAGCTTGCCAGCCTGAGCAGGTCTCCAGGCCACCGTGGGGGCTGGAGTCCCAGGCCCAGCCAGCATCCCCCCAATCTGAGATGACACAGCTCAGAGTCCAGGAGGCCACGGCAGCACGTGTTTTCAGGGCTGAGCACCAGAGAGGAGGACATCCTGAACAGCTCATGCATGTGAGGAAACTTCCCGAATCCATGGGAAGAATCGCCCTACAAAATTAGAGGCAACCATCTCCAGACCTCACCCCCGGAAACAGTGCCCCTTCCCAGTAGCCAGCATGGAAACGAACTCCTGGGGCTTCGGATAAGAGTAGTCAGAGGGGTCTTGCCTCTGTAGTAGAAAATAATTCACCTAAGACTAACCACCGTCCTCATCCCACCTCAAATATTATAAAAGGAAGACCTAAAAAGAACAGTTTCTGCTAATGTACCTGCATCCCGTAAAAAAAGGTAAAAATCTATCTATATATTTATTTAGGAAGAGACCTTCCTAACATTAAACTTGCAGCACCTGAAACCTAAGCCAGCCTAAGAACCACCACCGGCAATTAGAACTTCTGGAAGCATTCACTTCCCCAATCCCAAATGTTCTGATTCAGCAGTTTGGGATGGTGCCCCCAAATGTATATCAAACTTTGACAATGCTGATGCCGTTGTCGGCAGAACACTCTTGAGGAGAACTAGTCCAGAGCATTTGCTTTAAGCTAGCGGCTGTGATGTGAACAGGAAGCCAGGAAGCATGGGTGATGGGGCAGGACTGCACGTGAGGTAAGCTGGTGAGAGCAGGGAGAAAGGCTAGAAGTGTAGTACTAATGCAGCTCTTCTTTGTGAAAGAGAACAACAAAATGTGGAAGGGAACGTTCTTCAGTATCATCTAGCTTTTTGTTCTGTTAAGTCTGTGGGTTTTGCCACTGAACCCATGGCTACCCTGAGGCTGGACACCACCCTCATGGGATGGGGACAGCCACCCAGCAGGGTAGACCACATCAAGTGGCCTTCTTGACACTATTACTGCTCTCCTGAATGCCCTCCAGGAGCCCCTGGGAGGAATTCAACATTTGACCCAGAGAAAACTCTCAAGTGGGTCAGAGCACTACGTCAATTAAATCTACTTCATATCACTACAAGCCAGCAACTGCACTACCGGGTATTTAGCCCCAAGATACAGACGTAGTGAAAAGAAAGGGCACCTGCACCCCAGTGTTCAATGTCCACAATAGCCAAGTTGTGAAAAAAGCTGAGACGCCCTTCAACAAGTAAATGGATACAAAGGTGTGGTCCATATATACAATGGAGTATTACTCGGCCATCAGAGAAGATCAGTATCTACCATTTGCATCAAACATGGATAGAACTGGAGGGGATTATACTAAGTGAAATAGGTCAAGCAGAGAAAGACGATTATCATATGGTTTCACTCATATGTGGAACATGAGGAATAGCGCAGAGGACCACAGGGGAAGGGAGGGACAACTGAAGGGGGAGAAATCAGAGAGGGAGACAAACCATGAGAGACTATGGATTCCAGAAACCAAACTGAAGGTTACAGAAGTGAGGGGTCTGGTGGAAAGGGGTGACCAGGTGATGGGTATTCAGGAGGGCACGTGTGGTGATAAGCACTGGGTGTTATACACAACTAATGAATCATTGAACACTACATCAAAAACTAATGATGTACTCTATGTTGGCTAACTGAACATAACAGCAACAACAAAAAAATCTGCTTCCTAGCCCATCTCTTCACAAAGTGGAAGCCCACACTTTCTTCTATGTCACATCCCAAAGTACATCAAGCCTATTGGAAAGGGTGACCCATCAACCCAGTTTGCCCCAGACAGAAGCATTTCTGAGATGTGGGACATTCTGCTTTAGAACCAGAGTAATCCCAGGCCCACTGGGACAGTCTGGTCAACTTCTGCAATCTCATTAAATGACAGTAATTTGGATATGCCTGGAATTTGAATATAAACTTTCCCCCAATTATGAAATTCTGGAGAAAAAATTTAAGTCAACGCACAAAATTACTTTTCAAGATATACAGGAAGTACATAGCAGGGGAAAAAAAAAAAAAAGCCTGAAATCATCTCTTCCAACATTTCATCCTGCTCTGTCTCAGCCAGAGGATTCTAAAGGAAGCTGGCATTTCTTCAGTAAATACAGCCTGGGAGGCCTCACGACAGACCGCATTCTTCCTCAGCCTCCAAAGCCGTAGCACTGTTCAGTTTCAAGATTCTCCCGAGACCCACTTGTAAAGAGTCCAAAGTGGTTCTGGACTCACAGGATTATCCATAAGATTATCATAGCTATCACCTCACACCCATTAAATTTACAACATAAGATAGTCTTCAGACTCAAAAACAACTATCCAACGCAAAAAGATCACACGCCCAGAACCCAGGAAGATTTGCCGATGAAGCCACAGCAGAATCCTGCAGTTATTACAGGCACGGACTTGAGCCAAGAGCACTCTGGGGTTGGCATAAGGGAAAGTATCTGGAGAAAAACCTCAGCTCCAGCCTTCCCAGGAGGCCAGTCATTCTAGATCTGCCGCCCAGAATCCATGATCTGTGGACTCGTTTGTGTGTCGGAAGGAATGTGAGCAAGAGGCGAGTTTTGACCATCTCCCGTTCCCATCTCAGTGGTTAAGACATGGGTTAAGACATGGGTTTACTGCCTTCCCTCCCACGGAGGAGGGAGGTACTGCTGCCCCCACGAAATGTTTAGACATTTGCAAAAGAGACGGCGCAGTCCCCTGTCTTACTCAAGGTGCCATTCTTTTCCGTCCATTTCATTAAAAACCGGCTTCATTTCCCTCTCCCTCAAAGGCTCATGTTTCTGGCCCCCCACGGTATCAGCATCTACATTCTGGCCAGGATGTTGTTCAGACCCGTCCCACGGGGGTCCTTTGCATTGCCTCTCACTGTTACTGCTGTCACCAAAGAAGCAGGTTGTGGGGTGATTCCTCCCTTACATACAGTTTGCCTCCTTTGAGACTGCACAGTGGGGCCTGCCTTGGGAGCCAGTCTAGCCACTGAAAGCCAATGTAGCTTCTTCACCACTCCCTCCTTGACCCTGCATGCAGAATGGGCTTGGGACAGTTGATCCGGTGTCGCTCACCTAAGCTGGGCACTAGAGATTTAAAACTAAAACCTCCCCAAGGCTTTGTTCCATGAAGATTTGATTTCTGCACTCTCCTGTCTATAAAAACAGCAACTTTCCTGTGGACAAAGCAGTCATAATCTGCAGCCACTTGCAAAGGTCAAAAATCTCATGTGGCCTCAGATTTAAAACCACCCCCCCACCAGGCCGCATGTAATAATGAGTCCAAAAGGAGAGTGCAGAGACTGCGGGACAAAGTTGCGCTGCTCAGCCAAGTGGGAAACCCATGGGCCAACACCACAGGCTCCTCCACTCCGAGTTCCTCTCATCCATGTATTCAAGTGGTCCTTGATGCAGGAAAATCCCATCAGTTTCCTAAAATTTTTCCGGAATCCTCAAAAAATTGCGAGTTCACCCACAGTGTCTACACTCCTGTGGAGCTCTTTGAGAAGAAGAGCAGAACTTGGGAAGCCGAAGTATTTGAGTGACCTCAAGTGAGAAAGCATTTCTTTAAAAATGCCCCCTGCTGTTGCCAAGGGGAAGTGGGGACATTTTAGGAGGAGGGGAAACAAGCAAAGAGACACAGGAGAAAGGGCATCCTGGTGATACATTTTGTGAAGACGACAGTAGAGTTGTTAATATAATTTTTGAAACCTGCAGACTTACAATCAAGCTTCCTTGGGGAAGGTGTTAATTAAAATACTTAAACCGTTTTTGCTTTATTGATCAAATGATTCCAAGCCCATAAGAATGGACACAGCGATTTGACGCTGATCGAGAAAGGAGAATCTGAGTGCAGTTGAGCAGAGTTCAAACGGCTTCATGTGGACTTCGGAAGCTGGGAAGGATTGGGGCACCTGGGTGGCTCAGTGGGTTAAAGCCTCTGCCTCCGGCTCGGGTCATGATCCCAGAGTTCTGGGATCGAGCCCCACATCAGGCTCTCTGCTCAGCGGGGAGCCTGCTTCCTCCTCTCTCTCTGCCTGCCTCTCTGCCTACTTGCGGTCTCTGTCTGTCAAATAAATAAATAAAATCTTTAAAAAAAAAAAATCTGGAAGCTGGGAAGGATGGAGCAATGGTCTCTGTTTCTATCATTTCTATAGTCTCCACATGCATGATCTCTCTGAGATGATGAACAAGGTGTGTCAACTGGTCAGTTGCAGATAGAGCAGACGGTGGTTCACAGTCAATGAGTGAGAAAGGTCTGAAATGGAAAAGGAAATCCTGGAATTTTTAGAGTTTGGGGAAGGAAAGAAAACCACACTGCAATATTTCATAGTTCAGAGAATTCTTGAGCTTAAGAGTTCTAAAGGTAGATAATGTTGTTTTGCGTCTTTACTAATTTTAAATCCATTTTCAACTATTTGTTTCTTTAAAAAAAAACAATTTTTTAAAGATTTTATTTACTTATTCAACACAGAGAGAGATCACAAGTAGGCAGAGAGGCAGGCAGAGAGAGTGGGGGAAAGCAGGCTCCTCGCTGAGCAGAGAGCCCGATGCGGGGCTCGATCCCAGGACCCTGAGATCATGACCTGAGCCGAAAGCGGAGGCTTTAACCCACTGAGCCACCCAGGCGCCCCTCAACTATTTGTTTCTTAAAGGGCTGCACTATAGGTTGACATGTGGCTTTGCATGGGGCAGTCTCACCTCATGGGAGGCAACACCTACATACCTCAATAGTATTTCTTTTTCCACGAAGCCTTGGAGAAGAGGCAATGGATACAGTAATTGTAATAAAAATATTTTACCAGGTTTTTTTCATAGCGCACATCTTGACGTATTATGGAGCTGTCAGCATAGGGGAAGCCCATAAAAACCGTCTCCCCCTTTGTCAGTGGGAAGGATAATTAATTTTAGATTTAGTACCTAGGGTCAAATAGCTGAAACAAATGTTTAATTGACTGAAACCTTAAACTCTTTTTTTGGTTAGTGTATTTTCCTTTTTTCAGGTTTATTTTAATTCCAGTGTAGTTAACATATTGAAACCCAAAACTTCTAACTGCTGTGACTTTATGATGACTTGAGGGTTGTTCCACTAAATATTCCTTTTGTTTCTTACCCCTGTACCTTAGTGCCCACTTGTGAGCGTACCGGGGTGCATGAGCTAAAACTAGAGAATGTTGTCTGTTGTGGCCTGGGTGGCTTGGCACCTGTATGTTTGGTACTGTCATTCAAGTTGTGAGGGGGATTGAAAGAAGATACAATACATATTCCAGAAAGGGAGCAAATGGTAGGATGGGAAATGAGATTAGGCAGGAAATAGGGCTGAAATAACTACTGATTATTAATAATAAAGAAATCATAGCCCTAAAGCACACTATACACAGTGGGCAAACTGAAGATACCTATGGAAGACAGAATGTTAAATCTTTTAAATAAAATGTAGAAGCATATTATCATGACTTCCAGAAAAAGATTTATTAGATGAAATGCTAGCCTGAGCAAAAAAGCAAAACTGATAAGTTTCTTTCTTTTTTTTTTTAAAGATTTTATTTATTTATTTGACAGAGAGAGATCATAAGTAGGCAGAGAGGCAGGCGGAGAGAGAGGGGGAAGCAGGCTCCCCACTGAGCAGAGAGCCCGATGTGGGACTTGATCCCAGGACCCTGAGACCATGACCAGAGCCGAAGGCAGAGGCTTAACCCACTGAGCCACCCAGGCTCCCCAACTGATAAGTTTCTTGAGTTTTGTTTTGTTTTGTTTTCAGTAGGCTTCATGGCCAGCATGGAGCCCAAAGTGGGGCCTGAACTCATGACCCTGACATCAAGATCAGAGGGCCTGTGATCAAAAGTCAGATGCCTAATTGCCTGAGCCACCCAGGGACTCCTAAATTTTTTTTTTAAATTATTGTATGTGTGGCTGACAATAGACTGATAACTAGAATTGTGAAAAATCCCAGAATTAAAAATATTAATGTAGAAGAAAATGGCCAAAGGATATAAACAGGAAAGTCATAGAAGAGGAAACCCAAATGGCCAACAAACATATTCAAAGATGTTCAAACTCACTAGCTGTGGGAGAAATTCACATTAAAAGCACAATCATACCTTATTTTTCACTCATCTAATTGTCAAAATTTTTAAATTAGATGATGCTACATCCTGGCAAAGAAAGGGAGAAACAACTCATGGGCCAAGTGTGAATTCATACAACTACTTTGTGAGGTCAATTTTTAATGTTCTTTTTTTTCTTTTTAAAGATTTTATTTATTTATCTGCTGAGGCCGGGGGCAGAGGGAAAAGCAGACTCCTGGTTGAGCGGGGAGCCTGATGCAGGGCTCCATCCAAGGACCCCAGAATTATGACCCGAGGTGAAGGCAGATGCTTAACCGAGTGAGGCACCCAGGTGCCCCTTTAGTATTCTTAATTACAGTTTTAAAGTCTGCATCCAGTAAAGTTGAAGACACACATCGCCTAAAACTGAGAAATCCTGCTTCTAGTATAAACACTTGAGAACCTTAAGCATGTGTCCAAGGAAGCCTCTATTCAGATGCCCAATGCAGCATGATTTTCCTGGGAAACACTGGGAAAAAACTAAATGTGTATCAACGAGACAATAAACACGCACATATTTATACAATGCTACTCCATTTAGCTACGAAAATCAGTTAACTGATATTTACATGATGTAGCGTATAATACCTTTATTCAAATTTGTTAAACTTCAAATGATAATTCTTATTTAGGGATAGAAATTATTAACAGTACTAAAATAAAAATGTGATGAATATTCACTTCAGAAAAGTTATTCTGGCAAAGAGAGCTTAACATTTAATGGAGAGGAGGTACAGAGGAGGGTGCATCTAGCCAGTGAATTATTATTTTTAAAAAGACTGATGTAAACAAAATTAAGGATTAACAATTGTTAAATATGAGTGATAAATATATGTATGTGTATTATATACTCTAATTGTCTGCATATTTACATATTTTTGTACTAAAAATAAAAGCGATGTTGAATTTCCAACAGTCCAACTGCACTTTAATCTTACAGAAAAAAAGCAGGATGTTGAGTGCTGCGTGTGGTTTCCACGACATAAACCAGCAATGGGGAACTGGCCGCCCACAGTCCAATAAGCGTTCGGCCCTTACCGCTTGGCCGTGTCTTCAACTTGGCCCACACAGTGTTTTTCAAAATGTGGAGACTTTGCCAACATTGTAAAATGGGGAGATAGCACATAAAAATTCTGATTTCTGGCTTCATCTGCAAAATGAGACAGGGCCACGCTGGAGCCCTGAGCCGTGGGGCAGGAGCTGTGGAGCTGAGTGGCCAGGGGCCCCTGGCACTGGGGGACGAAGTCGGACCGCCAAGTGACCCCTGCAGCCGTGTCCCCGCCCCTGCGGCTGTCACCTCCCTTCACACCCGCTCTTTCTTCTTATACCAGAGAGGGAAGCCAAATATTTCCCCTGCACCTACTCCAGTAGTTTTCATGACCTGTCTCTTCGTTAGCATCTACGTTTATACCTCCTATTTAAAAGAAAAAAAAAAATCACCAAAGATTGGAAAGAAATACAACAGATATTTTTCACTGCTGTCTCTGGGCTGTTGGATGGCCAGTTGCTGAAGGTTAAAAAGCACTGTATAAAACTGTAAAAACGGCCAAACCAAAAGATGCTTCCATTTAGAATTAACCTTTAGGATGATGTTCTGCTTTCCATTCCTACCACAGGAAAGCTCCCACCATTGCTTCAGAGCCCAGTGGACCTTCTAAGATCCAGAATTAATTTTTTCCTCTAGGCTATTCCTTTAAAAAAAAAAAATCCTTCTTTCTATTTGTATATTTCTTACTCATCTTTCAAAGCTCTTACTCATAATACAAATCCACAGTGAGGATTTTCCTGATTTTCTCTGCCATCTCTGCTCACATGGCCAGCAATCCTTCCAGTGTCTGGGAGCACATGGCACAGGCCCCTCCGTCATCTGTTTGTATGAGCCGCTAAAAGCAATAGGAGGACAAATCTTACCTATCACTTCATTTCCAGCTTAGAAAGGACTTAGACACTAAAATATATCAAATTAAAATAGTAGGCACTCAAAAATATCAACTGAAATTGGAACATTAATGTCATTGTAGAATATACTATGCTTAGGAGATACGGGCAACTAAATTTCCTCTATACTTAGGATATACATGATGAAAAGTCACTTTCTTGATTAAACTTAACATGCATTTATTTCTTTCTCTTATGAACACAGGAAATGTAAAAACTGAAATCACAGTGAAGTGAACATATAAAAGTTCCTACTCTATGGTTTCCAGATAAGTGAAATTTATTTCATTACATTTTCAATCTAGTAAGGATTATTTGTTCTAATTTCTGCAAATCCTCATTAAGAGTTTATAATGGTTGGTTGACCATTTATTAAGAATTAGGTGACTTCTTACCCACCATATTCAGTGGATTTTAAGAATACTCCCCAAACAGGGCGCCTGGGTGGCTCAGTGGGTTAAGCCTCTGCATTCAGCTCAGGTCATGATCCCAGGGTCCTGGGTTCGAGCCCCGCATCAGGCTCTCTGCTCAGCAGGGATCAAATAAATGTCAAATAAACGTCAAATAAATAAATAAATTCTTAAAAAATAAATGTCAAATAAATAAATAAATTCTTAAAAAAAAAAAAAAAAGAATACTCCCCAAACAAAATGTATAGTAACACATAGTCCAACGTGAACAGTCTTTACCAAATCACTCTTGGATGCAAGTTAAAGGATTGATTTATACATATTTCTGCCATGAGCCCATTTCTTCTGATCCCCCTTCATGAAAATTAAGAAGTGCTATTTCATTTACTTCCTGAACTCAAAGAACCTGTCATGAATTATCTCTCCATCCAGTATCAGTGCCTGAAGTCTCTACTGATTTTAGTAACTGAGCTGCTTGAGTTTTCTCATGCTTTATAGAGAATTTTATTTACCAGTGAGAACAGTAATAGACAGGAGGATGGATAAAACCTAGTAAGAACTGCAGTTTTATATTACCCCACAGATAATAACATTTTTCCTTCCTGTCCATATCATCAGAAGCTTCAGAGACATTTAATCTATCTTTACATTGAAATGACTTTTAACATTTAGAATTTACTAAATGTAGCAAAGCTTCATCCCTGTTGCTTTTAATTTGACAATATCATAAAAATAAGTAAGTAAAATATAAGTAAGTGCCTTATTAAGTTCTGACGGCCTATCAGCATGAACACGTTTTGGTCACATTTTTCTGTTGTCACTAAAACAGCCTCACTAGAACATGACAGATGCCTTCTTAATAAACATTTTTTCTTGAAAGTGGACTCCAAAATGTTATAAATATAACAGGCAAGAAGAATGCTATGCATGACCTCAAAGCCAAAGATTATCATGATGTGGGCCAGTAGTAGTAAAAATAGCATCTATGCTGCATGAACTAGCCAGTGAATGGTTGCTGGCAATCATCCCAGGGTAAAATTCTCTACCGTGACCAGAGTCAAAACACCAAGTAACTCGAAACCTGAAGCATTTGCTAATAAAGAAGGAAGAAATACGTTTCACCAATTGTGGCAACAGCACTGATGAATGACTTACACTCGGGCATCTTACCATCTGAACTGTCACGCTGTGTGCCAATCCAAGGGAGGGGAGAGGAGCCGTAATCAGGGGTCACCCTGGCAAGGTATTGACTTTGAAATAACAAGTCTGATTCAAAAACTTAAAACAATTTATTGAAAGGACAGTTGCTCTTTTTTTTTTTTTTTTTTAATAAAGATTTTATTTCTTTATTTGACAGACATAGATCACAAGTAGGCAGAGAGGCAGGCAGAGAGAGAGAGGGGAGGAAGCAGGCTCCCTGCTGAGCAGAGAGCCCGACGCGGGGCTCGATCCCAGGACCCCGGGATCACGACCCGAGCCGAAGGCAGAGGCTTTAACCCACTGAGCCACCCAGGCGCCCCAGGACAGTTGCTCTTAAATGCCCTCTCAAGACAAGACACCATTAATGAATAACACTGCTGCTTGTCTTGTCGATCTAAAGGTTACGTGAAATGTCATAGAGCTGGTATGCTTTGTATGTGGGCAGAGTTCTCTGGTCTTCCATTTAATATGCTTGGGCAGGATCATCCAGTTAACCAACATAGGTTCACAAGGGAGCATGAACCACAGAATTATGCACAAACCAGGATGAAAATGTTCCTAGAGCATTCAGAAGAGGATAATGACTAACAGTGACGTTCTTCAAATTCTGGCTCTGTTACTTAGCTATATACTATACATAGCTATACTATCTTAAGAGAGGTATGTGTCTGGTTTTTTCAATTGAAAAATAGTATTAGGCTCATAAGGTATTGAGAAAGAATACCACAGCAACAAAATTAATAAATGTTTAGTCAAAAGCCTATTAAAATTATTTATTTTCAAATATAAAATTCATAAAGACACCATTAAATTTTTTTAATTGGGGACTTAGATTCTTTTCACTTATAAGAAGTCATATAATAGGATAATTTCTAATAAATAACTATGATTTTTTAAAAATCTTAACTGGTTATATATTTAATAAAATTGTGTCACCAAATAATTTCATAGGCAAATTTAAAAACTATTCCCAAAGCAAAAATATTATTTTTAATGTGAGATGTGGGAGTATTTCAATATGGCTGAGTAAGATAATGATAAGGATGACAAGCTATAAAATCAAGAATGCCTAGAGTTTGCGAAAGTTTAAGTGGCTCAGGAAACTTGTTAGAAAACAGTGCAGGAATCAAGGCAAGAATAATGACCATTTGGCCCAGTGATGACAACACACATAATTCTCCATCTAGTTACTTCATGGTTCATCTCCAGTATAGACACATACCAGTATCTGAATTGTTAAGCCCCGCACACCACACGAACCAACTTTATCAACTCTTACAGACTCTGTTCATTTCCAAAGTTCCTTTGCTTTCTTCCCATCCCTTCAGTAAGACAGTTTAATACATTTGTAATAGTAGATTATCTCACAGTTTGCATTTTATTCTGAGATCTCCCAACTTCCAAAATGATTTTGTAAAATTTGCCTACTCTAAGGTTCACTCTCTGTGCTAGTAAGTTCTAAGTTTTGCCAAATGCATAGCATCCTATAACCACAATTAAAGTATCCTACAGAACTGTTACCACCCCAGAAACAAACCAAAGGAAACCCTACGCTTCGCTTGCTCAATCCTCACCCACTCTCCCATGAACCTGTGGCAACCATGCAGCTTTTCATTATCTCTATGGTTCTTTTACAAAATACCATATAATTAGAATTATACAGCCTGTGTAGCCTTTCCGACTGGCTTTTCCCACTGAGCAATAGCCATTTAAGGCTTACTCATGTCTTTTCATGGCTTAATAGCTCATTTCTTTTTCTCAATGGAAAATATGCACTGCATGGGCATACCACAATTTGTTTATCCACCCACTTATCAAGGTGTATCTTGGTTTCCAGGTATTGTCAATTATGAATTAAGCTGCTACAAGAATCCATGTGCAGATTTTTGTGAGGACTTGGGTTTTCCTGTCAGTTGGACAAATACTTAGGTGCACGATCACTGGATCTTACGGTAAGACCATGTTTACCTTCTTACAAAACTGCCAGACTCTTTCTTCCAGGGTGTCTGTACCACTTTGCCTTCCTACAAGCAACGGGTGTTTGTTGCTACTGCTCTACACCTCATCAGTAACCCCTATAGTCAGTTCTTCAGAATCTAGCCATATTAAGGAGGTATGTACTGGTATCTCATTGTTATTTGAATTTGTAATTTGCCAATGAAAAATTATTTTTAGCATCTTTTCGCACGCCTAATTTCCATTCATCTATTCTCTTTGGTGAGATGTCTTTTTAGATCATTTGCTCATTTCTCGATCAGGTTGTTTGTTTTCTTATTGTTCAAATTTAAGTGTTCTTTGTGTCTTTTGGATGCAAGCCCTTTATCAGATGTGTGGTTTGCAAATATTTCCTCCCAGTCTCTGGCTTGTCTTCTCATTCTCTTAATAGTTTCTCTCACAGACAAAAGGTTTGTTTTAATGAAGTCTAACAGGTTTTTGTTTTTGTTTTTGTTTTGGATCATGCTTTGGGCAACGTACTGAAAAACAATCACAAGATGCAAGGTCAGGTAAACTTTCTCATGGCCTTGTTAAAGCTTTAAAGTCACGCTTTTCAAATTTAGGTCTATGATATGATTTCACTTAATTTTGGAGAAATATTAAGGTCTGCGTCTAGGCTTATTTTTTTCTTGGATGTGCAATTTTTCATTACAAGTTCTGTCCTTCCTCCATTATGATACCTTTGCCCCTTGACCAGAGATCACTTGGGTTTCACTGATCTCTTGTTTTACCAACACTGCACTGTCTTGCTTACTGTTGTTTTATAGCAAGTCTTGAAATTGGGTCTTGTGAGTCCTCCATCTTTGTTCTGTTTTCTTCAGTAGTGTACTGGTTAGTCTAGATCTTCTGACATTCCATGTAAACTTTAGAGTAAGTTTGACAATACCCGCCAAAGAGCTTACTGGGATTTGGATTGGGATTGCACTGAATCTCTTCATCCACTTCAGAAGTACTGACGTTTTAACAGTCTCATTCTCCCAGTCCATGAACTCAGGGTATCTTTCCATTTACTTAGATGTTCTTTAATTTTTTCACCAGAGTTTTATAAATACACACACACACACACACACACACACACACACACACACACAGTACATACTTTGCCAGATTTATATCTAAGTATTTCATTTTGGGTGGTGCTATTGCAAAGCATATTGTTTTTAATCTCAAATTTCAAAACTGTTCTCTGTTGGTATATAGGAAAGCAACTCACTTCTGTATGTTAACCTTGTATCCTGTGACCTCACTGTACTTATTTCTTAGTTTGAGGAGATTTATTGTCAATTGTTTGGGATTTTCTACATAAACAATTGTGCCATCTGCAAATAAAAACAGTTTCTTTGTTTCCAATCTGTATATATTTAATCTCCTTCCCTTGTATTATTGCAGTGGCCAGGATTACCGGTATTATGTTGAATAGGAGTAGTGAGAGAGGACACAGTTGCCTTACTCTTAGTATCAAGGGAAAGAATCCAATTTCTCATCATTAAGTGAGTGCAGATTTTTTTTTGTGGATGTCCTTTATCAAGTTTGGTAAAGTTCCCTTCTATTCTTAGTGTGCTGAAAATTTTTCAATGAATGGTGTTGCATTTTTTTCAAATGCTCTTTCTGCTTCTATTGATAGGATCGTATACTTTTTCTTCTTGAGCCTACTGATGTGGCAGATTACATGACTGATTTTGATTTTGAGCCAGCTTTGCATACGTGGAATAAATCCCACTGATTTGTGGTATATAATTACTTTTATGCATTGCTGATTTGTTTTGCTAATATTTTGTTTGTTTTACATCTACATTTATAAGTAATATTTGTCTTTAGCTTTCCTTCCCTGTAATGTCTTTATCCCATTTTGGTATTTGGGAAATGCGAGCCTCATAGATGTTCAGGTCAATCACTTCCGAGTATCCCAATGAGACATGTATTATACCTTTGTAATTGTCTCAAAATTCTGTTCCATTTTTTTTCATTATATTGTCCCCTTGCATTTCAATTTAGAACGTTTCTATTAACCTATCTTCTTTCAAATTTTTTTTTTATTTTTTAAGTTATTTAAATTCCAGTTAGTTAAGAGTGTAATACTAGTTTCAGGTGTACAATTTAGTGATTCAACACTTCCTTCCATAGAATACCTACTGCTTATCACAACAAACGAACTCCTTAATCCTCATCAAGGATTTCAAACATCCTCCACCCACCCCAGCCTACACCATAACCATCAGTTTGCTCTCTAGAGTGAAGAGTCTGTTTCTTGATTTGCTTTTCTTTCTCCCTGCTGTGATCGTTTGTTTTGTTTCTCAAATCCCACATATGAGTGAAATCATATGGTATTTGTTTTTCTCTGACTGACTTATTTCACTTAGCATCGTACTCTCTAGCTCCATCCATGTCCATATCATTGCAAATGCCAAGATTTCATTCTTTTTGATGGCTGAGTAATACTCCATTATATATCTCTCTATATATCTAATATCTCACTTCTTTATCCATTCATCAGTTGATGGACATTTGGGCTGTTTCCATAATTTGGGTATTATTACAATGCTGCTATAAACATTGGGATGCATGTATCCCTTTGAATTATTGTTTTTGTATTCTCTGGGTAGACACCTAATCGTGCAATTGCTGGATCATAAGGTAGCTCTATTTTCAACTTTTTGAGGAACATCCAGGCTGTTTTCCAGACTGGCTATACCAGTTTGCATTCCCACCAACGGCATTAAGAGGGTTCCCCTTTCTCCACATTCTCACCAACACCTGTTGTTTCTTGTGTTAATTTTATTTTTGTTTTTATATTTTTAAAAAGATTTATGTATTTATTTTAAGGACAGCGCACACATGCATATGAGCAGGGGTGGGGACAGAGAGAGGGATGAGGAGAGAATCCTCAAGCAGACTCTCTGCTGAGCCCAGAGCCCAATGCCAGGCTCAACCCCAGAACCCTGAGATCATGACCTAAGCCGAAATCAAGATTCAGACTCTTAACTGACTGGGCCACCCAGATGCCTGTTAATTTTAGCCATTCTGACAAGTGTGAGGTGATATTTCATTGTACTTTTGATTTGTATTTCCCTGATAATGAGAGATGTTGGGCATCTTTTCATGTGTCTGTTGGCTATCTGTTTGTCTACTTTGGAAAACTATCTGTCCATGTCTTCTTCCCAATTTTCAACTGGGTTATTCATTTTTTGGGTGTTGTGTTTTATAAGTTCTTTGTATGTTTGGTTAATAGCTTTATCAGATATGTCATTTACAGATATCTTCTCCCATTCTGTAAGTTGCCTTTTAGTTTTGTTGATTGTTTCCTTCACTGTGCAGAAGTTTTTTATGTTGATGATGTCCTAGTAGTTTATTTTTGCTTTTGCTTCTTTTGCCTCAGGAGACCTATCTAGTAAGAAGTTGCTATAGCACATGTCAAAGAGGTGTCCTCCTCCAAGATTTTAATGGTTTCATGTCTCACATTTAGGTCTTTCATCCATTTTGAGTTTATTTTTGTGCATGGTGAAAGAAAGGGGTCCAGTTTCATTCTTTTGCATGTTGCTGTCCAGTTTTCCCAACACTACTTGTTGAAGAGACTGTCTTTTTCCCATTGGATATTCTTCCCTGCTTTGCCAAAGATTAATTGGCCATACAGTTGTGGGTTCATTTCTGAATTTTCTGTTCTGTTCCATTGATCTCTGTGTCTATTTTGTGCCATACCTACTAGAGCTTTGTAATATAACGTGAAGTCTGGAATTGTGATGCCTCCAGCTTCTTTTTCTATTTCAAGGTTGCTTACACTATTCAGGGTCTTCTATGGTTCCATACAAATGGAAAGATATTCCATGCTTATGGATCAGAAAAACAAATACTGTTAAAATGTCTATACTATCCAAAGCAATCTACGCATTTAATGTAAACCCTATCAAAATACCAACGGCATTTTTCGCACAGCCAGAACAGTCCTAACACTTCTGCTGTCCTATCTTCTATCAGTCTTACTGATTCTTTCCTCAGCTGTGTCCAGTCTACTGCTGAGCCTATGAGAGACATTCTTCAATTCTTCCACAGTGTTTTTATTTCTAGCATTTCCTTTTGATTCTTTCTAAGAGTTTCCATCTCTTCTTACATTACCTAGCTGTTCCTGCATGTTGTATACTTTTTCCATTAAATCCTTTATTAACTATAGTTATGTAAAATGTTTTGCCTAATAATGCCAACATCTGTGTTCTATCTGCATCTGGAGATGATGATTACTTTGTTTCTTCAGATTGTGGTTTTTTCCTTGCCTTTTATCATGACATAATTTTTTCATGAAAGTCAGACTATATAGAGAAAGAGCTTATCAATTCTCAAAGAGGTGTATGACTTGAAAAAGCTAAGAACTGCATAATGGAAAATAATTCATTTTATTTTTGTATGTATAAATACAACTCAAGGGGCGCCCGGGTGGCCTCTGCCTTCGGCTCAGGTCATGATCCCAGGGTCCTCAGATCGAGCCCCGTATTGGGCTCTCTGCTCAGCAGGGAGCCTGCTTCCTCCTCTCTCTCTGCCTGCCTCTCTGCCTACTTGTGATCGCTCTCTGTCTGTCAAATAAATAAAATCTTTAAAAAGAATTTAAAAATTTTTCAAAAACAAATAAATAAATACAACTCAAGTTCCCAAGCTAGGAGTAACAAGAAATCATAAAGTACATCACTTTTTGCTTTTATTTGAGTATCTTGATAATTAATATAAATTCTGAATTAAAAGGCATTATCTGCCACCTATGTTCAGTTTGTGAAAAGTTACCCTGCTTTAATAATTCATTAAATAATTCTGACAATATGCTTTATAATTTGGCTTTATATAAATTCATCCTAACACCAGGCAAAATAATGTTTTCTTTAAGATAAGGTAACTGAAGAGCAGACTCCTCTAGATACAGGACTAATACAATCTCCAGACAAGGCAAAAAAGATACTCAGTGATTTTTTTTTTTGCTTTTCTAAAAAATACTTAGCTTTCTTATTATGGTTATTTATTCCAAATCTGATGTCGGAGATATCTCTTATGTTGTATGTTACACGAATGGTATTAGCAATAAAACAGCAATATAAAAGATTACTTTTTAATTTTGTACCACTGTGCAAATCACTGCACTTATTTTCAAGGCTAATTAGATGGAATTGGTGAGAGAAGGTGAAAAGGAGCCTATGTGTGAGCATTCAATTAATATAACTTTTATTAAAAGAACATTATGGTGGCAATATCAAATCCCCAACTGTTCTCTGTCCTCTCTAGCAGATAAAAAAGAAAAGAAGTCCCACTGTTTACAGGGAGAAGATCCCGTGGCTAGTCCATCACTATTTTGCTTTTGCTCAGTATTTTACATTACCATCAGACTTCCTAACAGTAGTCTCGGAAAGATGAAAGTGGACTCTCACTGAGAATTCCACACAAATGGATTAATTTGTGTCACCATTTTTGGCATGTCGCCATGGATACGGCCATCTGACAGCCTTGGTGCAGCTGTGAGTTGACTGACGGTCCATTCACACTGCAAGGCTTTACAAAACCAGTAACATGAAAGAACACTCATTAGTGGACAAAGACCTTACTTACACATTTGGGTGATGCTTCAAAGACTGAGTGTTACCTCTCAGTAAATCTGACCATATCAATATCACCAATGAACGTTAAAATTACACCATGGGAGACTATATTAAAAAATGTGAAGTTAATATATTTATTTGATACCTAGCTTTATTTTCGCTTTGGTTCAAATCTAGCAAAATGACAATGGAATGGAAAACAAACTGAAAAGTGTCTGTGTTGTAAATTCTATACTTTCTAAAAAATAAAAAAAAAATCAAAGAACAAAAAGCCATTTCTCATTATAAACCTAGAAACTGGTTATATACTTCAAGTGGTAAGAGGGAATAATTTCTATCATTTACTATGAAGTAGAAAATCTGCCTTCGCATTTCTAACACATTGGGAAATGTTGACATTTTACATTGTCACACACCCAAGTGTACAAAGATGTTGTTTATTTCTCTGTAATTACACTTACCTCATGAGACTTCGAAGCTGCTTGGCAGTGAAATACCTTATTCTCATATATTCAAGGTAATTCTGTCAACTCAGGTAGATCCCTCCAGGGTACCTACTCTGTCAATTCAGGAAGCTTCCCTCCCAACGTGACTGATTCTGTTTTCCCAGGATGTGATCCGGGTCCCTGAGGTGGCGTATTCAGTGACCCACCATTAAACAGGAGGCACCTCTCTTGCTCACCACGCGTTCACCGGGTCCTACAGACCTATCCCTCTGGCCTTGGGCGCTGGCCCTATCTTGTCTCTTTGCTGATGTTGCCATCCCTACCTGGCATCCAACTGTTAGGTCCTTGTCCCAGCATGCTCCTCAGCCTCCATGCCAACCCATCCATCCATCTGTCTGCTCGGCCACTTTATGTGCATGGGAACATGAGCCTGCTTTCTGTGTCGTACTTGAAGGTGCCTGAGACAGTGAGGCTGACCTTCATCCTGCATGACCCATACCTGAGACACAGAAAAAGAAGGCTTTTCAGATGATGGAACACAGAGAGACTTTGTCAAAGTCCATTGAATCACAGCCTGCTCTAACTCTTCACATCGTGCCTCATCAGATGGGTAAACTACATGTGAAGAGATTTTTGACACTTTGATGTTCTTCAGCTATGAGTGTCCCTTTATTTCTATCAAAGGGCCAGAAATAACAACTCTTTCAGGACTTTTAGCGCTCAAGATTCCCACTGTTTTCCTTGGAATCAGAATCAAAAGACACCATTTGGCATGTAACCCATGTATAATATAAGCTAATCCATCAACATGACAGCATAAATGAAAATGGAATCCTACTGTCCTCTCCATTGCTGATGATTTCAGTAGGATTTACTATTCTGTCCTCTTCTTCTTTCCTGTTAAACTGGGCAGAAACACCAAATCAAAATCAACATTTTGGAACTTCTTACTTTAGAAATATTTCATGTGCATTAAAATTTTAGCACCTTAAATGAATCAGAACACTGATCGACTGAGAAATGTGGGAATATTTGCCCACATCCGTGCAGGTGCATCCTAAATTGAAACATTCTTTGTTAAACAGTCGATGACTCTATCCTAAAGCAGCAAAATTGGGTAAAAATAATGTGAATCACACATGAGAATATGTCGTGTAGATAAAATGTGGAGCTGGATGGGATATAAAAGATTAACGTTTTATGTCTTTTTTTCCTTTGTTGCTATTTATACATTATCCAAGTTCATTACTCTGGGGTACAGAAGGACACCAGGGAGGAAGGGGGAAGCAGCTGGGGAGTGGAATCCATTTGATGAAAAGGAAGGACAATTAATGAGGGGAAAAAAAACTCGTAGGAGAAAAAAATCCTCAGAGCAAAATGAAGAGTATCAGGTACACTTCCAAAAATGAGCAAGTAGTAGGCAGCATAGAGAAATGTAGTTTGATTGTCTCGCCTTTGTGCCTGTTGTCAAAGCTGGTTTCTACTTCCTTTCAGATAATAATGATAATATCAGATCTATTCCTTTTTCCTACATTTGTGTTTGAAATTCAATGGTCATTAACTCTGAGATGATACTTTGATCAGGAAATAATAGAAGAGCCTTTGTATTTCATTTTCTGTGAAGCCTCAGTCCTAAACCTTTGAAAATGAACAGTGGCCAGAGAAAGGGCAAAAGTCCCAGCCCTTAAATATATTAAATAACACCGAATAAAGACAAGAATGAACAATAGCCATTTGGGAAAGATCATTTCATTTGTAAGAATTGTTGTTATAGATGAAGAGTTAGTGGACACAGGTTTTTTTCGTGGGTATGATTTTTTTTTTAAATATATGCAATTAGGGAACAGAAATGAATGGGGAAATTGATCTTAAAAGAGAATTAAGCAGAGTCTTTCATCTCAGGAAACCCAGAGTCTGGATATCTCTCTGTATCTTTTAAAAAGTCTTAGTTCCCTTTTCTATGTATCCAACTTCTTGGGTGCCAAAAAGATTCCAAGCAACATGTAAACTGAAAAACATAAATCCCTGGGGGAAAAGTTACAAATTAAGTATAGAAATATATTTATCTAGATTAGTATAAGCCTGTGGGTAAATAGCTATTAATTTTACTTCTGGAAATTTCTGATCGTTTTCACCTTTAGTAAAGGAGCATTTTAGTTATCTTAAGTTTTTAAATTTATTTGCCTCATTGAAGGTCACAAAATTCCTCTTTTCTAAGACCCTGCATGTCATTTATCAAAACAAAACAGATTGGTATCTGGCTGCAATATCCATATTGACCCCTAGTGTCATTAATTTATTACACTGACTATATCCGTATGATTGGCTGAATCTGTAATTTTAGAGATAATTATAAGAAAAATCTTGGCACTGGTTGACAGTAACACATTCAACAGTCAACAGCAAAGCTGAAAATTTGTGTCACTAAGACAATAAAATACAAATCAAGTAATGCAATTTCATGGCGACAGATATTCATGAAAGTTTTTTAAGTTAAAAATAGAGACTATAAGATGCTTTGCTGATATTGAAGTCTTGTGGGGAACAAAGCCAGTTCACAAGCTTGGGTGGTGGTGAAGAAGAGAAGAGCAGCGTCAGACGCACTAACGGGCGCGCGCCGCCGTGGCTGAGGGCAGGTAAGGGAGCTTAAGGTTTCATTTGTCCCCAGGGTGTCTCACCTCCCTTAAAAAAGTTGAGAGCAACATAAACTTCTCAGAAATTCCAAATTTACATTTCAGAGAACAATAATAGATATATGATACATTTGAGTGGAAAATATGAGGTGGGGTTTTTAAATGTGATTATCCGTAAGTAATTATACCTGAATCTTAGAGTTAATGTTCTATATATAATTCTATTCTCTGTCTGCAGTTTTCTTTTAAGTATTTGGCTTTAGAACTCTGAATTTCAGTCAGTCCCATTTTACTTCCTACTGTTTTGTTTGTCTGTTTTTTAAACCAACAACAATAATGAGTCAAGATAGAGTAACGTGAATTAACTTTTCTTGAGTGGCTCCCATGTGCCACGCTCTCTGGGGCCCGTTTCGCTACTTCATTCCCCTTGAACCTCACGCACACCTGTACCTGGGATATTGTTAGCATCCTTTTACGAAGAAGTAAACTGAGTCCCGGAGAGGTTAAACAACTTGCCCCAAATCTCAAAGCCAATAAATGGCTAAGCAAGGTGCATCCAGTTTTATTGTATTTATCCCTTCAGACAAAATTCTCCAATGTTCTAGGATCCTTGTTGCATGCTTTATTTTATTAACAGGAGTCTATGGCTCTATTGAAAAAAAGTTTTCATAAATTGGATTTAGGCTAATCTAAATGTGATTGATTTTGGCTAAAATAGATATGAAAGTTATTTTAATCAACTAAGACAAAAAAGCAACAAGGGAGAATTTTTTAAAGAGGTTGTCCAGTGTCTGAGAGCTAAAATTTCAAGAAATGTAGCGTGCAACACTCGGGCTAAGAGTGAACGAAACAGCCAGGAAGTGAACGCCATCTGTGCAGAGAGAGCTGGTCCTTCCCGCTGAGCTGGAGGAGGGGAGGAGGCTGTCACCATTTCACCCTCACCTTCTCCCAGCTTTCTATTCCTGCTGAATTCCGGGTCACGCTCACATCGTTTCTTCTCCACTATCTTTTCCACAGCATTGACCCAAAGCAGGAACACTATGTTTTCTCTTTACTTCCCCAAGCAATACCCAAACACACTGTGTGTGACAGTATTTAACTGAACACACAAGAGGAACAGAGAGGGTCAGCAGGGTACAGCTGACGTTTTATTTATTTTTTTACCAGCTTTCTATTTTTTTCATTATTTTTTATTATGTTCAATTAGCCAGCCACTACATCATCGGTTTTTGATGTAGTGTTCAATGATTCATTAGTTGCATATAACACCCAGTGCTCACCACATGTGCCCTCCTAAATGCCCATCACCTGGTTACCCCATCCCCCCATCTCCCTCCCTTCTATAACCCTCAGTTTGGTTCCCAGAGTCCAGAGTGTCTCATGGTTTGTCTCTCTCTCTGATTTCTTCCCATTCTGTTTCCTCTCCCTTCCCCTGTGGTCCTCCATGCTATTCCTTAGGATTTACATATGAGTGAAACCATATGATTATTGACTTTCTCTGAGTGGCTTATTTCACTCAGCATAATCCCCTCCAGTTCCATCCATGTTGATGCAAATGGTGGCAACTGATGTTTTCTGATGGCTGAGTAATATTCCATTGTATATATGAACCACATTTTCTCTATCCATTCACCTGTTGAAGGGCATCTCGGCTCCTTCCACAGTTGGACTATTGTGGACATTGATGCTATGAACACTGGGGTGCATGTGCCCCTTCTTTTCACTACATCTGTATCTTTGGGGTAAATACCCAGTAGTGTAATTGCTGGGTCATAGGGTAGCTCTATTTTTAACAGGTTGAGGAACCTCCATACTGTTTTCCAGAGTGGCTGTACCAGCTTGCACTCCCACCAACTAAACTTCGACAAATCAGAAAGACTATACAATGGAAAAAAGACATCTCTTCAATAAATGTTGCTGGGAAAATTGGACAGCTAAATACAGAAAAAATGAAACTGGACCATTCTCTTACACCAAACACAAAGATAAACTCAAAATGGAGGAAGGACCTCAATGTGAGACAGGAATCCATCAAAATCCTAGAGGAGAACTCAAGACACAGTGACCTCTTTCAAGACACGTCTACAAAGGCAAAGGAAACAAAAGCAAAATTGAACTTTTGGGACTACAACAGGTGACATTTTAAAAGTGAGGATGGCATCCTCTGATTCAAATAATCTGCATTTCCAACTTCTTTTCCATTCCTTACTATCCAGCAGAACCGCAAGTGCCCCAATGAGTTTTCTAGGCTGAGAACAGCCAAGGAGGTTCCTCCCTGCCCCCAACCTTGTCAGCGCACCTTACCTCCCTCCTGGGTTGCTGCAGGCCAGCACTGTGCTCGAGGCAACCGGCAGGGGGAACTCCAGAACACTCTGCCTTAAAAAAACAGACACAAAGAGCATAATTTAAATGTCAGCCAATAGAACGTGATAAAATATTTTTTAATCATAGTAACAAGAGAGGAGAATGCATTCCAGGAATGGAAAATAATTTAATACAATAACAGCATTTTCTTAAAAATTTCTTAAAAAAAAAAATCAACAGAGTTAAAAAAAAAACTTTCAGAATGGACTGGAGATTAGTGGTCCACAACAAATTATATAGAAATAAATAATTTGATACTAATTTTTAGAAAAATTGTTTAAAAATTAACAGGAGGGGCGCCTGGGTGGCTCAGTGAGTTAAGCCTCTGCCTTCGGCTCAGGTCATGATCTCAGGGTCCTGGGATCGAGCCCCCAATCGGGCTCTCTGCTCATCGGGAAGCCTGCTCCTCCATCTCTCTCTGCCTGCCTCTCTGCCTACTGATCTCTTTCTGTGAAATAAATAAATAAAATCTTTAAAAAAAATTAACAGGAAATAATCCTAGTAAAAGTAGCAACAAGAGACATGAAATACTTAAATAACAGTGTGTAGAACTTAAAGTGAAGAAAATTAACTTTATGGAGGGACCAAAAAAATGCACTGAGTAAATAAAAAGATCATGTTTATGCATGGAAAGCTTCAGCAGTATTTACAATGAACATATTTTGATAATTCAAATGGAAGACATAACTGAACATGCATTTTTGTGAACTCCTGTGCAAGATACTAGGAATAAACTAATGAATAGAAAAGACATAGTCTCAGCTCTTACACAGCTTTTATTTAGTGTGAGAGACAAGGTTAAAATACACAAAGAAAAAAAGCTATGGGATGTGATGTATATATAATCAGGGCACTATAATAATGGGTCAGACCTAATTACACAATAAAGAGCTCCCCAAGAAGTAAACTTAAAGCTGTTAACAGAGAACATCTAAAGACAGACACATACATCTAGAAAGACTGGAAAATACACACTATAATGTTAAGAGTGGTGAAATGTATTAGTAACGTTTTCTTCTTTACATGTCTCATTTAAAATTTCTATGATAAACATAAAAATTTATAAGAAAAAACCATTCATTTTAAAAATAACTTGAAACTAAAGACCAGAGCTTAAACAATGGTGAGTTTTTCTGGAATGCCCTATTACAGAAACCACTGGTTGAACATCTATATAGTCTTCCAGTTTCTTTCACATGAAAAAATACATTTAACCAGTGAATGGACCTAGATACAGATGAATGTATCTTTTCAGAGTCCATGTTCATAAACATACCCCAAGTACTGAGTACTGAAATATCTACAATCTTCATTTCAGCAATTTTTATAATCATATTTTACTTTTATATCAATTTGATGACAAAATATAGAACATTAATACTTAACTGATTTTTTTAAAAAAATGTTATATGAAATTTTTTGATGCTATTTAAAAAAGAAATCCCCAGGTCAATTAGACACTAGAAGTTGTTAGATTCGTCTCTTTTATTACTTAATTTTGTTTCTATTGATGCTTTTTATTTTTTATAGATGTTCTGAACTCATTCCTTTGAAATTCAAGGAAGATACAGCAAGTGGAACAAATCTTTCACGAGTTGGAATAGATTGAAATTATCATTGATTTCTAATATCTTCTATATAGGAATCCTCTATACCTAGTATGTAGCCAGTGTGAGCCCACTTGTCCATTATTTTCCCTTCAAAATATGGAAAATTGAAAATAATACCATATAAGATATAAAGATAATTTTAATAAGGGTTTGATACCTTCATAAACTGCTCTCCTTTAAAGCTTTTCATTAGGTAATATTGAAATCAGCATTACTATCAGCAGATTTTTTTATAATTCACTTATTTTCAATGTGAAAAATAGACTTTTTATAAATAAATAAATATATATATAAAATATATATATAGAATATATATATTCTATATATATATTCTATATATATATATACACACCTTTCAAATGGTGTAGTTAAATGATTATTTTTAAAGACGGTGAATAATTTAGATTTCCACAGGTTATACTAACACGTCTTCAAACATAATTTCCCATTAAATAAACTGTGGGTCTTCCAAATAAATTCAATGGGTACAATCTTAGACATGATAGAGTTCAGGTAAATTTCAGCATTGGGAATGCATGAATCCGTCTAAGGTCTACTTCAGGAGACCGTTCTTTAGAGCAGTAACTGGCAGGTGGTATGAAGCAATCAGTTGGCTGTTCCCAAGAGCAAGCAGGAGCCAGAGCATTGTGGTCCTGGCTCAAGGACACCCCAGATGCTCAGTCCATCACGAGCAGAGTCCATTTTGTTTTCCATGACACTTGTATATCCCACCAGGGGAAGTGCTAATCAACATGCAATAGCTTCTACTTCAACATTTAATGCTTACACAGATAAATCACTGGTAGCTCTTCCAAATAGTTTCTAGGACAGGGGAGAGAAGCCAGAATAAGCAATGCAAGCCTGCTGTCCACCCAATGACCTTTATCTTGAGCTAGAGTTACTTCCCAATGTAGATGTTGGAGATGGTTCATTTCATATGTGACTTTGATCCAAACCAGTTCCATAAAAT
Source organism: Martes martes (assembly GCF_963455335.1). Classification (NCBI taxonomy): domain Eukaryota; kingdom Metazoa; phylum Chordata; class Mammalia; order Carnivora; family Mustelidae; genus Martes; species Martes martes. The sequence continues at coordinate 7,850,782 of NC_137889.1, read as the reverse complement.
GAGGTAAAAGTGAAACCTGAGATCCCAAAGAACCAAAAGGAGGGGTGAGATATAATGTGTGCTACCGCTAAACTCTGTTCACTAGCGCTACTGGCAGGATTTTAGTTTTCTGGACTTTCTTACAGTATAGTAGAGAAAAATACCATGTGGCATTTATACCCAAATTCAAGTATCTTCCATTGACATTTGCAATTAAAATGCTAAACAAGGATCATCTATTCTAAGAGACAAGAGAGTTCTATAATGAGAGACTTACTGCCAGCAGCTATCCTTTAAGATCTGGAACAAAATTATGTCTTTCAAAATCCTTGTGCCGAAAAGGATAGAGGAAAACAGCTGGTGAAATGATAATGAACATAGAAGAGGTTGCTTGGAATGTGTTATTAAATTTACTGATACCTTAGTTTGAGTCTATGATCTATAGCTAGGTTAGCTATAGATCAAGTCGACAGAACCTTGAATGGTCCTAAGCTTGTACCTCATCTGTCTCAAGCTTCCTGGAAAACCAGGAAATTCAACACCAAGCCCTCAACCGCAAAGCTTCATACAGGGTGTAAACATGACAATCACTCCTTAGGGATGTATTCAGTAAATTTGGGCCCCATGTGATCTCATTTTTTGTTTGTTTCCTTAAACATTTGATGAGAAAAATGAATAGAAATAGGGCAAATATCTCTAGGGGTATTAATTTATTCACTAAAAATAGATAATGAAGAAAAAACAGAAGTTATAAATATATCTCAATATCATTTTTTAGGAACGAAAGATCTATCACAGTTATCTATGACCATCAGATTTGAGGACACTATATTCTGAGAGAATTCACAATTCCCTTTCCCATCATATATCACAGCAAACTACCTATAAAGGACACTGAAGGAAGAGAAAGGCTTTATGAATAGGGTGGATAAACTTTGCAAACTTGAGAGAAGGCTTACAAACAGGAGGTAGGTGTTTTTATAAAGGAGTCAACATACAGATTTTAGATGGGAGAATAGACAAGATGTGTACAAGAGTGATAACATAGTACCAAGAACTTAAGGAAAACATACAAAGAATGAGAAGCTCCTTAGTCAGTAATACAGTAGGAAGCAATTATTAATGTTTTGAAGCATTTGGGCAACCAATGCATTCTCTTAAAAACAACTAAGAAATGAAATAGGCTAACGTTTGCTGATCACTTTCTAAAGACCGGTTGCTCTGCTAGCCAACTCCATCCCCAAAAGGTAGGGATTAGTTATAAATCCACCTGGTGGGTGTAGATTTACTTCTCATGATGTCACCATGACACGAATATGTATCCTTGTTTTGAAAGTGGAGAGACGAAAATTCAAAGTCAACATCCCATTAAAAGCCACACCGCTCCTCAAGTCCAGGCTGGCCACGATGGCAGTCATGGCCAATTACAGAAGTGTGGATCCTGAAGAAGGGAAGAACTAGAAGAGGTTGAAGCAGGAGAAGCGACAAAAGAATGTGAATTAAATTAGGGATCCTGCCTCCATTTCAAGTCACACTGAACTACTTTCCTTCCCAGGAAAACAGTGTTCTCTGGCCTTTGCCTTCTTTCTCAGAGTTGCTTGCCCTGCTTGGAAAACCTCCTCTACCTTTCCACTTTCTCTCTTTACCTGTTAACTCACACCTATCCCTTCCTTTAGAAAGCCTGGATCAATCCCCTGGGGAGTGTGGTTCTCGCCTGGGCTCCCCCAGCACTGTCCCTATGCTTGTCTCCGTCACACACTCACCAACCATGACCTCACCAATGGAGGGTGTCTCTTTATGTGTCTGTGTTCCTCTCTGGCTGAGCTTCTTAAGCGTGAAAACTGTCTTTTTCACTCCTGTAACCACACAGTCTCATTCAGTGCCTGGGACATAGGATAAATTTATATGCATATTATTGTTGAAAACGGCTGTGATATTAAAGATAAATGTGAAGAAATACACTCAAGTGATACAATATTGTCAAGTGATATGAAAAGGTACAACGATATTATCAAAGGCAGACCAGGTAAGGATGCATTCTTCCATGGTCGCTGGATAACAGGATGGCTTTGCCCTTTGAAGGGGAATGGTAGAGCAGGCAGGCCCCATCAGTAGTTCAGGAGGGCCTTGCTTAGCAGAGTCAAAGAGGGGTCAAAGAGGAGTTCTAGAAGACTGACTGGGGGCCCCTCGGTGGCTCAGAGGGTTAAAGCCTCTGCCTTCGGCTCAGGTCATGATCCCAAGGTCCTGGGATCAAGCCCCACATCGGGCTCTCTCCTTGGCGGGGAGCCTGCTTCCTCCTCTGTCTCTCTCTGTCTGCCTCTCTGCCTACTTGTGATCTCTCTCTGTTGAAAAAATAAATTAAAAAAAAATCTTAAAAAAAAAAAAAAGGCTGATCATGCCTTATTCTGAAGAGACTTCCCATCATGCAGAGAGAGAAATCGGGAGTTTCTAACCATCCCCTCTCTGGCCCGACATGATCTGCCCTGTTTCTCTGGCCTTATTTCCCTGTTTCTCTTCTTCTCATGCCCTTTGTTCCAAATTCAGTGGTCTTCGGGCTATTTCTGGAACAAGCCAAGCACATTCCTGCCTCAGGTCCTACAGGGTTGACTTCATTTTTACACTCAAGTCATCATGTCTTCCAAGAGGGCATCTACAAGGACCATGTGAAATGTCTTCTCCACCCCACCCCCCAACACTGTCAGGCTCTTTCAGTGCAGATTCATCTCTAAATTCACGTTACTTGTTTGCTTGTTTGATGACTTACTGGAATTTTAAGGTCCATGAGAGCAAGTACATACTGTCTCACTCTTGGATCCCCAGTGCCTGGTACATGGCACATACTTAATAAATATTTGCGAATAAATGAATGAATTGATCAACCATCCTGGAATTTGATATGTAGCATAGTCAGTAAGACTGGATAAACATGAAAATAATAGCTATAATAGATAACATCTGGTAGATTGCCATATTCTGGGTGCTGTTCTAAGTGTTTCATGTGTATTGATATATTCAATCTTCAGGAAAGCCTATCATTGTCCCAATTTTGCCCATGGAAAAATGCAGTCCCAAAGGGTTTAAAGCATTTAGCATAGCCCTATAGGATAACGTAGGTACAAGGTAAGGTTAAGACACAAAATGATAGCATCTGCTTCCCCAACTTGTCGTGCGATATGTAATGTAGTTCCTAAAATTCATTGCTTCCATGTCGTTGATGCTACCACCATGGAGGAAATCCATACTTTGCCTCCAGGATTTACGACACATCTTGCCACCACTGTGTAAAGGTGTCCCCTACAGGGATGGATGTTCCAATCTGTTCCCACGGAGCCTTCCTTATAACCGTGCTAGAGTTCAAACCCATCTACAGGGGCCATATGTGTTTATTTGGCTGTAAACAGTAGACAGACTTCTCTGAGGGTAGAGATACTGTCGGTTTGCCCTGCTATCATCGATGTCTGTGACAGCACCCAACACAGAGCAGATTCTCAGCAAGTATTGACTGAATTAATGCCACCATTGCTCACACACAGAGAAATTCTGAAATTTGCTTGTTCCTTCAAACTGAAGATCCAAGTTTTCCCTACTTAAATGTGGTTTTTTAAAACAACCTCTAAGTGATAAAATTTTGATAAGGTAATGATTTTTTTGGCTTTTTATTATGAGTTAACTCAGTCCCATATTTTTATTTTAATCATGTCAAACACAGGCATCTTACAAATTATATATTGACCTTACGATTGTACATGAATGTGACTTTTCCTTAGCTGTGGTATGAAAAGCAAAATCATGGGGTTTAGATTCCCTTTACATAAAAGTAGTAGCTCATCTGGCTAATTTTTCAGCTCACACCGTAATATATAGTTAGTGCAGTCTAGACAAGAAACCCTCCAGAAGTTCACCATTGGGATTTGGTTAAGCAGATAATCTACAACAGTGGATGTTTCTCTACGGCTTGTCTGAGCCATCCAAACCTCTGGTGTTGACTACGCTGGGCTAGAAATCTTAGAAGCAGAGGTGTCCTCATAATATTTTTCAACACAACTTGTTTCTGGCTTCAGCCAAAAATAATGTAAAAGAGATCTGTCGACACATTGAGGTCCAAAGTTAGATTTTTAAAAAGAGAAAAAAAAAAAGACTTGGAGGAGAAAATAGCCTTTGAAATTAAAAAGAGTTCCATTCTGGCCTGCAGTTCAAACAACAGCCATAAAACCACAACACAAGCGGTAAGCGCACTGGACATTCATTCTTTATTTTAATAGATTAAGGTGTGGCTCTCTCTCAGCTCTGAACAGAGTCCATTCAGTCTTTCCCTGCCTCTGGCAAATTCATCTCAACTAAAAAGACGGGGAGATGGTGAAAAGGTACTGAGTTGCAAGGAGGGCAGCCTATAATAAGAAACAGCATAACAGGAAATAGGTGGTGCTCACACGAGCATTACAACGTGCCTTAAGTGTGAACCTGGGTGGGGAGGAGGGCAGTGAGAACAAAGCAATGGCCCAAGCCACCAAGCAGAGCGATGCTTTGGCCCTAAGGAGGAAAGCTCTGCCTGCATATTTGGAATATGTTCATTTTTCACTGTCAGGCAACTTTAATTGAACCCATGTTCTAGAAGCAACCAAAAAGGCATTAGGTACTAGCTGGGCTTAAACTCAGACTCTAGTTTGCGCACCTACAGATAATTTAACATTTCCAAAAGCGTTTCCAAATTTTTTTTTCTAATATAGGAGCTATTTTGCTTTCAGTATTCTGCAAAGCTAAAGCACAATTTAATCATCTTAATTTGGTATATTCAATACTTGTTTGGAGTGCACTAGATTTCCAGGAAGCTCGTGAGACCCAGCTTCAGCTGTGTGACTTAGGGATGCAGTTCTGTGCACACCAGAGCATAAAGAAAACCACAATACATAGAACCTGTACGAGAAGAGAAAAAACACACCCATCTAGAGCCAGTCTCTTAAAAAGAACCATTTAATAAGGTTCCAGTATTAGCCCACAGATGCTACGGTGTAAAAAGTCATATGGAGTAAATCTTTTGCATTTCTCTTTATTTTTTGAACTAAACTGGTATCACCTGCCACAATCATCTGTCTCATTCATCGGGCTAGTTCTGTGTTACAGACAGCTCCCTAAATTAAAGTCTGTCTTCAAAGAACAAATATCTATTGCCATGGAAAATATTCAAAAGACTCTAAAAGTGATTTTTTTTTTTTTAATGGAGCTCAAAATCAACTGAGATGAGCACATGTAAAACCACTCCAGGCCAGGAGGGCGGGGCGGGGCAACCCCCTCGGAACGAAGCCGGTGGTGCGCATACTCCAATGGTTAGTAATCCCCCATCTTCACATCGTAATTGTTAAGTTTGTGTTTACTCCCGATTTCTAAAGAAGCCATTCCTTTTCCATAGTTTCTAAAAATATTTCCAAGGAAACCAAATACAGTTATGAAATGTACATCTGCAACAGTGACTGGCCCATTTGTGAAATGCGAGGCTCATTACTGGTAGTGGAATTGGTGGGGAATTTGAAACCCACTTAGAAATGCTAGGAATTACCTCAGGAGGAGTAAGAACCTTATTTGGACTGAAGCTGCCTGCAGAAAATATGAAAAGAAAGGCTCAAAGTCTGGCTATTTGTGCATCTTAATGCACTCCAGTCCCAGCCCAGCTGGGTGGAGATGACTCATTCCCTTCTCGCTGAGGGGAACAAGGAGAATTAATAGAAAACAGCACAGTAATGTTCCACCAGCTGCCTTCTTTTCTTCACCAGGAGCAGCAGAGAAGGTTAGGAAACCTGTTTGTGGTTGGAATATTTCTTTCTATTCACACTACACTGCACAGAGAGCTATGGATCCCATAGAAAGCCTGGTTGCAGTTTGCTTTCTCCTGTTCTTTGGGATCCTAGGAGAGCTGGCAACAAGGATGGACAGAGAAGTACGACACTGAAGGCAGCAAGGACTTTCAGAGGGATGGTGCTGTGTGGAGCTCCTACCAAAATGTGCACCACAATACCAACTGGGGTTTGGGGCTACCTGAGAGTCCAGGCTGCCCCCCATCGTGCCAAAGCCATGAAATGATACGTTCCTGCAGTAAATTTAATCTGGGCCACACATAGGAACAGGTCAAGCCAGATGATGTTGGCTGTCTGTCCGAAGCCACACCAGATGAGAGGCATCCCCTACTTCCTGATTCTAACAGCAGTTTGGGGATTCCCAAATACAGAAATATGTCATTACAATCTTGTGGTGTAGACGGAGGTTTAGGATGCCATGACTAATCTGGCGCAGTCTTTGGACTTTCCCTCCCCTGGAGCAGAAGCACCCCTGGGAGTTCCCGTCTGATGGCCACAACGGCAGCAACTGCTCCCTTCTCCGAACTCTCTGGGTCCATGAGGCTCCCCTGGTAAACACGGGCCAGCAAAATCAAGGAAGGACCCTGTGCCAAGGGGATGTGAAAGGGAAAGGTTGAGAAAATAAGGTGAAGACAAGATAATACCCGGAGAGCTGCTTTCATGACAACTGCAATAACGGTTGTGAAGAAGTAAGTGATGCTGGCAAAGTGGGGCTCGCATATCCCCACCCACTGACTCGTCCTATGCCGTTCAGCACGCAACTGCTCTCCACAGGTGACACATTTCTGTGCCTCCGCTAGCTCTCCCTAGCCTTTCTGAGCGGACGACCGTAAGCTCATGATAGGCAGGGACTTGACCCAAAAGAACACTTATCTAGCAGACATCTTGTCATAGCCATTCAGAAACACATGCTGATTTCTTTTGCATGAACTGAAGCATGAACACACGCACGTCGCCAAGAAGAGGGTGAGATCTATAGCCAAGGTCACTGTCTACCTTGGGTGAGTGAGGGTGCGGAGGAAGGGCGACTGGTTCAGAGGCGTAAGTCCCTCCACCCTTCTAGGCTACTATCTGGAGACTGTGGCGAAGGAAAATGAAAAGAATTAACTTCCAAATCCTCCACTTCCTCTGCTCCTAGAGGAGGGCACCTAGAACTGAATGCCCACGGCTCAGCTGAGATCTTTCGTGAGCCTTCAGGGGTGCAGAGGTAGCCACGGAACCAAGCAGAGGGTGGAAAGTTACCTTTTCTTTCCACCAAATGAAGGGAGAAGAATGAGGCTGGGGGAAAGGAACACGGAGGGTGTAGAATCAGGACACATGGCACACCCGAATCTCGGTGCTAAACACTAGATATAAGTGATATTTTGAAGGAGAAGCAAGGAAACAGGATGTGCCTAACCTCCAGGGAGTTTTCATAAGACAGAAACACCCAGACGGTAAGACGGTTTTGATGCTCATTACTTCGCTGGAAGCAGGAACTGAATCAGAGCGGAACCCATCTCCACACGCCCTCTCCTGGGCCCACATCACCACTTCTACTGGGTCTTCCTACCTTCGTCTGCCTTCTCAGTCCATTCTCCTGGTCTCGCAACCCAGACTGACCCCTGCGAGGACGGTTCATTCAGCATCCTACTTTCTGCTGGTTTAGCTGATGAACTGTTTATTATAAAGGCAGCAGTGACTAACGTGCCTCCCGGATAACCTAGTTGCATTTTCAAAAGAGCATGAAAGATCCTATCTCAGAGGAATAACCACAGTGTGACAGACGCTGGAAATGAGGGATTTCACTATGAAGGGCTCCCTGCACTTCTCCCATCGTATCACACAAGTCAACACCTGCTTAACTATAATGTGCGGCTCTGATGGTCTCATTCACCAAAACTCGGCACTGACTTTCCCAGGTTCATGCCAAGCTCGTTGGCAAGGCCCCAAAATAGTGCCTTAAATCCCCATGCCACCTCCCAGCTGCTAGAAATAATGCTTCGCTTCTCCTACAGCATGAAGAAGATCCTTCACAGGAATCACTGTCAGCGAGTCTTCAAACTTCATGCAAATCAGCCCCATTTATTCTGCGCTTTGCTCTTTCATCAAAAAGCATGACAACAACCACAAGGAATTTTCCATAATTCTAGCTACAAAGCTCTCCAGAGACAGAGGATCTATGGAGCTGGCTTTCAGAGTACAGCATTAGCAAAATCAAGTCTTTCTAAAGCCACATCGAAAATAAAGTTGTCGTTTGGTATTTTCGGGGCAGAAGCTCCAGACTCCCCACCAGGTTCAGCCCTGTAGGAAGAGTCGTTCCCCTCTCCAACTCAGCTCATAACTACCAAGACCCTCTCTGCACACAGAATGTTTATTGTTTTCCTCCCCCACTGTTATCCATGATTGAAACTGCTCTAGAAGGCAGGTGTGGTGAACGAAGTATTATTGAAATATAAGGTGATAATAACCATTACATTTCAAGCTAAATTTCCTAACCAGGACTTAAATCATTTAAACTTCATACAATTGCGGAGACTACCTTTTTTTTTCTTAAGTGGAAAAGAAAAACACCTGGTATGTTATTTGGTGGATTCAAACAGAAGGAACCAGAGGAAATTATCTCTGACTGGCAGTAAGGATAAGTGGTTATATATTTTGACTGTCACATGTAACTATTCCTTGTAAAATGCTGAATGGCAACTGCTTTTTTCTTTCCCTCCTCTTCTGGTATTGTCTCTTATTTCTGTCTCGATGGGAAATTAGAATGTGTTTCAGTTCTACCCTAACTTGCTCAGATTATCAAACAGATTGTGCAATGTCTCCCTGACATAGCACCATTGCTTATTAATTAAAATTGGAACAAAAGATTAAGAGTTCCCTTGATGACTATACAAAATAAAGGTGGATCTTAGGCCATCAACCCCCTGTCTATGGAGCTAAAACGAACCTCGACACCAAGAAGAAAAATGGAGATCAAGAAAGGCAAAGATCTCATTAAAGTAAAAATGCGATTTGTTGGCTTATTTCACCTGGAATACAGTTCAATGTCAGTTAGAGTAAGATGACCCTGTGCGCCCAGAACCTGACCATAACAGTTCTGAGGCACCTGTGACGGCATCTACAACTGTTCATGAATGTGCACCTTCTGTTTCTGGAACCACAGATTATTAGAAAGATAAGGGAGGTTCTCTGTGGTTTTCAAACTGCTCCACCAAAACTAGGACTCAGAGGAGAATGTTCTGGACCACTGCCAGGCTTAGGGGGTTAATCGAAGAAGACAGGCGCCTCCTCCTCCTTGGCTTGGCCTCCAGCACATCATCTCTCCTCTGATCTATCCTGTATGTCAGCACCAGAACCCTGGATAGTGCCCAGCACTAGGCTGGTACTCAAGAAACCCTTTTTGGCTGACAGAATAAACAAATATCTGTTGAAAACTGAGGTTCTGCTGAAGACGCGACAGGCTTACCATGGCACTGCTAAAAAAAAAAAAAAAAAGCAAGAAGAAAGACGCAAAAAAGAAAACGTTTGAAACACCTTGCTGGAGTTGAGTACGGCGAGGGGTGAAACGTCTCACCCGGGGCTTACAAGTCACTGTCCAAACCCAGTCCCGGCCTCCAGGTCCTCACTCCTGAAAGCCCACGGAGCTGTCCCTCACCTCTTCACAGCTTTAAGGCTCCCCTAGTCAGGATACTGTCACCTTTGTTCTGCTAAAGAAGTTCCAGATTGGCCTCTGTCCAAATCTTCCAAACTGGGACTCGAGCACTTAGTAATGGAATTACAGTCTGCGATGCATTCAGTGAGTCAGCAAAGAAAGCACCTACGTAGACTGGTGGACAACCACAACACATAAATCTTTCAGCTTAAGGGAAATAAGAGGTTCTGAAAAATCAAACTCATGGTTTGGCTGCCTTTCTCTCTCACTTCAGTTTCTTTTATCTCCTGATTCCCTTGCTGTGGAACCAAAGGGCTAACCCCCCCGAATTAAACTGTTTGGGTATTTCCATTCTGACTTAGACTGGAAATACCAGGAAGATCACGAAGGACCTGGTTCTGGAGAGACTTCTACGCAGGTTACATACCACAGGGACTGAAACCTGTTGGATAATACGCAAAAGAAAAATAATAACGAAATTATGAGGGCTTAGCCAAATAAATCCCTTTCAAAATAATCTGTTACTAACATTTGGATTTCAATTAAAAACTGTTCGCTATAGGGAGTGCCTGGGTGGCTCAGTCCGATAAATGACTGACTCTTGATTTCAGTGTAGGTCATGATTTCAGGGTTATCAGATGGAGCCCAGAATCAGGCCCTGAGCTCGGGGGGGGGGGGGGGTAGTAGTCTGCTTGAGATTCTCCCTCTCCCTCTCTCCTCAGCTCTCTCTCTCTCTCAAATAAATACTTTTTTTAAAAAAACTATTTGCTGTAAATCCTGTAACTTTCCTCCTTTTGTATATACCATTTTCCTTCAAACATATCCTTGTCTTGACTAGGAGTTAGTTCATATTGAATGATCTGAAAGTGATTACCACTATACCAATGTGATATTTCTCATGAATTTGCCTAAGTTGCTAGTGGTGCTAATTAGTAATTCACATTGAACATGCTTTCTGTTACATCTCAAGCTATCACAATACCAATAAGATCATTAGCACACAATTAACTTGGATGACTCCTGGAGAATCTTATGTATTAAAAAAAATTGCCATGACTTTCTTAAAACTGGATATTAAGCATATTTTCTAGATGCCGGAAGCTTTAAATACACCCACAGTTCCCCACAACTGAATGTCATTTTTTAAAAAGTTTAATCATGCAAGAAATGCTAGTTTTAAACAGTACTTCCTAGACTTATAAGTATTCTAAATAAAATAAATTAGCCTATTTTTCCATTTAAGTTACATAAAAATAATAGGAAAGACAAAAGGGAACATAAGGAAGTAAGCTTTTGGTATCGCACAACATGGGAAGACAAGTTACCACCTGGCTATACACCTCACTTGTGTTCTCCCCAAGGTGCCGTTGTTCATGGACTGTGTATCTTGGCTAGACAACTTCTGAGAAAAGGAAACTCCTCTTTACTTCTGGATCCAACTTTCCAGTACGTGTGAGTACAAAATACACCAATGCTGACCTCACCCAGTGCCAAGAAGTTAAAATTATGCTCTTAAGGTCACAGCAGAAACATGTGAAATTGCTTTGGAGAGGATTCACTCGTTTCCTCTCTTCTTTTTTAACCCCTCCGCAGAAAAGAGTATTGCCTTTTGCTCTTTACTGAGTTTTGATGAAGTGTAAATGAAAATGCAACAACATGAGCCAGAACTTCAAACACAATCACTGCTGTTGCTGAAATAACAGGGACAATCCAGGAGCCAGACAATGGCTCCTCGGCCAGGCCCTCACGTCGTCTTGATGCCGAGCAGACTGCGGGAAAATCAGGACGCGTACCTCACCGAAAACTCAGAGCCTTTTCGTCTCCGGTCACCACCCTTCCAACACACATTCCGCTCGGTTTTCACAGGATTATGTGTATTAAGGGAATTCTAAACCCATCTGCAATAAGAAGTTTCTAAGAGTAACTAATTATTCATCAAACAGGCCTCCTGCTACGTGTCGTGGATGTCACAGTGAACAGAGTCCCACCCTCAGACGGTCTGACCATGTGTGGAAGAAGTGAGCCACAGAGCGGAGGGTGTAAACTTGACAGTGAATGAGTAATTCAGATAAAAGGAATATCACTCTATTTCAGTTCTAAGAAAAGGGATGGTTAAGTGGGAGCAAGGAATGGGGCATTCCACGGGAAAGAGGGTAAGAGAAAGCCTAAAGGTAAAAGGGAGCACAGGATTGAAAGTAATCTGATATGACTCTACATAGAAGTGGGGGTGTGTGTGTGTGTGTGTGTGTGTGTGTGTTGAGGAAGACATGATGAAAATATGGGAGTAGAAATTAGGAAGCCACCTCATAGAGAGCCCAATGAATTTTGTCTTCAAGACAATGAGTTCATTGAAAGAATTTAAGTAGGAAAGGACAGCCACCTCTGCATTTGGAAGGATAATTCTAGAAGCAGCGTAAGGAATGATTTGTGATGACCATGAGACTAATTAGAAAACACCTAGCAGAGAGATAACAGTTCAATAATAAGGTAGTGATAGAGGGGGTATGAAGAATGGACCAGTTTAAGAGAAAGACACATGTCACTGACAGACTTTCAGGTCATCTGTACATCTGGTTAATAGAGGAGGACAATTCAAGGATAGTTCTTCATGGTGTTTCCTGGGGTCCCGTGCAGATGGTGGTGCCATTCAGTGAGACAGTGAATACAGGAGAAAAGCAAATCTGTGTGGCAGGAAGCTGACTGATCAAACCAGCAGCAGAAAGTAAGACTAGAAGGGCAACTGATACCTCTAGAAAATACGGATACAATTTAGAGAAATCTCCAAGTCCTCACTATTATTAGGACAGAACACACTCATAGTGAGTTATTATAATAAATACAGCCAATTTCTGAGTTATTATAAATATAGCCAATTTCACAGTAACAAAGTTTTTTGATAATAAATGTTTGTTTTCCCCACCCTTAATTTTTGCTTATTTGTTGTAGTTTCACCACTATTCATTGATCCTATTGATCTTTCCACCATTCCTTTGGATTTTCAGATCCTCAAATCTCCAACATAATTACCTTTTTAGATATGAAGAGAAACAACATATATTTTGGCATCAAAAGCACTTTTAAAGGATTAAACTTATGCAAGTATGAATAATCTAATCAAGTGTCTTATGTCTTGATATCCTCTGGTATACTCTTATCTTGGCAGTTAACACTGGACTCCTGGCCACAAAGTCAGAGTGTCTAGTAAATGAGGTTTCAGAAAAGAACCAGGTCCTGTCCATATCAGTCATTACTAGTGTCATTACTAGCACAGTTATGTGTTCTGGGGAAAATGAGGTGTGAGAAGTAATCCCTGAATAATCAGCATCCATCATCTTTCTCTGGATCAGGGATATACTAATATATCAAAAGATTTCAAAAGATAACTCAAGTTAGAGGGTTTTTTGAGCACCTACAGTAACACATGTCATAGAATTAGAGCTTTTTTTTAAATAGATATGAGTTTTTTGTACCCTGTCACACACACTGAGGAATTTTGAAATATATATGAAAAATGTAATCCATTTAAGTGGTATACATATACAGAATGTTTGGTATGTAACAGACATGTTTCCGGGGAAGGAAGGGATGTGACCCTACACCGATTAGAAATTCAGTTCAGTGGATAATAACAGATACTCAACTACAGTTTGTGATCTCACATGAAAGTAGTCCAGAAGTAGGTTTGCCAGAGCTCACACAACACTTAGCAACACCATCCATGACCTAGGTTCCCTCTGTATCACCTCTTGGCATCCCCAAATCCCAGGTTTTCTGCTGGAGCTACCACTGTCACACAGGAGTTCCAAGCAGGACTAAGAAGAAGCCCAAGTGAGAAATGGGGACCTTCATATGCCACTGAGTCATTTTCTCCCAAGTTATGAATGGTTAGGAAGACCCATCAAGCACTTCTGCTTATATCTTACCAGCCGCATCTAGCTGCAATAACCAGAGAGGCAGACAGGGGATGGAATAACATTTTTTTATATGCTGAGCAAAAAGAAGTGTTACCTCAGAATCCCAAAAGTAGCCAAAAATATCATACTTTTGAGTAGAGGCAAATAAGACATACCCTCAGATGAAGGAAGCTAACTGCTCCAAGAGATGTCCTTCAGACAGAAGAGAAATGACACCACGGGGAACTTGGAACTTCAGGAATGAAAAATGAAAGCCACCAAAATGATAAACATCCGTGTAAATGCCATAGACTCATTTTAAGTTCTTTAAAATATGTATGATGGTCAAAAGCAAAAAGCATGTAGTCTGTTGTGTGTTCAATGTATGTAGATGTAACACATTGGACCACTGCAACATGCAGAAGGTAAGATTTCTACACTCCAAGTGCTAAAAGTCTAAGTGGATTGTGAAAAGTCAAGTATGCGTAAGCCACAGAGCAACCACTGAAAACTATACAGGGTACAAAACTCAGCTGATAAATGAAGGCCAGTACTAACAAATGTTCAGACATGGATACTCTGTATTGTTTTGTCTTCTGAATTATTTGGTGACATTCTTTATGCCCTAGTGACTGGTCAAACTTGGGTCTTAAAGGAAAGTAGCCTAACCTCTACTTCAACATGTTTAAGATAATTTATGCACATAGCAAAAAAATTAGCAAAACGTTCAAAGGGTCATTCCTTGTAACTGAGGCTTATAAGCTCAGGTACAAAGAACATGACCTAGGTTCCTGACTCTTTTCAGGTATGTCTACAGAAAAAAATAAAACGGGACGATATGGTTGATTGATTTGATTTCTCATGGCCTAGCTCTAAAATTCTCTATATTTTTGAGAATCTTAAATACTATGCCTACTACTGATAGAATAATCTTAAAGTTCCAGAGAATCATCCAACTGACTTTTCCATTTTCTAGAATGCCTTCCCCATGCCCCACCCGCCTCCAACACCTGGCTCACTTTCATCCTTTACAACCTAAGTGATTAAAGTTTCAAAGGCTTAGTGACTCTTTTCTACCTTTCCCCAATATCATGGCCCCTTGTTGGTGGCATTCATTCTTACTGCTAATTCTAAGTATTGTGTTTATCTTTCTTTTTTTTTATTTTAATTTTAAGCTGACTCCAGTGCCAGAATATCATATCCGTAAGAACAGGAATCAAGTCTATCTGGTTCCCCCTTACGTCCTTGACACCTAGCACAGACTGTAGCACTTACTAACATATATACCTGCTGGAAAAAAAAAATTAATCTCATTGGATTTTGACATTAAAATAAACCTTTTTTATTCCTTTCAGAAGGAATCATGATCATTCCACATTAATCACTATGCTTTTGACTCCCTATAAATTAGTTTGATATCCTCATTAAGTCAACTCCGTCTTCAACAAAACAATAAATTTATAGTTCCTAAGGTTTTTTCCTCAATCTCCTTGAACTCTAGGATCCACAACTGCATGGACTCTGTTTTATTTGTCTTTGTCTTTAAGTTTTACACAGCATCTGGTTCATAATAGGTATGCAATATTTATTTAAAAGGGAAAAAAAAGCTAGAAAGATTTTTAGCTATACGTCATCGAACAGGACATATTTTTAAAGAACAAGTATTTTTTATTTTAATTGTTTTTTATTACTAAAAAGTTATTCATTAAAAATAATATTTAATAATGACCAACTAAGCTTTTGCTTAGGTGTTTTTTTTTAACTACCAACAGGCATTTGGAGTTAAAAAAAAAAAAGTGTGCATTCAGGTTGTAAAAAAAAATACTGGCTGCGTGTCTCACAATCAAATAAAAGGGTACATCATGAAAAATAGTGTCCTGCTTTCACTTACTTTATTCTGAAATACGTGACACTTCTTAGTATCTTTATAAATGACTTTCACATACTTCCAGGATGGTCTTTAACTGTTTTAACAATGTTTATCCTCAATCCTTTATCACCTTTTGCCACTAAGCCATTTAAAATCATGTTAGATGTTGAGAGTTAATCTGGCTATCACCTGCTAAAGCCCGTAATGTCTCCTATATCTTGAAAGTGAGATATCAAGTAAAAATACCAGTCTTAAATATTGTCAAGCCTAGAAAATTGGTGCCTCACTGTCTGTACCTTATGTTAACTCAGTCTGAACATACTGAACTTAGTAATATATAGAGTGAGAAGGAATTTTAGGGAAATAATAGCCATTTCCTTAACCTAAGCCCTTGCAACACCAAAATATGGAAATGACCAGGAACACCACAGATATGTCTATAGCCTACTAGTGACAGTAAACCACCTTTATGATGCTTGAAATTAAGGATTTCAAAGAAATGTACAAAATTCACAATAACAGTCAGTTTACCACGCATCACATTTTTAAACTGAAAGTTGCATAGATTCCTCGTATTTTAGCGAGATCATGTGGGTGAAGAGCTTTGTAAATTGTAAATCAAAGTATATTTTATATTTTCAATTCTCTCTTTTTGAGTTTGAAGGATAAATTTGTGTGTACATCTTTATATGTCTGCAGCAGAAATACAGTTTATAGTATATTATGATCCCAAGTGACAACTAGAAGGTAATTAACTGAAGGCATTATACATTCCAACTGTGAAGAATAAGTTCATTACACTCTTCTCGCCTTTGGAAAAAATATGTAAATCGACTAATGTATTAACGATTGGTTACTTTTACTTCAGAATATATTTTAGTGGAAATTATATTCATATTAATCTGGCTAATTTTAGCTTAAATTGGAACAAATTAACTTAGTTGGCGTGAATTAGGCTAGGGAAAGTATGTGCTGGTGAAGTGACTGTCAGTTCAGTGGAGGAGACTTTCTCTTCCTAAATAATGTCTTGGGCTTCCTGTCAACAGACAGGAGTGGGTCACAGCATGCTAAGTCATAAGAGATAGGTCACAAAATATTAGACCATCACTTTACAGATAACAAACAGAACCCCAGGAACTTAAACTCTTTCCCCAGGGCCACATCTAGTGGAAACAAGCTGCCAGAGCTCCTTAGGGGTACACTGGGAAGAGCGAGATCTTTCTGAGGGCCAAGGAAGAGGGGTGCCTGTTAGATTTTACCTAATGCTTTCTGCTAGGGCAGAGTGGGCCAAATTTGAGTATGAAAATCGCAGGGGGATTCGGGTCAGCCAGCAGATTCTGATTCAGTAGGTCTTGGAGGGGGCAAGCTCCCAAATGATGCAGGTGCCCCTGATCTGTGGAACACACTTTAAGGGCCAGGCTCAGGGTAAAAGAAGAGGAAATTTTCTATCCCCTTTTGCAAATTTCCTTCAATTTCCCAGCTCCCTTACCTCAGGGCAGCAGGTCAGTCAAGACACAACTTCTACAGCCTGAACACAAAAAATCTTTGAAAAGGCAGAATCAGATCGACTTTAAAGGGATTGCCAAAGGGAAGAATAGACATTTATTTAAAAACCCAAAGTGGGGACGCCTGGGAGGCTCAGTCATTGAGCACCTGCACTGGGCTCAGGTCATGATTCCAGGGCCCTGGGATCAAACCCCTGCATCGGGCTCTCTGCTCAGTGGGAAGTCTGCTTCTCCCTTTCCTTCTGCTGTTCCCCCTGCTTGTGCTCTGTCTCTGTCTCTCTGTGTGTCACATAAATAAATAAAATTTTTTAAATAAAAATAAATAAATAACAAAAAAACAAAGTGTGCTGGGGCACCTGAACGACAGTCAGTTGCACGGGCGACTCAATTTCAGCTGGGGTCCTGCTTGATCTCAGGGTCCTGCTTGAGATTCTCTCTCTCTCCCTCCCTCTGCCCATCACCCATTTATCCACACTCTCTAAAATAAATAAATTTAAAAAAAAAAAAAGAAGAAGCAGCATGCTCATTGGAACTAAAATAAAGGGGCAGCCAACATTTTTAGTAAAATTGTCTGCCTCGCAAAAAATAACCATCAAATCTTTGAGGAGGAAAAGCAAGATTATACCTCAGGTTAAACTTAAACTCTGTAAGTTTCTAGAGTCTACCTGGGAGGGATATTGTGAAGAAAGTTGGAGCCTGAATGCTCCTGCACCTCTTTCCCTAAGTAGCTAATATTTGCCTTCTCTACAAAGAGAATGTTTCTGTCCTATTATCTGTCAAGATTAAAAATTTAGTCTGGCATGGAAGACGCTAGGATGATGCATAGTTATAACCGAATAAATCCTTCCCTGGAGCCGTTTCCCACTGGATGACCTTTGCAGCTTAAATACAAAAGTACTATTCATTAGGCTACATTCTTTAAAATGTGTCCTGAAAATCAATTGTCAAAGCCTCCTCAAGCTCGTGTGTGCAGGCGTTTGGTTCCTAGAACTGAAGCGGCTACATACTGAAGCACTAAGGTAAATAATTTAATTTTGGATGAAGGAGATGTGTAGATTTCCCCAAACGACACAAATCTGATGTTATAATAACAGTCATATGGAAATACTTTTATTTAAATAATTATAACAAAAATAACTGTGTTCAGTGTAAGAGAAATTGCAGATTAACTATACATATAATTTCATGAAAATTTGTTACTCCATTACCTTATCAAGTCCACTTTTTTAACAGCAAGAAAATCACATAAACGTCTCTATACGTTAGCCTTTTCAATTTGTTTGAACAGTATTCAAAATTCAGAATAAAGCAGGAAATACTAATGCATTTAGCATTTGGTGTCTATGAAAGCAGACACATTTGGTAATCACTCCTCTGTGCCTTAATGTTTGAGTAAGCGTGAGAAGGTGCTCCTTTTTTACTGAAGTCCTTAAGAATCTATTACCCTGGGGCATTTCAGAAATGGGAAATTAAGAATCGGTTTCTTCGCAAGTGGTAATAAAAGGCAAATAGTTGATTGCTGTTGATTAAAGAATCCATAATGAAAATGTTTTCCCCTTCTTTCAAAACATCATACCTATCTCAAAGAGATACTGCAGGTGACAAGAATGAAGGATGCCCTTGGTAGTTTTACTTGAGATGTGAATCCAGTATAGCCAACAGCTTTAAAAGTTACACACAACCCCCTAAAAACAATACCGATTGTCTTAACTTTGACATAATGTCAAACTTGATAAGCACAAATTTAAAAGATCTACACAAAAGTATATAAAAGGTATATATTAATACCGAAAAAAAGTACACAAAGGATATATAGCTAAACAAAATATCTATCAGAAAATCTACACTTTCTGATATCCAATAGGCCTAAAACATTTTGATGGAGACTGAAAGTCACCACAGTTCCTGTTTTAAGATATTCTGTTCAGGTGTAACTATTTATAGAAAAAATGTAAAATAAATATTTTCTCAATGATCAATTATTGCATAAAAAACCACCACAAATTAAGTGGCCTAAAGCAACAGTTATTTTATTTCCCCAGAATTATGTGGGCCAGGAATTCGGCTTGACTCAGATGGCAAGGGTTTTTTTTTCCAGTTTTATTGAAATATAATTGACATACAGCACTGAGCACGTTTAAGGTATATAGCATAATTATTTGACTAACATAAATCCTGAAATAATTACCACAATAAAAATTATTCCTTGTAATGAGGACTCTTGGGATTTACCCTTTTAATTTTCTTATGCACAAAACAGGAGTGTTTCCCATAACTGTCACACTGTGCATTACGTCCCTGGTGCCTATTTACCTCACAGCAGCAAGTTTGTACCCTTTGACCACCTTCATCCCACTCTGCCTCCCCCAACCCACCCCATCTAGTAACCACAAACCCACTATTTTTACATGAACTTGATTTTGTTTCCTGTGGGTTTTGTGTTTTTATTTAAAATTTCACATATAAGTGAGGTCATGAAATATTTTCATTCTCTGATTTACTTCACTTAACATAATGCTCTCAAGGCCCATCCAAGTTACCGCAAAAATCAGGATTTCCTTCTTTTTTATAGTTGAATAATATTCCATTGTGTTTCTACACCACGTTTTCTTCATCCATTCGTCCATCAGTGGACACTTAGGTTCTGTACCTCGGCTGTTGTAAATAACGCTGCAGTGAACATGGGGCCAGATATCTCTTTGATGCAGAGCTTTCCCTTGCGTCAGATGTATTTCCATGTATGATTGCTGGATCATGTATGATAGTTGTAGCTTAAATTTTTTGAGGAGCCTCCATACTGTTTTCCATAGTGGCTGAAACAATTTCCATTCCCACCAACAGTGCACAAGGGCTCCATTTCTCCATATCCCTACCAATGCTTGTCACCTTTTGTCTTTTTGAGACTAGCTGTCCTCACAGGTGTGAGTTGATACCACATTATGGTTTTGATTTGCATTTCCCTGGTCATCGGTGATGTCAAGCATCTTTTCATGTGCCTGTTGACCACTCGGATGACTTCTTTCAGCGGCTGGTCTCAACAAGGGAGCTGCTGTCAGCTGGGGGCTCACCTGGGTCTACAATGGCCTACTTTCATATCTGCTAGTTGATGATGTCTGTGAGCTGGGCCTATCACTCTACATGGCGTCTCCTCCTCAAGAAAACTATTCTAGGCTTCTTCATAAGCTTCTTCTCAGGATTCTAAGAAGTCAGAAGCAGAAGTTAAGAGTTCTCCTGTAGCCGAAGTTTGAAAGTGACACCTCCCTTCTGCCTTATTCTTCTGATTGGGGAAAGACCCAAGGTCAGCAGAGATGCAAAGGGCAGGAAAAACCGACTTCACTTCTTGACGGAAGCAAAGACAGCACCATATTGCAAAGGGGCCTGCATCCACGAATGAAAGGAATGATCACATTCATCCTTGCAAGCATCTACCAGTTACATATTCAAGCAGGCAAATGTGCCATAAGTGTGACACTAGGTCTGGCCATGAAGGTGGCAAAAAGAATTCACTGAAACAGCCCAAGGAGTAGGCCAAAGAGAAGAATGACGAAGATAAGGCAATCAAGCAGAAACAGAAAGAGGAACAGAAAAAAACTAAAGGAACTAAAAGCAAAGACTCAGGGGAAGGGCCCCCAGGCCACGGTGGAATTAAGAAATCTGGGGAAAATTAAGATGTTCTTTGTGCCTGGGGCAGTGGTGAGCTGTAATTCAATTCCTGTTTAACCTTCTGGGTTCCTGCCATCACACCTGTTGCCACCTATAGCTAGCATGAAGAGCTGTTTCTTGGATCCTATTGCACATTTATAAGAATAAACTTTTGTAAAAGATAATTAAATTTTTAGAGGTATTGGGTGGCTCAGTCAATTAAGCGTCTGCCTTCAGCTCAGGTCATGATCTCAGGGTCCTGGGATGGAGCCCTGGGCTCCCTGCTTAGCAGGGAGTCTGCTTTTCCCTCTCCCTCTGCCCCTGCTGTCTCTCTCTCTAGCCCTCTCTCTCTCAAATAAATAAATACAATCTTTAAAAAAAAAAAGATAAATATATTTAAGAAGGTAAGAAAAAAAATAATATTGTGATTTATAATAAAAATTACATGTTTGTTCTCACCGACACAGAACTCCTGAAATCCTTTTAAATTCTGATGCTAAGAGTGATAAAGGTGTCCTTTTTTGTGTTAATGAGACGATTGGGAGGGAGTGCTTTAGGATCGGAACTGGTTGTCGGGGAAACTAACCTGGTGATCAGAGGGTTGAAACTTTTAGCCCCACCCCAATCACCTCTAGGAATGGGAGAGGGACTTGAGATTAGCCAGGAATATTTCATCAGTCTTGCCTAGGTAAGGAAGCCTACACAAAAATCCAAAAGGGGTAGGTTCCAGTTACTGGACACATGGAGATTCAGGGAGGGTGGCCCAGTCAACGAGCATGGAAGCACCTCACCCTCCCCACATACCCTGCCCTGTGCATCTCTTCTGATCGTTCCAGAGTTACACCTTTTATAGTAAACCAGTGATGGAGTAGTAAAATGTTTCTCTGAGATCTGCGAGCCACTCTAACAAGTTAATCGAACGGAAGGAGCAGGTCATGGGAACCTCGTATTCACAGCCAGGTGGTCAGAAGTACAGGTAACAACCTAGACTTGTGATTGGCTTTGGAAGTCGGGGTAGGAGGCAAGCTGACTTGAAGGGGCTGAGCCTCTGACCTGTGGAATCTGACATTACCTCTAGGTAGACAGTGTGAGAATTGAGTTAAATGGTAGGACACCCAGCTGGTATTGTGGAGAATTCCCTGGTAGTGTGGGAAAACCCTCCCCACTACACACACACACACACACCCATGACCCATGCTGAAATTGGGACCAGAACCCTAATTTAGAAAGTAATAAAGATTCATCTGTATACGGTTTGTCTGTATGTATATATCTCTTGCAAACGACACTGTGAGGTGTAGGAATTGTATGATATAGTAGGGGTAAAAGACATATCTGATAGAAAACCAACAAAGCAATATAGAACCACTTCAGATTTTTAATCCACACCATGGTTTTTTGGTTTGTGTTAGAGAACCCAAGTGAAAATGGAATTCCATTGTACAATCTGTTAGAGCATCGGGTATCTCATTTTAATAAAACAATAAATATCCTGCTACAAAATTATAGTACTCTTTAGTAATATATAAACACATACACACACTATGCACCTATAGCCTTTGAAAGACTTGAAGAAAAAAGATGCTACAAGCTAACACCCCTTCCCGTCATATGCCCTCTCCCTTTCCAAACTCAAAGGCAATTAGTTTTGTTTTCTCTTCTCACATACTAAAAGTAGATGTGAAGTGATGGCCATGTAAGGAGATGAACAAATCCTTTTCTTCACAAAGCAACAATAAAACTAGGCAAAACTAACAAAATTAAACATTCATGTACTCTGGAAACCAACCAAAGGCATACAACAGTCAGGAGCATTTTGCTTACAAAATTCCTGACCTCGCTAAATTGGGTTGTATCAAAACTCTTAAAAGACACTCAAAACAGTGTTAATACTGTCACTATTAAGACAGGCAAGCCTCAGACTAGGAAAACATATTTGCAAATTATATATCTGAAAAAGAACTAGTTTGTAAAATATGTAAAAATACAGCTCAATGATAAGACAAAAAAAAAACTGAAAATGGGAAAAAGATTTAAATAGGCATTCCACCAAATAACATATACAAGTGGCCAATAAGCACGTGAAAAAAAAAACAAAACTCAGCAACATTTGTCTTTGGGGGAAATACAAAGTAAAGCCATGAGATATTGGGGCGCCTGGGTGGCTCAGATGGTTAAGCATCTGCCTTTGGCTCAAGTCATGATCCCAGGGTCCTGGAATCGAGCCCCGCACTGGGCTCTCTGCTCAGTGGGGAGCCTGCTTCTCCCTCTATCACTCTCCCCTGCTTCTGCTCTCTCACAGTCTCTGTCTCTCTGTCAAATAAATAAATAAAATCTTTTAAAAAAAGAGAGAGAGATCACTAGACACGCACTAGAAGGTAAAATAAGATGGATAATAACCAGCGTTGGCAAGGGATGTGGAGATTTCGGAACCCTCACGCATTGCCGGTGGGAATGTGAAATGCAGCAGCCACTTTGAAAAGTAACCAGGCAGTTGCTAAAAATGGTAAACCCAGGTCACATAACTCAGAAATTTCACTGCTATCTCAGGAAAGTGCTAACATATGTCCACATAGACTTACATGTGAATGTCAATCGGAGCATTATACATAATAGTGAAAAAAACAGAAACTTCCCAAAGGCACAAGCGACTGACTAGTGCATGGATGAACAAAGGCGGTACATCCGTACAATGGAAAACCAGGCAAGGATGGAAAGAAACAGACCACCCGTGTGAGGTACAAGATGGAGGAAACTCAAAACCACTGTACTGCGAGAAGCCAGACACAAAAGCCAACATATCCTATGATTCCAAGTTTAGGAAGAGTCCAGAAAAGGCAAATGTACAGAGCTAGAAAGCCAAACCAGCGCCAGCCTGGGAGGGCTGTGAGCGTGAGGATTCAGAGATGCGGACTGTAACAAGTGCGTCTCGTGGGCGCTGGGAGACTCGGACGTGGTGATGAAAGCAGAACAGCACTGTGAGGGATGAACGGTCCCACAGATCGACTGGTTTACAGGACCTAGACTGCACGTCAATAAAGCTGTTCAAGAACTATTTTCAGTGGAGTGTACGATATTCCACCTTCATCCTTCCTTGGGTTTTGTTTTGTTTTGTTTAAAGATTTTATTTATTTATTTGACAGACAAGTAGGCAGAGACAGACAGAGGAGGAAGCAGGCTCCCCACTGAGCAGAGAGCCTGATGCGGGGCTCGATCCCAGGACCCTGAGATCATGACCTGAGCTGAAGGCAGAGGCTTAACCCACTGAGCCACCCAGGCACCCCATCCTTCCTTGGTTTTAGGCTAGCTCTCTTCACACTCACACACACACACACACGCATGTATCTCTGTATTCAGTTACTGTGGGTTTTACAAAGCCGACCTCTCAGAGTTTCACATCTCTTCTCCGTCACATTATTCCATACATATATCATATTCGTAACTTCTTTCGTAATTGCATTGCCTTTGAAGCAAGAGCCTTCTCTTTTATAGCACCTAAGACTTTCTTCCTGAGATTCTCTTCAAATAAACTAGTTTTTGTTTAAATAATACATTTGACATCAAATTTAAGAACAAAGAGAAATGTTCTGTATGACATTAACTTTATAGGATTAAATTTATTGCTTTATTTCACACAGCATCATCATGGGTACATTTGACTTTTTTTTATTAAAATAAAAACTATTCCTCAAGTGCACCTTGGCAACAAGTAATAGAAGTAAAATTTAAAAGCACAAATTAAGGCGCGCCTGGGTGGCTCAGTAGTTAAGCATCTGCCTTAGGCTCAGGTATTGATCCTGGGGTCCTGGGATCAATCCCCGCATCGGGCTCCCTGCTCAGCACGAAGCCTGCTTCTTCCTCTCCCACTCCCCCTGCTTGTGTTCCTCTCTTACTGTGTCTCCAACTCTGTTGGGTAAATAAAATAAAAAAAAAATAAAAATAAAAGCACAAATTAAAATAATTAAATACCAGGACACCTGGGTGGCTCAGTGGGTTGGTTAAGCCTCTGCCTTCAGCTCAGGTCATGATTTCTCTCTGCCTGCTGCTCTGCCTGCTTGTGCTCTCTCACTCCCTCTGTGTGTCAAATAAATATATAAAATCCAAAAAAATAATAATAATTATATACCTTCTCAAGACATGTTATAGGCTGCCCTACATGGGCTCAAGCATTTTACAATTACTCACCTTTATTTTTTCTAAGTTGGCCAAATTTTTTGATAAAAGATTATCATTTGTGATTTTAATATGGTACTCACCAGAGTACTAATTTGCCACCAGTTGACTATTTTTTTAAAGATCTTATTTATTCATTTGAGACAGAGAGATAGAGACAGAGCATGAGCAGGGGGAAGGGCAGAGGCAGAGGGAGAAGTCAACTCCCTGCTGAGCCGGGAGCCCGACATGGGGCTCCATCCCAGGACCTGGGGGCCATGACCTGAGCCAAAGACAGACGTTTAACCATCTGAGCCATCCAGGCACTTCTCGAGCTCATTATCTGTAGTGAGTTGGTTTTATTCATAATATACAATCTCATAAATAAGTGACCCACCTGGTTTTAGCAAAGGTGGGCAAATTGGAACACAAAGTCCTAGTTTTAGAGGAAAAATCAGCAGTGGAGAAAATTTTAAAGTACCATTAATTTGTTACTACTCTGAAAAAATACCAAATAAGAACTACATGGTTAGCTGTATATCTTCATAAATTTTTCAGTCAGACAAAAGGAATTACGTTCTCTGCACCTTATACCTTCCTTAAAAAAATTTAACACTGGGGCACCTGGGTGGCTCAGTTGGTTAAGTGGCTGCCTTCGGCTCAGTACATGATTCCAGGGTCTCGGGATCGAGCCCCGCATCAGCTCTCTGCTCAGCGGAGAGCCTGCTTCTCTCTCCACTCTGCCTGCTGCTCTGCTTACTTGTGTTCTCTCTCTCTCTGTCAAATAAATAAATAAAACCTTTGGAAAAAAATTCAATGCCACTTAAAATATCGGTAAATGAAGCTATAACAAATTACACACTTTCCCACTCTGTCCAGTAAATTATTACCTAACTTCCAAACCAAAAACAGTCACTGATTTTGGATACACTGTTCTTTCGATTGTATCACAAAAACTAAAGAGACATGAACCGACAGGCAGAAAACTCACAGAAACTCATGAGAAGTCAAGGAAACCTTTGTAGAACCAATCTTCTTCCCCTGTACTTCCTAACAGATGCTTGGGCGGGTTTCCACACTTGCCAAAAAAGTCCGCTATGTCTCAGGAAATAAGCTGGAAATGTTCCATTATTAAGGCTTATTAAAGCATAATACATCAAACTGATGAGATCACAGCATATTTTCCAATGTGCGTAAAATGCACTGTTGTTTAATTATCATCGTTTCCACAACTAGCAAAAGAATACAAAGTATGACATATGACCCTAATGTTTTAAGGTAAAAGCCATTTACCATTGAGAAGTCTGTATTTTCTTTGCAATGAATAAACAGCTGAGTACTATGGAAACTTTTCAAGCAATCCCAATTTGGGATTTGACATTTGTATGCTCCTAGACCCTGGGCATCGTGATTCTGTATTTTCTTGCCTGGGAAGTCACTCTCCTCAGGTTACTGTGTTCCAATGCTGCGTGTCCGCCATATGCTGGTGGCACATTTTTCAACAGTTTTATAACGAGTGTAATAAAGCTCTTCTAATAATATCTAAATTACCTTACCACTTGGAGATAAATAGGTTATTTAATTTGGAGATACACAAGTCTAAAAGTCTTAACTATTAGAATTTCTACTTCCTTTTTTGTTTATGTTAAGAGTATGTAAATATTCTCATTATCTTTCTTTCACTTGCTTAAAGATTTTCTCAGTTTTTTTATCTCATTGGCCACTGATATTTTCTATTTCAAATTACAAGTAGGTAATTGTTTTTCACTGTTAAAAGAAAAATTCAAAAGCAGAATCACATAGCACTCCTTTGAAACTCGTTATCAATTACAGAGTTGAGATGTCATTAGGCTGGAAGAAAATACAAAGTCCCGGAATTTCTCCAGTCTGCCTCCCATTATATTACCAACTGCACCTGGCCAGACCCTTCTGCAGATGCCAAATGAATGAGTGAGACCATACAACTGGAATTTTTCATATCTTTCCGGGGAAAACACAACCACATTTTTGTACCATTCTGACTCACAAAGGCATTCCAACTTTCCTTTCGTGTTGTTGGAGTTTGTATTCCTAAAAATGAAGCTGGTGGACAGGCGCTACACAGAGAGCCATGCTCTAGTCCACGGGAGCCCTGTTAGAACAGGATGTGACGAGAACCTGACAGACAGTAAGGAAAGCAAGTCCAATAAGCAGACGAACAGAGAGGCAGAGTGTTTTGAGGATTCGCCAGTGCTGTGACTAGCAGCCACCCTGGACATATTTAACTTTGGCTGAAAAGAAACGAATCATAAAAAGAGTTCATAAGAAGTCAGCTTCTTGGTCTAGAGTCATAATTAAGGAGTAATAAATCAATAAACCCGGGGCAGTGGCATAGTTCCTGAGTATCATAAAGTTCCCGTACAGAAAGAAAAAATGAAATAGAGAAAAAAAAAAATAGATCTCAAAGGTACGATGTCCTCAATAAAACTACGGGGCCAAGTTGTCCCCAAATCCCCCAGAGGTTGAGTAGGCGGGACCAGATCCCAGGCCTGTGGGAGACGTATACCACATCCACATCACATGCTACGGTAGATACAGATATTATATCCATATACATCTTATCTGTCTATCTAGATGGAGGGAGAGCTCACATACTGGGATCCGGAGCTATGTGGGAGCGGAAAAAAGAAAAGAGGAGGTCTGGCGACCCTATGAGCCAGATTTCAGCAATTGCTTTTAAAATATTCATCTGTCAAAGAGGGAAACCACAATCCAAGTCGAAGTGTCAGCAAGCGTTTGTCTGGAGACGAGTTTGTCTGAGGACAAGCGGTGGAAACGGGAGAAATGCGCGCAGACTCCCCAGTTGTGGAGGACGTAGAACGACCTCAGGGACACCCGGAAGGGCTGCACTCCTGAAGACTCCGGGCAGCCGACGTTCCCAGTAACTAGAAACTCACCAGAAAATCCCCCCTCCGCAGGACAGAGCCCACTCTGAGGGAAGAGTATAAAAACAGAGCCCAACCGATCGGGCGGGAACACTGAAGGTACAGGAGAGAGAGAAGGTGAGCACGCTCGCGAGGAGAGGTCCCGGACCGCGGGTCTCAGCAAGCTCTCTTTAGAGGTAACTACAAAGGCAGCTACTGTGTTTCTTACCTCGGGGGACCCAGCTGAGGAGGGAGTTCCCAGTCATGCGGGTAAAACGCTTCAGGGATCCTCTCACAGACATTCACCCTAGAACCCCTTTTCAAACATGCAAGAAAACCATCTCATTGTTGGGCGTCTGGGTGGCTCATTCAGCTGAGCGCTTGAGTCTGGGTTTCAGCTCAGGTCATGATCTCAGTCTTGCGTGATCGAGCCCCACGTCTGGCTCTGTGCTCGGCGCGGAGTCTGCCTGAGAGTCAGTCTCTCTCTCTTTCTCTCTCCCCCTCTCTCTGCCCCTCCCCCACTCACACATGTGCACATGCGCGCGCGCGCTCTCTCTCTATTAAACAAATAAGTCTTTTTAAAAAAAGGCAAGAAACATGAGTAACAGAAAGGGCTGTGACTGATCAGTTTTCAAAGAGCATGTAAGAAACAATTACTCAAAAAGCGTGCCAACAGAAGAGCACGCCAGGTAATATGTAACAGTATTTCAAAATTAGCTTAAAGTCATTGAAAGAATGACAGAAGTTATGAATAAGCAGTCTAAGTCACAAGGAAATTCTAAAAACAACAGAACTAGACCTCAGGAGGAAGTTAAGGTATAAGAGAGGTCAGGAAAGGAAACAATTGAGAAATAAAAACAAATAAAGTAGAAGAAACACACACACAAAAAAAGACTGCAGAGAATATCCTAAGAAAAATAGAGGTTGAAAAGGAGGAAATTAAAAAAAAATAAACAGTATCAGGAAAGATATGGAAAGAGTTTTGTGGGGAGAGGGTAACTGTGGAAGAGAGGTCATGAAGACACACCCTAGCCAGGATGGAAAGGAGAACAAGACGGCACAGGGGACAAGGAAGGGGACACCACCCTGGGCAGATCAACAGGGATAGCCAACACTTAGACATACCCAAATCAACTAGTTGGACGTCCCAACAAACTCTATGGAGAGTCCAAACAGAAAGAGCATTTAGCTTGTAAAAGAAAGAAAATTAGAATAGCCTCAGCCTGTTTCACATCAACACTTTGTGCCCTACGACAATTTTTAAATTCTGAAGGGAATAAAAAACCTCGTGAGCCTAGGATGTTACCTACAGCTAACTGGTCTTCCAATGCAACTGCAAGTAAAAACTGGTTATCAATAGACAAGAACTCGGGGGTTAGTGTTTTATATGGTCTTATTAAGTTTGTTGAAAGTAAGCCTCAGATAGGCAGTAAATAATCATAAAAGATTCATCATAAAAATAAGTAGCTCTGAATATTTGTAACTATGGAACATAGTTAATAAGAACAAAACATTATAAAATTGTACATGCTTTAACAATGTACATATGATGAAAGTAACAAAAATGGAATTATGGAATTATACATGGAAAGTAGGATAAGCTTGGCAACTGTCTCCTGAGAATTAGTTGGAAGTTAAAAAAGTCACATATAAATCAGATGCTGGGAGAGAAAAAAGATGATGAGGGGCAAGCGGTCACTAGCTAACTTCAATACTGATCATTATAGAGAACCAACAGTCACCAGAAGGTGATTCATGAGGCCAGGACTGAAATAAGGAGCTTCTACCTTCCAGTGTTTAGTTTGGTTTGGTTTCATTCCATTCTACTGTGACGTATAGCCTCACTTTTAGTAGATGGTTATTTTTAATGGTTTGTTATTTAAACTTCTTGCTGTTTCTTTTGAACATAAATACCAAATGTCTACCATCTTTGCCAAAGAAGATCCAATCTATGGCACTGATTCCTGATCCTCCAACCTAAACTAAATGTAATTTGGGAAGTTTGGTGCCTTCTCTAAGATATTATAGAATTATCGCATTCAGCTTCACTGACTTAAAGAAAGAGATGCCTTAGAAAGAAAAAGCATTGTCATAGGGAAGCTCTATTTTTAATTTCTTGAGGAATCTCCACACTGTTCTCCAAAGTGGCTGCACCAACTTGCATTCCCACCGACAGTGTAAGAGGGTTCCCCTTTCTCCACATCCTCTCCAACATGTTTCCTGTCTTGCTAATTTTGGCCATTCTAACTGGTGTAAGGTGGTATCTCAATGTGGTTTTAATTTGAATCTCCCTGATGGCTAGTGACGATGAACATTTTTTCATGTGTCTGGTAGCCATTTGTATGTCTTCATTGGAGAAGTGTCTGTTCATATCTTCTGCCCATTTTTTGATATGATTATCTGTTTTGTGTGTGTTGAGTTTGAGAAGTTCTTTATAGATCCTGGATATCAACCTTTTGTCTGTACTGTCATTTGCAAATATCTTCTCCCATTCCGTGGGTTGCCTCTTTGTTTTGTTGACTGTTTCCTTTGCTGTGCAGAAGTTTTTGATCTTGATGAAGTCCCAAAAGTTCATTTTCACTTTTGTTTCCTTTGCCTTTGGAGACATATCTTGAAAGAAGTTGCTGTGGCTGATATCGAAGAGGTTACTGCCTATATTCTCCTCGAGGATTCTGATGGATTCCTGTCTCACGTTGAGGTCTTTTATCCATTTCAAGTTTATCTTTGCGTACAGTGTAAGAGAATGGTCGAGTTTCATTCTTCTACATATAGTTGTCCAGTTTTCCCAGCACCATTTATTGAAGAGACTGTCTTTTTTCCACCGGATATTTTTTCCTGTTTTGTCGAAGATTATTTGACCGTAGAGTTGAGGGTCCATATCTGGGCTCTCTACTCTGTTCCACTGGTCTATGTGTCTGTTTTTATGCCAGTACAATGCTGTCTTGGTGATCACAGCTTTGTAGTAAAGCTTGAAATCAGGTAACATGATGCCGCCAGTTTTTTGTTTTTCAACATTTCCTCAGCAATTCAGGGTCTCTTCTGATTCCATTCAAATTTTAGGATTATTTGCTCCAGCAGAGAGAGTCAATTATCATATGGTTTCACTGATTTGTGGAGCATAACAAATAACATGGAGGACATGGGGAGATGGAGAGGAGAAGGGAGTTGAGGGAAATTGGAAGGGGAGGTGAACCATGAAAGACTATGGACTCTGAAAAACAACCTGAAGGTTTTGAAGGGGCGGGGGGTGGGAGGTTGGGGGAACCAGGTGGTGGGTATTAGGGAGGGCACGTATTGCATGGAGCACTGGGTGTGGTGCAAAAACAATGAATACTGTTACACTGAAAATTTAAAAAAAAAGGGGGGGGGAGAAAAAGCATATTTGCTTTTCATTACTTTTTTCCCCCAAATCTGAATTCTAAAAGACTTTCTTACCTGAGACAATTCACCCTTCTGGTTCTACCTCCAATTAAATGATGCCAATTTCTACACTATGGACAACCTGTTAAAGTGCTGTCCTTGAAAAAGTTGACATATTCCAGGAGAATGAGCAGTTGGTTTTTATCAGTACTTAAATATTTAATTCAATACTCAAAAGCCTCAAAGGATCATTTCAGGAACATATTAAAACTTGAAACTCAGAGTTTACTTTGAATATTACTTATCTACGGAAAGGAATTTTCAATAAACTCTAAGGATACTTAAATCAACAAATACTTATCAGCTGTGGTAATTAGACACCCAGTTCTGCTCGTGTCACTGGCATTACTAACAGACCACACGCTGCGCTCAGAGTCTTTCCCTGGGATCTTATTCCACAGCAAAAAAAGCACAAGATCTCTTGTAAAGAACTTTTAAAATTCCCAGAGGAAGTGGCTGTCAACAGAAATGTTGTCAATTTGCCTGTCATTTACCCATGGAGATTACTTTCAATCTCTTATTTTTCAAGCTAACAGAAAATGGCTAGCGACTATTCACGTGGTCCCAGGGAAAAATTCTTCTGGAAGAAACAGAAGGCAACCCCTAATGTCATAAGAGAACAACACAACCTTCACCGGTAGATGGAAAACACAGTAGGGCTTCAAACCTTGAAGAACCAGTTCTTAGAACCCAGAATCAGTTCTTGAAATCCAAAATGGAGGAAGAGCTAAATTTTACATTTTACTTTTTCAGCTTAAATTTCAGTATAAGCCAATCACTTTAAATTTTTTGGAAAATCACCTTTGCCTAGCTAAAAAATATATATATTTCTAAGAAAAAATGTTAAGGTCTTATGGGGCCAATGCTTTATAGCATGTTTACAGTCTTCATACTAAAATTCTTTTAACTATGTCCTCTTCAAGGTTGCCAGTAATCACAGAACATTTAAATTGCTAGAAAATCCTTATAAATATTTACAGAGGCCAGAAAAGATCTGGTGTTATTTCTACCCAAATCAATTTCTATCCAAATATCCAATCGAGTAAATCATTTGCCATCTTGTATGTAATTTCTCTGCATATTTGATTTAATCTGGTTTATTTTTAGCAAAAAAACAAGTAAATTTGTTCTGTTTATACAAGCCAGTCTTTACCAAGCTTGTTTTATTGCTAAACCAAGGAAATAACTTCAAAATGAAGCCAAGTTTAGTTAAACATGTACTTTTTATTTACTCTCAGATATTATGGTGTATGTCTGCGATAAATAATACGAGAAAAAAAGAGACTTCAGATCTGAAAAATATGAATTAATCAAAACTAATTGTCTAATGTTGTTGGGTTCAAAACAAACATTAAACAACATAAGATGACATGAAGGCCATTTCCGGAAAAACAGACAAGCAAACTAACTGTAATCTGTTAAAGAAGTCTTAGTAAAATAAGTCTTAATAAAGTATTTTTTTTCCTTTTTACTGACTTACCTAACAGCATTATGGCCACAATGGTGGCCCTCATTAACCAAGAACAGCCAATCGTACCATAAAAGGAAATTTAACCAGATAAACAGATTCTTTGACTACACTCAACATTTGCACATACATAAATACATAGTAAACACACATTTTCTCGTTTCTAGAGCTGACCTGCAGTTTCAAGAGTTGTAGCCCTTTTGTCTTGCCCTATGAACATTTGAGATGCCCCTTTCAAGCACTAACAGGCATTAGGCTCACAGGCATTAGAGCTGGTTGCTTTGGGGCAACGCTTAGCAATTTTAAATTTTTAAATCTCAAAACTGAAAGATTGCAAAGATGGTTTACCAATTCTCTAAAAATACCAGGGACACTGAATTCTAATGAGAAGCCATTAGAGAGTACATGCAGTATTTGTTAGTCCTGTATGTGCCCTTATTCTAGTACATTGTTTAAGGAATTTAAGGATATAGGGTTTTGCAGACAAAACTTTGTCTGGATCACCCTAATGTTATAACCTAGGCACTGATGTGAAGTTGGAAGCAACAGACTGACAAAGACTGAAGACAAACACTGTCTTGAAAGAAAACCAAATACTGTAGTTACCATCCCTACACTATTAATAACCTTTTTTTTTTTTAAGATTTTATTTACTTACTTGACAGAGAGATAGTACAAGTAGGCAGGGCAGCAGGCAGAGGGACGAGGAGGGAGCCTGAGGGGGACTTGATCCCAGGACTCTGGGATCAGTACCTGCGCCAAAGGCAGACACTTCACCAACTGAGCCACCCAGGTGTCCCACCTATAGTATTAATAATTTCAGTGAACCGAATCAGTTACATGGCTATTTAATACAGCTCCATGCAAAAATACTATTTACATAGAAACTATAGAGAGAAAAGAATTTTTAAATTAATTTTAGTGTATCACACTCAATTTGTAAAACATTAGATTGATTCATTTCTTAAAACTATAACAGAAACAAATATTTTCTGGCAATTCCAACTCAAAATCTGAGGTCTCCCCTTTCTGTTCTTTTGATGTTAAAAACATTTTGGGGTGTTTTCTTATGTTTGTTTCTTTGTTTTGTTTGCATATTGGGCTAGATATATTATAACTGAAAATGAGATTATGGCTGCTGTGTGTGTGTGTGTGTGTGTATACATACACTTGGTCAAAAAAGTAAGAAAGCAAATGGGGAAGAAATAAAAGAAATACATAAATGAACATTTAGGTTAAGGATTTGGGGGCACCTAGGTGGCTCAGTTGGTTAAGCGTCTGCCTTAGGCTCAGGTCATGATCCCAGGGTCCCAGGATTGAGTACCCTGTCGGGCTCCCTGCTCAGCGGAGAGAGTGCTTCTCCCTCTCTCCTTGATCCTCCTCCCAGCTTGTACTCTCTCTCTCTGTGTGTGTCTCAAATAAATAAATAAATAATCTTTAAAATTTTTTTAAAAAAAGGATTTGGTTTTAGTTTTCATTCTGACAAAACAGTTTAATCTACTGAGGCTCTGATCTGAACTAGATTTTAATTATCACCATTCATTTCAAAAGATTAGCGTAAGACATATGAGCATGTGTCCCAAAACATTTTGCTTATGGGCACCAAAATTGGAGCTTCAAACTCTCACATATGATGAAATACTATTCTTTTAGTTTTTTTTCCTACAATTTAAAAATGTAAAAACTATTCTTAGCTAACAGACTATGCAGAAGCAAGCTGCAGGCCTGGGGCAGTGCTAAGAACTTTGTGTAAACCAGACCTCTGAGTCTGAGCTCTCTCTACTGAGCTACTGAGTGAGATTACCTCGTTGGGCCTCAGCTTCCGCATCTATAAAATAAGAGGGTTGAAAAGACCCTTCCAGTTTTAACATCTAGAGATTGTAGTAAGATTATCACCCCACAGTTGATACCTGGGTAGCTATTATTGATAAGATTCGCAATGGTGTTTCGTAGTTAGCAAAATGCATTTGTGCTTTATTGTACTGCATCCTCAAAATTTCCTGTGAGATGGTATAGTTTTCCCAACTTTTCAGGGAAGGAGATTTGTTGCTACAGAAAGGTCCCTAAGATCAGACAACAGCTGGCGCTAGCAAACCTTCATCTTGAACCCAGACCATCAGGCCACATCAAATTCCCATCACATTGCTAATACTTTGAGAAAATTCATCCTTAAAAGCAACTCTTTGAGTAATTTAACACTCATGTTTTCAAAATTTTTATCACCTTGGGAAACTAACTGAAAAGCTTTCGATCGAAATTACTATACTCATCTAATCTTTCCCAAGGTACAGGCTATAACTCTGAGAAGAAGCTAATGATGTCTCAAGAAAGAAAGGGGAAATTAACTGACATAGTAATAGAACATCTGTGTCTCTTCTACATATCTTGTAAAATTGAGACACTGGTAGCTGACACTTACATTTCAAGGTAATAAGTATTACATTTAATTTTACACCCTCATAAATGCAATGCCTATTTTCAATTTGCCTACCAACATAATGGGCTATCTTCTTTATGTAAAGATAGTATCCTCACTAAACAGAAATATCAAATCTCTAAGAATTTTGTACCTGGTTAAATGAATAAATCTTTATTTTAGGCCTTTTCTCCATGCCTGACCAATTCTTTGACCATCAAAAAGCTACAAATATTCTGTGGGCCTTGGTTTAGCCACCAGATCCTGAGAATAAAGGAAATGTATGAACAAAGTGTTTATAACTAGTTGGGGTGAGAATGTAGAATAAAGTGAAGGAAAATAAGCTTATACTATCTTAATTTTCTGATCTAGGCTGTGGATAATTTAATTTTTAGTGAATTATGTACATTCATTTGGAAATTATTTTGAATGACTATTGTTTGCCAAGTACCATTCTAGATCTTTGGAATGCAACAATGAACAAAACATAATTTCTTTCCTCGTGAAGCTATTTTTTGTTGGAGGAAACAAGTGGAACATGATTTTCGAGGTGCCAGCAAGAATTACAGGGAAAAACA
Organism: Martes martes; assembly: GCF_963455335.1. Classification (NCBI taxonomy): domain Eukaryota; kingdom Metazoa; phylum Chordata; class Mammalia; order Carnivora; family Mustelidae; genus Martes; species Martes martes. Next base: position 7,815,473 of record NC_137889.1, on the reverse strand, counting down.
AAGTAGGATAAAGAGGAAAGAACTGATGGCGAGAGAAAAGCACATATAAAGACCCTGAGGCTTCGTACATTTACCAGCACAGCAAAAAGGGCCACATGGCTGGGGTCATGGGTGCAAAGGGACAAGTGAGAGGAAATTAGGTCAGATAGGGTTCACTCAGCTCAAAAGAGATCCTTGAAATCTTCCTTGCAGAATAATATCACCTGCCTTACGCTTTGAAAGGATCATTCTGGAAGTATATACTATGAAGAGGCAAGGTCAGTTATAGGGATAACAAGAGATAATTGCAAAAGTCCAAGTGCGGATTTATGGTGAATTGAGAAAGGGTCATCGTGGTGGAAGTTATACGTGGTGGTCGGATTGTTCTAGGCATATGTCAAAGAAAGAGCTGCAATTATTTACAGATCGTTTGGTTGTGAGAACTGAAGGCAGTTGAGGCTAACTGAGTACTTTGGCCTGAGAAACTGGAAGATAAATAACACCTTTCACACAAGATGGGAGAGTGTACGTGAATCCGGCTGGTGGAGGTGGGGAGCGTGCAAATCAAGAACTGGGCTTCAGACATGCTACACTGGGGCAGCATATTACATATCCAGATGGAAATGTCAAATAGGCAGTTGGATATGTGAGACCCGAGCTCAGCAGAAGTCCTTGAGAGTTGAGTCCCCCCAGGAAGTAAGCGTCGGTAGAGAGAAGATACAGGGGTTAACGCCTGCGGGGTGTGCAAATGTTGAGAAGGCAAGGAGAAGAGTAAAAGAGCCTGAAGAGAAGCAGTCAATGGGACAGGAAGAAGAGAGAAAGCTGTTCTGGAAGCCCAGTGAAGGAAACATTTTAAGAAGAACATGCATTATATCCAGTACACTTAAAGACTGCATACAATGACAGCTAAGAAACTGACCACTGGGGTTGGCCACGCAGAAGCCCCTGATAAACCTAATATAAGCTGTGTGAATCCAGTAGAGAGACAAGAACTTGACTGGAGTTGGTTCAAGAGAGAAGAGGAGTAAAGGAAGTGGAGGCCCAAAGTGCACAGTTTTGAGGAGATTTGCTACAAAGAGAATTGGAGTAATAGGTAAAGATTGTGGCATCAAGGGCAGGTTATTTTAAGGTGGAAGCTATTATAATATGGTTGTATAGGAAAATATTAGCGCAGAAGTGAAGGGGAGATATTTCAAGAGAGTGACGGTAGAGCAGATAATGGGATGGAGGACAGGGCATAAGAAGGACTGCCTTAGCAGAAGGACAGTACAGTCACCATAAGAAGGAAGAGAATATGGTACACATGGAGGAACCCAGGTGATAGGGTGGTGAGAATGTGTGGAAGCTCTCTTCTGCCTGCTTCAGTTTCTTTAGGAAAATACGTAGCAAGATCACCCACTGAGGATACCTGGGAAGGAGGTTTGGGAATTTGGGGGAAAATTTGGGGGAAAGATGTGGAATAACGTCCTAACACCAACTAACACTGCGTATGTTTTTCAGTTCTACAGGCCCTCATTTCTAAAACCCTAAGCAGAGCTACAGTGAAATGTGTTGAAAAATGGCAAATGGACCACTTATCAAAAACTATGATTTATTTATTAAGGAACAGTGATTTTTAAAAAACGTTCCTCCTGTGCATCCCAGCTCATAGGATAGGGAACCTAGTTACAACTAACGCTGAGATCGCATCGAATGTCTTTCACATCCCTCTCTTACTATTAGACCATGAATTATTTTGTCAAGACAAAGTAACTTGCAAGAAGATAATTTTTAATATAGTATGCCATAATTTGGACATACTGCAATGGAATGACCAATTATCCTACCCCTGAGTGTTAAAGTTATAATTTCATAATTATAAATGACACCAAGGAGAGAAATACTTTTATACAAATCTGTGTCCGCATCTCTCATAATTTTCTTTAAATAAATTCTGGGAGTGAAGTATATGAACCATTTTAATGAGTGCTCTCATCTCTGTCCCTCTCTGTTTCCCTCTCTCTCTCCTTCTGTGTCTCTTTCTTTGTGTCTCTATATCTGTCTCTATCTCTCCTTCTATCTCTGTCTCTCTCTCTTCTTCTATCTCTGTGTGTCTCTTCAGATAGATAGACGGATAGATATCCAAATTACTCTCCAATAAGATCACAGCTTTAGCCAAATCTCATCAGAAATACATAAGAATATCTTCTCACTATTTTGATATACCTTTATAGGAACTAAACATTAAATTTTAAAAATTCTCATGTCTTTAAGAATACAGAATATTTTTTAAAAGATGTGTTGAGTGAAAAGATAGAGGCTGTCAATAATTATGTATCCATTAGAAAGTGATAAACTTACAGAAGAAATAAAATTATTAGAGCACATTTGGGTAAAGCTAAATGAAGGGAGAAGCAGACAATGAAGCTGAAACAGAATTTACATATAGCAGTGATGGGAAACTTCATCCATTCACAAAGTTGACAATGACTCATTAGCTCAAAGGAGGACAGCTATCAAGGTTTGACCTTGCTCATATTTTCATTGATCTGAAGTCAGAAGCAGCATGGAGAGAGACTGTCATATCAGAATTAATTCTAATCAACAGGGAGAAACACATTAGCAATGGAAAAATTACGATGAGACAAAAATAGGTAAGTCATTTCAGAGGAATGGAGAGAGCTTCCTTTGTATAATTCTTTGAGGCAGACCTCACATTCAAACAAAAGGATTTGATTCTGCGTTCTGGTTCTTTCTTAAGAAAGATGGATTAAGAGAGTTTGAAAGCTCTAAAAATGTAATTATCTAAGCATAACTAATTATTCCAATGAGGTAGAAAACTGACAGGCAAGTGAAAAAATACATGAGTTCCACAGGCTGTTCTCAGTAAATTAAGGTCATAATAGATGCATATAACAGCAGGAAGATTGAGCACATAGAAAAAGACAAAGCCATCTTACAAGCCATGTCAGAGTCTGGCTTAGACAAGACAAGAAGGTGAAATCCTCAAGATAGCAGGGGGCTCATACTGTGAAATGCTAAGGAAAACACAAACAAGAAAGGGATAGACCCTACTAGAGTCAACTGTTTGAACATTAATGGATAATGGAAAGAAACAAAAGCATCTCCTAGATTTTTGTTCTATTTGGTTGTTCTCTCACATTTATAATGACTTTCAAACTACAGAGGAAAAAAATTAGTAAAAACGATCAACAATTTGTTCAAGCAATGCCTGCTAAAATTATTAGGTTAAGGAATACTGGGGAACAGAATATTTCCAAAGTGTTGTGTCACCCAAAGATTACTTACACAACCTTTATGTTGGAGAGATGTAGAGCTCACACCTTAACAAAAGGACCAATCTTTGCATTGTGGGATAACCTCATATTAAACAGTTAGTGTTACAGAGTTCAATATATGTCAAAAATGCCTAATCTGAATATAAATAAGGTTTTAGAACTAATTTCCAATTATCAGAAAATGCAAGGGTTAGAAGATTCAATTCTACATATGCCAATTTAGGATATTTGACCAAAAAATATCCTGATATCTCCCAAAACCAATGTTATGAAGGAATTTAAAGATGTGGGGGGAATGTTCTAGATCAAAATAAAAAACAAAAGTCATCCATAAACTTTATTGGGCATTGGTTCAATTTTGACCACGAGAAGGAATTAGAAAAAAGAGAAGGACATTAAACCCAACATTAACAGAAGGAAGTAAATAATAAATATTAGAGCAGAAATAAGTAAAATAGAGACTAGAAAACAACTGAAAAAATTAATGATACTAAAAGGAGCTGGAGGATGGGGGATATGTGGAGATGTTTGTCAAAGAGTACAAAGTTTTTGTTATATGGGAAGGAAAAATTCTGGAAATATAATGTACAGCTTGATAACTATAGTTAATAACACTACACTGTCTACTTGAAATTTGCTAAGAGAGTAGATCATAAGTGTTCTCACGACAAAAAAAATGATAATTATGTGAAATGATGGAGGTGTTAATTAGCTTCATCATGGTAATCATTTCACAATTTATATATCCTAACATCACACTGTGCACCTTAAATATACACAGTTTTTAATTTGACAATTTTATTTCACAAAAGCTGGAAAAGAGGTCAGAAGAAAAGTAACTGAAATCTAAAACAGATAATACTATATAATTTAGGTGTTATAAATTACCAAGTCTTCTCATTCAAATGAATTAGACCCAATATGTTCAAGGTACAACTAATGTTCTCTGTGTAATCAAAGAAAATGGCAAGGAAAAATAAAATACATAGTTCCAACGACCCAAAAGTGAAGGGTGCACGAAGTGTTAATGTCCACAAATTATGTATCAGTAAGCTTGATATTCATGTTGGTCACTTCCCAACATCAGTAATAGAGGACAAAATATGACTACTTTAAAAAGGAAAGCATGATAACTAAGACTACACAGACATTTGTCAAATCAATCATTTTTTATTTTGCAGATTAGTAGATTCTGAAGTTGATCAAGGGGGTCCTATAGACTTACTATACTTGGATTTAAGTAAGAAAGTTGATAAAATTTATCACTTTAATTTTGTAGACAGGGTTTGGCAAACTGTATTCTGGAGGCTAACTCCAACCTACCACCTGTTTTTGAAATTAAAGTTTAAACACTAATCATGTTCACTCAAATATGCATTGCCTATGACTGTTTGTGTGTTACAACAGCAGGGTTGAGTTTTGTAACAGAGACCAGAATGTCCTATAAGCAAAAATCTGTAATATTTGACCTTTAGAGAAAAAGTTTGCTTACTCCTGTTGTAGCTAAATAAAGAACTATAGGCAAAATGTGTAGTATATCATTAGGTGTATCAATAGTTAATTTGCCAGAATGGGTGCAACTTTATGGGATTAATATCATTTTGAATAAAAACGTATAGTTATGTTACAGAAATCAGTATTTAATGCTGTGAAATATAACATGTTTATCAGTTATTCTTGGAAGATATATTATGTGTCATATGAACTTGCAACCAAAAGATGTACCTAAGAATATTCACTGCAAAATCGTTCATAAAAGTACATAAAGAACAGAAGAAAGTCAAGGACAGAATGCTAGGACACACTAACATTTAGAAATCCAATACAAGAGGAGGAAAAAATCTTAAGGAGTACTGCATCAACTAAAAGAAAAACAGAAGAAAGTGATGTCATGGGATCCCACAGAACAGAAGAATTTCAAGCAGGAAAGAGAGAACAATTGTACCAAACGTTTTTCACAAGGCTGGCATGATGAGAATCGAGTTAAATCTATTTTAAGATCACAGTCTCTGGTGACTTAGATATAAACTATTTCACCAGAATGATAGAGATAATTGACCCATGGGGTTGGGTCGAGGTGATACTAAAAAGAAACGTGGAAAAGTAGTAGGGACGACAAATAAAAAACTCTTTCAAAACATTTAGCTGAAAACACAAAGAGCTGGAGAAGGACTTTTTTGGGAGGTGGGGGTGCTGGGTTTTTGCAGGAGTGATCTTAAAGAATGTTCACATGTAAACAGAAATGATTGTGAGAGATAGAGAAACCAGTACTGTAAAGTAGAACAGGAATGAATTTAGCAGCAAAGTCCATATACACTACGATGGAGGCCGACCATGAAGGAAGGAGTCAACATAAGTACCAAATGTGTAAGAAAGAAGGCAGAGTATGAAGGCAGAGACACATGTACATTGGTGGACTTGGTAATTGGAAGATGAGATATTTTTCATTGCACTTATTTTTTAGATAACCATGAAGTTAGGTCATTAGTTACAAATTTGGAAAGAGAAGAAATAATTGAATGCAAGAGGAAAGAGTTGTGAAATAATCACCTCAGAGGATGGGAAAATCAGTTTAGTAGGTAAGTACGAAGATACGGTTTAGTGGCCCATTTAAAACTTTTGTTCATTACATTTAAATCAAGACATGGCAGTGCAGATACGTACTTTCTCTCAGCATCCACTCACTTACCAAATAACTACTGATGATTATCTTCCACGTTCCAGGTGCCACTCAAAGTCGTGGAAGTACATCAGTGAACAAAACAGATGATAATCTTTGTCCTCACTGAGCTTTCACTGTGGTAGGGAAAGAGACGATAAAATAAACCAATAAGAAAAGTATATAGTACGTAAGAAGTTTGTAAGTACAAAGAAGAAAACTAAGGCAGGGTAGAGGAGGTGGACGGATTTAGGGATGGAGGTCGCGGACAGACCGTAGGGTGAGCGGTGCGGGCTTCACTTAGAAGAGCAGAGACCTGACGGTCAGAAAGCCCCAGGGACAGCTGGGGAAGAGCTATCCTGGAAGAAAACAGAGCCAGTGTAAAGACCATAAGGCCAGAAGAAGTCTGGTGTGTTCAGGGAACAATGTGGAGGTCAGCGTGGCTCACACAAAGTAAGAAAGGAAAGAGTAGGAGAAGATGAGCGGCTTCGGCAGAGGTGCAGCACAGACAAATTTCTAACTACATATTCTGGCAGCAAGAGCCATGGAGAGGATGAGAGACAAGCAGAAGCAAGGTGAGTGCCGAACCATAGGCCTGAATATGCTAGGAGCAGAGTGATGACATTCAGGAAGTAGATACAGTACAGCAGGAGTTGGAGCAAAGCACTGGGGACTGCTGTAGGGTGGCGGAGTAGCGAGCTAGCTTGGGGTATTAGATTAAAAGAACAGGAAGATTGGAACTCGACAGACAGGTGGTAGGATGTTTACAGTTCAGAGTTTGGAGGTGTGCAGTTATTGGAGTTGGCGATGTCTAGGACAGAGCCATGAAAGTAAGTGATGAAGGTGGTGCGGAGAAAAAGACCATCCCAACCAAGGAGGCCAAGGTACTAAGAAGCGACGATGGGTAACACCTTCGGGTGTGGAAGATACCGAGAACGACGGCAGGAGAAGTTCGTGGAGAAAAAGAGTGAACCAGATCCTAAACACACAAAATATTATAAAGTTATGAGATTTATAAAGCTATTTCTAAAAAGGTTTGTTTTTAAAAAGATTAGTAAAATTGTAAAAGGCAATGTCAGAGATGTTCTACTTCTGGCTGTGATGGAGTAACACAGAGCAGACGAGCCTCCTACCACAGGACATGTTAAAAGCAGACCGTGTGTACAAGGCCCATGCTTCCAGTCATGGCACAAGAGGCATAGAAGGCTGCAATTTCCAAGAGTAGGAGAATCCACGGGGTAAACCCCACAATTGCCTCTGCTCTCTGCCTAGGAATACCCTCCCAACCGGAATGCAGAGACTGGAGAACGAGAGGAGTATAGTGGTCCCGCAGACTGGGGTTCGGGGCTGCCACGCCAGCGGGAATTTGCAGGGAGGAGTGCTGGAGAGGAGGGTGTGGCAAGGCAGGCTCTGTGGAAGTCTGTAGACGGGAGAGGGGTCCTCGGCAAGTCTTTGACCAAGGCCTGGGAAGCCCGTACACAAAGCAAATGTGTGCAGGACTTGTCACTGCTAGCGACACTCTCGTGCTGAATGTTGGAACAGAGCTAGCAGAGGCTGAGTGGGGGGGGAAGGGGGGGAAGGGGGGTACTGCAGTTCTAACCAGCCGGAGGAGAGAGACCTTGCTAATACCACAGGCATTTAGCTTAAAAACCCACCGAATTCATGCTTCCTAGGGGTAAGATCCATGCTCAAGAATAAGACCTACTCTAGATCTGTTGTAACAAAGCCTAAAACCAAACATCCTCAAGATCCAGGGAGAGACATAGACTGGGTGATGCTGAGGTGGTGGGGAGGAAGGCATCACACACGTCGGCCTTGAAACGCATAAAACCAAGCCTTCAAAAGTTTAAGATGATCAATCAGTAATTGAACTGCCTCACTGAATAAAAATCAACACTTTAATGATAAATGACAAAACTCAATCTCCACAACATATCAACACATGATCAAAAACTGCCAGAAAGAAAAAAATGGAAATACGACTTACTGCCAGGAATCTAGCAAACAATCGAAACCAATCCTGAGATGGTCCAGATGTTGTAATTATCAGACAGACTTCAAAGCAGCTTTTATAAATATGTTCAAAGACGTAAAGTAAAATATGGTTTTAATGAATGAATAGGTAATCTTGGAAGAGAAATGGAAACTGTGTGTGTGTGTGTGTGTGTGTGTGTAAATAAGCTAAACTGAAATTCTAGAACTAAAGAAGTACAACAACTGAAATGAAAAATTTTCTGAATGGGCTTTATAAAAGAGTGGTGATGACAGAAATTAAGGTCAGTGAACTGGAAGGCATATAAGTAAAATGTATCAAATCTGAAAGACAAAAAAAAAATCAAGAAAAATGAAAGAGCCTCGGTGAGCCATGGGACAATATCAAACGGTCTAACACATGTGCAGAAATCCCAGATGGAGAGGAAAATGAGAATGAAGAAGAAAAAACTCTTTGAGGGAAGAACAGTCAAAACATTTTTTGATCTATTAATCCAAGAAGTTCAGTGAGACCCAAACAGGATAAATACAAAGACATCCACATCAATGTGTACTACTGGCAAGTGGCTATAAGCAAAACGTAAATAAAAATCTCAAAAACACCCAAAGGTGGGGTCTGGAGTCTTGATTACATTGTGAAAACAGAGAAATCTAAATTATGGCTGACTTCCCATCAGAAGCAACGGTGGACAGGAGACAGTGGTACAACATCATCACCATGTTGAAAACTCAGAACTACCAGCCCCAAGGCCTGAATTAAGCAATAATACCTTCAAAGCCAGGTTGAAAAATATTCAGAGATAAACAAAGTTGATCAAACTTGTTACCAGCCAAACTGCAGGACAAAATACACTAAAAGATGTTTTTTAGGTGGAAGGAGGCTGATCTCACATAGAAGCTGGGAACTAGATGCTGGAGAAAGGAATGAGAATCACAAGAAATTGCAAATCAGTAAGTAAATGTGCATCATTCTTTGCCTTCTCAATCTCTCTAAGAAACAGGTCTGTTTACAACACAAGGCAGCATCTGGAGGGCAGGAAGACAGAGGATGATGAAGATTGATGACATTAACGTCAAAGATCTGTAGTGTGAAAGAGGGCAAATACAACAGGGGGTCCGCAAGAGGGAAAAAGAAGAGTAGCTCTATTTGTTTTTCCAATAAAAAGCTTTTACTGGTAGGGGCAGGCATGTTCATGAATGTTATAAAAACATTACTGTATCATAAAGCACCAAGCAAATACAGTAAAATCCCCAATTTAGAACTGTTACAGACTATGCACATATACAATTCAACAGAACTAGGAACCTATGTAATATTTAAAGAACTGACTTCAACTAAAGATTTTGAAATAATATAGGATCAGGGAAAGTGGACATGAAAAGAACATACTTTTAAGCTAAATATTACTTAGCATACTACAGGAATTGTTTCTTCCTTAGACTGGGAAAGAATTTCACTTAAATACTTGCCATAGAGCCATTCTCGGGGCCCTTTTCCCCTAAAACTTCCAATTTCTTTCATAGCTATCCTTTTACTCACATTTTTTATCTTGAGTCAATGTTAATACTTTATATTTTTGCTCCAAAATTATCTGTTGAATCAAGATTCTCAAATGTGTTTTAGCCAACTTTATGTCACCTTATTTTAAAATTTGTTTTTATTTCTGGTTCTTTCCCTCTGCTTCTTTATTAGACAGTCCTTATTTACTTCTTGAAGAACATGTTACTTACATATTCTTCATTTGCTTTTTGAAAGACTTGATCTTGGATTGATTTACGATTTCTATTTTGAAAAACCTTCCTAGTTTTTTTCATTTACATATATTTTTAATGTTCTCTTTCTCTTGCTTTCCTTAGATTTTTTTTCTTTGTAATGTTTTATTTGGATGTTTAGTTCATTTATTTTTGTACTTTTTAATTCACTACTGAAAACACTCAAGGTGATGAATTTATTTCTTAACAGGCCTACGGCAATAACTCAGCCATTTTCTCATACAGTATTGAAATCTACGTCTGCTGCAAAGATGGATGGATAGGAGGATGGAAAACATGAAAATATTTTCAGTGGTTATTTCTGTGCAGGTGGGACTATGGTGTCTTTTATCCCCGATTCACTGAGTGCAAGATCTACATGGTCAAACATCTGTCTCATTTACAGCTATACCGCCAGCGGAGTCTGATAAATATTTGTTGTTGAGTGAATGAATATAAACAGCAGAAGCAAAAGATAAAATGTCTTCAGAGAGGTAGCAGAGAAAATGGGAACCTTGAAATGAGTCTTGAGAAATTCACAGACTGTTTAGCGGGAGAAGAAATGAATGAGAAAGGGGTAAAGAGAGCAATATTCCAGGGACGAGGAGATCCTGAGCTAACAAGGCTGATGTGCAGATGGGAGGAGAGAGCTGTGGAAAGTGAGTCCTCCCAAGCAGCTAAGTCCTCATCCTAAAGGGCATTATATGATGCTAATGATCAGGGGTTAGGGGCAATAAGCAATAAAAATCTAATAAAGGGTTAAAAGAAGCTGTGTGGAATGATATTTATGCCAATAAATGCTCTCGTAGAGGTGCAGCATACACAGTAACACTGAGTTTGAATTCTGGCGTGAAACCAACCCATGCACAAATTCTAGCCCCTACAAATTGTCTTCTTGAGTAAGTCACTTAACTCTGAGTAACCAGATTCCTCACCTGAGTACTGTGGATAACACTTCTTGAGAACAGTGAATTCAAAGGGCTTAGCACAACACCAGGTCTCTTTAATACTGTTTTTATTGGCATGAGACCTCAGGTCAAGAAAGGCTAAAGTGCTCTGGATTTGTCTAGCAAGATTTCCCTCCCCTGCGGCTTTGTGTGGCTTGATTCCATACACAGCCCCTTCCCAACGGGGACAACTCCTCCACGTGACGTCCCAACTCTTCCTTTTGTCTTTTTCCTGGATCTCAAGTCACTCCCCAGCCAAAGTTAATAACTCTGCTCTCATGAAAGGCCAGTTCAGTTCCTCCCTGAGCCACCTCTACCTTTTAGCCATTTCTACTCTGTTCTCCTTAACTCTATTATACTGACCGTGAAGACAAATCATCTCATTTTTAAGCTTTTGTTCATTAAGGACAAGCCTCTCTCCAGTTGATTTTTCTGAAACTTAACTTTCTCTTGTTGACTCTACTTTCATTTTCAAACTCTCTTGGATACAAGTTGCAAATTGACCCACATCTTCCTAAGTCTCAGCACTTTTCCTTACACTAGGTGCCATTTTCAGACTCTTTTTCAGCACATAGGATCAATAACCCTCCACTGGAGTTGTAGTAGGTTTCTTGTGAGTGAGGACTCCCGATTTACGGTTTTGCCTTCCTACAATCCCTCTTGGTGATTTCCACACCCAAGGGAATGAAGCTCACAAACCCTATATTCCTGGCACCTTCTCCATCAGGACTGTAGGCAAACCATGTTATCTTTGGTGTATCTACATCGACAATGGCATATTCTGATATTACACCCCTTAAAAATAATCTCCCCTTCCTAATTCTTGCTCCTACCAAATATACTCTTGAACCTCAGCTCCTGGATCCTTTCTTGTTCTCTCAAGGGATCAATCCTTAAGTCTTCACTCCATTATTTATTCAGTCTAGAAACCAGAGCCCATTATTTCAAATCTATACACAAACAACTTTTGAATGAGCCATAACCTTCTGACATGATCAAATCAACACTTCACATTATGTTTCTTAATGAAATATCTTTCTTCTTCATTTGGCAAATACCACCTTTTTTTTAATTACCACCAACTCAACAAAAGTATTATTTGCCTACATGTATAGGATTTTCCAATAGTTTGTTCTAACTAGATTTTGACAAGGGTGTCTAAGAAGTCAGGAGGAAAGATTAAAATGAATTGATGGTGCCTTTTTACTTGTTTTGCTATTTAACTTTTTAAATAATTTTTTAGGGGTAATGCGTTATATTTGGCTGTAAATATAGTTTGGCATTCTCCATTCTTTTTTTTTTTTTGAGCATTCTCCATTCTTTTACTGAAGAAAGAACTGATCAGAATAATCAGAGAACTAACATCAGAGGGATTTTTAAGGCATAATAAGAAACTTACCCCCAAGGGTTGGTGAATGGTTGGGTGAATTAATCTGGGATATTAAATAAAGAAACTCTAAGTGAGCTCCATTTTAAACCAGAAATGTTGGCTTTTATCCCTGCTTATTGAATATGTCCTTAGGTGAAATATAACAATTAAATCTTAATCTTGGCATATTTGTAGGTTATATCTTATATTATTCATATAAATTTATAGCATCATTTTTGGGGAGAGAAGCGTGGTGGGGACCAATCACACTAGAAATTAAAATAAAGGATTTACATTTCCCCTTTTAGTTGGGGGTACTATAAATTATATCATTCATACAGAGTATTAAGTCACATGAGCAAACCTAATTTAAAGATTACAGAAAACTAATAAGGCTCTGTTTTGGGTAGGTGCGCAAAAACACTGAAACAAATTCTGCTAAAAGGATTTGATAAATTAATTAAAGCTGATTTGAGGATTACAAAACCTCAAGACTGCTGAATTTCACAAAGACCTTAAAATAAAATATAATCTAACCTTTAAAGCCTTAGCAATAACAGTTTTCAGCATGGTTTTGATTAAAAAATCATTTTTTCTTCTTCAATTAAATAATTGAAATTAAGAAGTGACTCCCTGTAAGTCATGCCTCGCCTTTCATGTACGCTTACTGTAATCTGCATTTGATCTTTGGATTTTACATAATGTCACAACATCCAGAGGTGAGCATTCAGCTAGCTTAATTTTGCCCTGTGGAAATAATGTGAAATTAGGTCTTGAGTCATGAATAATCAGTTTGCCTTCAAAGGGGCACATAAACAATAGAGGTGGCACAGGAGAGCATCTTTCATGGTGATGAAATGGACATCAGCCAAGTTCATTAACCTCTCTGTGTCTCCACTTCATCATACGTAAAATTGTATCTACACGACAAATGGTTTTGTAGTTTAATGAGTTAATACATTATAAAGTGTTAAGATCCTACTTGGCATAGAGAAAGTGTTTTGTAAAGGTTAGCTCGAAGAAAAGACAGAGGCACAAGGAAAACTGTATCAGATCACAAACATGAGGTTTTAAGTTCATTGTTAGACACAATTGCTGTTCAGTAAAACGGTCGTATGTTCACTTGATTTTGTCACTTACAAGCTGAATGACCTTGAATGTGAAAATGAATCATTCTGGGCCTCCTTTTTCTCATGGAATTTGGAACATAACAAGTTCTCAATAAATAATCGTAACAGTCATAGTGATATCATTAACCCAACGTATCAGAAAGAAGCCAACAACATGACCAACCGCATTTAATGTAACAGCCACTGAAAATTCCTAAGCTTTAAACCAGTTACGTCTCCCTTCATTTCTAATTAAGTCCCATAACTCTTAACACTTAGTAAACTGGGCCTGAAAAGGAGACCCTGCATAAGTGATCTTGCTAAAAGAGTAAGAGGATATGATTACTAAGGGGATTATTAAGAAGTTATCTCATGTAACAAGCGCGTTGGGGTCATAGCTATACAGCACCGACAAGAAGCAGCTCACAAGTCTGTCTCGTGGAAAGAAAACTGTAAAGCCTAATACAGCACAGATGTTAGGATGCTTCGAATTGGGCCTTTGTTATCTCCACTCTGAACATGAAGCACAAAAATACACTTCAACAGTTTATTCATAACACCACAATAATTAGTCAATAAAATTAATTCCAACAAAGAATAAGGGACTTTGTAAGGAAGTTCCATCCAAGGTTTTAACAGGGCAAGTCAGCCAAAATTGATAAAACAATTTTTCCACTGCCACGGCCACACATGTAAGGGCATAATATACATACGTACTGGAGTTACTCATTTTAATATTTAAAGTACATAAATTTGGACTTTCAACTAGATCCATTTCAGAGAGAAGTCCAACATGTAGAATTAAAAAAAAAAATCCTTCTATGCTATACCAAGATTTCTGAACTACAGTTTTCTAAAAATCAAAACATGGACTTTAAAAGTAGTAGCACTACCCCAAGTCTGCCAAAATCTTCATGTTGTGATACATACCCTAAGGGAAACACTTGGAACAGCCTTACACCATTATACTAATCCACAGAATCCACTCCTAATTGTTAAATAAACAACTTAGCTTTACATTAGATATGGGACATGGGGCAAGTAACAGATACTTTGAAAGACTGGGAAATTATTTTTCAGGATTATTACAACAAGAAAGAGTCTGAGCTATGGAGAAAAGAGAGTACGCAGGACCCATCTGAATTATAAAAATTGTGTAATGTCCTGAAATGGTTATCGAACTTACAGCCTTTTATATTTATGTCTTGTTTTCCCTCCACAAGACTCAGCATACCAACTGGCGCTGACAGTACCCTGGGAAGTATCTGAGGAAGATTTTATATCAAGAAATGCATTCTTGTGCACTTAGAGCAAGTCCACTAGAAGAATTACATGGAATTTAATATATTTCAATTAGGAAGTGCATCCCTAGGCTACCATCCAAATTTGGGGACCTCAGTAAAAAGCCATGAGGAGATCACCCTGAGGCAGCAAACACGTGGCCACGTTCGTTATGGCCACTGATTCAGAGGACGGGGAGCCTCCGTAACAGCGGAAATCTTTTTGTTTTCCTGCTCGTGGAAGGCCGACTTGTGGACGGCAGCCACTACCTTCAACTTTTAAAAATTAAACAGGTCCCTCTACATAGGTTGTAGATCGCTAACGTCATCTCCCTTACTAATGACGGACGACCGTCTCAGTCAGGAAGTCACCTGATTATACCATTTCCCTGTTTAAAGTCTGTCAACCCACCCCTCCTCCATCTCTTACGCAATAAAGACCAAATTCCTTAGTCTGGTAAAAATGGCCCTTCCTGCAGCTCAGACCCCACGTCCCACAACTTCCCAACATCCACTCGGGCCCCGTCAGCCTCTCGATACTCTCTGTTCCCTCTTCGCGGGCCCTTTGCATTTCGTGTGCTTTAGAGTCTGAAATGGCTCGGTCTACCCATGCCTCCCTGAGGTTCTGAAGAACTAGAACCCATCAGTTCTGATGTGAAGTCTTTCCCGCCTCCCCTCTGCCTAAGTATAGTCAAGAACAGTAATTCTAATAGGACATACTGAGCTCTTCCTTTTCCCCAGAAGGAAGAACAGAGTCGTTATTAAAATTAAAGTTAGCGTCAAACCACACAGGCGGCCATTCTGGCTCCCTCACCCACTGGTTCTGCAATGTGTCTGGCTTCGGTTTCCTCCTCTGTAAAATGCAGAGTGATAGCACTACCGACCCCGTAAGGCTGTTGTAATGGGTGCTTAGTTACACAATAAGGCGAATGGTAACAGAGTAAGGTGATACTCTGGAGGGGATCGCCGCCATCTGTTTGTTGGAGGGGGAAGGTATAGATTGAGCTTAGAAATGCATCTGGGCTGAAGTGTCCACACCTGCACGTGGCAGGCCTCTTGTGATGGGGGATAGAGCTGAGCATGAGAAAAGGACAAGTCACAAGCCAGAGGCCAGCTCCGACACCTGCCATCTCTTTCCACACCAGAACCTGGAGTGGTCCAAGAAGTTTAAATTCAAACCTGCACATCCAACTCCTAATGAAGGTAACTTTGTTAAGATGGGAGCATAGGACATACTTTATGTAGCATAGTATTAGCTTGGTGTATAATTTCTAGATGCCTAGCCAAACATTATGCGGGCCTACCAGTATACTTTTACCCCAAACCCTGCTAATGTTAAGGGAAGACAAATAAGAAAGACATAAAGAAGAATAATAAATAATCAATAATACAGCCACAGCTAAACCTAGAGTCATGTTTCTCTTTTATGTCAAAGAATTAAGGAGCTTAGTAAGGCAGAGAGAAAGCAGTGATATGGTTCTAGGAAAATGGCTGGGTAAACCTGCAACCTTCTTGATGGTGGGTTTAACCCACATAGGCAGCTTTCCTCATAAGCCTCTATAATTATTGCAAGATGATTAACGTGAGAAAGATTAATTTTTAAAAACTCTGATTTTTCATATGACAGCTACCATATTTATCAGACAATCACTGTCTCCAATGCTACGCTTCCTCCTAATGAGATCCGTATGTAGGAAGGAGAGACGGCTAGCCATGGACAGAACAGTTCTACTTGTCAAGGTGCAGAGTCCCAAGCAGGAAACCTGTTTTCGCTTGGCAGCCCGGGGAGATTTTGAACTTAGCATCAGTAGAAACGCTTGTTAGCCAGGTTGCCATTTCAGAGATCCATGGGGGAGCTAGTCAACGGAGAATGCAGCTTTGTTTCCACACCGACAAGGAAATCGCCAGTGTAGACGTGGGCTACATTGTTTTAAAGCCTGGCAGCCTCTCTTATCAGAAGCAAGCAAGCTAAAAAGGAGGGAGGTCTCCAAAGTCTACCTCTGTTCAGCAAAGCAAATGCCATATCAGTTTGGTTTGTGTTACAAGGATGGACATCAAGAATTATAATAAATCCGAGGGGCATTTTTGCTCTTTAAAAAGGGGGAAAAGGAACTGTGGAGCCTTGCAGGGAAGGAAACTGCCAGTGAATCCAATCTGCACAGAAATCAATTTCACACGGCCATAATTCAAGGAAACCAGGCAGTATGTAATGACGTGGACGCTCATTTTGCTTTTTAAAATCTGAACTTTCTTCTTGGCTACTATAATATTTTTAAAAACAGCTGGGATTTTTTTTTTCCCTCTCATCTCCCTCTACAAGCGCTTTTGCTAAACATGGGAACCTGCGAAACCCAGACTCCCATCATGACTCATTACTATTGTTTTCTTAACTTTTCTCACCATCTCGTCCTGCATCATTTCCCTTTTCTCAAGAAGAAAAACCAGTAAGGAGAAAAATCAGTGTTTTAAAACATGTACTGAACATAGACTGAGAAAGATACTAAGATAAATTCACTCATTTTGCTGTGACTTCCCACTGGCACATATTTTGAAATTCATACACAATTCGTGTTCAAGTGCAGAATTGTATTATTCACGTAAAGAAATAATTAGTAAATTTCCATTACTTTCCCCCTCCGATAGAACTAGAAAAAGAGGTGCATGGATTTTTTTCTGATTTCTACGTCTCCTGAATGTACATCCTTGAGTCTTTTCGTGTATCTGCTACAAAGATAGCGTTTTAATATATTTTAAATAAGAATGGCAATAACAGTGTTGATACATTACAAAATATGTTCAGGGGCGCCTGGGTGGCTCAGTCAGTTGAGTGTCTCTCTTCTGTTTAGATCATGATCTCAGCGTCCTGGGATAGAGCCCCAAGTCGGGCTCACCACTTGGCAGGGAGTCTGTTTCTTCCTCTCCCTCTGCCCCTCCCATCCCGCTCATGTTCTCTCACTCTCTCTCAAATAAATGAAATCTTAAAAAATATATATGTTCAGAACTTAACGAGATCGGAAGCCTCATACAACTTTCATCTGACTGTACAATGTAGGACATCTCTGACTTTCAGACTGACCAGCAAACAAACAGCAAAGTCTAGATTAACCCTTTACATAGAAATACCAATATTTTCATGGCAACCTTTTAGGAGAAATTCAGGGGTGAAGATGTAGCACTTCAAGCCATATGACGGAAATGACGCGGGGAAGTGTCATACTCTTCTCACCAGATCAAGGTCCCAGAAGGACCACACCAGGATGGGCTGTAGGTACAGCAAGGTGATACTGGGCAGGGAGGCCTGTGGGCTGTTTTTTAAACCAATCTTAGAAAGCAACAGTGGGGCACCTGGGTGGCTCAGTGGGTTAAAGCCTCTGCCTTCGGCTCAGGTCATGATCTCAGGGTCCTGGGATCGAGCCCCACATTGGGCTCTCTGCTCAGCAGGGAGCCTGCTTCCCCTTCTCTCTCTGCCTGCCTCTCTGCCTACTTGTGATCTCTCTCTCTGTGTCAGGTAAGTGAATAGAATCTTTTAAAAAAAAAAGAAAAGAAAAGAAAGCAACAGTAAAGAACAGCACAGAATCTGACCCCAAGACTGGACTTCAGTCCTCAGTAATCTGACCCTCTCGTGCCACGAACCAGGAAAGCCAGGCTCATGGGTTTCAGCAGCTCAAACAAAAAGGCCAGCACGGCAACGCCTCAAGACTATGGAGTCCCAGGGCAAGACGCATGCCTGTTTTTGTCTTTAGTGTTAACATCTCCTTAACTTTTTAGATAATAAACCTTAAAATTAGTAACTTCATCAATGATGCTTCTTCAGGACCGAGAACGCACCGCATCGCGTTCGTTCACGCCACCACCGGGTTCCCGTGCAGACGCGGCATCCCGGACAGGAGACACCAAGCACCGAGCACGAAAGTCCTCCCCACGGCCGCTTTCCCGGTGTCCCGCTCAGGACGAAACTACCCGAACGGTCCGGGGCGCCGTTTTATCACGTGTACGATCGCCGCAGAGACCCCGTGACCGGCAGACCCTCGTGAACACTAAATTCAGCGACGAGAACGGAAATGCGAAGCTCCGTCGTCGCCAGCTCGGAGTCGCCCGAACACCAGGACGAAGACGGGGGTGTAACCTGACATCCAGACGGGGGCGTAGCGCGACATCGGGGGGGGGGGGGCCGCGTCGCTCAGGCTGTTGAGCATCGGGCGGCGTGTGCCTTTGGCTCAGGTCGGCAGCGTCTGGGGGTCCTGGGATCGAGACCCACGGCCGGCTCCCGGCTCGGTGAGGCTGCGGGTCCCTCGCCCTCTGCCCCCCCCCCACCCGTGATTCCTCTCTCTCTCAAATAAGCAGATAAAGTCTTATTTAAAAAAAAAATAAATACCTAGAGAAAAATGTAAGGCTGTCAAACAAGTATTTATATTTTAGCAAGTGTGGTGATTTAAAAAAAAAGTGGTGATTTAAAAAAAAAAGGAAGCGAATGGAGACCAAAGACTTTTTGGAGCAACAACCGAAAAAGCAGGGTCGTGGGGCGAGGCACTTACTGGGTCAGCGGGGCGTGGGCCGGCCGGGTGGGCGCGTGGAGCTGCTCGGGCCCGCTGGAAAGGCCAGAGCTGAGGGGCGCTCGCGCACGACGAGGCGGCTGTCGGCGGCCCCGACGAAGGAGCAGGCGTCGGGAGGAGTAGCCTGCGGGGTCGCCGAGGGAAACTGCGGCCCGACCACGCCCCGGGGCCAACCTGCGGGGTCTCTGCCTGAGCCCCGGGGAGGTCACAGGGCCGCGGCAGGAGGGAGTAAAACCAGCCCCTAGCAACGAGCCCTCTGGCAGTCAGGGGTGCGGGGGCTTCTATTGAGAATAAAAATCCTGCGGCAGGTGGAGAGCGTGGCCCAAAGCCGCTCAAGGACCGCAGGAGTCGATGGCGGCCTGAAACCGGAGGGTGCGCGGGCCGGGTTCTGGCCCCAACCCCACGGACCATCTTCCAGGCCTGGCCGCAGGCGCACACAGAGGCTGCACCCGGCGGGCCTCACGGGGGAGGCCGCCGCCCACGCCGGGCCGGGGGCACAGCCAGCGCGCTGCGGCCTTGCG
This sequence comes from Martes martes, assembly GCF_963455335.1. Lineage (NCBI taxonomy): Eukaryota > Metazoa > Chordata > Mammalia > Carnivora > Mustelidae > Martes > Martes martes. Next base: position 7,796,034 of record NC_137889.1, on the reverse strand, counting down.
GGGGGAGCTGCCCTCGAGGACGCGGCTCCCCGGCCAGCCTTGCTCTTCCTCGTACCTGCGTTTTTAACCCAAGCCCTTCCCTCCGGAGGCCTCTTTATCCAAGGCTTCCCACCGAGGCCTTGCTCGGGCACCTCGGGGGCGAGGGGGCGCTGGAAGATACGTCTTTCCACCCTGACCCGGGAGCCCGCCCCTTCCCACACCTCCGCCTGCCTCGTGCAGGTGCTCTCCCTCTCCCGGCTTTGCTGGGCTCCCAAAATGGCGGGAGTCTTTGGGTCAGGGCTTCCTCGGAAAGGAGACAGCGCCCCCTCCTGTCTGGGATGCCACCTCGCCTCTCCCCTCGTGCCTGGCGGTGGGGGAGGTTTTCCTGTGGCTTCTGCTCGCTCAGAAAGTGATGAAAGGCTTGCCTGAGACTTTCGTTTTGGCTTGTTGTCTTAATTGACTCCTCCAACACCTGGCAGCTCACTTCTTGACAGGTGGCGGCGGGAATTAAAAAAACGTCGAACCTAGAAGAGACCCTAGTTCTGATTGCCATTCTTGTAAGCAAATTTCTTACATTCTGTCACCAGAAATGTAAACTGTGTTTGCAAAACATTTAAAGAAGGCTTATTAAAATATGAAAATTAGTTTTAATTCTTTAAACAATGATGATAGCAGTATTTCTAATGAAGTATAAATTTCAGAGTTATATACAATATACTAAAAACCCTTATTTCCTGGTGTGGACAAATTTGAACAAAATTTCCACATCACTAGCATTTGTAATACAAATTGAAAAATCCAAAGATCTCTCAATTACTACATTTCAGAAATGGCACTGAAAAAAAAAAAAAAAAAACCATGGGGAACCTGCCGTCTTCTACAACTATGACAATGAGGGGATCCCTGACGTCTATTGGAAAGTAGGGATGTGGGAAAATGGGAAGAGGGGGATTTATCTACCTCCATTGTACCCATCTCTGGGATTGAATATGCAAGTGCATACAAAAATCAGGGTGTGTGGATACCGTGGTCACTGTTGTGGCTTTCGGTGGGAATACTGGGGCAGAGCGATTGCCAGAGAAGCTCATCAATCAGTGTTTCTCCAAGGCCGGGAGCTCATTACTACAACCTCCTCCCAGGGAGCATGCATCTCTCCCTTCTCTGCTCTAGTCTGCATTTTCGTCCTGCCCCCTCCCCCCACCATTACCCTGTCCCAGGTGTGCCTTGTCCTTCCTGTGTTATGGGCTGCTCACTTTCCCACATGGCCAGAGTTAGGTAACTGAGTACTCGCTCGATCCTACAATGGACCAAGTGTGAATAAAGGAGGGACAAGAGTGGTGCCCTCTTCTACCTTGTGAATTCTGATGTGTGCATCAATAATACCACATTTACATCCTACTGAAGACCTTGAGGAGGTCTTTTTTGCTATGTTGTGAAACTCTCTGCGTGTAAGATTTTCAAAATATAATAGCATTTTTTCCTACTCAAACTATTAAACTGTGCTGTGGCTCATAAAGCTGTTAAAGAGTTGTTTCATATCAAACTTTGTTTCTTTTTTCCTAATTTGACGAGTTGGGCATCTTTTTTGTCATTGATCGTCTCCTGATGAATAACTACTGTTTACATACAGTACCTGAAAACTGGCTTTTTGTATTTAAAAGCTGTATAAATGATAATAGCAGCCAAGAATCCTCAAGAAGTAAAACGAAGAGAAACTGGGTGATTTTTTATTTTTTTTCCCGGCTGCAAAGGGCCTGTAGACAGTGAGGATCTCCGTGAAGGGCAGAAGCAGGTTACACTATGATCCCCTGGAAAACTCGGTGCCCCTCCATCAGGAAGAGCCACCAGATACAAGCATAAATGCCTATACTGAAATATAGCAGCCAGGGGCACCTGGGTGGCTCAGCCAGTGAAGCTTCTGCCTTCGGCTCAGGTCATGATCCCGGGGTCCTGGGATCAAGTCCTGCACCAGGGTATCTGCTCGGCAGGGAGCCTGCTTCTTCCTCTCCCCCTGCGGCTCCCCCTGCTATGCTCTCTCTGTCGAATAAGTAAATAAAATCTTTAAAAAAAATAAAAATTAAAGAAAATAGAGCAGTCAGTCCAACTGTTTCAATGAACCAGTTTGAAGCACAGGAGTCAAACAGAGGCTTACAGAGAGATTATCAGTTTCCCATAATAAATTCAGGATTTGCTGAGAAAGACAGACCGGCAATATTACTCCCTTTAATGAACATACTCTTTGAGGATATACCACTAATCCCTATTAAAAGGAGAAAGTAGATTTAAAACACAAAGTTTGAGAAAGATCTAAGGATACATGAACTTCTGCATGTAATATATTTTCTGTTAAGGAGACAATCCCTCACTTTTAGAAATGGGAGAAAACTTACCTCGTATAAATTAAGCTTGTTTTACTCTGATTTTATAAAATCTGCCCTTAACTAACAAGCCTGATGCCAGCACCAATGGCTGGATATAATGACTGTTTGTTACTGTTGCAGGAATGATTTAACAGTGCATTGTTAGACACACATTGGCACAAATATACACCACAAACTGGAGGGCTTTTTTAATTCTAAACTATAGAATGAAATCACAACCTCACATCGACATCGAGTGATTTGCCTTCTCTCATGTACATACAAATTATTTTACCACAAATTTAAATTCCCCGCCTGCCTTCCCTGTTTTCTCATTTATTGCCCAGCTATACATTTTGGAAACTGAGATGGAGATTTTTTTTTTAATTAAGTGAGAAAATAAAAATTCATCATTGCTTGAGTACAAAATGCCTCCAGCTCCTGGTAGGCTAATGGGGAGGATTATTATCGTTACAGTTCAACAAACATGTCACTTTGGCATAACGCAAGGTGATTTCTCTTCAGCGGGTCCTGGGCAGGTGACACGAAGCGAAGCCGAACCAAAGAGAATGACTGACATCTGCTGGATGACAAGGAGAAATGAAAAGAAAAAAATTCAAGTTTATAAATGCTCACAGTTAACTATTCGGGAATCCATCCACGTCAACAATCTGGAACATAACGAGGTTGGTGTAAATCCTCAGGAACAAAAGCGTAATGCAGTGTAAGGGAAGGAGGACAATGTCTGTCTCCACGATGTCACATGATGCCAGGTCCAACCAAGGTGTTTCAGACCCAGGGCAGGTACACGACCTCTACAAATATCACGTTTCTGTTAGCTGTGACTTTCTGTACCTTATTGTTGATTTCTGTTATCTATGGGTTCCCATCAGCGTGATTCTGCCTAGTCTGTGCAATCAATCAGATGAGCTTTGCAAAGCCAGGATGAAGAAATTAATCAGAATCAATCACTAGAACGGTTAAAACACAACCTAGTTCCCTACTGGACAGATCCCTGACATCAGACTTTGTTCTCATCTGTTGCTTAAACTGGGCTTTTAAACTTATTTTCCATTTTATTTTAAAGATTTTATTTATTTGTCAGAAAGAGAGAGTGTGCACGCAGGCAGGGAGAGCGGCAGAGGGAGAGGGAAAACCCGGCTCCCCGCTGAGCAGGGAGCTGGACACGGGGCTTGATCCCAGGACCCTGAGATCATGACCTGAGCTGAAGGCAGAAGTTTAACCGACTGAGCCATCCAGTCGCCCCAAACTTATTTTCCATGTTAAAAATGATTTCATAATGAAGTAAGGGGATGGCTATTGAAAGCCTACCGTGTTATTTCTTTTTGGCCCCATTACACTTCCCCGAAGTAGGTATTTACATTTAACTTCTCATAGAGAAGCTGGGGCAGAGAGGTGCTGCGCCTTGTCCAAGGTTACCCAGGTTGTAGGCGCAGGAGCTGTAACGAGCCCTCCAGTTCCACCTGACCGCAAGATCTCACTGAACAAACCGATTCTAGCGACGTGGCTGCTCTGCATCTTTCAGCTCCGGGACCATTTCATGCCACTTTTTAACTGTGCAACTTGTATTAAATAGGAATTGTCCATAAACACTGACTGAGACCCTGATTCTTTACTCATAGTCTGGTTCTGCCTTTGGACACTGTCTAGAAGCAAACATTTTGTAGAAGAGCGGCCGCCCGGCGGGACTGTGCTCAAGAAGGAGACAAGAAAGCCCGTCCCTCCTTCCTCTCCCAAGGACACTTTAAAATGGGCTCTGGATCCTCGGTTGCTTTGCTTGTACGATGACTGAGATGGATTAGGTCATTCCAGGGACTCCTTCCAGCTGCGTACTCACAGCAAAGAAAAACAGGGAGAGCCGCCAGGCTCCTTGTTATTCTGGAATAACACTCAGACAATCAGTAGATACCGTACGCCCCATTCAGCGATTGAAACCAGTGCTATTTATCGTTCAGAATTTTGGTTTTGTTATAATGTCTTTTGACAATTGAAGTGAAACTAAGCACTCAGAGGTAGTCTATTCTTACAGACAAACATAGCCACTCAAGAGGTTTTCTTGCCTGGTTTTAAAAAAAAAAAAAAAATTGAAAGATGGAACCCATAGTCTTTCAAGTGGTTTGAAAATGTTTCTTTCACCCAGGAAGGCAAATAGCTATGATGCCACCTTACAACACATGTAAAGATCACCCAAAAAAAAAAAAAGTATTTGATGGTAAAAAGATCATTTCTATAAATTTCAATAAAAATACCACATATAATAAAAATACCGGCTCATAAAAAGTAAACAGTGTTTTCAAGTTTCCAGAGGCTAAAAATTTTTATTATTTTACTTTCTAAATGGGTAACAGTGGTCTGGACATGTTTTTGGTATTAACGTAGAAGAGAAAAGTAACACAATATAAATGTCTTCTATGTATTGGCCAAATTCCTGCATGAAAATGGACAGCAGGTTGAATCTTGAACTCAAGTAGCACCATCTAGTGGAAATCCACCGAAAATGCTGCTTTTCTTCTGCTCTCCCCCTAGTCCCTGACAGTAACTAACCCAGTGGTCAAGGAGTTGAGGGAATTTCCATGCAGTAAGTATTTTTTTTTGGATCAAAAATGTTAATGGCTTAAGAATAACTTAAACTTACTTATGAAATACACTGAACAAACTGAATGTTATAAAAACATAAATACCTGTGAGCTTATTCTTAACACTCTCTCATACAAGATACTGATAAATGTTCTTGCAAGGGGTTAAATTTTATGTGTGTCCGACAGAAAACGGAACCCACTGTTACAACCACCTTTCTCCTTCTTGTGATTTCTACCACTGCGGTTTTCGGAATCATCCAGGACACCTGGCTCCTGCTGGCCTCACTTCCCTCTGGCTCCAACCTTGCTTCTATATTAAAAACAAGTCCCTCCTATTCAGTGCGGTTCTCAAATTCTCTTCTAAGCTAATTCTTGGAAGTCGTAAGACCAAATTAGTGAAGATAAATCACTAGCTTCTTGATAAAGTGGCACCAGACAGAACAGCCCCACCAGAAAGGAACAGATTCTTCCTTATCCCTGACAACAACCATGGCCAAGATTAAGGAGAATACAGATCTATGGGACTTTCAGTTTCAGACCTGAAAGTTGTACTGAGAGCTTTGTACTGCCCTCCAGGTATAGATTGCAAATAATTCTCCTGCTCGGATTACAAAACTCATGGCCCCATTCACTCTCTTGGACCCCCTTGGATTATGAGTAAAAAATAAATATGTGTTGTTATTGAGCAACTGAAATTTGGGGATACTTTGTATCTTGGCATAATCCAAACAGCCCCGATGGAAATAAAGAGTTAAAATGTAAAATAAATACGGCAACTCCTGAACTGGGGAAACAGAAATACATCTTCACAGGCCAAAAGCAAGTAAGGGATTCCCCTGTCTCTCTGCACATGGAATTCTCTTTCCTGAGGAAACTGTGTATGTTGAATGTGCCTGTCATTTTCTGACACGGTGATCAAACAAAGGCCTCAGAGTCAAAGGATATTTAACCTCTCTGACCTCACACTCCTGCCTTGCTTCATTGTGGATCTGCAACCATTATTTCTGCTTCATAATTAAGATAAATATTCTCAGTCCGAAGAGTACCCCCCCACACACAGCACGTGTGTCCAATGGTAGAGATCTCAAAAGGGCCAGGTTGCTCTTTCAACCTTCAGTTCAACAGAATTATCTTTTTTGCAGGGCGGAGTGAAAGGTTGTGGGTTGAAGGGTCCCCTGGAAAGTAGGACCTTTAGTGTAGCACAGCCTAAGTCATGAGGACAGAGATGAGAAGGACAAGACGTACCAGTGGCTCATGAGTGTAAATGTGAAAGATCACTCCAATTCCCTCTTCATTCCTAGACCCTGGTATGGCCATGAAAACCAGCACGGAATGCTGGTTCTGCATATGTTTTATATCCTACCGGAAAGTACCACCAACTTGCAAATGTTCTATGTCAGGCGGCTCTACAAATTAGCCCTCATAAAGCCATACTACCATTAAAAGTGACCGACTATTCTAGATAAACATATTTTATTCCACAAAAATCGGCCTTACTTCTTTTGCAGTAAAACAAATTTCCTCATTCAGAAATAGTGTCGTAAATGATACTCATACTGTGAATTAGGCATTCAGAAAATTCAGCTGGCGTCAAAATGAAAAGCTGGATTCAAAGTAAGTTTCAATTCCAGGGATGGCAAATCCCTCCTTTCTTCATATCAGAAGTGGTCCAGTACAACCAAGTGACCCCCAAGGGGATGCGATGCCTCCCATCCTCCCTGGGACAGGACACCATATTGGGGGCCATGCATTGGTCAATGCTACTGGCACTCTGGGTAAAAAACAGCAGTAGCAGCCACCTGTCACTTGGCAAGCACCAGGGATCATTTTTTTTTTTTTTAAGATTTAATTAATTTATTTATTTGACAGACAGAGATCACAAGTAGGCAGAGAGGCAGGCAGAGAGAGAGAGAGGAGGAAGCAGGCTCCCCGCTGAGCAGAGAGCCTGATGCAGGGCTCGATCCCAGGACCCTGGGATCATGACCTGAGCCGAAGGCAGAGCCTTTAACCCACTGAGCCACCCAGGCGCCCCACCACCAGGGATCTTTGTGGTTGAATCTGTGAAAACCCACCATGCTTGCTAACAATGGTTGCTTTGTCCATTGTCCATTTGAGCCCGCTGAACAAGAACAAGAACTGGAGAAGGCAAAGACGGAACTAACATCTGTAAGACAAGTCACCCTTTACACTTGGTCATGAAGAACTCCGTCTTCAATGAAAGCCCTTTGACGAGCATTTACTTGAGCTAATGTTTCCACATTCCCTGCACATTCTTGGATGTCCTCGCACATAGTCTTCCCCAAGCTTACTTGTCACCTGTTTCCTAATTCTTCTCCTTCCAGGTGCTGATCAACCATCCAAACCATAAGCAAGTTCCCAAGAATTGGTGTAGATCCCACACCTCTTACACTCTCTGTCCAAGAAGAGGATCGTGAGACATGCCACTTAAATATCAGGTCACTGGGATTTCCTCCCCACCACCCCGAAGGCCATCTCCAAGAACTAAAAGCCTGTCACTTCTGACTAATGCGAGAAGGTCATAGAGCACCATCCATAAACTAAGTTCATTGTTTTTCCCGCAGGTAACTCAACATAATGTCGCAGACACAGATTGAGAAAGGGCCAGATGGCAATGAGCTTATTAGCTCATTCAGGGCTTTCCAGATCCCATATAATCCCTTCAGTTTAATGCTGGAGAACTATAATGATTTTGAGACTTAGAGGATCAGAAAAAACTTATTTTATGATGTGTCTCTCAAATCTCCAAATAGGTACCGGGTATTTCCTAACCTGTTAGTTAGCCAAGAATTACGCTCAAAGGAATATTTCCTTTCTGAAGAGAGCACAGTTTTGTTCCCAAAGCCTGGAGGCAGTCACCCAGATTCCCCTCCAGGAGCCTATCACAGGGTTCCCAGCAGCCCAGTCAGATGCAGACTCTCCCAGCACCGCCAATCCACCGGGACACTGGCGGAAGTGTGTGCGGAGCTCACCCAGCAAACCGAAGGATCTTCTTTGATTCTGGGCCACAAAGTTATCAGCCTTTGAATCACTGGTGTGTTGAGTATTTGGATGGGAGCAGCACCGAAATACGGCCTATGCTGCCTCCTAAACCAAGGATGTCCCAGAAGAAAGGTTGCTTTGCTTGGTGGTGGCGGGTCCCGGGCTGCCGTTTGCCTCTCACTTTGAAGGCGGCTATATTAGCATGACCCAGACTTCTGAATCCCTGCACCCTTCGCCGTAGGGGCAGGCCCGAGAAATCTGTGGGGAAGAGCTCCCACCGCAGCCCATGCGTATGTATAAATAGGCTATCACAAAAGTCTATCAACATAGTGTCACTGAAGTACTAAATCGTTATCATCCATCTTATAAAACGATGATGTAAGGAGATTCCCCACTGACTAAATTATAGCAGGGGAATGTCCTGAGACAAGACCATGAAACGTACTTTGGTGTAAAAGCAAACTTCTGGCGTTCTCTGCTTATTGGGAAAAAGAAAAAGAGAAATAAACTCATTTACCAGATCAATGGCTCCGTACAAGTTGCTAAGAACTCTATTTTTGTGCCAGCAAAATTTTCTCCTACACATCTTTATTTGCCATCATGTTGAAACAGGCCCTCTATGAGGCAAGGCCATACAACGAGATCCTAGGTAAAGTAAAACCAATTCCTAGCCTTTAAGAAAATACAAGCTAGCCTCGGGGTGCCTGGGGTTAAGTCAGTTGGGTGTCTGCCTTTGGCTCAGGTGGTGATCTCAGGGTCCTGGGATGGAGCCCCACATCGGGCTCCCTGCCCAGTGGGGAGCCTGCTTGAGATTCTCTCTCTCCCTCTGCCCCTCCCTCCACTCATGTTCTCTCTCTCTCTCTCAAAATAAATAAAATATAAAAAAAAATGAAAGGGTCATGGAAATTATAAAAGAACAAACTAGAACTTTTTAGGAAAGAAAAGAATAAGAATTCCATAGGTGGGTTAAATAGCTGATTGGCCACAGATTAAGAGAGAATTGGTGACCTAGATACAGATCAGAAGAAAATATCCAGAGTAAACCACGAGATAACAAAGAGAACAAAACATGAATGAAAAGCTAAAGAGCCGCGGAAGACAGGGTGTGGTGTAACATAACATCCATCACAATGCCACGGGGAGAGGAGAAAGGCACTATTTGAAAAGACAGTTAGTGGGAGTCTTCCAGAATCCATAAAAGAAATGAATCCACAGACACAGAAAATACAACTTCCATCAGAAGAAAGGAAAGAATTTCCAAGAAGCCACAAAGAAAACGGAGAATTAGATAAAATGATTAGACCACGGGGTATATTCTCAGAAGCTAAAAGACAAGGCAGAAGATAGAGAAATAATACAGCTTAGCCTGTCAGGGCCTAAAACACCACAGACTGGATATCTGAGAAATAACCGAGATGTAATTTCTCAGAGTTCCGGACGCTGAAGTCCGAGATCAGGGCCCCCTTCCCGGTAGCTGACTTTTCCGGTATCCTCCCACGACCGACCGCAGAGGGCCCGGAAGTAGGAATCTCATTCATAGGACTCTGTCCTCGTGACCTCATCACCCAAAGGCCCCACCCAACACCATCACGTGAGCATCCGGACGTCAACGGGAGCCTTGGGCCTAAAGCAAATACCTTCACAGTGTTGGGAGAAAATCACAGCCGATCCGGAATCAGTCATCCAGCAACACCTTTTAACAACACAGACAAAACAACATATTTTTTGGATAAACAGAAACTAAGAGCAAGCATTACACACATAAGCCCATCGAAGGAACAGGGAACAGACTGACTTCAGAATGATTAAAAAAAAAGAAAAGCACCACGTAACAGTCAATCAAGAAACCAGTATCAGTAAATCTATAAACAAAAGATGTTTGTTGTGATGCTAAGGGTGGTATCACACTTGTGTTATTAAATTTAAAAAAAATAAATGGATATGACGGACAGCCACAGCATGGAGGCCACGGGCAGGGGGCCACGGCTGGTGTTCATCAGCCCGAGCACGCCGTGCAGCTGCTGGGAACACAGCAGTGGGCAGAGGCAGAAGTTCCCCAGCTCTCACGGAGCCCACGTTTCTTCCCACTTCACATTCTTAAGCATTCATTTAAGAATCATTAGGAATTTGTTACATATGCATGGTAATATTTCATGGTTTACCTGATTTTTTAAAAAATCCATGCATTAAAAAACGAAAAATAAATACTCTAATTTGTCTGATATGAGAATTGCCACCCCAGCAATTTTGAGGTCCGTTGGCATGAAAGATGATTTTCCATCCCTCACTTTCAATACAAGGGTGACTTTAGGTTCAAAATGAGTCTCAGCATTTTTGTAGACAGCATATGGATGGGTCCTGCTTTTTTTCCCCAATATGAAACCCTGGGCCATTTACATGGGAGCATGTAGGCCGTTCATGTTGAGAGTAACTATTGAAAGATAAGAATTTAGTGCCATCGTGTTGCCTGCAAACTCCCTGCTTCTCTAGATTGTCTCTGTAAATTTCTGGTCTATATTACTCTTGGGGTCTTTCTTCTTTTTTCGAATCCCCCTGAATATTTCTTGCAGGGCTGGCTTGGTGCTCACGCATTTTTCCAGTCTCTGCCTGTCCTGGAAGCTCTTTGTCTCTCTGTCTGTTCTCAACGACAGCCTTGCCGGATAAAGTATTCTTGGTCGCATGTTCTTCTCATTTAGTGCCCTGATTATGCCTTGCCAGCCCTTTCTGGCTTGCAACTTTTTTCAAGAAACGTCTCCAAAGGCAAGGGAAACAAAAGCAAAAATGAACTATTGGGACTTCATCAAGATCAAAAGCCTCTGCACAGCAAAGGAAACAGTCAACAAAACAAAAAGGCAACCCTCAGAATGGGAGAAGATATTTGCAAATGACATGTAAGATAAAGGGCTAGTATCCAAGATCTATAAAGAACTTCTCAAACTCAACACCCAGAAAACAAATAATCCAGTTAATAAGTGGGCAGAAGACATGAACAGACACTTCTCCAAAGAAGACATACAAATGGCCAACAGACACATGAAAAAATGTTCAACATCACTAGCCATCAGGGAAATTCAAATCAAAACCACAATGAGAAACCACCTTACACCAGTTAGAATGGCAAATTTAACAAGGCAATAAATAACAAATATTGGTGAGGATATGGAGAAAGGGGGAGCCTCTTTCACTGTTGGTGGGAGTGCAAGCTGGTACAGCCACTTACTATAGAGGTTCCTCAAGACATTAAAAATAGAGCTACCCTATGACCCAGCAATTACTCTTCTGGGTATTTACCCCAAAGATACAGATGTAGTGAAGAGAAGGGTACATGCACCCCAGTGTTCACAACAGCCAAACTGTGGAAGGAGCTGAGATACCCTTCAATAGACGAATGGATAAAGATGTGGTTCATATATACAATGGAATATTACTCAGCCCTCAGAAAGGATGAATACCCACCATTTGCATCAACATGGATGGAACTGGAGGGGATAATGCTAAGTGAAATAAGTCAAGCAGAGAAAGACAATTATCATGTGATTTCACTTATATGTAGAACATAAGAAATGGCACACAGGACCATACAGGAAGGGAGGGAAAACCGAAGGGGAAGAAATAAGAGAGGGAGACAAACCATGAGAGACTCTGGACTCTGGGAGGTCACAGAAGAGAGGGGGTGGGGGGACAGGGTAACTGGGTGATGTTTATTAAGGAGAGCACAGGATGTGATGAGCACTGGGTGTTATACATGACTAATGAATTGTTGAACACTACATCAAAAACTAATGATGTACTATATGCTGGCTAACTGAACATAATAAAAAAAAATTAAAACAAAGACTCAATCAATTCAAAATGAAACAAGAGAAAAAATAAGCATAGAGAACAAGCTCAGATCATACGTAAAGGACAAAGAAGAAAGAATATGTCGAATTAGGTTGATACTCATATAACCATCAATGAAAAGATAGGGAACATCAGATTGCATTTTTAAAACCCATCCTTATGCTGTTTAAAGGAACTCTCTCTAAGCCTAAGAACATAAAAAGGATGGAAGTAAAATGCTTGCACAATGTCTACTTTTGCTGCTTATAGTTCAAATTGTCCAGAAAATACCTCTTTCTACATACTGTGAGTGGGTTTGTTTTTTAATCTAATTCTCAGTGGCATTTTATTTTTTCTCTTTATTATTTTTGTAGAGCAGGGGAAGGGACAGAGAGAGAAAGAGAGAGAATCCTAAGCACTCGGCACAGACCCTGATGCGGGACTCGATCTCACCACCATGAGATTGTGACCTGAGCTGAAACCAACTTAGCCACTCAGGCGCCCCTCCGTGATGTTTTAAAATTTACTTGCCTTGTTTCAGTGAGAGGGGATTTGTTGGCACGAGCACACACAAGGGATGAAACATTTATTTCTGTTAGGATCTCTGAAAGAGCTGTCATTTCTTTTTCCATGACACTGGTTTCTGAGCCTACTCTGTTTATGAGATTAGATGTTGCCTTCTCTAGCCTCAACACCCTCAAAGATGTTAGCAATTTTTATGTGAGGGAAGACTAAAGGAACTGACAAGTGCACATTCTCACGGGTAATTTTTCTTTACGCTCCTCGGGGTTGTCAACTGCGAGCCTTCGCCAGCCATAGGGTACCCAGAAATGCTGAGCTCTAACGTGCTTTCCCCAACCCGCACCACCAGAGGGCGCCAGAGCTCCAGTAATCTGCCGCAGCCGCGCATTTGCGAAAAAGACAATCCCGACTACTGGAGTTTGCCACAGCTTTTCACGAGAACATAGCTGTGCCTGGTGAAGAATGTCCACTTCTTGAAGGCGAAATGAAATGCCAGGCCATCCAGGTGTAGAGTCTGCACAGAGCACAGGGCCCTGAATTCTCTTTCTGAAATAATTTGGCCCTAAAACATTTTACTGTAAAGAAACACCTAAAATCAAGAAATGGGAAACTATTAGTGAAAATTGCTTTGCTGTCCAGTGACTTTACAGGTTACATTGAATAAAAAAAATACGTCACTTATGTAGGAAATTATTCTCCCGTACCATGTCTCTAAATGGGTATTGAAAGAACAATGCACTGGATCCGCCTCTTTCTCTGTTAAACTCTGTAAAGCTCGCTGGGCCTGTAGTTCTTCCGCTGACAGCTATGTAAGATGTCACCATGAGGCGAAACTGGGCAAAGCCACCCTACGTGGGACCTTTGTGCTAGCACTCAGCCCTGTATATACTGTTTTTCCCGATATATGTGAACGATGAGGTGTAATTTATCACTTGGGCACAGTGAGAGACTAACAGTAACTAATCAGAACAGAACAATCACAACTCTACCATAATAAATGCGAATGTGCTCTCTCTCCCTCTCTTACAGGGTCTTATTTTACTGTACTCACCCCTCTTGTGAGATAAAACACCTACCTGAGGCGATGAGGGGGAGTGGTGTCAGCATTGCGACCTTAGCGTTATGACGTCAGCATTATGACATCAGCACTGTGACATAGCACCTGCCGGCTGCTGACATTCTGATGCTGCTGCGTGAGGAGGAGGAGCCTCTGCTTCAGGAACGAGGTTACCCGGCAGATCACAGTAACCCTGGATAAGGGGAGACTACTGAGTTTCTTCTTTTGCTTTAGAGAGCAGGGGAGGGGCAGAGGGGGAGACAGAGAGAGAGAATCTTATGCAGGCTCCACGGCCAGCGCTCAGCCCATCCCTGGCTCAATCACACGACCCTGAGATCATGACCCGAGCAGAAATCAAGAGTCAGTCGCTTAAGATGGCCAGGTGCTCCACTACTTTTTTTTTTTCGTAGGCAGACAACTTTAACAGGTAAAGAAAGATCTTACAATCTCTTATTACGAGCAGACCAATAGCCCAAGAAAACTTTGTTCTTTTAACAGAAAGAAACCAAATTCTTATTTTGCCCCAGCTTACTTTTCATATTAAAACTCATTTACTGGGGTGCCTGGGTGGCTCAGTGGGTTAATCCTCTGCCTTCGGCTCAGGTCATGATCTCAGGGTCCTGGGATGGAGCCTTGCAACCGGCTCGCTGCTCAGTGGACAGCCTACTTCCCCCTGCCTCTCTGCCTACTTGTGATCTCTCTTTCTCTGTCAAATAAATAAGACCTTTAAAAAAAACCAAAAACCTCATTTACTTAAATTTATTTTAATCTTAGCCAGTCCCGCCTACACACAAAATTCCTTCCTAAAGATTTCTTTTCCATAAACCTTCTATGACTTGTTGTTGTTGTTGTTAATTTTATTAACATATAATGTATTATATGCCCCAGGGTTACAGGTCTGTGAATCATCAGTCTTATCCAATCCACAGCACTCATCATAGCACACACCCTCCCCAGTGTCCGTAAGAGGCGGGGTGGGGGGTCGTGGGGGGTAAGGGAAGGAAAAAAATGAAACAAAATGGGATCGGGAGGGAGACAAACCATAAGACTCTTAACCTCAGGAAGCAAACTGAGGGCTGCTGGGGGGTGGGAGGGGAGGGACAGGGTGGCTGGGTTACTGACTTTCTAATTAGTAAGGAAGAGCGGTGGGGAAGCTTTTACGACCTGTTACAGTGTTGTAGGAATATTTCATTATTAGAAAGGTTATTGAGGATTTTAAGCAGATAAATGACCAGGGGAGTGAAATAATAATGTGATACGCCGACTTACATAAATATTTAGAGCTTGATGGAAAAGGTGTTCAGTAAATACTGGTTTAATTGAACTTATTGCTGTGATATAATCAAGTGCAAAGAGCTGATGGTTTGTGAACTATCGATTTTAAGTTGAAAGTTATAAATCATGTGATAGAGCTGTGTTTCGTGCTGCTCATCTCTTAGTCCCCTGATTAGGTTTCTAATGTGTTACCTTGACCACTGTCACTTTCTGGGTAAGGACCCATGGTGCTGTCGGATGATCCTGCAGTCTTCTGTGCTCTCCAAATACCAAGAACAGTATTGAGCTTTTTTTGAACTGCTCCCAGAAGGAAGCAGTGGTTAAGAAATCTTATGACCTTTTAAGTTCTGGGAAGCAGCTACACTTCAGGATCACCACCTCCCCACACACACACATTCCAGGAACTAAAGGTTTCTGTCCTTCGTCATGATTTCCATGTTCACCTCTCTCAAACCCTAAGCCTTCTTCCTTTTGAGACATTCTTCTGCAGAAATGAATGTTCTCCCAATTACAATGGCCAGAAGAAAACCCTCTCTTTCATTGGCTGGTGCATTTTGTCTTGCACACCAACTTTCAGCCAAACTTTTATTACTTGATTTTTTTTTTCTCGTACTTTTTATTTCACATGGTTAAAATGAGGGCAGATTTTCCTCTACTTTTCATGGTCATTAATTATTTAATCTATCTGACTGAGCTAAGAAATTGCCCTTTTTCCATTTTTACTAGAAAACCAGTGGAGTAGACTCACCACTTTGCATCAAGGGAAGTAACTATCTAACTTGTTCTATAATTATACCTAAGGGGGGGGGGGGGGGGACATGTCTTTGCTGAGACACTTTAAACTCTGAACTGTTCAGCTCTGTTGCCTCAACTCCCCTCCCGCCCCCACCCCGCACATGCCCAACACTTCATAGACATAATAAAAACCTGCCATATTGCAAGAATGCTAGAGGGTCCTTTTCCCATACATGCTTATTTCTCACAGCAGTTCTGAGAGAAAGTGATGATCATCTCCATGTTTCTGAGGAGGACGGGCAGCCTGAGGGAGGAGCAGATACCCGGGCTTGGATATTGGTTTTACCACTAAATACCCTCATGACCTCAGGCAAGTCGATCTCGGGTTTCTTGTCCTTAAAATGGGAATGATAATAGCATCTCCCTCATGGAGCTGCTGGGAGCTCACTAACGGGGAGTTCAGTCAATGCCAAGCACATACAACTCGGTCCATCTCAGACATGAGGTGTGGGCAGGTGACTCTGCTAGGAAAGCGAGTCTCACTTACCCAGGTTCACATAGCTGGAAAGTGACCGAACTGGAATCCTAACCCAGACTCTTCTGACTTCAAAGTTGGCAACTCTTTCTGTTACATAGCCCTGCAGTAGCTGAGGTTTTCTGTAAGATTTTATATACTCACTTTGACGGCAAAGACGTGTAGTAGAGTTACCAACAAAAGACTTTTGAAAATAGAACTATCTGTACTAGTACCCATTAGGATAAATCCTATTGGGGAAAAGGAATGTAAATATGATTTTAAGAAGAAAAAAGAATAGGGGCGCCTGGGTGGCTCAGTGGGTTAAAGCCTCTGCCTTCGGCTCGGGTCATGCTCTCAGGGTCCTGGAATCGAGCCCCGCATCAGGCTCTCTGCTCAGCAGGAAGCCTGCTTCCCCTGTCTCTCTGCCTGCCTCTCTGCCTACTTGTGATCTCTGTCAAATAAATAAATAAAATCTTAAAAAAAAAAAAAGAATAAAGTTTTTAACCTTAAGGAAGGATGTGTTCATTAAATAAATGGTTGTGGCTATCAATCGTTACAGTATTTCTATTCCATTTGATACATTTAGATCCATTTCTTGAAGTAATACAACAGCCTATACTTTAAGATTTAATATTTACATTATGCCAAAAATTACATTCTTTCTACTCTTTTAAGATGAAAAATTTCAGATGTCTAATAATATTCAATTTTTCCATTTCCTATGCAAGCAAAAATGTTTGAAGATCTCGTTTCTAGAGAAACACAGACGTATCT
The DNA here is from genome assembly GCF_963455335.1 of Martes martes. Lineage (NCBI taxonomy): Eukaryota > Metazoa > Chordata > Mammalia > Carnivora > Mustelidae > Martes > Martes martes. The sequence goes on along the minus strand of NC_137889.1, from coordinate 7,779,393 downwards.
ACCAGGCTCCCTGTGTAAGAATTCCCACAGCAACTGCCCATCAATTGGAAAACAGGTGAAGAAATTTTGCAGACTAAGGATCGTTATGCATTACTATATTACAATTATTACTCCACAACAAAAACACAAAGACTACACCTTCCCACAAAAACATTAATGAATCTCTCAATTTACTGTTGAACGAAAGCAGCAAGACTTAAAAAAAAAACTCCTATGGTAGGATTCACTTATGTTCATAACCAAACAAAGCTAAATTATATTGCTTAGGGATGTCTGAGAAGTTATGTCATTACTCCCAAGAATTCCCTCCCCCTTCCCCACAAGAGGATTGTGAAATGCAAGAGACTTGCACTGTTTTATTACTGAATTCACATTTCCACCCTTTTGAGTTTGGGTCAAAGGCTTTGCCATGTGACATGCTTGAGGCAATTGAAAGAGTAGACATGAAGCTTGTCACATTCAACCAAAGGCTGTAAGGGGCGTCGAGAATTTCTTCGTGTTCTCCTGCTCTTTGCTATTTCAAAGGGAATGGTCCTTTCCAACTTGGCTTCTGGAATGAAGAGACATGAGGAGTATACCCTAAGCCAAACCATAAACCCTTATCAATTCAAGACATACAGGTTTGTTTTTGTAAGCCACCAAGATGTTGCTACTTACTGCTCATGACAGCAAAACTAACATGGTGCAACACGGGTGGTAAAAACTTTCAAGTAAAGCGAGAAAAGGAGGCAAAAGTGAAGGCAGTGGAGAGGGAGGAAGTTGTGATCCAGAAGAGATAGGAGAGGGAGGCTTGGGGTATTGGTTACGGAGGTGTGTGCTGTGTAATTTATCAATGAACAACTACAAGTATTTCGTGCACTTTTCTGTGTTCCTTTTCCCCAACTACAAACATCAGATGAGCAAAAGATATTCTCCCAATCCCTATTTAACATTAAACTAAATCTAATGTTAAATTAATTTAAATTTAAATTAAAAAATTCTCCCAATCCCTATTTAACATTACTTAATATTAAGCATTATCATCAAGCGATATTACTGAGATAGCAGTCTAAGCAAATGGAACCAAAAGTTACTCATCACACTCATTTTCTTGCTCTTCATTAATTCATTCAATATGTATTAAATGTCTCCTGTGTAGAGCTAGGGATAAAACAAAATAAACATAGCTCTCTGCATCGTGAAACTGATGTGTACATACACTTGTATGTATCAGGCAGCCGATGAGATTATGTAGGGGAAAGATAAAGGGACTGGGAAGGACCTGAGGAAATAATCCAGGGAGAGGGATAAAGAAGTGCATGGATCGGGCAACAGGAACCTGCGTGGCGAGCTGGAGGGTCAGCGAGGTGGTCAGTGGTGGCTGCGCGGCGTGTGCCTTGCCTGCGGGTGTGCTTTCCGTGACACAAATTCTGCGTACGCTCCTTATATGGAACGATGGTGTCCCAGCAGTTTGAGGCTCTCAACTGTTTATAATTACCTGTACTCAACAGTCTGACTCCCAGGTATCTCTTCCAGGTCCAAACGCAGGGACAACACTAGATCAAAGTAGAGCAAGAGCTTTCAGCAGCATTCACGGAGGTCTTTTGCATCTCTGAACTGCACTGAGTGACACAAACAGCAGCAACCAGGCCCAAAGAAAAAAAAAAAAAAAGAAGAAGAAGAAAATCAATAGAAACTGAGTACCCCTTTACTGAAACTTAAAAAATAAAAATTACTCTAAGGAGGGAATACTAGGTTTGTCAGGTAACTCTAACACCTGATAAGTTGCTTTAAAAACCTAACTCTTAATTCCTAATATGCGCACCTTCAGAAAATCCTGAATGCCTAGACACTATAGGTAAGACCCCCCACAAAAAAAAATAAAAATAAATAATATATAAAATATATAAAAAATAAAAATAAAATTTTATAGATATAGATATAGACATAGATGGTGTTCAAAAGAATCAATGGGAGCATAAGTAAAACGTGACAGACTAGCTATGCAAGAAAGATTTATGCTGCTTGCTCATCTCATGGTTGTTTCTGGAAAGTGAGCACCCGAGAGAACACTGTCCTTCCCCAACACTCCTTGCACCTATTCACGGTCCTGCAATGAGTTCTCACCCCTGGAATCTGACTCGGTGACACTTCTGGGCCACGCTAATTAAGCAGGTAAGATTCCTCCACTTTTCACTTGGCCCTGATAAGCCAGGTTGAAGGGCTGTGAGCCCTGGGATGGCCATCCTAGGATGGGACGTCCCTGGGTCCTTCAGTCACACCATGAGGAAAGCTGCCTGGACACCATCTTGGCTCCTTGCAAAAGCAAGAAAGGAACTTACTTGCTTGAGCTACTCAAATTTTGGAGTTTAGCTATTACAACAGCTAGTGTCATTTTAATTAACACAGAGTACTTGAGCTCTCCAATGCTGAGCTGAGAGCAACAATCAGGTTGCCATCAGCCTCTTCCAGCATAACAGCACTTGTAAACCTTTAAATGCAGGTGAACAGGATTCCCATGGTAGTATAGTCTCTGCTTGTCTCTGCATACATAGTACAACAGTAATGAAGTCTTTTTTTTTTTTTTTTTTTTTTTTTTTTTGGAGCAAGAGCAGGCAGAGGAGGAAGGGGGCAGAGGGAGAGGGAGAAGCAGAAGCAGGCTCCCCGCTAAGCAATGAGCCCAATGCGGGGCTCCATCCCAAGACCCGGGGATTATGACCTGAGCCGAAGGCAGTCGCTTAACGGACTGAGCCATCCGGGTGCCTCAACAATTAGGGGAGTCTTAAAAGCAGCAGGGGAGACTGCAGCAATGGGACAAGGCCCCCACACAACTTGGGGGCCTCTTCTAATGGAATCTAGTTCCCTCTAAGCCCAAATCACCTTGCTCTGGACCCCTTGGAGCAGCTCAGAATCCTCCTCCTCCAGATCCCAGCCATCAGATTCCTTCCGGCCCTTCGTACTCACTTCCTTTCCCAGGTAGGTTACAGCCCTTCTGAGCCTACATGGCAGTGGGGTGAAGGACACGGACATGGTGGCATTTAGGAGCAGAGACTTTTTGTCTCAGGTATCCGGTGCTGATCAGAACCTTTACTTTTCTACTCCCAGATGCCTGTTTCCAACTATACTCAACAGATGCACCAGTTGGCTGTGTATCAACTACACATATTCCAAAGGGGAAATGCTTCTTTGCGGTCCTCAAGTGGGAAGGAAAGGCCCAGCTGAGAAGCTACTTTAAGCTTGAGGTCGTTTCAGACAGAGCAGGGCACACCTATTCAAGTGACACATTTTCCTTCTGCAGGGATAACCCATTAATCAGGCAACAGTTTATTGAGCCCTGAATTCTTGCTTTAACGTACCACCTGGAGAGTAGATGATGAGAGTACAAGGGCATTTTGCCTAAGATTAAAGTTCTGACACAGGGTTGCCCAGGTTTGGAGAAAACGAGCAAAAGCAAAATCTAGCTGATGTTTTATCATCCCAGATAACCTATCCTTGTTAAAAAACAATAAAAGTACCCTCTAAACTCAGCTGATTCCCTACTCTTGAAAGAGTATTTCTACTGTTTTGGTTGTCTTGAGTTTTCTGGTAAACGTTCTAGATCTTGTTAAAAACTCCTCTCTCTTTTGATTTAAAAAGGAAAACTGCAATTTCTACAACCTCCTTGGTTCCGTGCAAGCCCCTTGGGCCAGATGTGAGGAGTCAGCCAAGCCAGCCCATGTGCCCAAGCTGGTAGAGGCTCGGCAAAAACAGAGGTTCTGACCCATCACCTCATGAGCTGCACATGCACCTTGATGTTGTTAAAAGTCAGGTCTCTGGTGGTTTTCTTGTATTAAAGTAAAGCACTTTCCATGTCAATCTCCTCCTCCAGGCACTATCCCTTGGTTCTCTTATAATCAAAAGCTGGGTCAAAGAAAGAGAAGGGCAGCATTTGCCACGACTGAGCAGTCTGAGTGGGCCCCAAAGGAAAGAAGAGTCAGATCGAACATCACCAGGAGCTCAAGAGAGAAAATGGCGGCACTCACAAAGGAAGAAGAGTGTCAACTGGAAAGCAACCCCCGTGATTTGGCCACATTATAAAGACAAGGACTTCATTCATCATCAATATTTATTGGGCGCCTATGACGTGCAGGGCACTATGCTAGGCGCTGGGAAGATACAAAGAGAAACCCAACAAGACTGCCCTCAAAGAGCTTACAGTCTAGCAGAGGAGCATACAGTGTCTGGAGAAGATATTTTAGATGTAAATTACCTCCCCCACCCCCCAGCCGCCCAAAAGAAAAAAAAAAAGGAAAGAAAAGAAAAAGAAAGACAAAAAGTTAAGTTTCTTAGACTTGGTTTCATCCATTTTCTTTTCGTTCAGCGGCTTCACATAAAAAGCAGAAATCTGGAAGTCTTTTAAAATGCATACTTTCACTACTAAACAAAATTCATTTTCATTAGAAAAAAGGCTGTTTATTGCAATTAAGAAAATCCTCAAACATCTCTTCAGTATTTTCATGAAATTTTTTATGAGTCTGTTATTTGTGAAGTAAACAGTTTCCCAAATTGCATCAAAACACACAACAACTTTTGAAACCCATCTTGTTAAACCACTGGCAGTCACAGATAATACACATGGGCTCTCTGCTGAAAGGAAAGCTTCTGAAAGGAACAGGTGCTGTTTACTACCAAAGTTCACCGCTTACGGTATTTCCCCTTTCACCCATTTCATGTCAAATTCAAGATATTATAAAATAGCACCTCCACTAACGTATACCTCAAGGATCCAAAGTTTTAAATCGCTAAGTTTTAGATAGAATAGTGAAAAAAAATGTTCACTATAACCTTAAAGCCCATCTCTTAGTGCTAATACGAGGCCGGCCAGACCCACCAAAGAACTGGAAAACAATTCCAAAAAAGGAAATTCAAAATAACCCACTTTCCTATTACACCCTTATGAACTTCTGAAGTTTTCTACTATTTTCCTTGAAGCATAAAGAAACCAAACGTCGTATCAATCAGGAAAATACAAAACATGGTCAGAGCTGCATGTCTAGGCTAATCTGCTAGAGAAAAGGAGTCTGTGAGCACATACAGATCAGGTCATTTCTAACCCCAAGTATTTTAGATTAAGTATCTTGCAATTCTTCTCCTTCCCCAGTGTCCTGGGAATGTCCGGACTCAGACATTTCTAATAAGACTTAGGGTTCTGAAAGTCTGAAGCCTTGGGCCTGTGTGGAGACTCCAAGACTTCTGGAAACACGGGCACTGAAGGTAGGTGGTGCGCTTCTCAAACCGAGCACGAAGCTATCTGCTTTCACATAGGATCACGGTCAACCAACAAGGCCATGCGCACCCAACAATGAGTTCCTGAGACAGAGGCTTCTTATTCCCATGCTGGAGCATTCCTGTCCTGGCACTTTCCCCAAGTTGAGCAAAAACAAGAAATGGTTTAATCATTGGGCTAGTTGCACCTTTCAACTCGTCTTCCTCACCCAACTCCAAGAAAGCGGGTGGGCTTGTCAGGTACACTTTAACTCGAGTAAAGGTCAACATTCACCTCTAGCAAACCCACGATCCGCTCACCACTGAGGGAAGAGGGACTAAGCCAGCGCCTGCTCCCGATCAGGGCTGCCGGGTTCTTGCGCACGCCTTCCTGAATGCGCGTACCCAATTTTTCAGCTTTGACATCTACAGAGACTACATTTCCATGTGTTCTATTTGTACTAGTGAGGTTAAATGTTCTGGGCAAACTAACAAAAATATAGTCCAATCAGCACGGAACAGTTATGGGTTAGTCTTCCCAGTCATCTCCTTGCCTTCACATTACTAAGGTGCTTTTCTGTTCAATCTCTCTGCTGAACGGATAGCACAAATTTTATAGACTTGTGTGGTATATAAAAGAACCACTATTTAAGTTAGTCCGACTCTGTCATTTTAGATAAAGAAACCGAGACCCTGAACAGTTTAGTGAAAAAGCTGGGAGCCAAACCCAGTCTGGTATTCATGATACGACAGCTTTGACCTTCAACAGAACACATGCTCTCACATACAACAGCTGTAAAAACCACCGCAATTAAATGGTGATGTATTTCCGATGAGGTAAATACAACAACTGTTAATTGAAACCCATTCTTAGGAAACATTAGCCCTTTTTGGTTACTGCTGATAGTGTAACTACAGTGTTTGGTCTTGCTTTTAAGGGTAATTGATTTGTAGTTGCTTCCTTGAGCATGTTTATTTGCTCAGTGTAGGAAAAAATCACGTTCAATATGATCATATATTCAACCATGTATTATTCTGCATTTAATCTCTAAATCATTTCTACATACATCTGGATTCTTCTTTTAACATATGTAATATTAATTTATGCAGAGAATGAAATGAGGTATTATCTCTACATAAGTTGTTGGCAGCTTGAGGGTGTCCAGGGTAACATAAAACATAATGAAAATTGTAAGTGAATTTTGCTTGGTCTATACTCTGAGCTACAGGAGAAAGGATAAGCTTAGAGAATGACTAGAGTTTTAACTATCTTCCTTGCTAGGTATGAATCCTCAAAGCAATTCAATAAACTTCCGGGTTTCAGTTTCTTCATCTGCAAAGAGCTAACATCTGTACTACTTACCTTGTTAGATCATCGAGGATAACACACAGTAAAAATATAGGAGAGTGCTTCTAAGTGGAAAAGCGCACCAACAAATATTATTACCCCAATAATTATTAAAATGTGGACCTAGAAACTTTTAAATAACTACCACTCAGTGGCACTAGGCATGCTCACAAGAACAAACATAACTCAGAAGGTAAATCATGCAAACATTTTCAACTTTCAATGGCAATGCTAAAAATTCACACAAAGATATAATACAAAGGAACATTTTTAGAGAAAGCACTGAGACACACATATTTGGTTGACTTAAGAGACTTTAAAATGAGTTAGAATGATTTACAGCCATATAAAGAGGTATTTAGTCTTTAAGTGGAGAAAGTCGCTAGTCACCTGTAAGGAAAACAAGCATATGGGGCAACCCAGAGACAAATGGAATACAATTCCATCACTTCTGGCTATTTTGTAAACCAGGTGTCTTACAAATAACCATTTTAATTTTTCCGGTAATGCGACATACCCTAAAAAGAGAATGTCCACTTCTGCATCACATCCATTGTGAACCTGCATGAATGCGAGGCATGAAATACCGTTCTTCTAACTCCGCAGGCACCTAAAAGTTTTAACTACCCTTCATGCTCACCGTATATTCCGTAAGGAACCATGGACATACAGGGAATACCTCAAACATAAATTTTTTACAAATCTTTATTGTGTAGTTGTCTTGTTTTTATAATTTTATAATATTCTGGTGGCCTTTTTTGTGTGTGTGTTGCTTGTAAAATAAGTAGCACATTAACCTTTCCCCTTCAACTATGCCTTTGATGTTAGTTCTTAAACCACCCCCCGCAAAAAAAGAAAAGTAACAACCAAATGAAGATGCAAGGGAAGAAAAAAACAAGATATGACTCATTAAGTATAAAAATATGTTGTTTCAAATTCAGAATAATTTAATAACTCTTCGTTATTTCATATGTATCTGGAAATGGGACAGATACGTGACCTGATCCTGTCACAAGAGGTAGAATTCCAGCATTTGGTACAACGTTCCAAGAGAGGGTTAAAGTGACATTCCTGTTTCCCCTATAAAAAGACAGAATAAACATGTTTATTAGATGTCAGCAGAAACATTTTTAGTTCAATAAAAACACTTAACTCAAGCACTGGGGTTCAAATACTTCATAACCAGCTATTTGTAACCAGAATCCTAATCTACCAACAGAAGTCCTCTCAAGTCTTTGAAATCCAGGAACAATGCTGGAAAACCAGCATTGTATTTGCAGGCATCCCATAATGACCTAACTAAACTCACTCACAGTGCCAGTTATTAGAGCTATGGGTCAAAAAGCTTAATTGAATAAAACAGAGAGAGGATATAGAAAGAGATTTGAGCTAGATATCAGAAGGCGATGATTTGAAATCAAATTCTCTCCTTGTCTAGACTGTGAACCAATCATCTTTCATGGCTCCAAATTTTCATCTGCAAAACCTGAGGTCTGGTTACAACACCTCTCCCCTAAATTCCTTTCCAGTGCTTACTCACAGAGCTTACGAGCTAAAATGACCCAAAATCTTCAGTTATTCTAATTCTTTCCCTGTGCATGAAAGGAAAGGGGGTTCAGAGAAGTGAAGCACAGCTGGACCCCTCAGTGTCAATCCTAGACACACACACTATTTCCTCCTGAAGGGCCCCCTGACAAATTTGTCTCCCATTCCAGAAGGAGCCTCTGCCAATGGCAGTTCCTATCTCCAGGTGGGCGAGCCCAGACCCCCTGCAAAGGTCACAGCAGAAACAGCTAAGGGCCTTTCTCAGTGCGACTAGGCCATTTCACTTACCGTACGAGAACTGAGTGCTCATCTTAGACCCGTGTCTGTGGCAGTGTTTCTACCCAATCTTCCAGTTCAGATCTGTATTTCTTCTCTCTCAACTTTCCTCTTTTAACCCTCTAATCACTTTCTTAAAAACAAAACTACATTATATAATTCTCTCCCCCACATATTGAATTATATGTAAAGAATGACAAAGAACCGGGGCACCTGGGTGGCTCAGTGGGTTAAAGCCTCTGCCTTCGGCTCAGGTCATGAGCCCTGCATAGCCTGCTTCCCTCTCTCTCTCTGCCTGCCTCTCTGTCTACTTGTAATCTCTGTCAAATAAATAAATAAAACCTTTAAAAAAAAAAAAAAGAATGACAAAGAACTGCTCACTTGAGGCCATTTCCATCGTCAAAGAAAAAATATTTTGTTTTCATATCTTTCAACAGCAGCTTTGGATTATCACCTCGCAGAACAATCTTGTCCCAAAGGACAACTTGGTTTAGAGCCTACATTAAAATGAAAATTAATTAGATTACTCATCAGAACTTACAACTTTGTCACTTCAAATTAAAAGCAGTGCTATGCAAATACTTTAATTTACATTAATGAATACACGTTTTCAGGGAATTGCTAAAATCCTAGAGCATAACAAAATAACAACAAGTGGATAGATACAAGAAGTTGAACTTTTCTGGGACAAAAGATTATTTCCCTAAAGCAAATCATTGCTTTTGCTAAAACAACTGTATTACTTAGGGCCCTCAAAGCTTACTCTAAGGTTTTATTTAGACTCATGTGCACTCCAGAGTGGGGCCCTTGGAGAAACAGAGGGATTAGAATCACCAAAAAGCAAGCAAGCATACTCCTAAATCACTTTTCCCTGTAAAATTTCTGAGACCCTCCAGCCCAGTGTGAACTCGGGAAACTGAGACAGCCACTCCTGCTCTACCACGCTCCTCACACAGGTCTCTGCTGCCGGATTAGGTCAGGAATATCTATGTATCTCCAAGGTCTTTACATTACCAAGGAATCACTAAAAAAATGAAGCCTTCTACATATTTTTCCTTTACCTTAATCATAGACACATCATTGTTTTATTCTTTTAATCCACTATTTTGACACATCAAAATCAAGTTCTATTTGGAAAATGAGGGGCATAAAGTGCAGAGAAAACACATCTGTGACCACTATTAATCCCAAGAAATCTGTTCTTAGTAAGCTATCACCCATTATTATTTAGCCTGGAAGGTCAATTGCTCAGCGTGTGGTGACTACATTTGCTGAAAAGAAATGTGGACATTATTTCTAAGAAGGTTCAAATCTTCACCACAAAGCCTCTTTCTAGCATAAAACAGAAACATCAAGCCTGAAGAATATATAATCTAAGATATGCCAAAGTGAAATGACTTTTCAATGCACATTTATTCCTTCACCAAGGCAATGATCTCCTCAAGTTCCCAGTTGTATTAACTTACTAGTCACACTGGGGTAAACCAGAATTATGAATATAATTTAGATATACCTGTCACCAAGAAGGTGACATATTAATTCGAATAATCTGTTGAGAGCTAGAGAATGATATGTGTGTATACAGTCATTACTCTTACCTTCAGAATAGCTTTTTCTATATGTTCTAACATTTTGTTGATTCTCAAGGGCAGGGATCAAAACCTACACAACCCAGTAATCCTAGGGCCTAACAAAATATTTGGCATAAAAGACATGCTCAATCAAAATGAATGTAAAATGAATTGAAGTACTAAGAATTCCAGTTAACTAATCAAGCCAATCAGCAGATAGTTAATTTTTCATCCCTTGAAAGTGAACACAGTTCCAATTAAAATACAGAAGTAGACTCATCTCTAACTACAAATCACCTCTAGACTATGCTGATAACAAACATGAGGGTGAAAACAACACAGAAGTGTATTTTAATTCCATGGATTTCACCTTCCTACTTTAATTCATTTATCACAATCATTCACTTAACACTTTTCAGGGGATTTCTGTTTTAGCGACATCCTATATAAAAATCTCAGTCCTTCCTCTCATCTGCAACAAAAGCTCTAAATCAGACTGCACCAATAAATTTCAATCACAAAGTAATAATTTTAAGTGTTTTAATCTAATAGTTTAGTAGCTTTTAATGACGAAACTTCTGATAAGCTCTAGCTTATGATTAAAAAGACCACTTTTAAATCCTGAAATTGGTGAATCCCATACAATTCCAAAGCAAAGGAAAATATTTCTCAACAGATGGAGATGTTAATTGTAGCTATACGGCTTAGTAAGATGATCAGAACAGCTCACATCAAAAGAAAAATACAAATATTTAGGTGGATTTTAAAATAACCCGACAGGATTAAAAAATGTGTTATCTTTATAGTTTTTTATTACATATAAGGATAATGAGAGTTGTTAACACAGGTCACACATTTTGTTGATTCAAGTATCTTGCCATCTTTTCTCCAAAGCTATGGAAAGAATACTTCAGCTTAAAAAATCCTCTACCCACACAGCAACTCCACATCTCCGTTTCTTAGTACACTCCTAATTCAACAACAGCCTTTCTGAGCTTATCACTGGAAATGGTACCGAAAGATCTGAGCACAAATTATTTTGAGCACAAACCCAAAATATGCATTTATTTACAAATTCTGTACATAGTACACATTACTATTGCCATTAGATGATATATCACCACTGATAAAGAACATAAATTTGCATTTCAAATAATATTCTTGACCAATGTTGAATCTTCTCAGCCAACTTTGTATTAGATCTTTCTAGGTTCTCTCTTTTTCTAATCCATTAATGTGGCTGAGCAGCTCCAAAGAGGAACACACACATCAGCTCTGCTGTGTTCCTGCTGCTTACATGTGGTTGAACCATTTGTGTTATTTCCAATGTGTAACTTCTCTGCAGGAATGTTTTTAAGCCGTTATTCCATTTTGTGCGATTTATTTAAAACTGTGTAACATCACCCACTGAACTGGATTATACTGTACAACTTTATAAAACGCTGAACTTGAACAAATAAATTGCATGCAGAATGGTCAACCTTTCTGCCCTGCAGAATTCCTCCTCTTCCCCCAGAGAATCTGCAGGCTGCCGGAGACATGTGACCGTCTGACTACGGGACTGAATATATGAATGTCAATCCATATTGCAAGTATTCATACAGTTTAGCTTTCCCTTTTATTTTTAAACAAAAAATATATAGCTAGAGTTCTCGTTTCCAGTACAGATCAGGAGCCTGGCAGTTGCCACTCCACCTTAACATCAAGTGAAAAGCTAATGAACTGAAAAACTGGCAAGTCTTCCTAACTCTGTAAGATAAGAAATAGTAGCTCTTAATGATTTTCCTCATATACCTACAGATTACCCTGCATGCACCGCATTCTGGGGACAGCAAACTAGACAGCTATAGTAACAGAAAAAAAAAGGACTACCAACCAAAATAGATGTTTTCTTAGTAGTCACCTCTCCAGAGGCTTATGACTTTTACCGAACGACTCATGTCAGATATTTTGAATATGTAAGATTTATATCCTCTCATAAAGAATGAGATTTTAAAGATCTATTAAAATACACCTCTATATATAAATATATACTTACATTATTTTTAGTTGAATATTCTGCTGATAAATAAAGAAACAACTGCTTAACATTCCAGTCAAATATGTTCTCTAGATGTAAACAAATTAAGGAACATAAAAATCATAAAGCAGCACACAACTTCTAAATCAATCTTATTCTTAATTATCCACAGCAATACTAATACTAAAATAGAAAAAAGAGAGGTGGCTCAGAGACATACTAAGACACTAGTTTAATAAAAATACATAAAAGACAAATATATTATAAAATCTCATTTCAAATAAAAAAATATGTGTGAGATTATTAGCATCATTCCCCTGTGCCTCTAACCATGATTTAATAAGTAACAGAATACAAAATTTAGCTTTCTGTAACATCAGCCAAGTCTAAAAGAAAGAGGATTTAATCTATGAAGCATATTCAATTCCATGGAAGTTCTAAAGTCTAATCAATCATCATAGTTTAAATTTGCTGACAAACATGAATCAGCTCATGTAATTAAACAAAATATAATAAATGTTCATGTTGCTTTTGAGCACATGCCAACGGAGATCAGAATGTCTCAGTCCACGAAGTGCTTTGGTAAGAATATGCAGCTGAACGTCAATCTGATTTCCTCAGCTTACCGGAGCGCAAAAAAATATTCACAATGATTAATTACAAGACCGGTGTCACTGCAAAACGAAACGAATTAGGTGTCTGGATTTTATTAAGTATCATATGTAAATGGCTAAGTCATTTTATTACACGCCTTTACACATACTGATAGCAACATGGTCATTATATTCTGCTTTTAGAATTGAAGTCTCAGATAGCTCTTTATAAAAACAGGCCCAATTTCAAGTTTTAGCAGCAGCATTAAGAAAAACTACAAATGATGAGTTGAGAATATATAAATTCAGTAGCTGAGATGTCAGGAAATTTCACCGTAATTCTCCCGATAAAGTTACTACTTGTGGAAGAGATCCAAACTCCCTCTTACTAGACTGTTTTAAAATGACACAAAAACTTAAAAGCAGATATACCAAGTTTCCCATAGGACTCTTCTGACAGTTATACTATCTCCTCACAAAGTGCCTAGAGAACTAATTTCTAGTCTACTTCTAAACCCAACACTTTATTTCTAAAAAAATCAAGTTAAAGTAATTCCATGGCAGTCAAGAGCCCTATCAGGTAAACTCCCCGGGTTTATCATCTGCTTGGACTGTTCAGACAGTGGCTTTACAGAAGTCCGGACAGTGCAATCACCATAGCCAATTTTAATCCTGAGGTCTTAAAAAGGTAGGTGTGATCAGACGACATGGCAGCGAACAATGCTGCCAACATATTAATCTAAGACCATAAAAGATTACATTGGCCAAAACGGACAGTTATCAAATGGTGGAAACTCAAAAAGATTAAATCATTCCCATTTGAAAGTAACTCTTATAAATGTTAAGATTTCTCTTGACTCTTATTATAAAAGTACTTATTAAAAAAACCATAATGGCAAAATTCTAATTTGGTTTGCCAATAATCATACTGATAATGACCTTCTAAACCTTAACAGATGACAATTAACTTTTTTAACATATGTTTCTCTCTGCTATCATGAAATATGGATATATTACTTGGGATTGTACATGAAATATTCAATCTAGGAAGGCTGAGCACTGCTAACATTTTTCTTTCTATAATCCAAACGACCTGATTCTATTTTTTTCTTTCTGAAATATTCAAACTCTCTTCAAGCTTTCAATCTGTTTAACGTTTCTGTGAAAAGTTTAAAGTCGGTTCACAAAATAATAACTGAAGAATACATAAATAAATTTTCTCAAGTGTGAATGAGGAGACATTAAAACTATTTTACTAATGGAAATACACCTATAGAAACTTTTAAAGTTTGGTTGATTCAGGGGATAGTGAGACTACTGTACCTCCCCCCAAATCACTAAACAACACGTATATCATTATACCACTACAGAGAAGGCAATCAAATATTTTCTTAAAGGATATCAGCAGTTATATCAAATGTAATGAATCCCAGATCACTTCTTTCTCTAGGTCCAGTGAAGTCTTCTACATTTTTTCTAAAAATAAAAAGTTTGACCATTCTTCAAACATAACAGCACATACAATTCACACAGTTTCTTAAAGTCAAAGACAGGATCTTGTTGGAGGCACAGGTGGAAGGGCAAGAAGTAAAAATCAGAGAAACTTACAAGCGGGAAAAGAGGATAAAACTTTTAATCCTATATAAAAATTAGGTCTGTAGCTACAGCATATACCTTAAAAGAGAATCCCTAGCAAAATGGGGGGCAGAGTGTGAAAACTGCTCGAAGGGAGTGTGAACACTTGCTGTCAGTGAGTCTGGTGGCGGGGCAAGAAGGTCACAGAGGACTACAGGTGGTGCGGGAAAATTAAGATGAGATGATAAGCGCTGCTGTATTTACTGAGTGCTTCCTGTGTGTCTGGGAGGTCCAACAGTGAATTTTTCGTAATTATCTCAAATAATCCCCCCAACAAGCCTACGAGTTGGGTATCATTTCTATTCTTAAGAGGAAATTAAGGCCCAGGACGATAAGAAACTTGCTCAAGATTAACAACAGCAGACAGTGCCGGTGTTTACTTGAATCTAAAAACCAGTATCTAGCAAGCAGCAGTAGAGGGAAAAAAGGTGTGTTGGGCGGGGGGTGGCATTTGGAAGCAGCATTTCACAACTAAGGAGCTATTCGACGACTGGCTTGTCGGAGACTCCGACAAAGAAATCTAGAAAACTACGGCTGAAGAACGAATAAACTTGATGCAAAATGGAACAGAGAAGATGTGAGAACCGGGGGGGGGGGGGGGGAGAAAGAAAGGGAAAAAAAAAAAAAAGGAAAAGGAAAAGAAAAACACCTACGTATCAAAAAATGTGCCGGCGAACACAAATTATCAAGGCAAAACAAAACCGGCATTATGGAAATGACAACGTCATTCTGAAATCCCATTTGGGGCATTTTCGCAGATTTCTTCAACTGGCTGACTCTTAAAACGGCCGCGGCGCCGGATCCGAGAGCGGGGCTGTCGGAGGCTCTCAGCGCATCCTACCCTCTCCCGCCAACTTCAAAGCGGCTGCGAGTCCGCGCCGCCCTCGAAGGAGGCAGCCCCCCCAAAAGGAGGCAGAGCCCCCGGAGGAGGCAGCCCCCCCCCCGCGAAGAAGGCAGAGCCCCCGAAGGAGGCAGCCCCCCCCCACAACCCCGCGAAGGCGGCCGGGCGAGAACCGCGGAAGGCCCGCACGCGGGGCCGAGTCCGGTCTGAGAGGGCAGCGCCGAGGCGCGGCGGCCGGCGGGGAGCCGGGGAAGCCGGGGAGCCGGCCCGGGAGCCGGCGGGCGGGCGGGCGGCGGCGCGGCTCTGCTGTTGTGTTGCTCCCTCATTGGCCGGGCGTGGGCGGGGGAAGTGAGGAACAGGAAGGAAGCGGCGGCACCGGCCTGAGGAACACTCAAAATTAAAATTTAAGAGCAAGCCCGGGAATTCGCGGTGGAGGGGTGGGAGTTCGAGGGGAAGCCGAGAAGCCCGCGACGTCCACCGGGGCGTCGGTCCTCGGGGGTGCCGGCCGCTGAGGAGCGGCGGGGCGGGGGGGGGGGGAGTTCCCCGGGGCGGCGCGGTCGCCCTGCCCGCGGCGGCCGGGCCTCGGCGCCCACCCCGGCCCGGTCCAGGCGCCCCGCCCCGCCGGCCGGGCCTCCGCCGCACTCACAGCATGATCCGCGAGACGTGCAGCCGCACCGGGACGCTCCTGTCTTTGAAGGCAGTGGTGATGAAGCAGCCGAAGGTGAGCGCCGCCATCACGCTCAGCGAGAAGGCGAACAGCGAGTTCGCCCGCGACAGCACCGTGTTCATCGCGACCGTCTCCCCGGAGCCCCGTTCCGCACGCACACCAGGGACCCCGCTCCGGCCCCGGACCGGCTCCCTGCGATCCGCGCCGCCTGCGCCGCGCGCGTCCCGGGAGCGCGCGCCGCCGCGGCCCCGCCTCCTTTCCGGTCCTCCAACGCCGGCGAGCACGCGCGCACCCGCCTCCCCGGACACACCCACCCTCCCGGCCTATCGCCGCCACCAATCAGCGACGAGCAGGGAGGGGTGGGGTTTCTCCACGGAAGGCCCGCCCCCTGCCCTCGCTTCCTCTCCTCCGGGCCCCCTGGCTCGCCCACCCCCGTTTCTTGGTTCTTCAGCCTGGTGGTCAGCCCAGAGGCTTCCTGAGCGCTACTGTCTCATTAATTTGCACTTAAATCCGGCAGCAAGGCCAGGTAGTTTGGAATGTATTCTGAGGCGTCGCACATGGAAGCAGCACTTCACAAAACTTCCCCTTTGTCAAATCTGGTCAAAGTTGGAACAGTTTTTTGGAGGGTATGAGGCAGGGAGAAAGAGAGGCCTCCCAGGTCCCCAAAAGCAGTTTGCCTTTCGTTTACTTTCCACGTCCAGCCTTAGTCCAGTTCCTACTAATGCTTTGCCTTCCAACTGCAGACTCAACCTATTTTTTAAAATTGATGCTACCAATTTTGAATATTTGCATTTAATGGGGCATTTCCAATAACTAAAAGAATGGCTTCACTGGGTTTTTAGGATCAAAGGAGATAATTGCTATGGAATTGCTATACAGCACAATGTAGAAAAATTTTAAATTAGCAAGCCGTCAATACATGATGGCCCTGCGTCTTGGCTTTGCGCTCTGGTTCTTTATTCCCCGGGCCCTCTTGTCTTAGACTTGCTTTTTGAATCTGGCCATTCAGTCCAATGCCTTTGGTCCTCCTGTGTACTCGACTATTTGCCTGCATGAAAAGGTAGCTCATCTGATGACTGCTGCCTGCTCCTCATGACATGCCAGACTAGTTCACTGATCATCCTTGAGAGGGTATCAGAAATTATACCAGGGACCGTTGGTTCCTGAGGATCTATACCACACCCTCCCAAGGAAAATGAAGATCAAGGGGGCCCTTCCATGTTCCCTAGACAATCAAAGACATCCAAATTTGCTGGGATTCTTCTAATGGTTTAGGCAGTTAATGTCCAGCATCTCTGCTCACATCACCTAGACCCTGTGCTTCTAGGAAAGTGAAAGAATGTTAGTGAAGCTTTTGGCATTTTCTTAGTTGAAGAACCTAATCATCGTTGCTCTTTCTGGCCTCCTCCAATTCACTCAGAGTTGCATGGTTGAAACTATATCTCATACATGGCCATGGTAAATATCTGGTCCCTGGAGAACTCACATACATCCTGGGCATGCTAGTCTCACCTGAGTAATCAGCCTCAAGGTTGGCTTTGGGGAATTACGCCATTATAATACATTCAGACCACTGAAGCTCTAGGATAAGTAAGATCTGAAGATTCAGACCATGCCTGGTGAGGTTTATTACCTTCCTTAACTCATTTGAATAACCCTTATTCTAGAAAAGTTTCTAGATACCCATTGGCAAACAGAGCCAGCTGTATCTGGAATGGAAATAAAAGGGGGAAATAGTTAAGGGAACTGTGTAGAAGGGTTAACATAACAGGTCTGAGACTTCTATCCTTAGAAGTACTTGCTTGCAAGATTTGCTCTTCGGCATCCTGCCTCTGAAGGCAGGGGCGATGAAGGAGCCGAAGGAGAGTTCCACCCTCACACTCAGCACTCAGCAAGAAGGCAAAGAGCGAGTTTGCCCACGACAGCACGGTGTTCACTGTCTCCCCCCAGGCCCTAGGAAATTGGCTGGTAAACAGTTCTCTGCACGGATATGAAACTTTTCCTAAATGATTAAAGTGACTCCCTGCACCGAAACTGTTAATTGAAACAATGTGGTTTATGCCAAACACCTGCTCTCCTTCTGGAAGTCTGGAATGGCAGACGGGGTCTACACGACCCTTCCCAAGTGCAAACCCTTGGCACTGAGTCTAATGCTTCCTAGGAATTAAGCACATCCACTGCGATTCCAGCAGGAGAGAAGTCTTTGAAGCTTCTGCCGGGTTTCCTCCAGACTTCTTCCTGTGCACATTTTCCCTTTACTGATTTCACTTTGTAATCCTTTTACTGCAATAACCCTTGGCTGTGGGTGTGACTGTATTCTAAGTCCTGTCTTTACACAGCAAATCGCCAACCTGAAGGGTTCTTGGGGAACCCCAACGCAAGGACTATCTCCCATTTCATAAATTTTAATATAAAAATGGCCTTAAGGATTTCGACCAAAATCTAAGAAAACTGAGCCCATCCTATTCTGTAAGGGGAATAGTATGAGTAGTAACTTTTTTTAATCCTAAGTCTTATGATTGTGCTCTGTGTTTTGTTCAAGATGGTGTATTGCTTACACATTTTGACCTATCATGCTTTGCATTTATTGTGCCTGGTTTTCAGATTCTCTTCTCCTCTCGGTTTCCTGGTGCCTGTGGCAGGCCCTATATGTGCTCTTAACTCACACGGACACATCTTGACCTTGAGTTTCTACTTATGCTTGATCTTACCATTTTCTGCTTTTACATACGTCCACTGCACAGGATGAGAAGATGTTTTCACTATTTGTTCTTAATCATTGAGCCATTCAGGGTCTTCATATGCTCATCTGACCTCCCTCTAGGGGGAACAAACCAGGCAAAATCTGTTATCTCAGTCAAGTATATTTTTGTGCGGATTTATTACTACTTTCGTGCTCCTTATTTATATATGTAAGCTGAGATGAACTTAAAATCAGTCTATAACAGAGAAGGTTAGCAAACTCTGAGTAAAACCAAAAATTGCTTTTTTTCTGAGAATTTTAACTACTGAAAATATCTGAAAGGTTAAAAACCCATATGGGACTCTATTATTTCATCTTAGTAACTTACAAAAAAGGAATAAGAAAATATCTGAATTCTTCATATTCTTACTTTGAAAGGTCTATTCTGTAGGGGAAAAAATGTTTCAGGAGAATATACTAGATTTCAACTCCTGGATTCTGGAATATGTTTAAATTTTTTACACTATTACACTTCTGTGAATCCTTACATCGGAAGGAAGTAAATAGTACCATTCAAGTGATGTGAATATACGACTAAAACTGAAATTCTCAAAGCACAAATTCTGCTTCTGTGCTTTAATCATGTGTCACATTGCAAGAGTTAGTCATAAGTGTAGGGTGTTCTAGAGCAGATGGGGAAGTAAAGGACATGTGACCTGGCCTAAGATCTGTTAACAGATGCTGAGAAAATGGTCTTGCCATGTACCCTGATTTTACCACCCAGTGCCCCAATGGCGTTCCCAGGACAGTGGTGACGCAAGCAACAATCCGCATACGAGATGTGAATTGCATGTGAACTCTTAGGGTGTCTTTCTGCTTCTGCGTTGCTCATTTGTTTAAGACATATTTCACTCTAAGTTACCATAGTTAACAATTGGTAATTTTTCTGACAACTTTATTGGAAAGATCCCAAGTGATTCCTTGGAACACCAACTGATTCTTGACACAAAGATCCCTAGAAGAAAGCAGTGACTACATTGTGTCTTCCTTCTTCTCTCAAACAAGATAAAGAAAAAGCAAACCTTGAGCCAACCTACAAATTATGTTTCTTCACTTGCTTTCATTGAGCCTTTGGATATAGAGGTGGATACAGAGATGGACATACATGAGACTTGTACTTCCCTTTGGTTCAAGAGCTTAAAGTAAACTTTTAATTTTTCTAGAATTGTAAACCTACAATGGATGGTTTTAAAGTAAGAATTATTGTGTGTAACATCTTTTTAAAGTTATTTAAAAGTTTGGGGAGAGTTGCTGGAATAAAACATATGCATGATGGATATCTGGAAACATACCTTGACCATTGAGTTTAAATATTTCAGAGAGAATTCTTGGTAAATCTTTTCACTGAAGCTGGGTTTTCTGGCCATATAATCTTGACATATTACATGTACTCATTTAGGCTTGATTTTCTGATTATAAGAGAAGAACCCCATGCTGGGGAACTTACAATAGAGGTAGTACTCAGGCATTGGGCAGGTAAGTGGTAATTAAACAGGTGTGTCCATGAGAATATAGAATAATCATGGGTATTCAGGGTAAGACTCCCAGGTACTAAATTGGATAATCAGGCTGAACTTAGAGGTAGAGACTATGGCAGATTCTCAATCCTATCTAAGATGGGGATGAGAATGGGAAGTGAATGTTACAATTTGAGGTACATAAAATCACTAGGGAGGCTTACGGAGCAAAGCCACCACAGCTGGGTCCCAGATCCCAGTTAAGGATCTTTGATAAACGATGCTGCATTCCAGAGCACAGAGGTATTGATACTGTTGATAAGCTTTCTTCCCATGGTCAGGATTGAGTAAACAGCTACAGGATTGAAACTGTAGATTATTGGGCGGGAGGTGGGGGTGATGGGAGGGTCATCTGTTATTGCCATAAGAAGCTTGGAAACAGGACCAGAAGGAGAAGATGTGGAGAACAGGAGGGCTGACATTAAATGCCTATTTTGATTTTCTGTTTTAAAATAAAATATCCATGATTATGTGAGGTCCATGAATCAAATCGCAACACTTTTTTTATGGAAGGATAATTACAAATTTGAAACATAACTCATACAAATAAAAAATGAGCTGTTTTTAACTCAATTATTCTGTGGACTTTATCAAATGTTTGAGGCTTCTTTTCAATTTATTTGTACATATAATATTTAATTTACTCTATAATCATATGGCAGGTACTATCTTAATGCAAAAGATACTTTTGAAAATTTTCAAATTCAAATAATATCCTATTATTGAATTATTCCAACCACGCATTCTGCAGAACATAGACCAGCCTGTAGTACAGGTCTTTTCCCATTGATTAAACACATTTTGCTGCCTAGATTATATAAACTATTGTAACACCTGAATCACGAAGGCACTCAATAAAAGGTAGCTTGTTCGCATCCGCACTGCGAAAAGTCAGTTCTATCTAAACATACATTTTGGAAGTCAAGAATACTTGCTTTCAGCGTCATGGTTATCCTTCCTCCCCAAGCTTTCACGTAACAATCGCATTTCGATAGAACAGAGCATTGAATTAAAGCCTGATCAACAACGAATGCCACAGGTGTTGGGAAGAAGGGAGTGTACAAGACAGAAAGAAGACCTTAGACCTACGTTCCAGAGTGGGCTGTAAACCACTTTGGAGATCACCTGCAAATAGAAACCTATTAATTGTTTAATTTATTGGCTATTACCTGAGGTAGAAGAATGGCAGAAGGTTTGGGGGAAGACGAAGAGTAGAAAATAGAGCACTCATCCAGATTCACACACTCCAGGGGAAAGCCTCGTATCTAAAAGCTCGATATGAATAGCGCTGCCATCTGCAGATCCGACATCCAGCTCTCGGGCGCCTGCAGACGCGGCTTCCATTGCAATGTGACGGCAGAGACGGTGCAACCCTCCGGCCCCATTAAGCACTGAGGGCTCCCGTGACGCCCGAGCGAAAGCCCCTGCACAGCCCGGGAAGCTGCCACTCTCGGCTCTGCCTTCACACTCTCCAGACCAGGCTGGAGCTCTAAGGGGCTCGGTATTGGCACCGGAGGTCATGCCAAAGCTGTAAATCGGAAGTGGGATGTCGCTGAAGTACTAAAAAGTTAATGACAAAAACCCGAGAAGAGACAAAAGGCTGACTCCCCCACGCCGTCCTCCTGCAGCACTTTACGTGGTCCTGGCTCTGCCTTTAGAAATGATCTCTTCGGGGGGGAAAATAGTGATCTCTTTGAACGAGCGAGGCTTACTTTTTACGATACTCGTATTTACAAGCCTGCTGTGTGCGTAGCATTGCGTGAGCCTTTTCATTTCATTTCCTAGGGATGCAATAATGGGCAAAATAGCTCTGGTTCCAAAGCTCAGGGCTTACAGCCTGGCCGGCGCGGATAGACTTTAAACAACAAATACGTGATCGAAAACTGTAGTAAGGGCTGGGAAGGCAAAGAAGAGGTTGCTGGGAGAGACCGTAAAGGAGATGGCGTGCTTAGGAAGGCCCGTGGGGAATTCTCTCAAGATGCTTTCAACTACGAGAAAAGCCGAGAACCAAAATGCTGGACACAGTAAGGACGTCCCTCCTCTCACCTAGAGGACGTGGAGGCTCAGCTTCATGATGGCTGGATTCAGTGGCCCGTCTGGGTCATCAGGAGCTTGGGTTCTCCTTTCTGCTCTGCTGTCCAAAGTCTCTGCTTCCTTTTAAGCTTGGGTCTTTTTATGTCATGTCTCCAACAATAGAAATTTATTTTTCTCACACTTCACTGGGATTACTTGCCTATTATTCACATCCGGCATGAGAGAAACAAGCTTATAGATTAAGGACTTCTCTTCAGCTCTTTAGGCTAATTGAGCCATGTTGGTAGAAAGGCTGCTGGTTTTCCACCAACATCCCTTATCCTCAATTTCTAGCAGGGCACACAGCCACCGGGAATAAAGATTACATTTCTCACGTTCCCTCATAGCTACATATGGCCTTGTGACTAGGTTTTAGCGATGGAATGTAAATGAAAGTAATTTGTGTAACTTCTGGGATCTATTCTCACTGGGAGGGAGTGTGCCTTTCCTTGTTCCTTCTTCCTTCCTGCAGCTTGAACGTGAATGTGATGGCTGAGCTTTTGCCCCCACATATTGAAGATGATGAAGCAGTAAGTGTCCTAAGTGCTTGGCACCTATGGCCGTGCTCCGTCCTCTAACTTCTTTCAGACAAGGAGAAACCCATTTGTGTGTTGTTCAAAGCACTACCTGGGGGCATGTTCTGCTACCTGTACCTCCCAGCAAATGCACTCTCCCTAAGCCACTGGCCAGACCGAAGACCGCCATATGCCAAGGGACTGATTCCGGTCACTGCTCTTGCCTGGACTAAGGATGTGGTTAAGACTTCCCAAGTTGCAAAGATCGCATGAAGGAGGGCTGGATGAAATCATGGAGTGGTTAGGAAGGAGGAAGGGAGGGATTTTGCCAAGTGTGACTGACCAACAGTGACCACTACTGAAGACGATTTGTTAACCAGGCAGAGAGAAGGGCTCAGTAAGACAGAATGAGAGTGTGTGTTCAGCCTCTGACCAAGAATCTGCTTGGATGTGGATGTGTTCACAGAACTGAAAGGAAGTCGGTTCAATAAATGAAGGGGGAAAATGATGTCAGACAGGGCAAGAGTTAGATTACGTAGGCCCTTATGGCAAAGCTATATCCATGTTTGCCCAGGACTATTCTGGTTTAACCATGTTGTACTGGAAAAGTTGTAATGGTATTTCCTTTCACTTTCAAAAATGTCCTGATTTGGATAATAAATTCCAAGAGTATGCTAAAAATAGAGCCCATGTTAAGGAATTTGGGCTTTATTCTAAATACAGTGGGATGCAGTCTTCATCCTCATTCTGTTTTAGTAAAGGTATCAGGCATTTATAGTTGTTTCAAATTTTATCTTCTAGCTACTCCCTTTTTTGTTCCCCTAGGTCAAGCTAGAATATTCTTCCTGCATTGGCTGCAAGGTCAACTAGCCTCAAAGAACTGATCAAAGCCCAGTCCTGCCTCTTCTGAGCCACATGATGTTCCCTACAAGATTGCTTCTCTCAAAGCTAGATTTCTAATCCAGCAGTACAATTACTGCATAAGGAATCTCACTATGTTGTTGAAAACTATATTTCTATGGTTTAAATATTCTTGCTTCTCAAAATGGAACTACCATGCAATCTAGCAATTCAAGTTCTGGGTATTTATCCAAAGAAACAAAAACACCAATTCCGAGTGTGCATTCCAATGTTTGTTTCAGCATTATTTGCAGTAGCCAAGAGATGGAAGCAACCTCAGTACATTCAGTGGATGAAATCATAAAGAAGATGTGATATACATACATACATATGACAACAGAATATTACTCAGCCATAAAAAAGAATGAAATCTTGTCCTTTGTGATAAGGATAGACTAGAGGGTATTATGCTGAGTTACAAAAGTCAAGACAGAGAAAGACAAATTCTGTAAGATTTCACTTATGTGTGGAATCTAAAAAAATCGTAACAATAAGCAAAAAAACAAAACAGAAATATTCCCATAGACACAGGAAAGTGTAAGTAAGTCATGGAGATGTAAAGCACAGTGTAGGGAATATAGTCAATAATGTAATCATTTTGTGTGGCAACAGATGGTAACTACATTTATCATGGGGACCATTTGGGAATGTATGAAAATATCTAATCACTATGATGTACACCTGAAACTAATAGGATATTGAATGACAATTATACTTCAATTTAAAAATAATAGTAAATAAATATTCCTGCTTATGGTACTTCTTTTCAAATCTTTTCTAACTTACTTTGACTGGCCTTGTAGTCAGAAAGTCTGTGGAAAATTCTTCTTCTGTCTGCTTTTTGACCTTAGGCAGGTTATTATACATTTCCTAGGCCTCTTTCCTAGATCTATATAGTTACTTGTAAAATGGAGCTATTACTACTATTAGTAGGGGTTGTATTAGTCCGCTAGAGCTGCTATCACAAAGTATGATATGGGTATAGACTAGGTGACTCAAACAACAGAAATCTATTTTCTCACAGTGCTGGAGGCTTTAAATCCAAGATCAATGTGCGGTCAAGGTTGGTTTCTGGGGAGGCCTCTCTTCCTGGCACGTAGATGGCTGTCATCTTGCTGTGTGCAAGTCTCATGGCCTTTCCCTGCTTGGAGAGAGAGATTGAGAGAGAAAGAATGTCTCTTCCTCTTCTTGTAAGGACACCATTCTTACCAGATTAAGCGCCCCCCTTCTGATCTCCCCTAACCTTTATTACCTCCCTACAGGCCGTATCTTTAAATACGGGGGTTAGGGCCTCAACATATGAATTTGGGGGGAGATATAATTCAGCTCATAATGGGGGGATTATGAGTAACAAATGAGATACTGTTTGAAAAGCACTTGGAATAAAGTTTAATATCCTTTATTTCAATATATTTTAGGATATAGAGAAATATAGGAATTTCTTTATATCCTAAATGTATATTCTAGTACTCAATAAATGTTATCTGCTACTATTGTGGTTATTATGTGGGATTCTTTTTTCTTAGGACTAAACTCTGTCATTTTATCCCTGCCCATCTCTTCAAATGGACCTTTATATCCAAGCTCTTAGCGAGCTGGACAATCATGTACCAAATGGACTTTAATGAGTCATTGTTTATCCAAATCAATGATTCTCATATGTAAAACTTAACATTGATATTTATACTGTCTATAAGAAAACAGAAACTTAGGATATGAGTTAATTGCTTTATTGTGACCAAGGTAGAGGAGGGCAATATTATATACAAAATTAACTGGGAAGAAAATGGTATCTTTGACACAAGTCATGGTAAATATTATTTGAAAGAATAATCCAACACAAGCAGTGATAACAGTCATGATTATTGGCATGCTCTGTAGATTCAGAAAAGAAAAAGGGCCTAACTTTGTATCTGTGACTTTGATACATCTGACACAATTATGATATATGCCATCTCACTATTTTATTATAAACTATATTTATCTTATTCATCACCTCAGGGTTTTAAATAGTAAGTACTTATAATGTAGTTAAATGCTCTTTTAATTCTCCATTAACTATATTACAGATTCACTCCAAATAATCTTCCAATGTACAATATCAGAGCCAAGATATTCTAGAACAATGGTTCCCAAATGTGGCTTCACCAATTGGTTACAAAAGAATCATCCGAGATACTGGTTTAATATTGTTTTTCAGGCCCCATGGAATCAAATCTCTGCGGATGATACCCTACAGATTTCTCCCTCAAGTCAGGCTTGTTGCAAGGGTTCTTGCTTTATTAACAGTTAAGGCTCAGGAACACCGATGTGAGTAGTTAGGTGATATCACATCATATTTAGTCATAACTCCTGAGTTTCTTGAATTTTCTAAGAAATTTATGGAAAGTAATTTGAATCCAATCCTTAATTACAATTTACAGTAAAGTCTTTCATGAAAACCAATGCACTGCCTTAAACACTAAAATTGCTGGAGTTTACACCTAGAGTTGGACAAATGCACTAAACCTTTCTACAGAATAAGTACTTGGCCTTGTGGCACACTGAGAAATAGGCATGGTCAAAGCATATTCATCAACATTATATTATAGAATATCTGTATGGAATATTTATTTGGGATCCAGAAAAAATAATCTGGAATGAGTAAGAGGTAGTGGGGATAAATGCTTATTCTCTAATTTGTTGTATGCCATTATCAGTATTTTATAATAGTTTTTGGCTGCTTCAAACATTTACCATTTTATGAGTCATTTTCCTGCTCACTTTCATAATGCATTTTCAGATGTGGACTAACCACTACTATTTTCAGTAGAGGTATTTTTAGTTTATATCTCAAAATGAGAAATACCTCTTAGTGCCTGTCATAGTTGCCTAAGTAAAATCAAAATATTTAATGACAGCAAATGATTGAAGGGAACTTTTTAGATTATGTAGTATAGGAATAGCTAAATTATCATTTTTTTTTTTTTTTTTTTTTTAAAGATTTTATTTATTTATTTGACGGAGATCACAAGTAGGCAGAGAGGCAGGCAGAGAGAGAGGAGGAAGCAGGCTCCCTGCTGAGCAGAGAGCCCGATGTGGGACTCGATCCCAGGACCCTGGGATCATGACCTGAGCCGAAAGCAGAGGCTTTAACCCACTGAGCCACCCAGGTTCCCTAAATTATCATTTTTATTTGTAGTCTACATTCAGCCCACATAATGCTTTTGTTCAGTAAATGCATTATGAGAATTAAATATGATAATATGTTTTTTAAATTATTTGGAAACTATCTTATATATGTATATAACTAGTCATAACATAGTTATAACATGTTATAATACATATATATTAATATATAAAATGCATAATAGATATCCAAATGCAATATGTCTCTCTATATAAATGTAAGCTAACAGAATTATTATTCTTAAATATAACTGTATATTATTAGACTGGTCAAAACAAAACATCATAATTTTTTGGTTAAGCCAACCATGTTAAAGAGTAGGAGTCTGTTTTATAGGCCATGAAACACTGGTTTGATATTTCCATTGTGTTTTTTTTAATATCTGATTGTTGTTTTGCCAGAGGGATTTTGTCTCTGTAGAAGACTTGCTTTAATGAAGACTTGTTCATTATCTGTTTTATTACTATGTAAAACAATAATGTTTGGTAACAAGGTAGAGAAGCTGTTAGCAAGAAAGCTGAAAATAGCAGGCAAATTCCCCATTACTGTGGAAAGGATTCACATTGAGCCTCCTACCAGAAACTGTATGTAGTAGATCATTTCCTAAAAACTGCTTTGGAAGATACAAGAGAGAATGATGCCAGTCAGGCTGCTTCTGCAAATTCATATGCACAGAGAACTCTAAAAGCAAAGAAAGTAGAAGGTTCTAACAGCACCAGCATACCGAGCTTGCTACTGAGGCTGGTGCCCTGACACGTCCCACGCAAAGATTCCTCACTGTGCCTGACGGTCTAGAAGTAAATTATTTGAAGACCAGCAGAATTAGAAGAGAAGCATTTCATTAGACTATCAGTCATATTTAGATCTGACACACTATAAATACATCTCATGCATAGAGACCCACTCTAGTGAGTTCGAATGATCAATTATACTTTTATTGAGAGAAAATAATTTTCTAATATGTGACTTTGCCAACAGGCAGGTTAACAGCTGACGCATTACTGAAGATACCGGTGCAGATTCTCAAATAATCATTTTTCACAAGGAACATTCTAAATCAAGTATCTGCAATTCTTTGGTTCCTAAATTTTTTTTTTAATTACTGTGGCAGTCAGTATTTACTACTCAGTTAAAAACTGAGTACATCGATGATGGAATCAATAGAGCTTAATCTTGAGTGAAGCTTTTATGTTAAGAGGGCGGACATCTGTCATTCATGTCTACCCAAATTTTTGTCCATGCTCTCTCCATATGGGTTTAGTCGTCCACACTATGCATTTTGCCTCCCCAGTGCAGGATCCAAGAAACTACCTTTCCCAGCACTGCTTGTCGCCAGGGTACCAACAACGTGTGACTTAGACTTCACCAATCAGATAGAGCTTGATGAACCTCTGATTCGATTGACGACAGGAGAAAACAGGGAACCAACCTCCAGACTTGCAGGCAGGGCCGTCCCTGAGATCGAGGGTGAGTGAAGCCGCGTCACTGATAATGGCTGATAATGGCATACAACAAATCACACCATAATCAGGGGAGTTTGGGTGGTCTTGATGGCAGTGGTACCTTCTAGATCACCATAGAAGCAGCATAGGTCTGAGGGTAGGTAAGGTAGCTGCTCCCTCAACAGTTCTTTCTGTGCTATTTAATTTTCACTTTCTTTTATTCTAGTCATTCACAAATGCTGGCTTCGTGTAATTCCTATTTAAAAACGTCATTTTGTGGCATTAGACTTATCAGTACAAGTCTTTTTTTCCCTGGAATATCAAGCCATTATTGACTTCTGAACCTATCCCAGTACATTATAATGAACATGAACCACGTTTTCTCACGTTTTGGTAATTTTCTTTACAGTATTTAAGCTCAGCTTAGTTTCAAAGTGACAGATGGCAACTAATTGCCAATAATTTATTAAGCAAATGCCATGTGATATACAGAACGAGAATGGGGAAATCATAATCTGTGGCCATGCTTTTAAATGTACGCTGATTACATATTTCTATGGGGATAATTTTCTAAAATGAAGCCCAAATGTCTCACAAGATTTTTAACACTGAAGTCTTTTCTCGGGACTTTTTTCTGTTTTGTTTTTAAACACAGTTGTATCCACGCTTCACAAAGCAGTGTTGAACTCTGGTGCCCCAGTTTTGTGGTACTGCACATCCAAACTTTTGTTACGCCATCTCTTTGGTGTTATTCTTCGAGGCTTTCCTTTCCCTCATTATCCAATTAGTCACCAAGTTCTCTCAAATGTACCCGTCAATGTATATGGTGTTCGTGCACTTCTCTCAATTTTTACTTCCATAACCCTCGTTCAGGGCATCCCCACCTCACCTGGCCTATATTAGCTTCCTTCCTGCCCTCCGATTCTACGCTTGCCCTCTCTGATTCTATACACACCAGCCAACGTTATCCTCCCTCGCTTTTACTCAAGCTTCCAATCGCTTGTGTGAAAATCAGCCTTGGGAAACCTCCCTAACCGGGAGTCGGGAGGTCTCGGCAGGGGCGCTCTCACGCCCTGTCACTCCACGTCCATTGCAGACCCAACAGGACGAGCTGAACTTCACCTTACACTGACTTCATCTTGCACGTGCGTATTAGTCCACTCTTTCAGCCGGGGGGAGAGGTGCTGTCCTCAAACCGCTGACCTGGCAACAGCTCCACCAGGGAGAAGCCACCACTCCTCGAACTCTGCGTTCACTCCCGTGGACTTTTGGTTCATAGTAGCCTTTCCGGCTTCCCGTTTTCTTCCTAGAAAGGCCTGCCTTTCCTTGGTTCCTCCCTCATGCCCACGGTCTGAGCACAGCTCGTTTGCCGGGGTCTGCAGCGCTTTTCTATTCACGACTAACCCATCTTTTGCTGGTAAAACAACTGGCCTTTTTACTCTTCAGGCTAGCACTTTTGTGGAATTTAGAGTAAAATCCTATGTACTTGCTGCGATGTCGCAGTTTGGGGGCCTCAAGAAGTCTCCGAGCCAGAGCGTCGCCTGCAGGAGGTTGAGTCGGGAGGTTCACGGGCGCTTCTCAGGACGACTAACAGCTGAGGGCAGCCCGCAGGCAGCCGTTGCAGCTGGGGAGGAGATGCTTCTGTTCGGAGGGGTGATCTGGGCGGCACATCCCAGCGTCCACTGGCCATGGCCCTGACTGTCCCCAACCCAGCCCATTAGTGTCATCTCAGCCCCGCACAAGTCCTGGGAAGCCAAACTCCTTCTCTCCTGGGCCTGGAATGCTCTCCACGTGGCCAGCTCTCTCATTCTTCAGCTCTCTGCTTCTATCACTTTCTCCAAAACGTGGTCCCCTTACTTCCCTAATTGTGGGTCACCACTGTTCTGTTTAGTCACGACGCTGCCTTTATTTCCCACGTTGCTCACATCACTGTCTTTGTCTTTTAAATTGTTTTTCTTTGGTTTCTCCATGACAAAAGCGAAACCCATTTTGCTCACACTGGTCTTGCTAATATGTAACCTTTCCTGGCACACAGCAGACGCTTAATAAATTTTTATTGAATGAATGAATGAATGAAGTCTTCAGCACGTTTTCGCATTAGGCAAGCTTCGTGATCGCCTAGCTCAGACTGACCTAATTGTGTCTCAGTCAGACAGGCTAAATGCTGTGGTAACAATTTTAAAACTTAAGTGACTTAAAAATGCATAGGATTTTTATGCTCCCTCTTCTTGTCCCGGCTGGGGAGGTGGGAGGCTCCATTCTGTCTGTCTTCATTCAAGGTCCCAGGCTACATGAGGCTTATTTTCTTGCTTCCATGATTTGCTGAGGCAAAAAAGAGGGACCGAGGTGAATTGTGCACAGACCCCACAGGCTTCTTCCTGGAAGTGACATACATGTGCTCACCTATCACTGATCAAAGCAAGTCACATGTTCAGGTTCAGTCCGAAGGAGATGGCGTGGGCAGTGTGCATCCCAACTCAGCTGTGGTCTTACAGGGTAAGGAGACAATGTCCACAAGAAAATGTCTGTGGCATCTAATACATTTGCAGCAGTTTTGCCTTGTGTGATGAAAGTACATTTTTATCTCTGGAAGGTCACGTTATGAAGGACACCTCCAGGTGCATTACATAAAATTATTAATGAGAAGCCATCATGTGGCAAAAGTGAGCCTACTTGGCATAACCCGTCACTGGGGTATAAGCCATTTATTTATGGAAATAAATAAGGAACTTGAGAAAATCCATTGATAGCTGAGAATCATTCCAACAGGGAAAATAAAACCTGCTTTTGTTATACATTTGCAAATGCCTAATTTTGTCTCAGAGCTAGATAGGAACAATGATTTTTAACATTTGGATTGCTAGAAAATAGAGTTCGTGGCATTATTTCTTCATTTGCCTCCATTGAGTTTAAGGAATTTGTGGCAAGGCTCTTTTCCAAGTTATCATCCACCAACTCCGTGTGTGTGTGTGTGTGTGTGTTTACATGTGTACAGAAAACTGTAGGACATGTATTTCTGGGACACTGTAGCAATAATTAACACTAATAATGTATCAAAGCAACTTTAAAGTAATTATTACACATGTAAGAATTATTACAGTGACTGTCTTACTAGAAATGCACAATATTGTTGCCATTAATCACAACAACAATAACTAAATTAATGATGGAACTATCCCTACTAATGAGTTGTTCAAGGACAAGATTGAGAAAGATGAAAGAAATGATTAAAAACAGAGCTTGATACATAGGTGTGTGGTTACAGGATAGCGTATCTGGTTGAAGGAAATTTAAATGATAATTACCTTACAAGGTCACCTCACACAGTGATAAAAGGCCTATAACATAAATCTGATTAGCAAATGTCGCCAGACATTTATCGATGAAACAAATCAACACTCCACTAAAACTAAATGCATCTTGGCCCAGCTGGACATTAACTATCAGTTAATCACTCTATCAGAGTCGATTATCATGAGATAAAACTGAGGAAGGAAGAAGCCTCAAGACTTTATATACGAAACAGTTTCTAAAATGGAATGTTATGGGGTATTTAATTAATTAATTAGTACTCAGTACAATTAAACTATTAAATAAAGTCGCTCCCTGTTTGGCGGTGACCTGATTATGGTAATTCTCTGCTGTCGATTTATGAGGATGTATTTTTATATCTACACACAGATGTGGAAGAGAAAAATGGGTCAGCAACAGACGATAGTCTTTACGACTCATCACCAATCAGCATAATTTTTTTAATTAATCATGGTAGTCTCAAGAACTCAAAGGCTACTCTTCTTACCTTTTTTCAAATAACATTTATTTTTTGTTTACTCTTAGGAAATTATGGATCAAGATTTGGGCATGATTTTTTTTTAGTGTTTGAACTAGCGAATGCCTTTAGTCCCAAGATACAAGAGCACAGGTTCCACGACTGCATAGAACTGTCGTGTCCGTCACTATTTTCCAGTGATTATTGAAAAACAAAATGCCTCAAGTATTTTAACTACCTTTATTTCAGAGGACTTAGGCACAACCATTTTAAGAACAATTACTGGTTTATTGAGACACATAAAGCTTTTGCTTCAGTCCTCCATTTTTCTGCGTGTAGAATATGCTTAAAAGGAAAAAGCAACAACAAAAAAGAGCATAATTTTTCTCCTATTCTGCCAATCCTTTGAGGAGTCCTAAATATTCTTAACATTTGGCATTGGCTCTTTGCGGGGGAATATGTCTCCTGATGCTTTATCCTAGGTGTAGGGACTTAAGTGATCTTCCCCGCCCCCCAACACTTTATTTACTATCCCCTCTTTTCCATCCCTGCACTGAGTGACTAATCTGATTGTCAAGTGTGGGAGAAGAACCTGGACATGCTCACCTCGGTTCTATGTTCTACCTTTTAGGAACTAACATGTAACCAGAAGGAGGCATTCTCTGCTGTTCCTCCAGGAGCAAGCTCTTCCCTGCCTCATGGGACAGTCCACTTCAGTCCCGAATTGCCGGCAAATGGATAGATAAATGTTGCCAGCTCTTACAGTAAGTACAAGAGTCAAATGGACAGTATTCTGCAACCCAGGCTTTACTGATAATCACAGTAATATTTTGACCCTATCTTCATGGCTGTTTATCTTCTTCCCTTGGGAAGGATAAAGGTGTTCATTATGGACCCCCTCAGGACTTCATCATTGGTTACACTGGCCAGAATCACAGAGAAATAAGTTTTAAGGAATAAAACCTAACATGGAGTCATCAAAGGCTGGGCTTGGGGTTTCAGCTTTCACGTGTGGAGGGCGCACCTGTTGTCAGGGTCAATTTACCCCACAGACACTGTAGATATACGCCTAAAGCCAGGATTCTTTTAGGCGCCCTGAAAATGTTTTCATTTCTTTTAAAATTTTAAAAATTTCATTTCTTTTTAAAATTTCTTTTAAAATGAATAGATATAATCCACCTTATAGTTGTCATTATACCAATGCAGTCATAAAATACAATTTTTGATATTTTAAAATATGTTTTTTTCTTATTTTCTAAGGGGTCCCTGAAGCAGAGAAGTGCCTCGGGCACACAAAGAGCGTAGTGCAGCCTGGCTTGATGGACCAGAGAAGCTTTTATTAAACTGGTTGAACATCTATGGTGGGGTGGTCAGCTTTTATTGTTCTGACCTAAGTTAAATTGGCTGTGGGGTTGTTATCCCAGTGGGTACGTGCAGATTATGGCCTCTATATTCCGTCCATGGACGAGTGCCTGATCCTAATAGAGGGAGAATTGCAAGGGTGCAAGGCTCTAAGCAGGCAGCACTTGGACAGCATCTTTGTGAAACAAAGGCCCTGGGGCAGCGACAAAAGTACAAACTCAGGGTAGGGGTTGCTACCATTCACCCTGGAGGGACATCTGTAGAGTGTGGGGCCTCAGGGGATGGTGGTGTGACAAGAGCTGCAAGGAGGAAAATACATCTTGCTGCATATAGACCTTTTAGATCAAGGAAGGCAGAACGTAGCAATCATTCTAGAATGCAGGATAACTGACTGCTTTGCTCCCGCAAAGCACTAATAAGGTTCTAGAATTAAAACTGGGATGTCCTGATGTTTTTCTCTTTTCCAAGTTTTTATTTAAATCCCATTAATTAACATGCAGTGTAATATTTGGTTCAGGTATAGAACTTCGTGTATGCAACACTTACATACAAGACCCGGTGCTCATCACGACAGGTGCCGTCCTTCTTCCCCATCATCTATTTCCCCCATCCCACCTCCCTCTGGTGACCGTAAGTTTGTTCTCTACAGTTAAAAGTCTGTTTCTTGGTTTTCTTTTCTTCCCCCCCCACTTCTGTTTATTTGTTTCTTGAATTCCCCATAGGAGTGAAATCATATGGTACTTGTCTTTCCCCAACTGGCTTACTTTACTTAGCGAACACTCTTTAACTCCATGCACATCATTGCAAATGGCAGGATTTCATTCTTTTTTTTTTTTTTTTTTTTTTTTTTTTTTTTTTTAAAGATTTATCTATTTATTTATTTGACAGAGAGAGATCACAAGTAAGCAGAGAGGCAGGCAAAGAGAGAGAGGGAGGGAAGCAGGCTTCCTGCTGAGCAGAGAGCCCGATATGGGACTCGATCCCAGGACCCTGAGATCATGACCTGAGCCGAAGGCAGCGGCTTAACCCACTGAGCCACCCAGGCGCCCCAGGATTTCATTCTTTTTTACGGCTTAGTAATGTTCCTCTGTGTGTGTGTGTGTGTGTGTGTGTGTGTGTGTGTACACGTACCACATCTTCTTTATTCATTCATCAGATGATGGATATTTGGGCTCTTTCCATAATTTGATTATTGTAGATAATCCTGCTATAAATATTGGGGTGCTTGTATCCCTTCAAATCTGTATTCTCTTATCCTTTGGGTAAATTCCTAGAGGTACAATGGCTGGATCATGGGGTAGTTCCATTTTCGACCTGTTGAGGACCCGCCACACTGTTTTCCAGAGTGGCTGCACCAGTTTGCATTCCTACCCACAGTGTAAGAGGGTTCCCTTTTCTCCAGGGATGCCCCAAATTCTACATTTAAGTACAAGCCGGACTGCAGAACAATAATCTTGAGTTCATGTGAATTATCCATGGGATCAAATGTAAAAATACTCAAAGAATCAATAGATAAACTTCAAAGTAACATAGTAGAAATCAAAATGGAGGAAAGAGTATCTGAAGCAATTTTTAAAAAAGACTTAGAGAATGTGTGATGGGGCAGGGGGAGAGGGAGAGAGAGAATCTCAAGCAGACTCCCTGCTGAGCACAGAGCCGGACGTGGGTCTCCATTGCATGACCCAGGAGATCACGAGCTGAGCTGAAACTTAGAGTCGGACGCTTAACCACCTGAGCCACCCAGGCGCCCCAAGTTTCTGGAGAAATGTATACAGACCTCCCAAGGCCTCTCAGGGAACAGGCATTAAAAATCCCAAAAGCAGCCTTTATTTTAGGAGTTTATTGAGGGTGATTTTCCAGTTTGGAACAAATGTAGAGAATTTGATTAACACCTTCTCTGAGATACATGTTTCTTAAACAGTAGCAATCCCACAGGAAAAGACAGTGGCAGCGGCCTCCAAGGCACAAGACTGAAAATATCTGCAAGATATTTTCAAGATATCACAGAGCACCAACTACCATAGAGAGCACACACACCGCACCCTAACCTCCGGAAATGTGAGGCTCCCAGGGAAACCGACATTACATGTTTTACTAGATGGGAAGAAAAGTCCCCCCAAATAGAACCTGGTGACCAAAACTGTCCTCACTGCCAATTTCAAATCTTTGCAGAAAGATGTTGGTGTCACAGGTATCCCTCTCTGAGAGAGAAGATAGAATGTATGGGTGGGCTTTTCCTTCCAGAAGTTCCTAAGTTCATAGTAGCCTAATTAAACTCTTGCTGAGAAATTCCTTCTCTTGAAGTTCACAGCTGTGGATGCTGTACCATCACCATCTTTCGATAAGCAGTCTGGTGAAGATAAAACCCGATTTTTTTTTTCTTTTTTTGGTCTACTCTCTGATGCTCAAATACAACTGAGCTCCTGCCTCGGCTTCTGGAACAGTAACACCGGGTTCTAGAAATGTCATTTTTCCTGGGATAATTGCCAGGAGCAGAGAACTGGTTTGTTTTCTGCATTTGTTGGGTATGGGGCTAGAACTGTTGATAATCTTACAGGCCCTGCTACGTCTTTGACCTTTTTTGGGTACGTTAGAAACGTCAGAGAGTTGGCATTGAGCTGAAAGGACCTTCAATGCCCTGAAAGTATTCCAAGTGAGGATTTGGGTGGGGACGTTGCAGGAACTCTGGCTGTACCCAATTCCTGACGACTCCTCCAACCAGGCTGAGCAGAATGAGAAATTAGTAAAATCATGTTTGGATCTTAATTTAGCTTGAGTTTTGTTTTGTTTTGTTTTGTTTTTTAACTTCGAACTGGTAAGTCACAAGAGCAAATGAGTGTAATTTTGGACTCCAAGTCCTTTACGTCAACATGCTAACGGATTGATTCCCTTTTTAAAACTTATAAAATTCAACAGCATATTGAAGTTGCACAAAACAAATGTCTATCTTAACCAATGATTATGAAGTGGTAACCCAGGTTCAAGGAACAGGACATTGCCTCCATCCCGTGTGACATCCCGCCCCCAGAGAGAGCTCCTTGCCCGGTAAACACCGCCTCGCTATTCTTCATTATACGCTCAGGGCCTAAGTCTGTATCCCTAAAAATAATGGTCAATTTTGCCTTTCTATAAACTTTCTATAAATCAAATTATAGGTCCTTTTTGGAGGGTGGAGATCATTACATTAGCATTCTGTCTATGAGATCACACGTGTGGACAGCTGCAGTCCGTTTCATAAAGGACTAAAGGCCTGAACTGAACTGACAGCTTGGCTAAGCGGAAACCAGATGGCATCCATGGGGCCGTGGTAGCTGTTTAACCTCAGTGCCCACAGCACAGACCCGAGAACGGATGTGGTCTCTCCACTCACTGGGGGAATTCAATCCCATTCTCCTAGTTGTGGCCAATACGCCCCTTAATGAGCCTCATTAGATTTTTTACGGATCCTTGGGCCATTGTCAATGGCCTAGCTGTTTGGTCAGCCACTTGGAAAACTGTGTACTGGCAAATTTGATGCTCTTCTTCGAGGCCACACACTATGGAATCAAATTGTGCCACTAAATGAACCATCTGGGCCACTCATGCGGATGCCCATGGTAAGAGCTCTTTCTGATGAGACCTGCTGAAGCTGCTGACTAAATCCACACGCCAAGCTTCCAAGCATCATTGCCTCGATCCATCATGGCACCGGCCATGGCAACACATGGACATAACAGACTGGGCAAAAATGCAAGATTCTGGTTTTTTTGCAGAGCTAATGCTGCCTCAGACTTGTGACTCCGTCTGAGGCTGACTCATCTGTCCCCCAGCCGGGGAGGCTGCATGGCCCTGCCCCCCTCCTCCTGGCCCACTGACTACTTAGGGACTTTGACCCTCTCCTGGGGTTATCAGCAGTGCCTCCCCGCAGATAACTGCCTTCTGTTGATGACCCTTCCTGTTTTCCCAATCAGCTAACCACTGTGGCTCTTGAAACTACTCCATACCATGTGTTCGGCTTTCTGGATCGTTTTCAGTCAGCCTCTCGATGGTGTGCTTTTTCTCACAAAAACAACTCAACAAAGATGGACAAAGTATTTGATGAAGCTTCTGGGCTCCCTACCATCCACCGGCGTCTGACCCTGTTGGAATGGCTTCCTCAGGAATAAGCAGAGCAAGAAATTCTGACCTCACCTTTCATGCTTCTTCCCGACGCACACACGGGAGTAAGGCAGGGATGACCTGACGTGGCTGCCTCCAGAACAAGGGCATCCTCCGCTGCGGCTTCCTGGCTGATAATCAGAACAAAACCAGTGGGCAGTTATACAGACACAGTTGAAAGTTTGGGATTCTACCCTGATCATTCCCAGACATAATGCATCTTCCTTTCCCCCTGATAGCCACGAGCTGGTTAGAACTCCCGCCGGACGGCAGCCCAGCTGAAGGAGGCCGTTGGATATTCAAACAATCCTCCTTGAGCCACCTGGATACATTTCCTTTGTTGGGGTGGCGTCACCCTAGATCACGAGAATAATGATGACTAGTTGGGGAATCTGCTTACCACGTCCCCACTCAAGGACCACAGAGGCTAAACTTGGAGATGGAACAGGTCCCTGTGCCTTATAAAAATTCCCTGTCCTATTGCATCTGACCCTTCTGGATAAAACGTCTGAGGGTGAGTAGAGGAACACCGAAGACAAGGTGAAATTTCAGTTGTTGGAGTGCAGCCAGACCACTGTGTGACTGTGGAGAGGGGTCCCTAATGAACAGGGAGCCCCTGAGACCCTGGGAGGTGTGGGGAGGGAGCATCTCTGCCCTCCAGATGTGCCCACAGAGCATTCCTCACAAATAAAAATGGCATGTCACAGCTTTCCCAAACTGCTGAAGGCACTCTCAGCTTGATGGGTGGCTGGATCTGGCCCAGCCACGTGGTTCTCAGCACAATTTGATCACCATCCCTGTTGGGGAGTCATCCCTATTGGGGAATCTACTGGAAATAGTAAGGGATGGCTTCAGCTCCTGTACCTGTCGGTACCTCCGATGTCTTCTGTATCCCCACTCCTGGAGCCCTCACTCAGTTTTCTCTGGGGTGGGTGAATGCTAGCAGTTGTGGTAGGGATCAACAGGGACAGGGATAGGGATAGGGACAGGTTTCACTATCCTTAGGCAGTCTCCTAAAAAAAAGAAAAGAAAAGAACTAGATTTAATTATCAAACTACAATGGAACCCTAAGATTTGCCAGCCATTGGGAGGCCATGTTTTGAGGCACCAGCTCCCTGTGTCCCCCTGACCCCAAGTAATGTAGGGATCACTTGGGGAGTCCCAACAATTGTAGACATGCTTCCTTTCCAAGGGCACCATGAGCATCCTTGGGGTGGTCCCTCTTGTGTAGAAGCCAGATATTAACTTGCCTCCATCCTAAAACCAAAGTGGGTTGCACTTAAGGAGTGATCTAGAAACACCACCAGTAGATTATGTAGTCCTCAGGTTGAGAGCAGAATGAGTTAGGGGTCCCCAGAAAAAGAAAGAGGAGACATAGCTCTCTCCACTGATGAAAGCTCATTTCAGGCCTCGGCCACCTTGCGATGTGTGCCTGACCAGCATGGCTTGCCCAGAGCACATTTCTTACAGAATTTCCTGGGATATGCTGAAATTGCAGAGGAATAGACTTCAGTAGTTAACGATTTTAAGGGAACAAAAGAATGTAAGAACAAACAGCCACATAAAGCCGGGAGAGACCCTAATCATACCAGGACAATTAATCAGTGGTAAAATTCCCACTGCTGTTTCAAAAGCAACAATTGACCTGATGCACATTCCGTTCTTGAGTTTTCTTTGCAGCATTTAAATGCCTTTGAGCACTCAAACACCAAAGCAACTGGAACCAGAGAACTGAAGACACTGACCCTTGCTGATCTTCCTGACTTCGATCAACTAAGACCTGGACTCTGGCACCCTAAGATGATTTTTGCCTCAATTCCTATCTGAAGTCCCCATTATGCAAGTCCCTTCATGAATATGCATGCACTCTTAGCTTAAAATTTCCCTAGTTTTTTTGTTCAAGGAAACACTGCTTTGGGAAATACTCCCAGTGTTCTCATTTACTTATGGCAAGTAAAACCCTTCCTTTTCCTACTCTGGTGTGATTGTATCTTTTGGTCTGACACCAAGAGGCAAACCCAGTTTTGGGTAACAAGATGGCTGCAGAGATCTCTCCAAAATGGGACTGCCCTTGATCACTTGGAGTTGCTCCCCAGAGAAATATGTGACTCATTATTTATGCATATTCTGGGGGATAATTACCCCTACAATGAGAGTACTGCATTGAGAAAAGATGGCTCAAAATTCATCCCTCCCTTAAGCTAAAGTGATTGATAAAACTACCTTGGCACAAGAAGGCGGGAACTAACGGTTTATGGGAGTTGTTCAGCTGGTTGGGTCCAGGACTCCGGTGGAATTGTTGACATCAGTGTGGCAAGATTTTCCTCATCCGCTGCTTGGAGTCTTGTAAATAGCCTTATGTGCATGCTGTATGAGACAAATTGGATGGATGTGGTCCCAGCCTCTGTCAAAGCTTCTGTTGCATCTTCAGATTTATCACAGGGGCTGACTAGAGTGACATACTCATGGGAGAATCAGCCAGAAGCCAAGATGGTACGGAAATTAAGGGTGAAGATGTTGGCTCACAGTTCTCCAGGGGTCTCTTGAGCCTGTGCTCTTCTTCTAAGTAGAGACACCTGCTGCCTTTTTTCCCCCTAGACTATGCTTTCAAGAATGTCTGTAGAGTCGATAGCCTTGGGCAAGAGATCAATGTCTTTCTCTAGAGCAGAGAGCAAGTTTGTAAAATGATAATGGTCTCCCTCCAGGGCAAAGTTGAGGCTGGCTTACTGATCATTATGAAAGATCTGGACCCCAAAGCTTGGAGTTCCTCAGCTGTGACACAAATCCACTGTGTGTGCAGCATACTCCTGGGCCCCTCCATGTTGGCCCTGAGGGTCTTGGAAGCAAGAGGAATTGATGCAAACACTAAATTCTTGCTACTTTCTATGCCATGAATAATAAAGTCCTCTGACAGGAAAGAAAGTCTGTGACCCAGAAGGCTCTTGTCTTCTGTAAGCAGCCAAGAAACTATGGCAGGCTAACTTACTACACTGTAAGTAGAATAGTATCTTAGATACTTCATAGTTTTTGATGGGGAGGGTTTTTTTTTTTTTAATTAGCCTTCTTGAGAATCAATGAGCTTCTTGAATTTGTATATTGATAACTTGTATTAGTTTGTGGATATTCTCAGCCATTATCTTTTGAAATTTTCCTTCTGACCATTCTCTTCCCTCTCTAACACCTTGATTAAATATATGTTAGATTTTCTGAATCTCTTCCTCCTCTTCTTTCTTCTGCCTCTTTCATCCTGGATGATTTGTTCTGACTTATCTTCAGACATACAAACTTTCCCTTGGTTATTGCTAATCTGGTATACCCATCCATTGAGTTAGCAATTTTAGGAGTTCTGTTTTTCAGTTCCCAAGACAGACATATATATATGTGTATATATACACATATATATACACACATATATGTGTATGCATGTATTTATTTTGCTCTTAAATCTGTGATATCCTGATTAAGTATTCAAGTTTCTTGTTGAGAATTTGAAGTTTGGCTTCCATCTCTTATTAGCTTAATATGATACTTGACACATACTACGTTTCTGGAAAACTTCACTCTCCAAATACCTATGGGTCTGTCATTTGTGTCTGTGCTGGTTTTCATTCATATTAATCCACCTTTTGTGCTCCCTTATTTTTTAGTGAGTACTAGATACATATAAAGAAAAATCTTACGTTGGTTTCATGGACCTCAGTGTTAGGCATATTTATCCTGGTTTATCTTTGTAAAATATTTACAGAACCCACTCCTGCCTTTGGTGACATTACAGTTCATGGCCAGGTGGGGGAGCTCGCCAAAGTACGCTAGGTGGAAAGCTCCACGGGCCAACCTCTGAAGGCAGTTCCTATGGAAAATGAAGCCTGAATGTACTTATTAGGGAAAAAAATGAGGCTTGAGATTGGTGAGAAAGACAAGGAAGGAATAAAAAATGCTGAGCTAATGCTGATGATGAGGGAACAGAAGGATGGCTGAGGACAAAGCACAAGGGGACACCCTGCAAACCACAGCCGCCCCCCCCCCCCCCCCCCGCCCCGTGGGATGTGTGTGACACTCTTCCAGGAATCTCCCAACTATCTTGATCTTAATGCCTTGCTAGAGGGAAAAACCTTGACAATGGCAAGGCCTCTGGTATCCGGTATCTTGTAGGTCCTCTTTAGCATATGAGAGTTCTTCTAAAACCTCCCTTTTTCCTTACCTCCCCCAACCCCATAGTATATAATCAGCCACTCCTCACAACCCCAGTGCAGCAGCTCTTTCCGCCCACGGGTCCTGTCCCCGTGCTTTAATAAACCACCATTTTGCACCAAAGACGTCTCAAGAATTCCTTCTTGGTCATGGGCTCCAGACCTCACCCCACGAACCTCATTTACATTCTAAACTTCATCACTGAGGTTGGTGGTCGAATGAAAGTTTCTCTTGACTTTTTGATGATTTTACATTCTGGGCACTGACAAAGAAAAGAGTAAAAGAAGTTGCATAATTTTGAGAAAATCTATTGTTAAAAACTGGACGGTTCACTGTTCCAAGCCCAGACTGTGTCAGCTGAGGGTGGCTTTAACCTGTGAGATCAGGGACCTCATCTCCCACGTTTAGCATCGTATCCCAGTGCCCAGCAGAGCCTGGTGCACTGTGCTTGCCCACGAGGTGGACATTGAATGCAGGAGCCCTTTCTTGACTTGCAAAGCAGAGAAGGACATTGCTGACATTTAGCAGTGGTGAACTAACTGCAGCTTAGTTATTACTGCAGGGTGAGCTCGTTTATTATTTTAGAAAGGGCCATGAAATCAGAGGCTCATAAGTTGAGGTGTCGCTTTTAAGAGGAAATTAAAATTTTCATACACCTTTACAAGTCCGTGATAGATCTATGACCCTGCTTTACAGGTAAGAGACCAGGCTCAGAGGGTTAAGGAACTTGCCCAAATTTGACAGCTCATAACTAGAGCAACTGGGTCTTCTAAAAACGTCGCCCAGCACTCCTCATTGCCTTACCCAGTTTATGCTGGGACACACACAACGGCAGCTGGTAGATGCCCATCAGAACACATGTCCAGGCTCTCCAATGGCCATACGGCTCCCACTGTCTCCGTTCTCCTTCCTGTACAACTTTAGTTGGTTCATGGGCCAGTTTAGGGTGATAGAAATATATGACAAAATATGTTTTGCCATTACCATTCTTATTATCATTGCCATCCATTACCTCTTCAAAGAAGATTTTTACCTTTCCAGTACCTTAGTTTCTTAACCCAGGAACCATGGATCCCAATACGAGATCAGCTTTATTTCTAAGACTCCAATACCTGCTTCCCCCTCCCCACCCCTCCCATGTATCCAAAACTCCAGAGTGCCTTTGTCATGGACCTGGGAAAATACATAAAGAATTACAAGGGGCACCTGGGTGATTCAGTGGGTTAAGCCTCTGCCTTCAGCTCAGGTCATGATCTCAGGGTCCTGGGATCGAGCCCCGCATCGGGCTCTCTGCTCAACAGGGAGCCTGCTTCCCCCTCTCTTTCTGCCTGCCTCTCTGCCTACCTCTGATCTCTGTCTGTCAAATAAATAAATAAATAAATCTTTAAAAAAAAAAGAATTACAAAACATTTGTGATGAATCAATTTCCTAGGAAGTCATAGCTGTCCTTCATATCTTGAAACAAAACGATATCATTTATTTTGTATCTAACATTGGTTATGAATACCGGTAGTGGAAATGGGTGCATTTTCTCACACCAGTGGGAGTCTGATAGATTTCTTTTGCATGAGGACACATCAGTTGTTGGCTGAGAGTATAGAACTACTGGAAGTTGGATGTTTAGTTAAACAAGTACACAACATTTTAGTGCCTGTGATGCAATGAATTCTAATTTAAATAACTTAAATAACAAAATAATAGAAATTATTATGATATAGATAATATTCGTAGCTCTTTTCAAGCAGCACAAAGTGCTATGCATTATCACATTTAAACCCCACACCATGTGAAGCAGATGCTT
This sequence comes from Martes martes, assembly GCF_963455335.1. NCBI lineage: Eukaryota > Metazoa > Chordata > Mammalia > Carnivora > Mustelidae > Martes > Martes martes. Next base: position 7,736,055 of record NC_137889.1, on the reverse strand, counting down.
TTATAATGGGACCCATAACTGAAGGCAAAAAAACAGATTTGAAAAGAGATCATCTAACAGTACCTATGTTCTCAAAGAAACTGTAATCTCAGGACCCTAAACAGATCTTTCACAGACTCCAGTTGTATTAGCCAACTGACCACATCTCAGGGAAACTGATATGCTTTACGTCTTTGAAGAAATGATAATTATTAATTTCACAGATGGCCCTTCTTTTCACTGCATCTGTATCTTTGGGGTAAATACCCAGTAGTGCAATTGCAGGGTCATAGGGAAGCTCTATTTTTAATTTCTTAAGGAATCTCCACACTGTTTTCCAAAGTGGCTGCACCAACTTGCATTCCCACCAACGGTGTAAGAGGGTTCCCCTTTCTCCACATCCTCTCCAACACACGTTGTTTCCTGTCTTGCTAATTTTGGCCATTCTAACTGGTGTAAGGTGGTATCTAAATGTGGTTTTAATTTGAATCTCCCTGATGGCTAGTGATGATGAACATTTTTTCATGTGTCTGGCAGCCATTTGTATGTCTTCATTAGAGAAGTGTCTGTTCATGTCTTCTGTGCATTGATATGATTATCTGTTTTGTGTGTGTTGAGTTTGAGAAGTTCTTTATAGATCCTGGATATCAACCTTTTGTCTGTACTGTCATTTGCAAATATCTTCTCCCATTCCGTGGGTTGCCTCTTTGTTTTGTTGACTGTTTCCTTCTAACGTGCCCCTACCCTTTGGACCTTCAGAAGGATGCCAACAGGGAAAGGCTTCTTTGTAACCAGTCTTGAAAACAGGTGCTTTGTTAAAATGAGATGGTTAGAATACAATCTTAATATCAAAGATGCGGGTGGGGCCCATTAGCTTTTATTTTTATTTTTTTTATTATTATTAATTTTTTTATTTTAATAAATATATAATGTATTTTTATCCCCAGGGGTACAGGTCTGTGAATCGCTAGGTTGACACATTTCACAGCACTCATCATAGCACATACCCTCCCCAATGTCCATATCCCCACCACCCTCTCCCGTCCCCCCTCCCCCCAGCAACCCTCAGTCTGTTTTTTGAGATTGAGTCTTTTATGGTTTGTCTGCCTCCCAATCCCATCTTTTCATTTTTTCTTTTCCTAGCTCCCCCCAACCCCCCCATTAGCTTTAACTCAGTGAAAAATACACAAGTATGTAGCCAAAGACGATTTATAACCCCAACATGGCAGGAATGTGTGCTGTAAACCAGAGGGTAGGACAGAGTGGAAGACAGTGAGCCCAGGAAAGTTTCAGCTGTAACCTGTGAACAATGACATGAGCAGAACTGCCGCAAGAAGAACTAGTGTGGGAATCCCAGCACTTACACTTCAAGAGTGATCATCTTGTGCAAATTACCTAGCTTAAGTTTCTGTGTCTTCATTTGTTGCACAAAAGGGATAATGATACCTACACCTCATTATTCTTTTTTTTTTTTTCAGATTAATGTACTTGAGAGAGAGAGAGAGAGAGAGAGAGAGAAAAGCAGACTCCCCACTGAGCAGGGAGCCAGATCCAGGGCTCCATCGCACGACCCAGAGATCGTGACCCGAGCCCAAACCCACCAAGAGTCGCACATCTCATCAACCTTTATAATGACTCCAGAAAATAGAAATGTATTAGGACTTTTTCTCTAAAAGTGAGAAAAACCTCAATGCATATTGGTTTAATTAACAACAACTGATTTATTATTCCGTATTATTGTCAGATTCAGCGGGTTCTGATGTACCTGGACCCAGCTATATATTCAAACAAAAGTGCCACGATGCAACCTCTCCAAATCTTGACTCTGCTCTCCTTTGCACTGGTTTAATTCCTACACAGGCCATTTCTTTCCTGACAGGACAGCTCTTAGCCTCTTAAGGCTTAGATCTTGCTATCTTGACTTCTCTTGCTGGGTTAGAGCATCTCTCCCCAAATTCCGGAAGTCCCCGAAATACCTTTCACGGCCTTAGTTTGGTCAGTTGTTTTTTCCTAGAGCCGGGGTATCAAGTGCAAGGACTGATCCTCTAAAGAAATGTCAGGTTTACAACAAAACAAAACAAAACAAATGCTTGGCACATAGTAGGTACCAATAAGTGTATATTAATTTGAAGATAACATCTCCTTTTCAAACCTTCCGTATGTAGAGATACCAGCTTTAGGCGAAGTTTTCGTGGGCCACACGTACCTGACAATCTGTTTCACCTCAGGCAGCCTCTGGGGAGAGGTGACCGCATATACCACATGTAAATGACTCAGTCTTCAGGAGAGAGATTGTTCTGATTTCCCCTGAACGTCCCAGTGAAATCTAAGTCAATGATAACTTGATGAATAACATAGGGGTTTTTTTTGTGGATTATCATAAACTAGCAGAAATTACTCTTTTGTTCTGTTATACTGGAAGTGTGGCTAGAGGATGAAAGCAAACATTTACTCCCTCATAGTACGATCAAACAGAATATAATAGATCTCAACCAAACTATTCCCAACTAACAGGATAATCATTATTACGATGATCATGAGGTCTATGAGAACTTTTCCTTCATCGATAATTAAAGATATCAGCAGGAGCCGGAGTCATCAGTACTGATAGTGCTGCTGTGAATACAGTAGCTACTGATGACGGAAACATTACACGGCAATGTCAAGGTCTCCATAAGAAGTTACACCAGTGTGCTTTGGGTGGCCTTTTGTGAAGCACCTATTTCCCCGAGCACGGCTTTCGGTAAGTGAAGATGAACCAGTTAAACAGAATCCACAGAATCTACTGACTGGGGATAGCGCGAAATTCAGTTACCGCTTCCCTTTAAGGATTTCAACGTAAAGTGTAAACATTTCTGTGTTGATTTCAAGTTCCTACGTATTCTGGACCTGTAAGACTCCAGTGTTTTCTAAACATCAAAGGGCTTCACTTGTCCTTATTTTCACGAAGAGATTTCACAAAATGAGAAAAAGTGCTATTTTTGATGGTGTTTTAAGCACAGCAGTGAGCTATTATGTCACCAATAACGACTTGCATACTTCATCCTTACATTTTTATCAGCCATCAGATTTATGAACAAAGCACTTTTTTCGGTTTGCATTTACGGTGTACAAATCCTCTTCAAAATCCCTGGTCCAAGGCCAGGAAGATGCCTGCCATTACACTGACCATTAGCAAACTTGCTGTTTGAAATTATCCCTGTAGTTCTGTTTTTTGGAATCTTAGGAATAAAAGAGTCCATTAGAGCCATCAGCTTTCTACCCCAAAATAAGGGAACAGAAATTTTCTTTTTAAGGAAATGATCATTTCAATGAGATGACTGTACTTTCTCTATGTAAAAATATTTATGCTAAAGTTTATCAACTGGAAAGCTCTAGAAAGAGGCTTTTTCTTTTTATGTCCCATTGACATTTTCAGTTTAATAACTTGCATCAGTCCTGGAGCTAATTCAGAAGTGGTTAGCCCCATAATCTCTGGAAATGAGATTGTATGAGAATTTAAAGGGTAATCTGGGGGTGCCTGGCTCAGTTGGTTGAGCCTCTGCCTTCGGCTCAGGTCATGCTCTCAGGGTCCTGGGATGGAGCCCTGTGTTAGGCTCTCTGCTCGGCGTGGAGCCTGCTTCCCCCTCTCTCTCTGCCTGCCTCTCTGCCTACTTGTGATCTCTCTCTCTCTGTCAAATAAATAAATAAAATCTTAAAAAAAAAAAAAAGGGTAATCTGGCCACATGTGAAAGTCATTATCATACTCAACTTTTGCACAATTAAGTCTCTGAAACACACCAAAAAAAAAAAAATTATGTCATTCCCTGGATGCTAAATGGGGTGGAGCAAGAGACTGGACAGGAGATAGGCTGGGGGGTCCAGGGACTGGCCATGGAGAGGTCTCTCCTCAGACACCTGGGTGGTAGAGAGGAGCAGAACCAGTGCCTAGGAAGGTGACGACAGGAGGAAGCCAAGGAGCATTTTTCCCTTTGGAAGTGGCTTTAAGGATTACACCTCAACACTGACATCCCCGTTCCTAGCCCATCACCTTATTAAAATACGGAGTTGAAAGTCCCCGTGACCTAATATCCTTTCTCCAATCCTCATCCTTTTCATTCCTACTCATTTGACCCTGTTTTGAACACTCAGTATTTCTGATGGACTCACTCTCCACGACCCTCCTCCTTAGCCCCACTCTGTGCTGCTTCTCTGGTGTTTTTATGGGAGCCGGCCACCAACTCCTCGCTGTGAATAATCCCCAAGTATTAGCCTAGTCATGACACACTCCCGTTTTCCTTTATTCCCATTTGTTGAGCTCACACGAGATTCTGTGTCCTTTAATCATCAGAACACGTGCACCCTGCCCCAGCAGTTCAGGTACTAATTCGGGCTCCTGAGAAAATACAGCCTTCAACTGATCCCTTCACTGTCTGTGTGAATCTGTGTGGCTTGGTCTCCGTGTCCGTTTGCATAAATCGCATTTGCTCATTCAGACTGGAAAGGCTTCAAAACAGAAAATATGAGTGGTGACTTGTGCATGGATTTATCTGGAGTCGGATCTATGTCCAAACAGTGCTGTTCCTCATAAGGAATGTGTTCAGGTCACCAAAGCCCTCTGAAGCCAACATTCTTCGTCTTTAAAATGTAAATAACAATAAGAGTCATGCTGAGAGGGAATAAGAGAGTAAATGAGCAGATGAACATAAAACATGTAGCATAACTGGACTCTCAATAAATCATTTCTTCCTGTGTTTTTAAGGTCTCTTGTATCATCCATTCTAGAAGCACAACCGTTGAGCTCAATTTTGAGCTGATTGGTTGATTGACTGAAACTCACAAGATTAAAACAGTTAGGATGGACTGGCTAATCCACCAGATCCCCCTTCCACATCATCTCAATAAATCACTTAAGTTACTCATCGATATTTTATTTTTTAAGAAAATGCCAATGCCGGGGAAAATAGGCTCACAATACTTTTCATGTGTCTTTTAAATAAAGTTATTTCTGGTGTTATTTACAAGGGTCTGTAATGTGAAAAATACAACATTTAGTTTCTATTCGATGATTTCACTTACTTTGAGTTATTTTATTTAGCCTTAATTTTCATTGTGACTGGAGACGGTAAACATTGCCAAGGGAGGGGATCTACCAACACAGAAAACAGAGGTAGAGATCAAGGAACTCCTACAAATAAAACCCGGCATGTTGACATCAAAGCCTAAATATTGGGCAGGGGTGATTTTCTTCTGGTAAAACCACAGGACTTTAAACTCAGTGCCCCAGTGATCGCAGCCCTATGGAAATAAATGTATTCCTCAACCCGAAAGTATCCAGGCCCTGATTAGCTGATGTGGAGGGAATTATTTATAATAGCACTTACTGGTAAAGAGGAAGGAGTGAAACTCTAGCCGCACACTTGGGCGGATTTTACTTCTGATTCTAAAGCGCTGACGTGGAAGTCAGGCCAGTGACTCAGAGCATTGTGATGGCGCAGCTGTTGGAGGTCGGGCCGCGCCAGTGGGGGCTCCTGCCTGAGCGCCGGTGCCAGAGGGAAGACTAACTGCAAGGGGACTGTCCTGTCAGTACTTCATGGACGCAGTCTCGCTACCGGGGGAGAGAGAGGAACGGCTCGTTCCTTTCCCTTTGGTACCTCGAGGTTCACTGTCATTGATTCCCGGAGTGCACACGCCCAGTCCGAGTACCGGCCACTCACAAGGTCTAGTTCTCTGCCTGTGAAAACCATCCCACTGGCCATTTTCATAGAGAGCTCGGCAGTTTCTTTCTAATATACTGACCTCATTTATTCTTCCGGGAGCCACTGACTCACTGGGGAAGGAAGAAACCTGGTTCATTGGACACATTTCTTTTACATCAATGTCCCCTCTGTCTTAGGAATGTTTCATGTAAATCGCTCCACTCAGCTAAGATGAACAGCATAAAAAACATATACCAGGGCAGATAAGCACACAGCACATACCGGTATGTCCCACCATCGATGTGCTCTTTTATCATATTGAGCCACCTCTACTTTCCGAAGTCTAGGTTAATATTTATTATTTTGGAGCTTCTCAGAAGGATTGGGAAGCCATACACAATAGACCCCAAACCTGGTCATAAAACTGTATGAATAAACTCCCTGTATAATATGCCATTTTTTGTCTTGGCATTTAATTTTGGCTTAAGTGCCAAAATATTGTCTTTATAAATTATTCTTCTTAATAATTTGCTTTATTCCTCTCTTAAAAATATAGCTTGCCTAAGCTGGTACAGCCACTCTGGAAAACAGTAGGGAGGTTCCTAAGAAGTTAAAAATAGAGCTACCAGGCAAACCAGCAATTACACTACTAGGATACAAAAGATACAAATGTAGTGATCTGAAGGAGCACGAGCACCCCAATGTCCACAATAGCCAAACTATGGGAAGAGCTGAGATGTCCATCAACAGATAAATGGATAAAGAAGACGTAGTATATACATACTCAGCCATTGGGAAGGATTAATACTCACTACTTACATCAACATGGATGGAACTAGAGGGTATCATGCTAAGTGAAACAGGTCAATCAGAGAAAGACAATTATCATATGGCTTCACTCGTATGTGGAATATAAGAAACAGCAAAGGATCACAGGGGAAGGGAGGGAAAACTGAATGGGAAGTCATCAGAGAGGCGAAAAATCAGGATAGACTCTTACTATAGGAAACAGACTTAGGGTTGCTGGGGGGGTGCATGGGGGGATGGGGTAACTGGGTGATGGGCATTAAGGAGGGCACTTAATGTAAAGAGCACTGGATGTTATATGCAACTGATGAATTATTGAACACTACATCTGAAAATAATGATGTACCCTATGTTGATTAATTGAATTTAAATAAAAAAATAAAAATATAACTTGCCTAAATATAAATGAATAAATACATATATATGTATGTATATATATACATGTATATGTATATATATGCATATTGCTTGCCTAAGGATGTCCTTATAAACACATTCATTCACAAATTAAACCAAATTAGGGTTAAAGGCTTCGGGCCTAAAAAGTATATTGTTTTGCTTGGTTTTGGGCAGATTACATAAAACAGTCCTGCTTATCTGATAATTCTCTGAATATGCCACCTCTTCCTGGATGTCTTTTCCGACTCCTTCCAATGAGGATCAAGCCCTTCCTCTTTGTGCTCCCATGGTACCCTGTCCTCACCTGGATGTATCTGGTATCTGTTTCCTCCTCTAGACTATGGTTCCTTGTGGCAGAGACATCACATTCTTTGTCTCACCATCACCCAGCAAAATATCTGATACCTGGTGGGTGCTTAAAAAGTGTTCACAAGATGAATGAACAGTCTAAAATTATTATTCTGTGGCTGTCCCAGGTATCCATTTAGAAGAAAAATTTTTTTGCCCTGACAACAGTAAAAGCAACATAATTGGCTAATTGGTGAGTTAGTCATTAAGATTATCCTGTCATGGACTATTTGATGATTTAGCTCATGGTCTACAAATAGGCCACTTTAAAGGCTTGAAGCGATGGACTGAATTTTACCCAATGTTTTGAAAATCGTTGACATTAACAACTGGAACCCCATAGACAGTCTTCAAAGTATTCATGATAATTAGAAGCCGAGAAAGGAAATCATCTGTATATGACTCTCAATGTCTGGGTCTTGAAATTCGGAGGAGAGAGGCAGGGCGGGGGGCGGGGGGGTGTCATTATCTATTGAGAATGGAAAGTCAGGAGCCTTGGCAGCCGAGCACGTGTTGCAACTGCTTCCAGGGAACATCGTCAGACCAATGGCAGTCTGCGGAGAACTTTTATGGACGGTATAAATATTCTGAGCTCGGGGCATCATGACCAGCTGACATTTTCCTCCCTCAGGACCAGCTGTTCAGGAGCCTCCCAAAGGAGAGCCAGGCACATTTGAGACTTGGCTCAGAGCGGAGAGCCCCGCACACTCTGGTGCAGCAATGTCGGTGTTAGAAGAAAGCCGGCCGTTTGCTCAACAGTTATCCAATGTCTACTTCACGATCCTTTCACTCTTCTGTTTCAAGCTTTTTGTGAAAATCAGCCTTGCCATCCTCAGTCACTTTTACATCGTGAAAGGCAACCGCAAGGAAGCAGCCAGGATAGCAGCTGAATTTTATGGAGTAACCCAAGGACAAGGTATGTTTACGGTCATGCTCTCTTGCTTCACGTGGCGTCTGACTACTGCTCCAGCCACAGCCCACGAAAACATCGCATGTTTTCTCTACGGGCTGCTTCCAAGTGAATATGCCCCGAATGTCCCCTGAGAAAAACGTTTGTTAATTTCACGGCTTCATAAAAAAGAAAGTCATTTTGCTGTGTCAAGGTCTGGGTTAATGAAATCAAGGTATCATTGCAAGATAGAGTAGTGGAAACCTCCCATGGAGAAAAGTATTTTAAAACTTTAAACATTGCATTGGCCAAGCTATAATTTTAGAGGCTTCCATTACTGACTGCACTTCAGCTGTCCTTTAACATGGACCCAGACTTTTATGATTCTCAAACTGGCTCTTTCATCATACGTAAAACAATTATTATTAATGAGAATATCTGAAGGTTGTATTCGTTTTTCGCACCTTTTATTTGGCCAGGATTAAAAAATAAAACACGGTGTGTCGAATACTGAGATTTATGGCATGAGTTCTCCTGGATGGAATTGTCATTGCTTTGCTCAACTTGTAAAAAGTCGACTATAATACAATAGGAACATCAATGAACACACTTGATGTGGGCAGCCAGGTACATCAATCCATGTTTCTTAGAAGAAATTGAAGTATGAGACCAAATGAGAAACAGTCATGTTAACCACAGACTTTAAAGGTTATAAAATCATTTATATTCTATTGGACTGGTATTCTGTACAATAAAAACAATTGTTACAGTGACCTTTAAGGTGACACTTTAATTTCTTACAGCCTTTGAATTAATTGCTGGTTTGAACATCAGCAAATGAGTATGAGCCCAAATGCCTCTAAAGTAACTTCAAATTTCAGAATCAAAATATACTATCACGGAATTAGAGAACATAATTTTTTTAAAAGAGCATTTAGACTGGAAAGCTTGCCTTCTTAGAATCTATTCTTCTGCCTTTTTGGTTTGTGGAATAATTCATTTTAGAATCTAGGTCAAGGTACATGGATAGCTGAATGAAGGTAGAAAATCTTTTTTAGTATGTGAGGTGGATAGTAAGGCCATTTTTTGCCCCTGGAGGAAGAGAGTTCTTATGCAAAGTGAGGAATTTATGTATTCATTCAAAGAGAGGAAAATCTAAATGCCAGTATGAAACTCTCAAGAAGAAAGGGTCTACAGGAAACAGGCAATATGTAATCCTTTACTTCGCACCCTGCTTTAGAATGGCTGTCACTATTCAAATGTGGCACACACTATAGTTGTAAGTAGAATATTTTGTATCAGAAGCAGCAAACACAGGAAACTAGATTGTAAAACAAACACCCCCCCCCCCAGTATTTCTAGATATAATTTGAAATTGATCATAAGGTGATGAGATTTATTTATTATTTCATAGTCAAATTTCTTGTCTACCTATTGTGAGAATTGCCATACATAAAAACATGAAATATTTGCTAAAAATCTACATGTTTTGTGGAGTGGCAAGCATTTTACTTACTTACTTTATAAGATTTTATTTATTTGAGAGAGAGATTGAGAGAACCAGTGAGAGGGCCAAAGGGAGAAGCAGATTCCCTGCAGAGCAGGGAGCCTGACATGGGACTCAATCCTAGGACCCCATGATCATGATCTGAGCTGAAGGCAGACACTTAAACAACTGAGCCACCCGGGCACCCTATGGCAACCGTATTTGAGAAAGCTGCAGAAGTTCCTTTTGTTACATATTCATAAGTAACAGAAGACAATTGTCCTCTGTTGAATCTGATCTCAGTGCACTTTCACTGGAAGCCACAGGAATATATGAAATGGTTCCCATGTTCCCATTTAGTTTCATGAGTCTATGTTTGTTAAGATATATTAGAACTCTAGGATGTCCCAAAAAGGAAAGAAAGAAATCAACACTTACTAATGGAAAAACACTTTTCCCAGAAATATAAATTGGGAACATAGGTTCTTAAAATTTTTTTTGTGTTGTGTTAGTATTATGTCAATTTAATAAAATTTTTCTTTTTTACATCTTGTATTAATCTATTGATTAAATAGACTATATTATAATTTTTATTCAATGCAAGCATAATTGGGCTCTAATTTTATTGTAATATTAGGAGGACAATCAGGTACCTAACAAACCAGTTTTTGTTTTGTTTTTTTTTACAAACTCATTCTTGATCTCCTACCTCTAAGAGTTAATTCTTCTTTGCCTAAGAAATTATTAATTTTTTCATTTTGACATAGTTCTTCTTTTATTTACTATAATTAAACTATTTTTATTTTGTTTGTATTTGTATAATTAACCAATCAGGCTTAATTATCTTTGTTTAACCTAGCAATTTCCTCCTTCCTAGGAAAGATTATCACCTTCATACCACTTTGAATTAGGCTTCTCATTCCTACTTTCAAGACTTAGCCAGATTGTTCCCCAACATTTCTGACGAGGAGTTGCCAAATTCCATGATACAGGAGATGATGTGTGTATTTTCATGTCTCTCATAACCACAGAGGACCCTGTTGACAACATTCTGGATGTCCTCCCCATGTCATAGTACTTTGGTATGAAGTAAAAGAAACCCTCTCTTACTAGATGCTATTGCAAATCAGCTCATCCTACTGGAGCAACACAGAGGAGGGTTTTTTGTTTTTTTCTTCAAGTACTTTCTAGTCAGGCTTGAGACCAAGGTGTGGTTACCCAAGGCTGCTGGAAGTTAAATGGCAACTAAAGTAGTTTAAGATTATTTCCTGCTTGATCTCCTTGCGAGGCCAGTAAAACTTAAAAAGCTGCCTCTTCATGTTTGAAACGGAAGACTTTTATCAACTCTGCCATCACACAATTTATCACGACTTTTCTCTGTACCTGCTTCCTGTACCGTTCTTGCTGTTAAACGTCCTGCTTACAATCTTTAAAATATCAGAGGACTAGTCTATTTTTAAAGCTAGCACTATACTTTGAGACTAACAGGGAGGCTGACAGGAGCTGAAAAGTGTCTTTAGCTGTGGTATCAAACAGAACAGACAGACGATAAAGATGTGGGGTGGGGGGTTACATAGATTTTATGAAATCATTCTAAGAGCTGAGACGAAGTCACAAACTGCTAATGCCCCAAGGACACTTCAAGAGACAGCAACTCTCTTCTGTTAAGAGTAATAATGTTGTCCTGGGCGCCTGGGTGGCTCAGTTGGTTAAGCACCTGCCTTTGGGTCATGCCGTGATCCTGGGGTCCTGGGACTGAGCCCCAAATAGGGCTCCCTGCTCAGTGGGAAGCCTGCTGTCAGCAGAGGGACTGATCAGCCATGCAGGCTCAGGTGAGCCCTCAGCGTCCACCCAGGCCACAGAGGGGGCTGGACCCTTCGCTGCTCCGTGAGTCTTCGGACTCGCCTTCCCCCATTGTGAAACATCGGGGTAACTCAGAGGGTAATAAAACTAGAATCTGCATTCTAGTCTTACATTTGATTTATTTCTGTCTTCCTTTTGTTCTGCTTTTTCATCACCAACTAACCTTCTGGTTAGGATTTGGCACTTCCTGTGGCCCTGTCCCCAGAAAGGGAAGGAGCTGGCTCGCCCCCAGGAGCGGGGGAGTCCGTGTGACATTTACGCTTCTTGTAAATTAATGTATTTACATCTTGTTATCACTCTTCGGTAGTGTTCTGTGTTCTCCGAGTTTTAAGTCCACCTCTGACGTGTGAATTTGCTCCAGCTTTGCTGACGGATCGGGTTTCTGAGTCTCCAAGACCACAGACCAGATCTGACACTGTGGAAAATTCATCAAAGTAATATCTCTCTGTGAGGTGGCTTGAAAAACAATCCTTGTGACATCCAGAACTCTTCAGGCACTCCCTTCACAGTTGGGACTTTATACAGAATTACAGAATGCATGTGCAATCATCCGAGAGACTCTGTTTTTGTGATTTCATAAATTTGGTTTGGGGGTTACCATTAAGCATGTTTTTGTTTTGTTTTGTTTTGCTTTTTGACGTGTCTCTTGTTGACATTTGAAAATAGGCTACGGTGTAAACTTGCTACCACAAGTCCAATGGCCAAAGTGCTGGCCATTTTGGAGAATAGGGTAAGCTGGGTAGGAAAAGCAGCTAGAATTTTATATAATGTCATTCATGGTTTTCTCCATCAAAAAGCCCATCTCAGGGGGCGCCTGGGTGGCTCAGTGGGTTAAAGCCTCTGCCTTCGGCTCAGGTCATGATCCCAGGGTCCTGGGATCGAGCCCCGCATCGGGCTCTCTGCTCAGCAGGGAGCCTGCTTCCTCCCCTCTCTCTCTCTGCCTGCCTCTCTGCCTACTTGTGATCTATGTCTGTCAAATAAAGAAATAAAATCTTTATAAAAAAAAAAAAAAAAAAAAAAAAAAAGCCCATCTCAGGTTTGAAAACAGCTTTAGGAATTTAGTTTTGCATCAGACATCAAGCACAGCAGCAGCAGTGATCATGTTTGCCTGTACCCGAGGAGCCATGTAGTTTTTGATGCCTGGTGTTGACTGTGTTGGGGTTAGTTATGTTAGGAACGTGTCGCAGAATCTCAGCAGTGAAAAATTGCAAGAGGCAAATCTGTAGGATGACTTCTTTCACAGTATTCATTATATAAAGGTATAAAAATACCTTGATGATGTGAGAGCTTTGGACACATTTTCCATACTTAGGTGGAGCTCTCTCTAAGAATAACTTGAGCCAATAGGACTGTTCTTCTATGACAAAAGGCAGGACATTATAATCGAAAGTGTTACCAAAAAAAAAAAAATTTTTTTTAAGCTATTTTCTTTTGCCCAAGCTCTATTTTTCTGGAAATGTCAGAGCACTTTTTTGGGAAGAGACCATTATAATCCTGTGAATTAAAGATGGAATGTGGGAACAAAGTTCCAAGTTCACAGAAGACTGTCATATTTCTAACATTAATATCTTTCCTCTTCCTCTATATTTGGAGAAATGAATGAATTTTTAGAATTAAAGAACTTGGCATACTGATAACAGCTTGCGAGGGGTCAGTTTTCCTGGGAATAGTCTTCTCATGCCTTTTGTCTCTCTCTCCTTTCCTTATGTCATTCCATTATTTGCTCCTTTATTACTTAAACTGTTGACTTGTGTGTATTTTATGTCACAGGTTCTATGCTGGGCATTAAGGAAAAAATACACAAACGAACCATAATCCCTTTCCTAAAGGTGTATATCATCTAGTGGGAGACAGATAACTGAGTAGTTTAAAAACATGGAAAGTGCCATTTTACAAGGCTAGAGAAGATGCTGTGAGCACAGAGGTGAGAGTATAGGGATAAGAATAGATCTGCCCAGGACATGTCATGAAAAAGAAGTTTTACTGGCCATATGCATATTCTCTCCTGTAATCGTGCATGTATCCTTGTTCATAATGCTCAAAACCTTCCCAATTCCCCACTTTCACTGTCCCATTCTCTTTTTCACCTCTATTATTATTGTTATTATTTCTGACTCACATTTCTTCTGCCTAAGTTTTTATGTAAAAGCTCAGAGTTTTATTTTAAAAGAATGTATTTTTAGGAAAAAATAAAGCATATTAATTACTTATCCACTAAGGTATTTGAAGGATAACAGGTATTTTGGAAAAAAATTTCAAAAATAGATTTTGCATATATTGCTAGGAGGCACTGTTATAATCAATTCTATAGTTTTTAGGTAATAAGAATAGTTAAAGAGTGAAAACTAAGTCTGGACCTTCTGCTTTTCAATTTCCTGTATCTTTTAGACAATGGTAATTTATTGAAATAAGAGTTTTCTCATTAATTGATGTAACTGATACAATTCTGAATTTAATTCAACTCAGTACTTGGACACCTACTCCATTCCTGGTTCAGTGTTATGTGCTACATGTAGACAGATGAATGCATATGTGTGTGTACGTGTGGGTTTACACATGGAGAGATCTGTATGTTATCACAGGTACTACATGACTCCCCTTTTGAGCCAAAGCAAGTGTGGTTAAGTGGGGCCGAACTTAGCCCATGTGAAACAGCCAAACAGCAAGCAAGCAGAAATTCAGATGGTGCTAAATGAAAACAGTTAAGTTCTGTAATGACTGTTTTCTAAAGAAGGCTATTGAGAGTATCTGGAGCTTCATCAAGAAGGTGGGGCTTGAGATAAAATTTCGGAGGCAGAAGGTATCTCGTTATGTACAAGCAGAGTTGAAAGCAAACTGAATATAAGGGCAAAGAGGAAGTTTAGAATGTCGAACTGAACAAGCTTGGATCGTCGGGGAGCAAAGACTGATGTATAAATATTAGATAAGGATAGTTGGATCGTTGGTGCCAACGTGAAAAATAAATACACACCTTCTCAATCACAGATCCAAAAGGAAATAGTTCTGTTAAGAGCTTTCTGCTGCCTTCACTAGATTCAGGCTACACAAAAGGAACCATTACGTAATGCTGGAAATAACTACCATGGGGGTGTTTTGCAGACTCTCTGGTGTGATGAAGTAATAGGTCAGGACACGTGAAGTATGCATATTTCACGAGCTGCATCTCAGAGAAGACAAAACACCCCCTCGACATGGGCTCAACAGCTCAAGTCCTCAGAGTGCCTCGATGGCATTGTGTGGACTGCTGCAGTGATCTCAGCCCGCTTGGCTCATTTCCCAACCGGAGCAGAAGAGAGTCAAGTGTGTCCCCAGTAACAGACGAACCATGTCACGGAAAGCGGTGGAGTATTTGGAACGCCCCTTGCTTTGAAACCACCCTCAAATCCTGAAAGAAAGAAAGAAAGAAAGAAAGAAAGAAAGAAAGAAAGAAAGAAAGAAAAGTAAAGAAAAGAAAAAAAAGAAAGAAGAGTTTGCTTAAGGACTCTGTAACCTTTTGGCATTTCTTCTCTACCAGCTGCACGAAGAACAAATCATTCATTCTTTCCGGGCTTCTCTCAGCGGTACTACAAAGGAGACCATTGGCTCTTTAGATGCCAAATGCCCAAAGGATATCAGATCAGGGAAGGAGAGCCACATAAATTATTAAATTGTTAGCATTTCCAAGTGGCCTGTGATGAAACAAGTCCACTCTGGGAAATTCAATTGGGGGAGACCATCTATTAGAATGATTTTTTCCTTATAATTTCATTTCTTAGTCTTGTAATTCTCCATTGGTTACCGGGGCACGGGTTTTTAAAAATCTGCCTTCTAAGTAGATTTAGGAGTTTTCTAGAAAAGCCTGTGGGATTGAGAGGCCAGGGTGGCATGCCGGGACAAGGTTCCCGTGGGCCCCTTCCCCTTCTCTAAACAGGATAGCTCTACTGTGGTGAAGTTCCAGAAGTTGGACTTGCCAAGGAATTTTTCTTCAAAGAAAAGGATGAAATGGTGTTTAAACACAAATACTCTCAGTGTGTTGAAAATATGATGCAAGTTACGTGCATCTTTATAGAACCAACCACCTTATAAGATGAGTCACAACAGAACAGCCTTTCCACGTTCTCTCCTAGGGATGGGAACAACAGTAAACATTTTGGGCCCGTCAGGAATGTGCGAGACTATGTAAAATGGCACGAGGCCATCCTGTCTCCATGAGGGCAACTAAAATTTCCATGCCACCGTCACCTACTGAGCAAAATAGAAACATTCAGAAATACATACACTCTTTCCAGAAGGCTTAGTGCCGTAAACTATGGACAGGGGACAAGCAAACTGGAACATAAAACCGAAAGGCCATTCACGTTCTTAAATAGAAACACTGGCTCCTCTCAGTCATCAAGTGTGCGGCTTGATTTAAATGGAAACAGACCGTGATACAATGAACTTTAAGGCCTGTCCGTTGAAATCGGCTCTTTGCCCTCATAATGCTGCAGAGTTCCTCGGGAGCTGATGGAGTTGGGTAGGCCGTGACTCTGGGGGACAGAAGCCCTTCGAAGTACCAAACACATCTTTGATTAACCACTGAGGAGATTTATGAGCTCCTTCTGTTTTCCAAACAACCGCATTCACTAGAGAAACGATGATTCCTATCGTCCATCAAGCACAAGGAGTAGGTAAGGTTTAGTGTGGACTGATGCACCAAATGAATTTCTGAATTTGGAAGCGCTGTGTCTTCTTTCCCTCTCGAGCCACCATCCAGAATGAGTAAACAGGAAAAGGAGAGAGTGTTAGTTTCTTCAGAGCTGAAATGCACTGAATCACAGATCTATTGAGTCTGGGAAGGAATGGCTATTTCTTCACAGTGACTCTCCAAGAAGTAAAAGAAAGGAAGCGAAACAAAAATGTGAACATCGCTCTCTCCATTCTCTGTAGTTATGATGAAGCTGCTCATCTAGTAAAATCTAGTTTAGCCGCCAAGTTTTATGGCTACTCACCATTTGTCCAAGAAAGCAACAGAACAAGAGTGATTTGGGTTGGAGGGACTACCTCCTACACAGTGGATATTAAGTCCTGGAACAATACTTGAGCACCTAATTGGCATGACCTTCCAAAATGTGGAAGGGGAATCTGCTTAATAAACTCAATCTTTAGGGCCCTCTGGAGGTCGTAATAGTTTTAAAAAGAATTTTATTTATGAAAGCTAGATTCAATGATATTTTTATAACCATTTAAAGGTTAATTTTTTTAAAAGATTTTATTTATTTATTCAACAGACAGAGATAACAAGTAGGCAGAGAGGCAGGCAGAGAGAGGAGGAAGCAGGCTCCCCGCCGAGCAGGGAGCCGATGCGGGGCTCGATCCCAGGACCCTGGGATCATGACCTGAGCCGAAGGCAGAGGCTTTAACCCACTGAGCCACCTAGGTGCCCCTAAAGGTTAATTTTAAGTAGCACACACAAATGACCACAAACCCGGTTCCATAGCATTATAACAAATATTTTGATTATTTAAAAAAATAAGATGTTTGAAAGACAAAGGATTTAACTAGAACGGGGGGGGGGGGGGGGAAATAAGTTTGTAATTAACCTAAGGCTCAAGAGGCAAAAAGGATTCTTGCCAAATACTTGGAGACTGAATTGTAACCAGTTTGCAGGGGAAAGCTGCAGGGGAAAACAACTTTTTGCTTAGTAAATTATAATTTCCTTCTCCAGAATCACTCTGGAGAAGGAAATTATAATTTACTAAGCAAAAAGTCACTGGGACCTTGAAATAGCTGCCAATGGCACGTAAGAAAAATAATGCCTTGGAAATTGGAGGAACTCAGCAAATACTTATGGAATGAATAAAATACCTTAATCTAGGGGGAAAAAGAGTTTCACATCACGTTGCAGATACCAGTGATTTAGGCATGCATAAATTATTCTGTCATGTTTCTAGCACCTTCCAGCTGTGAGATCCTAGGAAAATTGTCTGAAGTCTGCAGCCCTCAGTTTCTTCATTATTAAAATGGAGATAATGATATTTATTTCAGAGGCCTGTTGTAAAGTTTCTAGGAGATAGACTTTAATTACTTAAGCCATTTGTCACAGTGCCTTGGAATACAGTTACTCCATAAAAGTGAGCTCTTTATATTATGCTTTAAATTTCTTCAAAAACAGTACTAAACTGACTACGATTGAGCACTCAGAGAAACATGGATAAAAAAGGATGGTGGAATTATAATACACTGTGTTTGCTAGAGCTGCTGTAAGCACAGGATGATGCTAGGACATTTACTAAGCAACTAAGTTTTCTTCTCCGCATCACGTTAGAGATTCGGGGAGGTTTCAGAACTTAAGTGTTTGGCTTTCTTTATGTGTTTATTTAAGAGTAACCAACTGAAGTGCTGAAAAGTTGCGTCTTTCCGAGCTATCACACAGAACTGGAGCAGAGCAAGGCAGAGGACTGGGCTGGTGTGTGGCAAGGACCTAGACAGAATGCTGTGGTGGAAAGGCGAGTTCAGAGCTGAGTTTTAAAATTACTTGCAGGTATTTCTTCTACCATCTTATTCTGTCAAAGAACCCTTCCGGGCAGAAATCCTTTGGAAGGGAATGTTTTCCAGGGCCAAATCCCTGGTCAGGTTATACTGTAGGAACACCCAGTTTTTTCTGGAAAGGCATCACCATGACAGCGTAATGGCACGTTACTAATACAGGAGCAAATTTCTCTTCACTCTTCCGAGGTGAGTGCCTTACAAAGAGCTGACGCCACTTCATCTCCAAAATACCAAAGCACCGGATATTAACTTCCTCTGCGAAGCCTTCCTGCCCTTTTGTTTTCTCTCCTCTTCATCCCTGGCAGCTGAAAAGGGAAGACAAAACCCAGTCCTAACAACAGGAGCAGTGAAGGGCTGAGTCAGCACGAGGCAGGGAGTTGGCTATTTTTCCTTTATTTTCTCTGTTTCCCTCTGCCAGCTGGTCTCTCCAGGAAGCAAGCAAAACATAATTTTTCACTGGACCTATCTTACGACAAAAAATTTTTTTCTTATGAGAAAGGAGAAAAATAAGCCTTAAAAAAAAAAAGCAGATTTGATCTGGAAATAAAAATGCAGGATTATTTCATAGGATCATTGAATAACCTCAGACCATTTTAAATGGCCTGGGGCCCGGTACACAAGTTGGCAAAATATCCCCCAAAGAGCTTCCACATTATGTATGTTACAACTGGGGAACAAGGTGACGATCCAAGCCATGGGAATACTCAGGCTGTTAGCTGCAAGGTCCGAGGTAGGAATATGATAACGGACAAAGCACTTTCTCACAATGGAAAGTCTAACCACGACTTCACTAACTGGGGAGTAACACAGCAACTCCTACATTTTCCTGAGGTAGCTCAAGCTAGCCTGCTCTGCGGTGGGCCGCTGAGGAACCATGAAGCTGATGCAATAAGTAGGCCATTTGTTTTAGGAGATGATAGGAATCAGTTCCATGTTGTAATATCAGAATTTTTATATTCCAGCAGAAACGTTATTGTTCCCAATGGCTTTATGCTCGGTGCTTTTAAAGCTATGTTTAAAACTTGGTAAAATACAGATCAAATGTACTATACTGGAGTACAAGCACAGCTGTGCTTAAAAGTTGTGTGCAGGACAGTTTTAGGAAATTACTGGATTTTTGTCATCCCGTGTAAATGTGTCACGTAAAAGAGTCCCTTCAGGGTTGCTGGGGCGGGGGAGAGATAGGGGTGGTTGGGGGATGGACATTGGGGAGGGTATGTGTTGTGGTGAGCGCTGTGAATTGTGTAAGACTGATGATTCACAGACTGTACCCCTGAAGAAAATAATACATTATATGTTTAAAAAGAAAAAAAGAGTCCCTTGGGAAATAAACTATTTTCTAAATATAAAATTTTCATATCCTACATTTTCTTGAGATTATTTCCTAGTAAATATTATGTGGTTAATACTGTAGGAGGAGAAGATGAGAAAAGGAAAAAGTGAATTTGTTTTCCAAATTCCCTATAATTGGACTTAACAGGGGTGCTTAGCATGTCTCTTGACCTCTTCTAGCCCCGGCTTTGACACTACAAGACCCATCTCACACTTTCTGAGGGCAATATGTCGTATTTCTCCTGTAATTCACAAAGTCTTTCCATACATCCTATCCCTTTTCATCCTCATAATTGTTCGCTACAAAGTTGAAGGTATTAATGCTTCTTTTACGAAGAAGGAAACAGTTTCAAATGTAGAGGAACTTGCTCAAGGTTACCGATCTCCTCAAAGGAAAGTCGAAACAGGAGTCCTGGTATTCTGGCGTCGCTTCTGACATCACTCATCCTGACCATTTGTGGGATTGGTTTTTTTCAGTTTACATTACGAAGCTAGCAGTGTCCTTCTTCCAGGGCCAGCTCTTTTCTGGGTTGCAGTCCATCTTTCGCGGTCTTTGCAATAATCCCAGTCAGACACAGAATCCCTTTGCATTTTCTGCATTTTCTGCCCCGCGCACGCGTGAATGCAGGGCTTTGCCACATCCTCAGAGCTCACCTAGCACAAGGCAGAGACCTACCAAATAATCAAGGAAGTTAGGAACAAAGGAAGGAGGAAAAAAGGAAGGGAAAAGAAAGGGATTCAAACTTAAGCCCACGGATTTTATCACCACTTTCAACACAGCACTTCTCCTATCCTTCTCATGCCTCGCCCAGCAGTGTGAACCTACACATAACACAGAGTGAACGTTCATGGAGAGGCTCAGGGAGTTAATTCTCAAAGAAAAATGAAGACAGAAAATCAGTACTGCCCAGAAGTTAAATCTATATTAATGCCCTCCACTCCACCTTTTTAATCAGACTTTTTGTCCCTTTTCCCTGATTCCTTTTAACCTCATGGATTGGCGGATTGGCATGAGCCCTCCTCCTCAAATAAAACAAACCCATTACCTCTTTTTGACTGGAATCCGTTAATGGCTGTTAATGTTTTCAAGTATCTTATTCAGCTCATATAAACTCAAAGGTTGCTTGCCTTTTGGTGAGGGATGCTACTTGTCTGCTTTTTGTTTTCTCATTTTAAGTGAATACATTTTTATTCTTAAAATGTTAGACTTTCTGAGCCAAACTTCAAATATCACTAAGTGTTCGTTCTTTGTTCACTTTAAGCTGAATGCTCATCATTGCCCTTCAAAGTGTATACAGCATACAGAAAACACCCCAAATGCCATATATGAGAACTCTGAGAGGAGACTGCCCTCTTTTTCCTCTAAAGCAAGTCAGAAAATTGTCAAGTGCTAGAAGCTGTTACAAAAAGGGGTTTGGCTGATAGAAAACTTAGAATCACTACCTGCTGTAAACAATACCTCTGGACTTCAGCTCTTCACCCTTCAAGCCTGTGCCCCAAAATCTTTAGTATCTGTTTTAGATAGCAGAGTGGTAGGAATGATAAAAAAATATACATATTTTTTTTTTAAATCGTGATTTCGCCAGGGCACCTGGGTGGCTCAGCCAGTTAAGTATCTGCCTTCAGCTCAGGTCATGATCTCAAGGTCTTGGGATCAAGCCCTCCACTGGGCTCTCTGTTCAGAGGGGGGTCTGCTTCTCCTTTTTACTCTCCATCTATACCTGTTCTCTCTTCCAAATAAAATGTAAATCTTATTTTAAAGAAGTAAGTAAATTAAAAAAAAAAATCTTGCTTTGCCTATGCACACAACTGGCTTCTTCATACACAGGTGGCGAAAGGATTAGAGCAGGGGGATTGGTTTGTGTCCATGTCCGGAATCCTCTGTAGTTAAGGTAACACAAAGGCAAGAGAGAGTTAGTAGCCCCCCACAGCAGGGGATAGGACTCCTGTCTGGGGACAGTTGTGCAAGGACAGACTGCCCCCAGGACCCCAGAGTGGGCCCACCACGGTGTATGTATGTGACGCCGCCGTGGCTTGCCAAGCTGCAGCAGAAGCCAGCGCACCCGGGTCTCCGGACTTCCTCTCCTTTCTGCTCTAAGACCCAATTCTGTGAGTACCTTCAACGTGGCAGAAACAAATGTCAGTACCCCCTTCTGTTCAGGATCAACAGAGAACACCTTAGCTGCTGCCAGGGCCTCAACCTTCCATGAGCATATGGTTCCCCGGGACACAACTATTTGTGGCTAGAGCTATGGGGAGGAGAGGAGGTATGTGTAAAATTGTTCTTACACTAAGCCCTTGTTCGTAGCAGTGTGTATCAGATCTTCTTCCAGGCAGCTGTTGTGCTCAGACCAGAGAACACAGGTTGCTGATTTCATCCCTTGTAGGGATTTGTGGACCTTGTTTACATTTCAAGCAGGCAGCTAGTAGAGATAGAACACTGTAACCAAGTGGGTGAAGAGAAGGCAGGAGGTGGAAAGTGTCGTTTTATGAGAATAAGATAGCGAACACCTACCTAGTTCTTAGCTGTGCGCCAGGGACCATTCTAAACATGTATGATCACAAACTCATTTCATCCTAACAAAAAAGCTTATGATGCAGGTGCTAGAGGTTGTTAGATCTGTTTTTTGCCTTCCTTATTTTTTTTTTTTTAAGAATTTATTTACTTAGAACGGGGAGGGGGGGAGGAGTAGAGGGAGAAAGAATCTCAAGCAGATTCCACACTGAGCGTGGAGCCCGACAAGGGGCTCGATCCCATGACCCCAAGATCGTGACCAGAGCCAAAATGAAAAGTTGGACGCCCAGCCAACTGAGCCACCCAGGTGTCCCTTGCCTTCCTTATTTTATGTTCACTGGTTTAGATTTGTCTGCCCGGGGTGTTAAGTAGCAACAGGGTATATTGGAAACCAAACAGGTCAGGAGAAGACAATCTTGGTTCCAGTCTTGCTTTGCTGGTAACACTCTGGGTGACTTTGGGGATGCCACCCACCCTCTAGCGACTTCAGTTTCTTTGTCTGCAAAATGAAGACGTTAGACAAGATCAGTGGGTTCTGAACTTTTTTTTTAAGCTGTTGACTTTTTTTTTTTTTTTTTTTTGAATGATCTGGAAGCTCAATTTGTGAAGCTGATAAGAGTGGCAACCATGCTGTTTGAAGGCAGAGCCCCATGCTAGCTGGCATGCTCTGAGGCAGCTCGGCTGAACTCCCAGGGCTCTCTGAAACCATTCGTAAATCAATGAAGCAGATGGCATCTAAGTCCACTCTTTGCTCCGAAGCACCATGATTCTTCCATGTTATTTTGACTACTGGTGGAACATTTTTGACCAGAGTAGCTTTTAGCACAGAACCTGAGTTCCTTTCGTGAAGTTATCCCACCCACGACCTCACCTGCCCTATGGCGGAACGTGGAGACTGTAACTCAACCATACTGCTCAGAACTGGCTCCAGTCCCCAAATAACAGGTAATGACAATGATTTCAGAACAGCCCCTGCAGTCCTGCAGACACATTTCCATGTATTCACACCAGGGATCACCCAAGGTCATTGGTAACTTTCCTCCCGGAGGAGTGCTCTGTCGAGTATTCCCTCTTCCTCTCCACTGTGCACCCCTTTCCATCCATAACATCCTCTCCCTGTCTCCAGAGAGAGGGTGACTCCTTTTACAGTAATCTTTTTCTTGCCTGTATAGGTTTCCTTCCCCTGACTATACCTCAAATAGTTGACCCTTTGGTTTAGCCTGCTTTTAAACTTTATGTCAATTGACCCATTCTCCAAATATTCTTTCCTGATTTCCTTTTCTCAGTGAACAACGTGATAGAAAGATTTATCCACGTATACCTGGAGTTCATTCATGTTCAGTGCTGTAAATTCCAAATTTGGGGTAATTATGAGTCACATTGATAGAAGCATCTGGTACAAGTAAGTCTGTCCAGCCCCAGGAGTGGAACTACCAGGTCATACAGCATGTGTATCTTTGGTTTTTTAGTTGGTGTTACTCTATTTTCCAATATGATTTTATCTATAGTGAGATCCACAGTGTATGAGAATTCATGGTGCTTCCCATTATCGCTAATATGGGGTGTTGTCAGTATTCTTAATTTTTGCTAATCTGGTGGGCATGTGGAGATATCTTGTGGTTTCATTTTCATTTCCCTAATAATGCCATTTTCATGTTTATTGGCCATCTACACCTTCCAATTTTGTGAGGTGCCTTCCAAATATTTTGCCTTCCCTTTTATTGGGTCTTCTGCCATATTGTTCATTGATTTTAGAAGTTACCTACATAGTCTACAATTAAATGGAAACTGAAAAAAGAATACTACTTCCAAATATCTTTTGTGGCTTGGCTTTTCACTTTTCATGGGTTTTGTTTTTCGTTTTTGTTTGTTTGTTTTGTTTGTTTTTGGTGAACAGATGCTCTTTATTTAAAAGTAGTCAAATTTAGGGGTGCCTGGGTGGCACAACTGGTTAAGCATTGGACTCTTACTCTCAGCTGGGGTCATGGGATTGAGCCTTGCATCTGGCTCCGTGCTCAGGGTAGAATCTACTTAAGCCTTTCTCTCCTTCTTCCTCTGCCTCTTCCCTACTCCCCCACACACATGCTCACTTGCTCTCTCCCTCAAATCAATCAATCAATCTTTATAAAAAACAGTCAAATGTATAAATCTTTTCTATTTTGGTTAATACTTTTTGTGTCATTTATTTTGAAAATTCCTGCTGTACTTCAACATAATCAAAGTGGTTTTCTGCATTCTCTTCTTAAAGCTTTCCTTTCAAACTATCCACTTGCAATTGAGTTTTTGAATGGTGTAAGCCCATTTTTTCCTAAGTGGGTAGCCAATTATATTCACCCCATTTAATGGAAAGTCAATCATATATCCTATAAATCATAGTCACTGTGGTAAGCTCTCTAAGTCTGTTCATACCAAGATCTGTTTATGGGCTTTCTTACTGGGTACACCTCTCCAGAACTAAACCACACTATGTTGGTTTCAGCAGCTTTCAAATATCTTGATACTCGGTAGAGCAACCCTTCCCACTTCGTTCTATTTTCTCAGTGGCTTTGGCTGCGCTTAGTAATTTGAAATTCCAAATTTTAGAAGTCACTTCTATGGTTCACAAAACACCTGTTGGGTTTTCTGTTGTAGTTCATTTAACCTATCAATCATTTATTAAAGGGAAAATTCACATCTTGCAGTGCTTGCCTTCCAATGAATAAACATGATATATTTTCCCATTTATAAAGGTTTTCTTTAATATCTCTCAGTAAGATTTTATTATTATCTTTTGAGGAGGTCTTATATATTTTTGTTGAATTCATTCCTAGGTGTTAAATTGTTTTATGCTACAGTAAAAACTATCGGGTTAAATCATTTCATTTTCTATCTCTATGTTGTAGGCATAGAGAAATATAGTTAATTTTCATATATTAATTTAATAGCCAGCAAACTTGCCAAACTCTCATTAATTCTAATAAGAATCTGTAGGTTCTATGGGTTTTTTTAAGATAGAAAATCATATTATCTAAGTAACGCCAGTTTGTTTCTTCCTTTCCAAGTTTTATACCATTATGTATTTCTTCTTCCTCAGTTATTCAGTGGATTAAAACCTTCAGTGCAATGTTCCATGGCGTGGTGATAATTAGTGTCCATTTTTTAGTTTTCAATGCAGAGGGAAAGCTTTCAACATTCTGCTATTAAGTATAATGTTTTCTGAAGGCTTCTGTTTCTTTGGTTTTGTTAATAACTTTTACCATTTTTAAGGAGGTTCCTTATTATTCCTGTTATGGTGGCTGAGTTTTGTTTTGTTTTTAATAAATCCAGGATCTGGGTGCCTGGGTGGCTCGGTTGGTTAAGCGACTGCTTTCAGCTCAGGTCATGATCCCAGAGTACTAGGATCGAGACCCGCATCAGGCTCCCAGCTCCATGGGGAGTCTGCTTCTCCCTCTGACCTCTTCCCCTCTCATGCTCTCTATCACGCTCTCTCTCAAATAAATAAATAAAATACTAAAAAAAAAACAAAACCCAGTAACTCCAGCACCTTCAACTGGGCAGACATCTGGGCATTCTATTTACTGAAGAAACACTTACTTCTGCAAATGCATTTTTTTTTCCTTTTTAGCATTCCTCATATCATCAGTGATGTAGTTCATATTTTAGCTTAATTATCTGGAAGACAGTCCACAGTCCAACACTCACTTCATCAGTGATACACGGTGGCATGGGGAGCCTGCACTGGCATTCTGTGCTTGTGTCTGGTGCCATGATACTAATTTAAATTACCCAGTCTCTCAAACAGTCCATTCCTTACCTCTTCGACACATGGAATGCACATTTCTGAGAGATGCTCTGGAAAGTTCTTCTTTTTCACCATGAATTTTTTTTTTCAGCTTTCAAAAACCTTGTCTCCAAAAAATCTGATCAAACAATATCGTTCTTCTTTCTCCTGTTATATCCTGGTCCACCAACTGTCTTCATCAAAGTGTCTGTAAAAGGTTTAAATAACCATTATTAATTTTGTGCCAAGGTCAACTTTGGGATTTTTCTGTGTTTTATTAGGTTTGCATAGTTTCTGTAATATGCCTCGTTGCTTCTTTGTAATGAACTGAGGAATGATTGAGGTAATCTGCAAACTCTTGAAAAGCCAGACTCAGAGCACAACTTATAGGGAGTGTGGTGGCTGATGTGAGGCATGGGTCATTTAAACTCAAGTGTCTATTCAGTTGGGCTGTTTTCACATGGTAGCAAGATACGATGGAAATGTAGCTGAGCTGGCCAGTTTTAGAGAACTATTTTTTTCTCTGCACTGGATGTGACGTCTTATTTATGAACAGAGCTTCCGGATTCAAATCATATATAATAATTTAGAGTCATAATTGGCAGGCAATAAGTATTTAACTTTGGAATTTACTTTGGTATTTTGTGCTACAGATGTTAAGAAGCTAAGGGTGTCAGTGTGGTTTACAAGTGATGCCCCGTATAACAATGAATTTGTGCTTCAATATAGGGGACGTGGGCCACGCCAGACTTATACTTGAAAGATGTCACTTCTGCAGACACAATTATGGGTATAACTTTATTCTAGCTCTCTTTCCTGTTTGAAGATTTTATTCTTTATTTGTTTTTGAGAGAGAGAGAATGCGCGCATGCAAGCTCCTGCACAAGTTGGGGGAGGGGCAGAGGGAGAAGCAGACCCCCTGCTGAGCAGAGAGCCTGAGATGCTCTATCCCAGGACCCTGGGATCATGACCTGAGCCAAAGGCAGGCAGACCCTTAACCGACTGAGCCCCCCAGGTGCCCTAGCTCTCTTTAGTGTCTGAGTCAGAGCAAAATATTAGGCACAGGGTTAAAAAAAATACAGTATATAACTTCAAAGGTGAATAGGGGAAAACGGAATTATAAAATTAAGCAAACCAAAATAACTAAAGAAAGAGAACATAGAAACAGTGGGGAAGATACAAAGTACAAAACTAATACAGGAAAAATTAATCTAAGTATCATACAAATAGCTAAATATATCAGTAATTTAAATAATAATTTCATTTTTAAGGTTTTATTTATCTGTCAGAGAGAGAGAGCACGCACAAGCAAGGCGAGCACAGGCAGAGGGAAAAGCAGATTCCCATTGAGTAGGGAGTCCAATGAGGGACTCAATCCCAGGACCCCGGGATCATGACCCAATCTGCCCTGAATCACCCAGGCAAACCTAAATAATAATTTTAAGTAAATAACTTGAGTTCTCTAGGTTAAAGATAACAATTATTGGATTTTGGGGGTAATACCCAGCAATATATATTTTTTAAGTGACTCATCTAAAAATAAGGATTCAGAAAAGTTGAAAATCAAAGTATCAAGAAAGACAGGCCCAACAGAAATACTCCCTGAAAGTGTCTCACCATATTAATATGAGGTAGGACTTGGAGGCAAAAAACATGACTAGATGCTACTATACGATGATAAAAGATGAATTTACTTAGAAGCTATAACAATTCTATGTTTTCACCCAATAAAATTGCTTTAAGATATAAACTTGAAATACTGACTTAAAAGGAGAAAGAAAGGGCACCTGGGTGGCTCAGTTGTTAACCTCTGCCTTCGGCTCAGGTCATGATCTCAGGGTCCTGGGATCGAGCCCTGCATCGGGCTCTCTGCTCAGCAGGGATCCTGCTTCCCCCTCTCTCTCTGCCTGGCTCTCTGCCTACTTGTGATCTCTCTCTCTCTGTCAAATAATAAATAAAATCTTTAAAAAAAAAAGAAATTGAAAATGTAGATCTAATCTGGATATGGAACTCTCCGTCCACATTGTTTCATGTACATTTTCAAAATGTGAGTTCAACTGAGTTCAAAAATTGAGTATACATGGGGCCATAAAGCATGTCTCTGTAAAAGTTCAAATGATTATTATTATATAGGTCACAGGTTGGCAGACTTTTTCTGTAAAGGATAAGAGAGCAAATATTCTAGTCTTTGTGCATCATATGGTCTCAGCACTGCAGGTTTAATATAAAAGCAGATGATCTGTAAATGAACGGGTTTGACTCTATCCCAATAAAACTGTATTTACCCAAACCGATCACAGGCCAGATTTGGCCCATCTGATATGGAACATATCTACGACCCTCAATAAAATTAATGTAGAAATCTTTTATCAAAATGTAATTGGAAGAAAACTCCTTCCTAATTAGGAAATTAGGAAGATGTCTTTAAGGAACTCCGGGGTTTAAAGATCAAAATTATAAAAAGAACAACACTGTCAACTTTCACGCATTGAAATAAGAAAGTAATAGAGCTGCAAGGAGAAATTAATAACGTGACTTATTATAAACAAATTATAAACGAAGCTAAAAGGTGATATGTTGAGAGACTAATGAGATTGGTACACCTATATCAAAACGGGTGCAAATAAACAATGGCTGGAATTCAAAAGAGAGCATATGGGGCGCCTGGGTGGCTCAGTGGGTTAAGCCTCTGCCTTCGGCTTCAGTCATGATCTCAGGGTCCTGGGACCAAGCCCCGCATCAGGCTCTCTGCTCTGCGGGGAGCCTGCTTCCCCCTCTCTCTCTGCCTGCCTCTCTGCCTACTTCTGATCTCTGTCAAATAAATAAATAAAAAATCTTTAAAAAAAAAAGAGAGAGAGAGAGCATAAAGCAGGTGTCAATGATATTTTTAAAAATAAGTGGTTTTATTTAACAACTTAATGCCAATAACTGGGACTACCTGGATGAAAGACAATTTCCTAAAAAAACAAAACAAACAAACAAAAAGAACACAACTTGTCAAAGCTGTTTTTGAAGAAATGAAGAACCTAACCAATCCTAAAATCACTAATAGAGATATAATCACAAGTTTTAAAACTTCCTCAAAAAAAAAAAAAATCCAAGAGCAGAAGGTTTTACCAGAGGCCTCTACCAAATATTATAAGGTAGAAATATTTCTAACAGGTGAGCCATGACAGCAGAAAAAGCAAAGGACTCGTCCCCAACTCATTTCATGGAGTTTGTAGCTATTCTCCGTAGTGGCTTTGTACCATGTCAACTCAGGTATGCCAGAAGCAGAATTCCCTTTCTAGTGCCGTTCCAGGTTGGGACTGGCCGGAGGAGAACTTTGTGTAACGTTTGGGTGGCAGAAAAAGGAGCTAGTTTCACGCTGTTAAGGCCGGTGCAGGCACTGCTGTTGGCTTGCCCATGACCCTGGTCATCTGGCCACGTGGATCCGCAGCTCTTTCCACTCCCTCCAGCTCGCCCACTTTCATATCTTGGAGTCCCAGGCCAGGTGTGTGTGCCTTCTATGGTCAAGGGCTCTGGCTTCTCCTTGGGCCACCCACATCACTGAGGCTGGAGGTGGGGACAGACAAACCCTGTTCTTGGTTTTCCTCGGAGCTATGAGAAGTCTCTGCTCTCCCTGACTTCGCCTTCAGCTCTGATGCCCACTGTCAGCCAGCCGGCCTACGCTAAAATGCCTACAAAGACAGCAGCCCCGCACAGATTCCTTAACCCGCAATTGGAGAGGGTCTATTTGGTATGAAAAACTCCTCATTCTAAAACACTTGGAGCGATCAAAGTTTAACTGGTACATTA
Organism: Martes martes; assembly: GCF_963455335.1. NCBI lineage: Eukaryota > Metazoa > Chordata > Mammalia > Carnivora > Mustelidae > Martes > Martes martes. The sequence continues at coordinate 7,706,691 of NC_137889.1, read as the reverse complement.
CCCAAAATCGAAAAGTCAGTACAAGACAGGCAAATTATAGGAAGCCAACCTCACTCATGAACAAAGCTGCAAGAATCTTAAAGGAAGTATCAGCAAAGCAAATCTAGCATGAAGAATTGGGTTTCTGAGAACTCTCTTATGATAAGGTTCCTTTTAAATAACATCCCGGCCCATCAATTGAATGGAAAGATAACACTCTATTATGAGACACAAGCTTGCTTTCGTAGAATCACACAGTCAAACCTGCCAGTTACCTTGGGATTATTTTGAAGCAAATCTGACATGTGTCACTTAATCAACAGAGAACAAATTGGACAGTGGCCAGAGTGGATGTAGGGCGAACATTTAGTATGCATTACAATACAGGAATATACAGCAGCTTGGTCTACACCTTTGACCAAGAATTAGAAATGAATGAATGTGGATATAATCAAGGGAATTTGGGAAGAAAATGGGTGGTGAAGAAATGGATTGGCTTATGCCGACTTCCACGTCAACATTTGAAGGATTTTCAGCATAGGCTATTAGAGTGCATTATTGCACATTTAGGAATTGTCATCAGTTTTTTGCCTATTAAGCCGACATTTACCTAGGAAAACACTTAAGGAAAATTCAACTCAACAAACCTATACTTGGGGATTGTCCAGATCATCTGGCTTCACCACCACTGGCAAAACCCTCCCAGAAACTAGAGACTGTTGGTAAGGATATTCAAGAGATTTCTGTGCTTCCCGAATATTGCTGCTTCCCCATTACTTCAAAATTTGTGCTTCCTCCCTCTTTTAAAAATTTTCTCGTATCTAATATTTTAAGTATTTTCTATTTTTTTGTTGTTTTCACATGAAGATGGATGGTCGATTGTATATAACCAGCATTTCTTTCCTGGCAACCAGGGGACTCGCCAATGATGTAGGACACAGTTTTGGGTCCACAGCTATTTTAGTCTGTGTTTTTTGTTGCTTAATTTTTGTGAGCTATTTTTGTTTGGTTGGTTGTTTTCATTTTGCTGACAAAGTAGCAAAGTTATATCTAGTACTCCAAGAACGTTTTTTTATACACCACAGTCACTGAGCAACCAAAGAACCAGGAATATTTGTGGGGCTTACCAGTAACTGAAATGCTTGAGTGTTGTGAGTTTTGACTTTGCTTTTTTAACTTTACTACTACATAGAAAGACAAGATTTGATGAAGCAAGCATGAATGATATATTTACATCAACATTATACACTAGCGAGAATAATGTCATAAAATTAACATTAATTGAGGGTTAACTGTATACCAGGCATAATTCTGATTTTTCTATTAATTCATACAGAAATCCTGTGAGGTAGGATTGTTATCCCATTTTCCAGATAAGGAAATTGACGCATAAAGAAATGAAGTAACTTTCTCAAGGTAACAAATTTAGTATTCGCCTGGCGTGGGATACGGACCCGGCTTCGGTCATTTGAGGGCAGTGTTGAGGCTCCTAACTACTCTACTATGTCAGAATGAATAGCTCTATTAGAACATGGATTAACAAGGGCACCTGGGAAGCTCAGTTGGTTAAGTGTCTGATTCTTGGTTTTGGCTCAGGTCATGATCTCAGCGTTGTGAGATCGAGCCCCATGTCTGGCTCCGTGCTCAATGCAGATTCTGCTTAAAATTCTCTCTCCCACTGCCCCTCCTCCTCCACCCCATTCGCATGCTGGCTCACTCTCTCTAAAAAAAATAAAGAAAGAAAAAGTTTTAAAAAAAGAAAGCAGATCTCCTGAGATTTGTTATATCAAGGGTAGGTGCACTGCTGATGCACATGGAGTTGATAAAAAAAAAAAAAAAACATTTACATCATTGAGAGTTTTAAATCTTTTCGTTCTATGTTTTGTGGCTAAAACATAACATTAGGAATTTTTTTTTAAGGCAGTATATACTTTCTTCTAAAACTATGTTTCGCAGAAGCCTGGAGAAGTGTTGAGTTCTGTTTTCAAAATGAGAATTGATATCTTTGGTTAGATTTTCCTTGTTTATTTTTTCCTTTCATAATGGCATTGTGATATCTCTCCATTCATCTCACAATCTGCACGCTAGCCAAATGCTTTCCAAGATATCAGGTTAAGAATAACAGCAACAGCAAAACAAAACAAAAAAACCCCACATTTTTGGGCCACTTTTTCACAAAATTGTTTTGGGCTTCATAAAAATCTTAATAGTGAAAATACACTGTCTATGATAAAATCGTGTCTTCTTTACGGAGAATTGCTACTTGTCCCTTACAGTTTATGAAATGTCAATGAGAATTATATGTCAATCAGATATTTTATGGACACTTCTAACAGTTAAGGAGCATCATGGCAACCTAGCTCTGGGATTTCCAAGTCTGTCATGAGTCTAAGAGCTCTTGATTCCCAGATGTACAGATGTTTCCTAGACAATGATGGAGGTCCATGCCAATTCTGAAATGTCAATCTAGAGTGTAAGGTTCAAGTGCACAGCAACTGTCTTTTCATCTCTGTGTACCCAGGGCATAGCACCCAGTAGACATCTAAGAAATACGGAGTGAATGGGTGAATGAATGCATGAATAAATGAAATTTCATCACTTACTTGATCATTACACAACTAGAAATTAACATACTTTAGTCGTTAGCGTTTATGCTAGTCTCTCGTGGTTTAAGCACTTATGGATTTTGAATTTAAATTGTATTTTATTATTTTCGTGCTACATATGGGCGTTATTTGTGTCTTTCTGAAAAACCATTTACGTCTTTTGGTGTAGTAAAAAAAAATCCCAAATTCAGAGATATCTTACAATGTTGAAAAAGATATTTTAAGCATTTTGAGAAGACTTTAACTCTCAATATTAACAAACTGGTGAGTATGGTAGAAATCACCCTTACGTGACAGCTAACAGGGACTTACTGTGTCCTAGACATTGAGGACAAGTACATTTTCTTCAACAGTGAAGTGTCCTAGACATTGAGGACAAGTACATTTTCTTTAACAGAACCCCTTAGCGTTCCGTTTCAAGATCTACCATAAAAAATATGCTTTATGCAAGCATATAATTTTGTTACTTCAAACTCCATTTAACTGGATTTTACATTATGCTTCTACTTTTAAAAAATCATCCCCAAACAAGTTGGTGATATTGAAAGAGCCTCCTTACCTAACATTTATTCTCAAAGCCCTGCCCACACCGGCTCCTAAAGTATCCTTCACTGTGGTTAGGCGCCACTGTGATACGTGTGGTTTTATGAGGATCCTGCCCATATGTTCTCGAATTGTGATTTTTTCAGACCCCTGTGACCTTTCCTAACCACCAGTACCAACTAAGAGAGGAGCAATCAGGGACCACAAGATGTCACTGTAGGTTTCCCAGCAACCTTTAGAGGAGAAGTGAATGACCCTTGGACAAAGGTTCACTGTTAGATAACAATCACTGTGCTTTCCCCCAAGGTCAGGCCTGCCCTCAGACCTCCTCTGCCCTCATTCTCCATCCCTAGGCCAACAGATTTAGGTACCCATGTTTACATAAAATAGAATTAAAAAATAAAATGGAACAACAAGAGTGGGGCACGGGGATGACGGTTATGAGCTCCATATGCGTGTGGCCTGGTAGAGACACCCACAGCAAGGCGGCCTCCTGGAACTGAATGATGGCCCATTCCAGATGCGACTGTGCAAGGGCGGAAATTTGGCACTAGCAGGTACAAGGGAATCTAACATATCTTGTGATGATTTAAGACGAAGTTTTTATCCTGCATTTAGTGAGTCATCTGTACTTTAGAGAAAAGAAACATTTTTTTTTTAAGGATTGGAATATAGCATTTTTAAAAAAAAATTTTAGAAAATGGAGAGATCACAGACTTTTACTCTAAGATAAAGAATTTAAACACGGTACATGTAGTTATTATTCTAGAAGGCAGTTTATGAACTGGGTTGCTCTTCGGAAAATAAAAATTGATCAACGTGTGTTTGATGACATATGGAATTACTGGTTTTTGTGTGATTAGGATACTATAGTTATGACTGGAGAGAGTCCTCATCTTTTTAGAGGTAGATAGTGAACTATTTATGGATCATATCATATAATGAGATCTGCTTCAAAATAATCCCAGGACTGGGGTAGGGAGGGCTGCGGGTGGCTTGAAGATGAAACAAGACCAGTTATGAGTTGGTAACTGTTGAACTGGGTGCTGGAGATAGTATGAGTTTAGAGTATTCCACTATCATACGTGGGGGAACCTGCCAACCGGGATCCCATCTCGAGTCCCTTCATCCTGATCTGTTTCTGAAGATTCGGGTCGTGGCTCAACGCTGTCTTTTGGAAGCAATGAACTCCTGAACTTTGTGATTGCTTGTGTAAACAACAAAACAAAACAAACAAAGTGTACATTAGTGTCCCACTTGTAATCTTAAAACTGTCAGAAGTTGATCGAACTCTCTAGCTTTTTCAGAATTTCTTGAAAATGTGTAGTCACTCCTTACAGTGTGTGGCATCATTACAGATTTCCATCATAATCCCTCTTAGATTTCAACTTTCCATTTTGAAATTTCTCAAGTATTAAGATTCCTCTCCTCTAGAAGTGCCTTTAGCTCGTTGATGGTTTCCAGTGTCCTCCTTTGAAACTATTCCAGCCTTCACAGTGCTCTCTCACAGAGGACTGGCAACCAGCCCAAACTCAGGTCCCCGAGTTTTCAGACACATTAGTATTGGTTAAAATGAGAATAGAATGGCCCCGTTTCATTTCCCATATCCTGCCTAAAAGGCATAAAATTTTATTTTAGCCTTTGTGGGCAGTAATAGTATGTCCTCTCTAATCTACACCGTATTTCAGATGTTTTTTCTGAGACATAATACTTCGGAGTCTGTTATCTTCTACGGAATATAATTTTAATTATTTCCTGGAGTATTTTATCTACTGCTGGTTTGCTTTAAAACTTCTGCCTCCTCACAGGGCCCGGTGATATCCTGCTGCTTCCCAAATCCACTTCTGCACTGACACGAGGGAAGACGCTAGATTCTTCTATATATCTAGATATTTCATAGTGGGTCCATATTTATACAATCCTAGATAGCCAGCATTTAAGTGATTCAGTCGCAAACACACTCACTTCACTGTGCATTTTTTTAAATGAAATCATACAGTTGAGCTACTCCATAGATTTAATATTCTGTTCCTTATTTTTTCCAGTAAATTAACTGTAACATTTTCCTTCAAATTCTTGGAGTCATTTTTTAAAAATTATTTTTGCTTTGGATGCACCTAAATTTTTTTTTTGGATGCACCTAAAATTTTTGAAAGAAGTAATTATTATTTCCTGAGTTCCCCTGATTATTTATGTGAATTTTTAAATGTATTCTGCAGGCCAGCACACATCTCACTTAACTAAGTGTGTAGTTATGATGAAATCCAATGGCTTTTTTTCTCCCCACTGCACTAGAAATTTATTACCACCACGGACTACATTTAAAAAAAAAAAAAAAACCCTCTTGATGTATTAAGTATTCTTTGGAATTCCATTTTCAAATGACGTCTTAAGTCTTTTTTTTTTTTTTTTTTGAGTGGCCACTATTTAAGAGGTACAGTGTGGTAGATCTGTGACATCTCAGATGTATATACTCTGAGTACCCAACCCAGTGGAGGGGACCGTCAGAGAAATAATTCCCTTTGGCCTTTGCTAAGGCCTGGGAATGTGCCCCCCCCATCCAAGCTGCCTCAGCTGAGCTGGTCCAGTTTTCCTGGCAAGGTCTGGCCTCCTTTGTGGTCTTGGACTATGCCCACAGCTCATGGGCCACCTTATCCTTTGTATGTGAGTCACAGAATCTGAATCAAAGAGTGTTAGAGCCAGAAGACAGCAATCTTATCCAAGTTCTTCATTTTACAGAAGAGGACACCTATGTATCATTAAGCCACCTGCCCCCAGTTCTTTAGTTTGAAGGATTAAAGCTTAATTCAAGATAAGGAAAAGATAGTGGTGTCCATTAGTGATAATTTTGAGGTAAATGCTGCCGATGGAATATGGCAGCAACTCTGAATGGGGTAATGCACAGGAAATAACTTTATTCACAAAATGTTTTTGTTCTTACCTGGTTTGTTATATGAAGGCAAGGGCCCATTATTTTTTTTTTTTTTTCTGTAAATACCAATGGAAGGTAGAGCCTAAACATAGTGATAAAAAGGTAAAGACAGAGGATGGAATCCGTGACCATTTTTCATCAAGACAGACCTAGATATGTTGATACCGCGTAACCTGAGCCCTGGCTCAGTTAATCCTTGGAGACCTCCGTGGGCCAGTTCCTGCTCTCCACTAGGTCATGGCCAGTGTGCCTCGTTCAACTTTACGTGCCAGCTGAAAACACCAGGCACATGTGCGGTTTTTCCTCTCGTTGCCCTGCCTTTTAGGGTGAACACTCTCCATCGTACTTAAATTGACCACTGATGCCTTCTGGCCTAGAAATGACCTCTGGAAAAAAATCACAATAGTGAGCTGTGCCTATGTAAATAACAGGGCTGTGATTTTTGCGTGGAAGCCAATTCTAAACTTAGATTCTTACCAAAGGAACATGAGCCACCTACCAGCTGACCCTAATGCACACACACTATTTATTCCTGAGGCTGAAGCAGAAAGGCTCACCAGTCACCCATCACCGCTGAGCTCTCTGGGGGCAGCCTTCTGTCTGTACCTATTTTCAAGGGTCAATTTTACAAGGGACTGATCTGTACATAATTCAAATCAGCTTTCCTATTTTAAATAAGGAGTTCATGTCTATTCTGTTTCCGAATAGGAAATGTAATTTTACACATTTTCCCCTTTCTGCGCCATGCAAATAGTTAAATACTTCCGGCTGCAGCTGAGTCTTCCCTTTAAAAATAGAAAATCCTACTGCATTTCTGGCCCATCCCCCACCAGCTCCTTCCCAACCCGCTCCAAGTGCTTCTGAATAGAGCTCAGTGTCCCGGCCCCTCTTGGGTTGGCACACAGGAATCTTTGTGAAAGTCCGAAGGGGAGCAAAACGTAGCTAGAAATCCAGCCGCTGGCATTTCTTCCGGCTAGAGCACTTGATTCTGACACCTGGTTGTGGCAGACAGAAACTATGCCCGCAGATATTGCCGATGACATGAACTGCACGTAAAGCAGATGCTCACGAAAACGAGAGCGAGTGTAGAAGAATGTTCTGAACAAAAAGCTAGCTGGGGTATTCTGACCAGTCAAGGTTAGTAGAGCAGCCATTGCAGATCTGTTGGTGTCCTGAAGTAAACTAGCGTGACCTGTGGTTTTTGTTTTTTTGGGTTTTTTTGCAAATACTAACTTTCAACTGGGGTGCTTTCCAGAACATGGGTTCTGAAACGTAAATGTATGGTGTAGCAAAGGGGTACACTCTTTCCACGGTTTAGTGTACAGAGAATGCATCTGTGGACTCCTTTTTATGACTGTGTATGAAACACTACGTTATGATCTCAGTCTTGGCATTGTTTACCTTTCCGCTTCTTGATTAAAAAATGTGTATTCAGAAAAAAATTGGGAAGGATATACAACCAAATGGAATGGTGTACTTGGAAAATATCATGGCTTTCTGTGTTTTATGATGTATTTATCGTCCTGTTTAGTTCCTCTATTGTAACTGGCTAAGAAAACTTGGCATTGTTTAGCTTTCCGCTTCTTGATTAAAAAATGTGTATTTAGAAAAAAATTGGGAAGGATATACAACCAAATGGAATGGTGTACTTGGAAAACATCATGGCTTTCTGTGTTTTATGATGTATTTATCATCCTGTTTAATGTTCCTCTATTGTAACTGGCTAAGAAATTGTTGCTACAATTTCAAATATACACATTATGATATGAAAATGTAGACAACAGTTCCACAGTTTTTTTCATTTTTAGAAGGCAACTCTTAGTTCATTTAATCAGTTTATTTTTAAGTATTATGGACCACTTATGGGTTAACAGCCCACTAAACACACTATGCGCTCTGGGGTTGAAGAGAGAATGGGACAAGATAAATATCCCCCAATGTTCGAAAGGACTGAGTTTGCTTCCTGGCTTTATCAGTGACTGATTTCAACTTGAGGCAAAGCATTTAATCTCTGTCTTCGTCTTCTTGGGCCATCATAACAAAATATCAGAGGCTGGGCCGCTCAAACAATAGAAATTAACTTTGTCACAGTTTCAGAGGCTTCAAGTCCTAGATCAAGGTTGCCACATCGTTAGGCTTTGGTGAGAGCGCTCTTCCCGGCCTGGAGATGGCCACTTTCTCGCTCTGCGCTCACACGGCCTTTTCTTGATGCAGATCTCTCTCTCTCTCTTTTTATAAACCCACCAACTCTGTCAGATGAGGGCCCCATCCTCATGGCCTTGCTTAACCTTAATTACCTCCTAAAAGCCATACCTCCAAATAGAGTTACACGGGGTTTTGGGGTTTAACATAGGAATTTGGTGGCAGACAAAACAATCCTATCTTAGTCCCTTTGTGCTGCTCTAGCAAAATACCACAGACTGGGCAGCTTATACATGAATTTATTTCTCCCAGCTCTGGAGGCCGGAAGTTCAAGATCAAGGTGCCAGCAAGGTCCTGTTCTCCACGAGGGTCCTCTTTCCGCTCATTGCTGGCTCCTTCCCACTGTATCCTCACGTGGGGGAGGGGCTGAGGTAACCAGTTTAATGAGGACACCGATCCCGCTCGCGAGGGCTCCACTCTCGGCCTAAGAACCTCTCCAAGGCCGCACCTGCTAATAGTGTCACAGCGGGCACCAGGATCTCAACACAGGGCTTTTAGGGGGACGCCATTCTGCCCACAGCACTGAATCTCGGTGCGATGGAGAAACAGGGTTCTATTAACGACATACTTTGGGTCAAACACTTCTCACAGAGGCCCAGTTAGCCCTTGTAACAACTAGAAAAGGTAGATCCTGGTCACCTCCGCTTTACGGGTGAGAAAACAGAGGCAGCAACGGAAACCTACCGAGTCGCAACAGCAAATACGGACGGTCCGACGCCCCCATCCAGATCCGCCGTCCTGCGCAGCCCGCTGGGAAGCCCGCCTCCAGCTCCGCAGCCCTCTCAGCGCCCTTCCGAACACCGTCCCGACTACAGCCGAGGAAGCAGGAAGAACCCACCGCGGAGCAGCGGTGATGGAGACTCTGATTTCAGAAACCAAGTTTGCAGCGTCGCTCCTGACAACCCAGGAAGGCCGCGGGGCTGACCCGCTCACCCGCGCGGAGCGGAGGACACTTCCGGGCTGGGCTAGGCAAGGAGGTCGGGGAACAACTGCCTAGTTGGTTGAGAAGGAATCTCTGAGGCGTCGTGGTCGAAAGAGCACAGCTTTCTTTGACTTCCGAATTAAATCCGGCCTCAAGTTCCCATCCCGCAGGCTGACTGGGAACTTTATCCTTTTAATAATGTCGCCTCGCCCCTCTTCAGCTCTGCGCAGAGGTGACAGCTGAACGCTCGCGCGGTAGGGAGCCGCCGCCGCCTTCAGCCGGCTTCCTGCGGCGGAACAGGCTGGCCCAGCCCATTTAGCCTTGAAACAAGTTCAGCCAATCTGCGGCCCCCACGTCAGACCTCCGGCGCGCAGCTCTGTCCCGAGTGGGGGCGCAGGAGCCTAGAGCCCGCCTCTTCCTCCATCCTACCACGTGGACTTGGGTCCTAGCACCGCTCTGGGGCGTGGCCAAAGCTGGGACTCGGCCTCCTGCTGGCCTTCATGGTGGGCATTCAAAACCTCAAAACCTTTTTTTTTTTTTTAAGATTGTATTTATTTATTTATTTGACAGACAGAGATCACAAGTAGACAGAGAGGCAGGCAGAAGGAGAAGGAGAGGCAGGCTCCCCGCTGAGCAGAGAACCCGATGTGGGGCTCGATCCCAGGACCCTGGGATCATGACCTGAGCTGAAGGTAGAGGCTTAACCCACTGAGCCACCCAGGCGCCCCTGAAAACCATTTCTGTCGCTCTCTGCCTTCCCCTCCCTCCGCTCTCGGACTTCCCTCCCGCCTCTTCGTCCTTCTTTCTCTTCTCTGTCTTCTCCTCACTCTACCAACGTACCTTCCTCCGACGGAGTCTAACTCTCCACGTAAGGGGAACAATCTTCCAGCAGCTTCTGCTGTCTGGACCTCTCAAGCCCTGTGAGCAGAGCAGATAAACCAGCGAGGCGGGTCCACCCGATAGAGGATTCTGCAACAAAAGAAGGAGAATTGTGGGGCTCCTGGATGACGCAGTCCTTTGAGTGAGGGACTCTTGGTTTCTGCTCGGGTCCTGATGTCAGGTTCATGAGCTCGAGCCTGGCTTGGGGCTCATGCTCAGCGGGGAGTCTACTTCTCTGTCCTTCTGCCCGGTCCCCCTGCACTGGCCCACATGCACTCTTTCTAAAAAAAAAAAAAATAAAAAAAATAAATAAATAAATACATAAATAAAATCAAATCTTTTTAAAAAAAAAAAAGAAAGAAAGAATTGAGCAGGGGGAAGACAATATGGAAAAAAGTAAAAATTGGGGGAATGGGTATAACAGTCCAGTTTAATTTAAGCATAGGCTGTGTGGAGGCAAGTAATAGAACATCAGAATGGAAGGTCTAATCACATTGTAAATCTTTTATTCTCGGATGGGCATCTTAGGCGGTACTCCGTGGCGAGCCATTAAAGTTTCCGGGCGGGAGAGCAACAAGATTCCAGAGGTGTTTTGGGGGTTGTGCAGTTGTGTAAGCTGAGCATGTGTGCACAGCATGGGTCTTGGCTGCTATGGAAACGGGTGCCTTTTCTCGTTTTCCTAAAGGCCCTGTAGGGGCTGGCAGCAACTCTGGATGCTCTTGAAGTGTAATTCAGTGGCAGCGTTAAAGAAGGGCGGGGTAGAGTTGGGAGCCCGGAAGACCTTTCAGGGACGGTGCAGTCCAAACTCAAAAGGAGGCAGACCATACTTCATCCGTCTCTGTGTAGCTCTGGCATCTAGAAGGGTGAAAATTGCCCTCGCAGATCACCCTAAGTGTTTAATAAATGACTGCATAGTGGATGGACGTGAGGGGCGAGATCACCGCCTTAAGAAAATACTCTTTGGACTCACTCATGGGGCAGGCCTGCGGCTTGGCGGAAAGTGAGGACCCACGACTCAAGGAGCAGAGCGCGCAAGCTCGTCCCTGCAGCTCCTGAGATTTTGAACATTGATTCAACAGGTGGTGAATGTAATCTATATGCTAGGTCTTGGGGACACAGTAATGAACAAAATATACCACGTTCTACTTTCCAAGATCTTACATTCTAGCAGCCATCAGTGCTCAGAAGAAAAACAAACACAAAGCAGGGTAAAGAGAACAAAGAAGAGGACAAGAAGGATTTCCTCCTGTGAGGTGGTCAAGAAAGGGCATGTCCAAGAGAGTGACATGCCAGGGCAGAACAGAAGTCAGAAAGAGCCACGTGCATCTTTCAGAAACAAGGCAGGGCGGGCAGAGTGAAGGGGAGTGTATCTGGTGTGTTGAGGAGAAGCAAAGAGGCCACTGTGGCTGATGGAAGGGGTCCAACCTAGAACTGAGATCAGAGAGGAGCCTGGAGACACTTGGAGGTCATGACAAGGACTTTGAATTTTCCTCTGGGTAAGAGGGGAAGCCACTGGATTCTTTCTGACTTAAGAAGGATCATTTTGGCGCCTGTGGTTACAACAGACTATTGGAAGGGCTCGAGTGGAAACAGACCAGTCAGCGCGGACTTTTGCGACCAGACGGGGGAGGGTAAGGGTGGCCGGCGCAAGGGGAGCGGCAGTGGCTGGATTATATTTGAATGGGAGAGGCGAAAGACTCACTGGAGTTTGCCTGTGGGCTGTGAGAAATGAAAAGGAAGGATTACATGGAGGGTTTTGACCTTGGAGCGCCTAGATGGGTGGAGGCAGCAGGTGTGACTAGGGAGGAGAGGTAAGAGGAGCACAGCACGTGCTCGTTTTCCATGTGAACTTGAATTGCCTATTTAAATATACAACTGGAGAAATTGAAAAGCCAGCTGGAAATTCAAGTCTGGAACTTAGAGGCGAGAGCTGGTCTGGAGATATAAAGTTGGGCTACTCGACCTGTGAATAATATTCCCATCCATGGGGCCAGAAGAAATCCCCCTAAGAGTGAGTAGAGATAGATGCTAGGACCCTGCTTGCGATGATGAAGATACATAGACTGACAAGAACCCAGGTGATAATAACTATCTCCTCGCAAAGAAGCACATAGACCAGTCAACACATATGAAGTTTCCTGGAAAATTACTGTGCTTAGGTTTAAGACCATACCATAAGTGCTTTAAACAATAGTATTGTTTAAAGCAAAAGAGAACCAAAGAGAAATAACTGGTTTTGAGAGAAAGATGATGCGTTTGGTTTTAGAAATGTATAGAGAGGCCAGCAAAATATTTAAACGTAAATTTTTAAATTGGCGGTAAATTTTGTGGGAGAGACCAGGGAAGAGCTATAGATTGGACAGTTATCCATACGGATGAGATCATTGTCCCTAAATTTTGACCATTCCCTATCTCTTTATATCACCTACAGAGATATAGACAAGAGGAAGAAGATGAGCTAAAGCCTCATAATGTTAAGTAAGTTAAGTTGTTCTATCTTCTATTTAGAAGAGGTAATAAAAAGCTAAGGGGCAGGTACAGGGAAATAATTGTCTAAAATGGAATTTCGATTGTGGTGTTGTCATGTTTCTGATGTGTTTGGTACTATGCTAAGTACTTCATGTTCACTTACAACCCTGTGATGTACATAGACTTATCCTTCCCTTCATGGCTGAGAAAACTGATGTTCAAGAGGTTAAATCACTATCAAGTTTACACAACCAGCATCTGTGCTGGGATTTGAACTCAGATCCATCTGAAGACGTCCAGCGTGCTCTGTCCACAGTGCCAGGGACCAGTGACAATTAATTGGGATGACTGAGTAGTCTCTTCCAAGAGCAGCACTGTTACCTGGAGAGGGTGTTAAAATCTCTTTCTCTCTTGATTTTGGATATTTGTGGATATGGTAGGGGAATCCATTGTCTTCACTTTGTTGGAAATTTTGTCTTTTTTTTTTTTTTTTTTTAAGATCAACCCTGATACTTTTTTCACTTGCCTGTTGTTTTTTTTCTGTTTGGGGCCAGACATTATCTTCTTAAGACATAATGAAGGGATCCTAGACCATGAACAAGAGATCAGTTAGAGTAAGTCACATATCCATGCAACTCACCATTTATACCTCAAGTTCCCAGGACACAACTGGTGGTTTCAGATCTGGACTAGATTTTTCTGAGGAAACTTCTAGAAAGGCAACAGGAATGGAAAGAAAGGAGAGTCTCAAGCTTGGAAGGGACTGGTTTTAATAGTATGTTACTTCTCTCCTTGTCAAGCATGTCCCCATGGGTCTGTGTGGCTCTATTAACGTGGTTAAACAGAAAAGTACACAGTCAAGGTCAGTAAATGCCTGGTGATTTTTAATTATTTTGCAAACCTGTGTGTAAGGATGGGCCAGATGTTGAGCCTGAAGCTTATCTGCATTTGGGGATCTTCTTTAAGCAAAATAACATAAATCACAGTCTTAGAAAGTGTCCGTGCAGTGTAGGGGTCCTGAACTTGAGTTTCATTCGCTTCATGGTAGATCCACTGCCATTAGAAAGAAGATTGTTGGTTTAATGCTTTATAGCAAAGGGAGCTGTAAAATGCATTAACATTTGGCACTGACTCAAATGTGAAGATTCCATTGCCTCCCACCTCTCCTTACAGTTTCCTGTCTGAGATAAGTGTCCTGACTTTCCTATTTTGGGACCAGCTGAGGAAAGTGGGTGCGACCCAAACTCAGAGAGCCCTCCGCACCACTGGGAGGTTCACTCAGGAGTGAGTCTATAGCCTACTTCGGTGCTTGGGACTAAGAAGGAGAGCCAGGGAACGACTTTCTAAAAAATAAATCGGTTTCATCATAGCTATGGGCAGAGCTATAATTGTAATACTCTGATTTTATTGCAAGGCACATACTGCAAAGATAAAAATACCTTAGGATAAGCAATTTGTCAAGGAGAAAGAATCAATAAGGAAAAGCAATTTGGAAAATACATCAGATTTTCACAAGCCGTGTTTGGTTTTGGAGGTGAAAGGTCATGTCACAAGGCGCTCAGAGCTCCTTAAGATGGCTGAATGAAACAAGCACATGACAAGCGATTTTTTTTTAATGCTGATAAAAACAAAGAGATATGAGTCGGATTTACCTCAGCAGTGGCTGGCTTGAAGTGCCATGGGGAGACGGCGATTTAGGTATGGTACAGACCTTTACCGAACTGGGTATTAGCTAAGAGAGTGGCTGTTTTTACTCTAGCAATGCGTTGTTTACAGAACGGGGCAGGCGCGCTCCCTGTAAATTGCATCCCAGATGTCTGGGGACCGGTGTTGTTTCTAAATATAGTCAAGTCAGCTCCTGTGTAGCCTCAGCGAGACCTTCACAGTAAGCATTCGATTAGCGCAGGGAAAGTTACAGGTGTTTTGTAGAAAACAGTTGTCACAGTGAGGAACTTATCCTCAGGAGTTAAACTGGACTTTTAAAAAAATCTGAGCTACCCCATTAAAGTCTGACAAGACTGAAAAGTTTCGGAACTGCTATCTACGAAGACATGTATAATTTTGCTTGGTTTCAAGAAAGTTTATAAATCTTTGTAATATAAAGCATACCCATATTGAAAGGTAAGAGATTTTATATTGAACACATTTGAATGGAAATCTGCAATTGCCGAATGTCAGATTTTGGAGGGAAGAAATAGGGCGGAGTGGAGACAGTTCAGAACAGGAGCTAGAATTCGATCTGGTAGCCTTTGATTCTCACCTGTTCCTGGATTAATTTCAGAGACTGTTCTACGGCACTGCAAGAAAGCCGATGAAGTGGGGTTGCTTGGAAATTAAGTAAGCAGAGTTCAAACAAACAAAGAGCTTTTTGCTTTGAGTCCAGGCATGGTCACTCCTTCAGTAGATGGACACATGCTTATTTCCTTTGGCTTACTTGGGGAAAGAAAACATGGCAGCAGATGTTGATTGTTGGCTTAAATGCATTTATTAGTCACTCAGCTGCTCTATTTAGTTTAATTAAACTGATAGCAGTGAAAATTATTTTAGTCAATAGCGGCTGCTATTCATGGCTTGAGTTTCTCTAGTTTTGGAGAAAAATGATGGTTCCATAAGATTCGTTATCAAAATCTCTCTCATTTACCAGTTTGTTTAGCGAAGATACTAGGTGATTATCTATTGTGTGTTTATAGATCAGGCACCGCACCCACTTATTTCCCGTCCCCCACCCAATCCTGTCTAGTTGTTGGTGGTGCTTGCCCCATTTTTCGGGGAAAAGTTAGGTGACTTCATGGGGGAAGCCACTGTCCTAAACTGGGATGCAGATCCTGGCCTGCCTGGCCCCTCTGTCTTTCCGCTCTGGAGCTGATGGGCTCCAACCCCATAAACTCCTCCGGTCAGTCCCCTGCTCCTCCCCCACACCACTATCCTAGTTCTTGAAGGAATAATGACAGACAGCAGGGGTCCCATGCATGTGTGCGGAGCTGAGTTCATCCCAGGAAAACAACAGGGGTGTGCACTCTCACACCCTCTGCCCCTGACTCATGGACCAATGGATTCCTCGTCTAGTGTTGTCGATTTGCAGTGGTTTGTCACTGACACACCAACATGGGGCTTTCCTGCAGACTACGGTGACATTTAACTCCTTTGTCTTGCCGTTGGAGGTCATGTTAATAGAAATAGCAAATACACATAGGTGTCAGCCTTTTTTCTTCCCATCTTTCTTAGACCTAAGTCTTGGTGATGAAGACAATGTCAGTGGGCCAGAAAGCTGAGGGACAGTGGGACAGGAAGCTGCGGGACAGTCTGTGGGGAAACTGGCACTTGGCATATGGGACACTGCATTGAAATACTTATGTTTCTTTATTTTATTACTTCTGTGGTCTGTTTTCTAAATGACCCTTTCCTTTTTTTCTTGTCCTTTCTTTTGTGAAGCAAGCAACGCTGAAATTGTTCAGAAGTCTAATATAATAATTTTGATGGGCAAACACATTCATATGAAAAAAGGGATATCAAGTTCCCATCAGCTGCAAATACTGTTAGCTTTGTTGTCCCTTAAATGTCTTCATGAAAAAGCCAGGTAGAAATAAGCCCAAAATGAATCCAAAAGACCATTTCTCTAAGATTTTCCCAATCCCAACATCTGGTCAGTTGCCCTTTAGCTAGTGACAGTGAAAGAAGCAGCAATCCTGAGTGGCATCATGTCATTCCGCATCTATCTTTTAGAGATCAATGAAGGTAATGAAATTTATTAAGCCATTATACAGGAGGGAAAACATGATCTTTACAAATACTACAAATGATTATTTAAATGCATACATTTAAACTTTGGATAGTTTAACTTTATTTACTACTGCTCTGCTGAATAAGCTGAACTGATACGATCTCGTTGGAAAGTGACTATTATAATTTTCTTATTGAAATGTTCACAATAAAATCGATATTATGTCCAAAGTCCTCCAGAGTTTCGCTCTGCAGTCAAGTTGTTTACTTTAATAATAAGTCAAACAGATGTGTATGATTTTTAAAGCATTAGATTTCATCTTAGAAGCTGAAACTCGAAATGTAGTTGTTCTCCCAAGTAATATTACTTATGATGGCGACTTTTGCACTTTCTTCAGTAAGATATCATGTTCCACTTTCTTAAGAGTTACTGCTTTACCGCCAAATTTGATCCTATCAACCAGCGTTTACTGGTGTGCATTACTTCAATTCTCTTTTACTATATAATAGGAGTTTCACCTACTGGAAAGAAAGGATACCCCAGAGCTAGTAACAGTAGCTCTTCTTTCAGTCAACAGCTCAAAGAATTGGACGTCTGGCTTTTGAAAAAGCTAATCCTTTTGAATAAGCAAGAAATCATGGTGGTTAGGAAGGAAAACAGCACAGTGTCATGACTGGGAGGCCCAGCTCTAGTTAGATCATGTGTGACTCTCCTTAAACGATTTCATTCCTTTGGCTCTTATTCCCCAGCTTTAGAATAGAACCAACCATTGTACACACATGAGCACGTGTGAGAAGGAAATGAGAGAGTGGTCAGCGAGCCTGCCCGGCTGTCGTGCTCATAGTCATGGCTATTTGGTCCCAGCTACTAGTACAGTAAGGAGAAGGTCTGGTCCCGCCCTTAGGATTTGTATCTTTCATAACATCCCATATTATCACTGGATATAAAAAAAAAATAGGTGGATGATTGGCAGTTGGCTTCCCTCCTCTCCACCAGCTTCACTTGGTCGTTTCATTTATCCTGTGATATGTGTGTGACCCACATTTTATTCAGTGGAATCTCCTTTATGGGGTTTTGGCAAAAGTTCTGTAAGACCACAGTGTAGAAGCCTAGGTGTATGTGTAGGCTTTCTCAAAGGTACGAAAGCACAGGAACAGTGAAGTGGTTTCTAAAGTAGGACTCCTTACCATGTTTCCACTAATTTATCTGACCTATTTAAGAAGCTTTAGACATGCCTTTCATAAAATTTGTTTCGAACAGCAAAGTGGCTTTATTGGAATCACATTATCACTGATTAGCAGGGTTTTTAAAAACTACATTTATTTATTGCGTCTCTTGGATCCAAAATAGGAGGAAGAATTAGTAGATAAGAAGACAGATACTAGCAGAAAGAATCCCATGACATCAGGAGTGTTTTCTCCCTAGTCAGCCGCTCTTCAGTTTATCAGTCATTGATCCCCTTGAAATTAATGTTTTTCTGATTTGCGTAGTCTGCATGTTTAACCACAGTAAAAACCTCCAGCATGATCTCCCATGTCCGTTAAAAAGAATCAACAATGCTGATCCTGTTTAAATTACAAGAAAAGTACTGTGCACCAACCCAGTATCATCTAAAACCTCCCAGACAGACCACAGTGGGAGAGATGGGGGTGTTTGGATGCCAAGAGGCCCTGGGGGAGAGAACGAAGGTGTGATTTCCACATAGAAGGGCACTGATTTTTCTAATGGGAGAGTTGCAAAAGGCATGTAAAAAGGGGGAGATCGGGGGGACATGGCAGGTCAGTGCCTTTTTCATCAGTGTATGGGGCTGAGGGATCAGTACTGTCATCCACCGGCCACTGGTACATGGAGAATCAGTGAGACCTGAGTGAGCCCTTGGCACTTTTCAGGACCATTTCCAAAGCTGACAGCAATCTGCTCCTTCCAACCTGTGACACCACTTTCTAGGGTTCTCCTAGCTTGTTCCACAGTTCAGAACTCAGGGAAAGGCTCCTCAATCCCCTTGGCAACCTACTGTAGCCCCCTTGTACCCTAGGGCAAGCTGTAAGGGCAGAGCAGTCTGGGGGTGCAGAGAGAAGAAGGGGACAAGAGAAGAAGGGCAGGCGTAGAATGTAGGGAGTGCATGTTCTAGCAGCTATCTCTGCTGAAAGTGTCCCGAAAAAGTGAAACATGTATGTTTGTGGCATAATCCTTCACTTCTTTGGAGAATAGTTTAAAAGGTCCAGGACTTCTGGGATAGATCAGTTCCAGAATATGCATTATATTCCTCTGTGTTTGGAAACTGCCCATCTGGATCCTGGAGACAAGAATCAGATTTCCTGCTAATGTGGTACAGGTATCGTGATATCCTCATTGAACACAGACTCTGAAGAGTGTGTATTTCACAGGAACTGATTGTATCTGCTAGGGTTAGAACAGATGACTCACCGATCTGGTTTTCTTTCTTTTCCGCCAGGTTCCTGGGCAGACCGGTCACCACTACACGAAGCAGCAAGTCAAGGTCGCCTTCTCGCTCTGCGAACATTGTTATCACAGGTAAAATAGTATTTGTGGCTTGAAATATGCCCCTTTCGCATGAGCCTAGAACATTAATTTTCAAGAGTAATCAATGTGACAATAAGAAAGCTGCCTAGTAAATGTCCCCTCTCTTTTTTGTTTTAACCCCTATTATCAGTCAGGTCATTCATTTCCATTTATCTTTGAAATTTCTTTGTAAATATTTTGGTATAATCTTATGTCTTAATAGTTCCCATTTCTCATAGAACATACCTGTTCACTGATAGACCTAGTTCAGCAAGAAGGAATTGGAGGTCCCTATTATTCATTAAGCACTTCAAATACGCTTAACTCTACACAATGTGGACAGTTAATTGCAAAGGAAGTTTTACTCATAAAATATCCAAAAGGGATCATCAGAGCAGAAGCCTCAGCAATCTCTTTTACATTAATGGTAACATGTGGTGGGAAATTGCCCACAGACAGGACAGAACAATCATTTTTCCACCTCCCTCCTCCTCAGACTCATCAGGGAAAAAATGAAAAGCAGAGGTGCTTTACCAGCGTGGAAAAGACTCTGGCTTGGCCTGTGCATTTTTTAAATTTCCCAACATGATTCCAATGTACACCCAGATCTGGAAGTCATTGTCCTAGTCCTTCCCAGTATCGGGGAGAAAGGGATGTTCTCAGATGGCTGAGAGGGAAGGAAAGGTGGTGTTCGCCTGGGACTTTAAAGCACCTGGACTCCAGGCTGTACTTAGAGTTAGTCACGACCTCGCTGCCCTTCATTTCCTTACCTAGAGAGGGAACATGTAGGTCCAGAGGCTCCTTTAGGGCTCTCCATTTCCATGATAACCATGCGGCCATTTTGTTTGCTCATCACTTGATGAGAAAAAAACCAAAACAACAACAACAACAAAACACCCGCAAAAAAGTCAGTGATTTCTAAAGGTAACCCCTAGCTCCCTACCCCCTACTGAAAGGGTCATGCCATTCTCTGAAAGGAGAGTGGTCTTAGGATATTTTCAACATGTATCTCGTATCCACTGACACACCAGCCAGAAGAGTCAGAGGCTGCCCCGAAAGCCCGATGTGAAAGGGAATCTGGACCTTTGCAGACTCTGCCACCTGGTCAGCCCAGCGTGGGGCAGTTTGGAATTAGCTCCCCGAGTCTGACCGCTGGCTAGACAATTCGAAATCTTTGAAAGGATAACTGAAAAGATCTAAAAAGTTGCCACTTGCTAGTGACCAAGATTTGGCAGGGTTATTTCCTTGCCTTCATTTTAAGATTCCTCCCTTCCGTGCTGGTATTACAGACATGGTAATTCTTAATGCTATGGGGATTTGGATGCAAAAATCTTCCTAAGATAGTGCTTGGTATGATTGTCAATAGACAATGAGTTGCCAAAAATAGCAAGAAAGCAAAGAGTCTCATGTACTAAGAAGATTTCATTATTTTAGTCCGACATCATTAGTTTAACTAGAGTAAGGGTGTTTAAAGCGTTTACTTGGTTTTGATTGGATAAGCAAATAAAGTGGAACAATTTCCGTATGCTCGACACTGTAACAATAATTGCTTTCCATGCATCATGTCATTTAATCCTCATAATGACCCTAACACCTAAAGGTTAATGTACTCATCCAAATTAAAATAATTACTGCATCATGGAACAGGGCTTTAAACCCAAGTGTAACTGACTTCATAATCAGAGCTCTCAACCTAGTATAGACCTTTGTCACTCCTATCTAGGGACAAAATTCACAAAGCAGCTTACTACAATTGAAAGTACTCCCCCCCACCCAACCCCCCCGTCTGGACTGATATAACTAATATTACAGCTCCAATCAAAACAAGTGATCCAGCCTATAAATAGTCTTTAGTTCTACAAAACAAAACAAAACAAAACAACAACAACAAAAAAACCAACAATAATAATCAAAACAATTCATAAAGACCAAAGAAAGTTAAGGAAGGAGAATTTTTTAAAAAACATGCTCAATCTCTTAAAATACTAAAGGCACTCGGGTTTAGAAAGGGTTGTGTTATAATAATGAGTTTTGACAACTGATTGACTCTATGGAATCAGAATTGGCCTCCCCTGCTGAACTTAAACCTGATTTCCTGAGAGTCTTTGATCTTGTATGTCCCTCTCTAATGATATTTATATAGATGATTTCATATAACTTTTTGCTCATCTTTCAATATGATTCATGTCATATTTAGGGTTATAATGTAAATGCAGTAACCATAGACCACATCACCCCCTTGCACGAAGCCTGCCTCGGAGACCATGTGGCGTGCGCCAGAACTCTACTGGAAGCTGGAGCTAATGTAGGTACCCGTCAAAACCATTAATGATTTCACATCTATTGACTAAGAGAACGGAACAAAGTTCTCACTTTGCTTTGCTTTCCTTCTTAGTAGTTTTCAAAAATAGCAGAAAAAAAATCATATTGCTTCAGTCCCTTCAGTGCACTCCAGGAAGGATTTCCAATCATTGCAAAAATGGGTAGCATGCTGCATAATAATACAGAAACATTCTCTAAGTTATTTCCCGCTTCCGTGATTCTAAACAACACGAGTGGATCTCTTGATGCCTATAATAGCTGCCCATCTATTGGATGATTTTCTTTAGATGGATTCTCAGAGAATTTCCAAGTTCACTAATTCACATTGCCACCAGCAGGATGACCTGCCTCATCACAGCTCTTGTCAACATTCGTGGACCTGTTTTCCTAAGTGAAAGGCACCTAACCATTGAATTAGTTTCTGTGTATTTGATTCTGGATATGTATTTCTTTTCGTGACATTTACTAGCTGCATGCCCACTCTTGCAAATTACCTGCCACATCATATTTCTGTTTCTCTCTTGGCTTTTAAAAGCTTTGCTTATTGATATGTAGGAGCTAAATATACTCGGTCGTATTTACTGCACACATTTTCCCAATGATTTCTGTTGGATCGTGTACCTGTGATAAATGCCTCGCATTTCATCACGGAGGCCTGTGAGTCTCAGTCTCAAACTTTGGCTCGGTTCAGGTAAATGCCATCACAATAGATGGAGTGACCCCGTTATTCAACGCGTGCTCACAAGGCAGCGCTAGCTGTGCGGAACTTCTTTTGGAATATGGTGCCAAACCTCAGCTGGAGTCCTGTCTTCCTTCTCCCACCCACGAGGCCGCCAGTAAAGGTAACGTAGTTATCGGAGTCAGTGACAAGGGGACAACGTTCCTTTAGCAACATGCAGTGCTCCATTTTTCTTCCAATGGGTCACTGCAGGTAACAGTGTGGGGTGAGGTGCAAGGGGTTGGGATCGAAGAAAAGTAAACTCAGCTCTACCTTGTGTTGGCAGGTCATCATGAATGCCTGGAAATCCTGATATCCTGGGGCATAGATGTTGACCAAGACATTCCTCATTTAGGAACTCCTCTCTATGTGGCTTGTATGTCACAACAGTTCCATTGCATCCGGAAGCTTCTTTATGCCGGTAATTTTCCATAAAACATCTCCCATTCTATCCATACTCACAATGATTCAGGTCCATATTTATTTCTCTAAATAATCTGTATAAAGATATCTCTTTGCTGAAAGTGTTCCTGAGCCTGGGTGGCTCAGTCAGTTAAGCATCTGTCTCTTGATCTCTTGATCTCAGCTCAGGTCTTGATCTCAGGGTCTTGGTTCAAGCCCTGCATTGGGCTCCATGCTGGGTGTGGAGGCCACTTAAAGAAAAAAAAAAAAAGGTTAAGCATTGTTGCATGTAAGTATATAACCCACAATAAAAGAATTGTATTCTTGATAACTCTACTTCACCCCACAAGTCCAAAAACCCTACTTATAAAGGTCATAAAATTTAAAACCTCAAGGTTGACTATAATATGGCCAAATATGTATCTATCCATGAATAAATCCATCAAAAGAAATTTTAAGGATAGTAACTGCTTAGATAACCTTATCTTCTGCCAATAAGAACTCGTGTGTTTTCTCAGACTTTGTCCTGTCCCATTTACCGAAAGAGACTGAATGGCCTTTTCCTCTTACTTGAAACACACTGGTTCCTCAAGGCTCAACTTTAGCCTCCTGAGAAATTTGCCTTAATCTTTTGAGACCACAGTGGCATCTCCCACGGTAGGAATGGGAGCTCTTCTAAGGATGTGGATTAGGTTCCTTTCCCCCATCAACTCCTTTCCCTGCCACAGTGCCTGTCATGTGGTAGGGGCCTAAAATATATGTAAAATGAGTAAATGGACTTTTAGGTTTATGCAGTCATTTGGCTTCTGATATAAACTGACAGAGAGTTTTAGTAAACTCTTCCTGTGTTCCTCACATTATCTCAGTTAAATTATAAGCTTCTTGTAGGCAGTTTCTGCAGTTCACTCCCATTACCTCTACTAAGGGTCTGAAATGTGACCTCTGCTAGTCAACGTTGACACATTGCTATTTTCTGGCTGTGGTCTCCCATGAATTTGTAGAACTAGAAGAGTTTTTTATTGCCTTGTTTTGTTTTGTTTTACTTTGCTGAGAATATTAATCTTTCTACCAAATATTTTATATTGGGTAAAAAAGATACTGAGAAAGTATTATAGTAATTGTGGATTGATTGTTATTATCAGGCTCTGGTCTCCCATAAAATTAGCATAAGCAACAGAGTTTATGCTTTCTCTATGGAGATTTTGTTATGGGCTATCATTCTTTTACTAAACATTTTGTATTTTTTAAAATATGAAAACAATTACATTTATTGAGATTTAAAAGTAGCAGGAAGGCCTAAAGGGACTGTTAAAATGTATTGCTTCTTGTAAACATCATTAGTTTTACCGATAGTTTCAGAAAACCAAGTTGAAAGGACTTATGCATCTTTACTGATAGATATTTCTCGGTGTCCTAACCACTTATGTACTGGAAAATGAGGTTATTATTCTTTCCAGCATTATACAGTATTTATTTGTTGCACATGCATTGAATGATCACCACGTGCCAGAGCTCATACTAAGAAAAAATAACTATGCAATAATAAATAATTTAACAGGTAAGGATTTTTTTAATGCAAGATTTTAAAAAAAAAATATTTTATTTCTTTATTTGACAGAGAGAGAGAGATCACAAGTAGGCAGAGAGGCAGGCAGAGAGGGGTGGGGAAGCAGGCTCCCCATTGAGCAAAGAGGCTGATGCGGGGCTCAAACCCAGGACCCTGAGACCATGACCCAAGGCGAAGGCAGAGGCCTAACCCGCTGAGCCACTCAGGTGCCCTAATACAAGATTTTTTTTTAAAATTTACTTAGCGTGTAGAAATACAATGTGCCTTTCTACTAAAAGATGCTCAATGCTTTTATATATTTATTGATTTATACTCTATGAGTGAGAAGGGACAGGAAAATCTGTATTCATTTTACCTAAATGGCTCACACATCTAAATTCATGAGTTTTCCAGGAAACAAAAAGAGCTCTATTGCCTCAAAATAAATGAAAAGACGAAGAGTATTAAGCTCTTAAACAATCCTAAGAAATATCAATTATGATGAAAGCAGATATGAGTGAATCCAATTGTTTATAATACTCTGTTTATAATACTAGTTAATAGGATTACTTTGGGGACTTCAAAAAACTTAGAAATATTGTTGACTATGGCATCTTTCAAGCATAGAGAAAAAAATATTAGGGAACATAAGTGTGTGTACTCTCTACCCAGATGTACCAAGTTGTAAGATTTAATATCTGTATATGTATATATGAGGTGTATGTATATATGTATATATAGAGAGAGAAAAATAACTCATTACATACAGGGGTGAGGTCCTCTTGGTGTTACACCTTTCTACCTGCGCTGAGGTACCTGACTGGTCTAACAGTTTTGGTTTGTATTTATCCTCATTCCTTATTTACATGTAGGTGCTGATGTACAAAAAGGCAAATATTGGGACACTCCATTACACGCTGCTGCCCAGCAGTACAGCACGGAAATTGTAAACTTACTGCTCGAGTTTGGAGCAGACATCAATGCCAAGAACACAGAGCTTCTGCGACCTGTAGATGTAGCCACTTCTAGCAGTTTGGTGGAAAGGTTATTGCTTCAACATGAAGGTAAGAATACGTGCACATTTAAAAACACAAAAATACATTTGCCTGAAATAGACAAAACTGAAAAACTTTTTGTTGGCATATGAGCTGATAACAGCATAACATTTAAAATGCTTTGTGTGAAAGCAGATAATTTTTTTTAAAGCAGATAATTTCTTTAACTTAGTTTCTCTCTATAAAGAAAATATCACCATGATCTTAATTTTCTCTCTTTCATCTCACCTAAGCTTTATATTCATTTGGTTAAGTTAAAAGGTTCCATTTGTTTTAACAATACATAATACGCAATTCTGTTTAATGTCTGCTAATAAATATTTGGAAACATGCCCTATTTTCTAAGGGCATGCAGCTTCTATGAT